>NC_050100.1:200585389-201785389 GCF_902167145.1 Zea mays
TTTTGTCGAAAATAGCCATGAATGACCATTTTCAAAAATACCAAAGGCTAACACGTATGGATTTTTGACCAAGAAATGGTCTCCACCAGGAATCCAAGAATGTGATCTATGGCAAGGAAACATATGTGGGGTGAGGTGTATGATCCTCTGGTCGATGATCAATGGCCACACAACCCCCATTTTGCCGAAAATAGCCATGAACGACCATTTTCAATAATACCGAAGGCTAACACGTACGAGTTTTTGACCAAGAAATGGTCTCCACCAGAAATCCAAGAATGTGATCTATGGCAAGGAAACATATGTGGGGTGAGGTGTACGAGCCTCTGGTCGATGATCAATGGCCACAGAACCCCCATTTTGCCGAAAATAGCCATGAACGACCATTTTCAATAATACCGAAGGCTAACACCTACGGATTTTTGACCAAGAAATGGTCTCCACCAGAAATCCAAGAATGTGATCTATGGCAAGGAAACATATGTGGGGTGAGGTGTACGAGCCTCTGGTCGATGATCAATGGCCACAGAACCCCCATTTTGCCGAAAATAGCCATGAACGACCATTTTCAATAATACCGAAGGCTAACACGTACGAGTTTTTGACCAAGAAATGGTCTCCACCAGAAATCCAAGAATGTGATCTATGGCAAGGAAACATATGTGGGGTGAGGTGTATGAGCCTCTGGTCGATGATCAATGGCCACACAACCCCCATTTTTGTCGAAAATAGCAATGAACGACCATTTTCAATAATATCGAAGGCTAACACCTACGGTTTTTTGACCAAGAAATGGTCTCCACCAGAAATCGAAGAATGTGATCTACGACAAGGAAACATATGTGGGGTGAGGTGTATGAGCCTCTGGTCGACGATCAATGGCCACACAACCCCCATTTTGCCGAAAATAGCCATGAATGACCATTTTCAATAATACCGAAGGCTAACACGTACGCGTTTTTAACCAAGAAATGGTTTCCACCAGAAATCCAAGAATGTAATCTATGGCAAGGAAACATATGTGGGGTGAGGTTTATGAGCCTCTAGTCGATGATAAATGGCCACACAACCCCCATTTTTTATGAAAATAGCCATGAGCGACCTTGAAAATAGCCATGAGCGACCATTTTCAATAATACTAGAGGCTAACACCTACGGATTTTAGACCAAGAAATGGTCTCCACCAGAAATCCAAGAATGTGATCTATGGCAAGGAAACAAATGTGGGGTGAGGTGTATGAGCGTCTGGTCGATGATCAATGGCCACACAACCCCCATTTTTGTCGAAAATAGCCATGAACGACCATTTTCAATAATACCGAAGGCTAACACCTACGGATTTTTGACCAAGAAATGGTCTCCACCAGAAATCCAAGAATGTGATCTATGGCAACGAAACATATGTGGGGTGAGGTGTATGAGCCTCTAGTCGATGATCAATGGCCACACAACCCCCATTTTTGTCGAAAATAGCCATGAATGACCATTTTCAAAAATACCAAAGGCTAACACGTACGGATTTTTGACCAAGAAATGGTCTCCACCAGAAATCCAAGAATGTGATCTATGGCAAGGAAACAAATGTGGGGTGAGGTGTATGAGCGTCTGGTCGATGATCAATGGCCACACAACCCCCATTTTTGTCGAAAATAGCCATGAACGACCATTTTCAATAATACCGAAGGCTAACACCTACGGATTTTTGACCAAGAAATGGTCTCCACCAGAAATCCAAGAATGTGATCTATGGCAAGGAAACATATGTGGGGTGAGGTGTATGAGCCTCTAGTCGATGATCAATGGCCACACAACCCCCATTTTTGTCGAAAATAGCCATGAATGACCATTTTCAAAAATACCAAAGGCTAACACGTATGGATTTTTGACCAAGAAATGGTCTCCACCAGGAATCCAAGAATGTGATCTATGGCAAGGAAACATATGTGGGGTGAGGTGTATGATCCTCTGGTCGATGATCAATGGCCACACAACCCCCATTTTGCCGAAAATAGCCATGAACGACCATTTTCAATAATACCGAAGGCTAACACGTACGAGTTTTTAACCAAGAAATGGTCTCCACCAGAAATCCAAGAATGTGATCTATGGCAAGGAAACATATGTGGGGTGAGGTTTATGAGCCTCTAGGTGATGATAAATGGCCACACAACCCCCATTTTTTATGAAAATAGCCATGAGCGACCATTTTCAATAATACTAGAGGCTAAGACCTACGGATTTTAGACCAAGAAATGGTCTCCACCAGAAATCCAAGAATGTGATCTATGGCAAGGAAACATATGTGGGGTGAGGTGTATGGGCCTCTAGTCGATGATCAATGGCCACACAACCCCCATTTTTGTCGAAAATAGCCATGAACGACCATTTTCAATAATACCGAAGGCTAACACCTACGGATTTTTGACCAAGAAATGGTCTCCACCAGAAATCCAAGAATGTGATCTATGGCAAGGAAACATATGTGGGGTGAGGTGTATGAGCCTCTGGTCGATGATCAATGGCCACACAACCCCCATTTTGCCGAAAATAGCCATGAATGACCATTTTCAATAATACCGAAGGCTAACACGTACGAGTTTTTAACCAAGAAATGGTTTCCACCAGAAATCCAAGAATGTAATCTATGGCAAGGAAACATATGTGGGGTGAGGTTTATGAGCCTCTAGTCGATGATAAATGGCCACACAACCCCCATTTTTTATGAAAATAGCCATGAGCGACCTTGAAAATAGCCATGAGCGACCATTTTCAATAATACTAGAGGCTAACACCTACGGATTTTAGACCAAGAAATGGTCTCCACCAGAAATCCAAGAATGTGATCTATGGCAAGGAAACATATGTTGGGTGAGGTGTATGAGCGTCTGGTCGATGATCAATGGCCACACAACCCCCATTTTTGTCGAAAATAGCCATGAACGACCATTTTCAATAATACCGAAGGCTAACACCTACGGATTTTTGACCAAGAAATGTCTGCACCTGAAATCCAAGAATGTGATCTATGGCAAGGAAACATATGTGGGGTGAGGTGTATGAGCCTCTAGTTGATGATCAATGGCCACACAACCCCCATTTTTGTCGAAAATAGCCATGAATGACCATTTTCAAAAATACCAAAGGCTAACACGTACGGATTTTTAACCAAGAAATGGTCTCCACCAGAAATCCAAGAATGTGATCTATGGCAAGGAAACATATGTGGGGTCAGGTGTACGAGCCTCTGGTTGATGATCAATGGCCACACAACCCCCATTTTGCCGAAAATAGCCATGAATGACCATTTTCAATAATACCGAAGGCTAACACGTACGAGTTTTTAACCAAGAAATGGTTTCCACCAGAAATCCAAGAATGTAATCTATGGCAAGGAAACATATGTGGGGTGAGGTTTATGAGCCTCTAGTCGATGATAAATGGCCACACAGCCCCCATTTTTTATGAAAATAGCCATGAGCGACCTTGAAAATAGCCATGAGCGACCATTTTCAATAATACTAGAGGCTAACACCTACGGATTTTAGAACAAGAAATGGTCTCCACCAGAAATCCAAGAATGTGATCTATGGCAAGGAAACATATGTGGGGTGAGGTGTATGAGCGTCTGGTCGATGATCAATGGCCACACAACCCCCATTTTTGTCGAAAATAGCCATGAACGACCATTTTCAATAATACCGAAGGCTAACACCTACGGATTTTTGACCAAGAAATGGTCACCACCAGAAATCCAAGAATGTGATCTATGGCAAGGAAACATATGTGGGGTGAGGTTTATGAGCCTCTAGTCAATGATCAATGGCCACACAACCCCCATTTTTTGTCGAAAATAGCCATGAACGACCATTTTCAATAATATCGAAGGCTAACACCTACGAATTTTTGACCAAGAAATGGTCTCCACCAGAAATCCAAGAATGTGATCTACGACAAGGAAACATATGTGGGGTGAGGTGTATGAGCCTCTGGTCGACGATCAATGGCCACACAACCCCCATTTTGCCGAAAATAGCCATGAATGACCATTTTCAATAAAACCGAAGGCTAACACGTACGAGTTTTTAACCAAGAAATGGTTTCCACCAGAAATCCAAGAATGTAATCTATGGCAAGGAAACATATGTGGGGTGAGGTTTATGAGCCTCTAGTCGATGATAAATGGCCACACAACCCCCATTTTTTATGAAAATAGCCATGAGCGACCTTGAAAATAGCCATGAGCGACCATTTTCAATAATACTAGAGGCTAACACCTACGGATTTTAGACCAAGAAATGGTCTCCACCAGAAATCCAAGAATGTGATCTATGGCAAGGAAACATATGTTGGGTGAGGTGTATGAGCGTCTGGTCGATGATCAATGGCCACACAACCCCCATTTTTGTCGAAAATAGCCATGAACGACCATTTTCAATAATACCGAAGGCTAACACCTACGGATTTTTGACCAAGAAATGTCTGCACCTGAAATCCAAGAATGTGATCTATGGCAAGGAAACATATGTGGGGTGAGGTGTATGAGCCTCTAGTTGATGATCAATGGCCACACAACCCCCATTTTTGTCGAAAATAGCCATGAATGACCATTTTCAAAAATACCAAAGGCTAACACGTACGGATTTTTAACCAAGAAATGGTCTCCACCAGAAATCCAAGAATGTGATCTATGGCAAGGAAACATATGTGGGGTCAGGTGTACGAGCCTCTGGTTGATGATCAATGGCCACACAACCCCCATTTTGCCGAAAATAGCCATGAATGACCATTTTCAATAATACCGAAGGCTAACACGTACGAGTTTTTAACCAAGAAATGGTTTCCACCAGAAATCCAAGAATGTAATCTATGGCAAGGAAACATATGTGGGGTGAGGTTTATGAGCCTCTAGTCGATGATAAATGGCCACACAGCCCCCATTTTTTATGAAAATAGCCATGAGCGACCTTGAAAATAGCCATGAGCGACCATTTTCAATAATACTAGAGGCTAACACCTACGGATTTTAGAACAAGAAATGGTCTCCACCAGAAATCCAAGAATGTGATCTATGGCAAGGAAACATATGTGGGGTGAGGTGTATGAGCGTCTGGTCGATGATCAATGGCCACACAACCCCCATTTTTGTCGAAAATAGCCATGAACGACCATTTTCAATAATACCGAAGGCTAACACCTACGGATTTTTGACCAAGAAATGGTCTCCACCAGAAATCCAAGAATGTGATCTATGGCAAGGAAACATATGTGGGGTGAGGTGTATGAGCCACTGGTCGACGATCAATGGCCACACAACCCTAATTTTTGTCGAAAATAGCCATGAACGACCATTTTCAATGACACTGAAGGCTAACACCTACGGATTTTTGACCAAGAAATGGTCTCCACCATAAATCCAAGAATGTGATCTATGGCAAGGAAACATATGTGTAGTGAGGTGTATGAGCCTCTGGTCGAAGATCAATGGCCACACAACCCCCATTTTTGTCGAAAATAGCCATGAATGACCATTTTCAAAAATACCAAAGGCTAACACGTACGGATTTTTGACCAAGAAATGGTCTCCACCAGAAATCCAAGAATGTGATCTATGGCAAGGAAACATATGTGGGGTGAGGTGTACGAGCCTCTGGTCGATAATGAATGGTCACACAACCCCCATTTTGCCGAAAATAGCCATGAACGACCATTTTCAATAATACCGAAGGCTAACACGTACGAGTTTTTAACCAAGAAATGGTCTCCACCAGAAATCCAAGAATGTGATCTATGGCAAGGAAACATATGTGGGGCGAGGTTTATGAGCCTCTAGTCGATGATAAATGGCCACACAACCCCCATTTTTTATGAAAATAGCCATGAGCGACCTTGAAAATAGCCATGAGCGACCATTTTCAATAATACTAGAGGCTAACACCTATGGATTTTAGACCAAGAAATGGTCTCCACCAGAAATCCAAGAATGTGATCTATGACAAGGAAACATATGTGGGGTGAGGTGTATGAGCGTCTGGTCAATGATCAATGGCCACACAACCCCCATTTTTGTCGAAAATAGCCATGAACGACCATTTTCAATAATACCGAAGGCTAACACCTACGGATTTTTGACCAAGAAATGGTCTCCACCAGAAATCCAAGAATGTGATCTATGGCAAGGAAACATATGTGGGGTGAGGTGTATGAGCCTCTGGTCGATGATCAATGGCCACACAACCCCCATTTTTGTCGAAAATAGCCATGAACGACCATTTTCAATAATACCGAAGGCTAACACCTACGGATTTTTGACCAAGAAATGGTCTCCACCAGAAATCCAAGAATGTGATCTATGGCAAGGAAACATATGTGGGGTGAGGTGTATGAGCGTCTGGTCGATGATCAATGGCCACACAACCCCCATTTTTGTCGAAAATAGCCATGAATGACCATTTACAATAATACCGAAGGCTAACACCTACGGATTTTTGACCAAGAAATGGTCTCCACCAGAAATCCAAGAATGTGATCTATGGAAAGGAAACATATGTGGGGTGAGGTGTATGAGCCTTTGGTCGATGATCAATGGCCACAGAACCCCCATTTTGCCGAAAATAGCCATGAACGACCATTTTCAATAATACCGAAGGCTAACACGTACGAGTTTTTGACCAAGAAATGGTCTCCACCAAAAATCCAAGAATGTGATCTATGGCAAGGAAACATATGTGGGGTGAGGTGTACGAGCCTCTGGTTGATGATCAATGGCCACACAACCCCCATTTTGCCGAAAATAGCCATGAATGACCATTTTCAATAATACCGAAGGCTAACACGTACGAGTTTTTAACCAAGAAATGGTTTCCACCAGAAATCCAAGAATGTAATCTATGGCAAGGAAACATATGTGGGGTGAGGTTTATGAGCCTCTAGTCGATGATAAATGGCCACACAACCCCCATTTTTTATGAAAATAGCCATGAGCGACCTTGAAAATAGCCATGAGCGACCATTTTCAATAATACTAGAGGATAACACCTACGGATTTTAGACCAAGAAATGGTCTCCACCAGAAATCCAAGAATGTGATCTATGGCAAGGAAACATATGTGGGGTGAGGTGTATGAGCGTCCGGTCGATGATCAATGGCCACACAACCCCCATTTTTGTCGAAAATAGCCATGAACGACCATTTTCAATAATACCGAAGGCTAACACCTACGGATTTTTGACCAAGAAATGGTCTCCACCAGAAATCCAAGAATGTGATCTTTGGCAAGGAAACATATGTGGGGTGAGGTGTATGAGCCTCTGGTCGACGATCAATGGCCACACAACCATAATTTTTGTCGAAAATAGCCATGAACGACCAATTTCAATGACACTGAAGGCTAACACCTACGGATTTTTGACCAAGATATGGTCTCCACCATAAATCCAAGAATGTGATCTATGGCAAGGAAACATATGTGTAGTGAGGTGTATGAGCCTCTGGTCGAAGATCAATGGCCACACAACCCCCATTTTTGTCGAAAATAGCCATGAATGACCATTTTCAAAAATACCAAAGGCTAACACGTACGGATTTTTGACCAAGAAATGGTCTCCACCAGAAATCCAAGAATGTGATCTATGGAAAGGAAACATATGTGGGGTGAGGTGTACGAGCCTCTGGTCGATAATGAATGGCCACACAACCCCCATTTTGGCGAAAATAGCTATGAACGACCATTTTCAATAATACCGAAGGCTAACACGTACGAGTTTTTAACCAAGAAATGGTCTCCACCAGAAATCCAAGAATGTGATCTATGGCAAGGAAACATATGTGGGGCGAGGTTTATGAGCCTCTAGTCGATGATAAATGGCCACACAACCCCCATTTTTTATGAAAATAGCCATGAGCGACCTTGAAAATAGCCATGAGCGACGATTTTCAATAATACTAGAGGCTAACACCTATGGATTTTAGACCAAGAAATGGTCTCCACCAGAAATCCAAGAATGTGATCTATGGCAAGGAAACATATGTGGGGTGAGGTGTATGAGCGTCTGGTCGATGATCAATGGCCACACAACCCCCATTTTTGTCGAAAATAGCCATGAACGACCATTTTCAATAATACCGAAGGCTAACACCTACGGATTTTTGACCAAGAAATGGTCTCCACCAGAAATCCAAGAATGTGATCTATGGCAAGGAAACATATGTGGGGTGAGGTGTATGAGCCTCTGGTCGATGATCAATGGCCACACAACCCCCATTTTTGTCGAAAATAGCCATGAACGACCATTTTCAATAATAACGAAGGCTAACACCTACGGATTTTTGACCAAGAAATGGTCTCCACCAGAAATCCAAGAATGTGATCTATAGCAAGGAAACATATGTGGGGTGAGGTGTATGAGCATCTGGTCGATGATCAATGGCCACACAACCCCCATTTTTGTCGAAAATAGCCATGAATGACCATTTACAATAATACCGAAGGCTAACACCTACGGATTTTTGACCAAGAAATGGTCTCCACCAGAAATCCAAAAATGTGATCTATGGAAAGGATACATATGTGGGGTGAGGTGTACGAGCCTCTGGTCGATGATCAATGGCCACAGAACCCCCATTTTGCCGAAAATAGCCATGAACGACCATTTTCAATAATACCGAAGGCTAACACGTACGAGTTTTTGACCAAGAAATGGTCTCCACCAGAAATCCAAGAATGTGATC
The DNA here is from genome assembly GCF_902167145.1 of Zea mays. Lineage (NCBI taxonomy): Eukaryota > Viridiplantae > Streptophyta > Magnoliopsida > Poales > Poaceae > Zea > Zea mays. The sequence continues at coordinate 200,594,118 of NC_050100.1, forward strand.
TATGGCAAGGAAACATATGTGGGGTGAGGTGTATGAGCGTCTGGTCGATGATCAATGGCCACACAACCCCCATTTTTGTCGAAAATAGCCATGAATGACCATTTACAATAATACCGAAGGCTAACACCTACGGATTTTTGACCAAGAAATGGTCTCCACCAGAAATCCAAGAATGTGATCTATGGCAAGGAAACATATGTGGGGTGAGGTGTATGAGCCTCTGGTCGACGATCAATGGCCACACAACCCTAATTTTTGTCGAAAATAGCCATGAACGACCATTTTCAATGACACTGAAGGCTAACACCTACGGATTTTTGACCAAGAAATGGTCTCCACCATAAATCCAAGAATGTGATCTATGGCAAGGAAACATATGTGTAGTGAGGTGTATGAGCCTCTGGTCGAAGATCAATGGCCACACAACCCCCATTTTTGTCGAAAATAGCCATGAATGACCATTTTCAATAATACAAAAGGCTAACACGTACAGATTTTTGACCAATAAATGGTCTCCACCAAAAATCCAAAAATGTGATCTATGGCTAGGAAACATATGTGGGTGGAGGTGTATGAGCCTCTGGTCGATGATAAATGGCCACACAACCCCCATTTTAGTCGAAAATAGCCATGAACGACCATTTTGAATAATACCGAAGGCTAAGACCAACGGATTTTTGACTAAGAAATGGTCTCCACCAAAAATCCAAGAATGTGATCTATGGCAAGAAAACCTATGTGGGGTGTAGTGTATGAGCCTCTGGTCGATGATCAATGGCCACACAACCCCCATTTTTGTCGGAAATAGCCATGAACGACCATTTTCAATGACACTGAAGGCTAACACCTACGGATTTTTGACCAAGAAATGGTCTCCACCATAAATCCAAGAATGTGATCTATGGCAAGGAAACATATGTGTAGTGAGGTGTATGAGCCTCTGGTCAAAGATCAATGGCCACACAACCCCCATTTTTGTCGAAAATAGCCATGAATGACAATTTTCAATAATACCGAAGGCTAACACATTCGGATTTTTTCCCAAGAAATGGTCTCCACAAGAAATCCAAGAATGTGATTTATGGCAAGGAAACATATGTGGGGTGAGGTGTACGAGCCTCTGGTCGATGATCAATGGCAACACAACCCCCATTTTGTTGAAAATAGCCATGAACGATCATTTTCAATAATACTGAAGGCTAACACGTACGAAATTTTGACCAAGAAATGGTCTCCACCAGAAATCCAAGAATGTGATCTATAGCAAGGAAACATATGTGGGATGAGGTGTACGGGCCTCTGGTCGATGATAAATGGCCACACAACCGCCATTTTTGATGAAAATAGCCATGAACGACCATTTTCAATAATACCGAAGGCTAACACCTACGAATTTTTGACCAAGAAATGGTCTCCACCAGAAATCCAAGAATGTGATCTATGGAAAGGAAACATATGTGGGGTGAGGTGTATGAGCCTCTGGTCGGAATTATTGAAAATGGTCGTTCATGGCTATTTTCGACAAAAATGGGGGTTGTGTGGCCATTGATCATCGACCAGAGGCTCCTACACCTCACCCCACATATGTTTTCTTGCCATATATCACATTCTTGGATTTCCAGTGGAGACCGTTTCTTGGTCAAAAATCCGTAGGTGTTAGCCTTCGGTATTATTGAAAATGGTCGTTCATGGCTATTTTCGACAAAAATGGGGGTTGTGTGGCTGTTGATCATCGACCAGAGGCTCGTACACCTCACCCCACATATGTTTCATTGCCAGAGATCACATTCTTGGATTTCTGGTGGAGACCATTTCTTGGGCAAAAATCTGAATGTGTTAGCCTTCGGTATTATTGAAAATGGTCATTCATGGCGATTTTCGACAAAAATGGGTGTTGTGTAGCCATTGATCTTCGACCAGAGGCTCATACACCTCACTACACATATGTTTCCTTGCCATAGATCACATTCTTGGATTTATGGTGGAGACCATTTCTTCGTCAAAATTCCGTAGGTGTTAGCCTTCAGTGTCATTGAAAATGGTCGTTCATGGCTATTTTCCACAAAAATGGGAGTTGTGTGGCCATTGATCATCGACCAGAGGCTCGTACACCTCACCCCACATATGTTTCCTTGCCATATATCACATTCTCGGATTTCTGGTGGAGACCATTTCTTGGTCAAAAATCCATACGTGTTAGCCTTCTTTATTATTGAAAATGGTCGTTGATCGCTATTTTCGACAAAAAATGGGCGTTGTGTGGCCATTGATCAACGACCAGAGGCCCATATACCTCACCCCACATATGTTTCCTTGCCATCGATCACATTCTTGGACTTATGGTGGAGACCATTTCTTGGTCAAAAATCCATAGGTGTTACCCTTCAGTGTCATTGAAAATGGTCGTTCATGGCTATTTTCGACAAAAATGGGGGTTATGTGGCCATTGATCATCGACCAAAGGCTCGTACACCTCACCCCACATATGTTTCCTTGCCATAGATCACATTTTGGATTTCTGGTGGAGACCATTTCTTGGTCAAAAATCCGTAGGTGTTAGCCTTCGGTATTATTGAAAATGGTCGTTCATGGCTATTTTTGACAAAAATGTGGTTCTTTGGCCATTGATCATCGAACAGAGGCTCATACACCTCACCCCACATATGCTTACTTTCCATAGATCACATTCTTGGATTTCTGGTGGAGACCATTTCTTGGTCAAAAATCCGTAGGTGTTAGGCTTCGGTACTATTGAAAATGGTCGTTCATGGCTATTTTCGAAAAAAATGGGGGTTGTGTGGCCATTGATATTCGACCAAAGGCTCATACACCTCACTACACATGTTTCCTTTCCATAGATCACATTCTTGGATTTATGGTGGAGACCATTTCTTGGTCAAAAATCCGTAGGGGTTAGCGTTCAGTGTCATTGAAAATGGTCGTTCATGGCTATTTTCGACAAAAATGGGGTTTGTGTGGCCATTGATCATCGACCAGAGGCTTGTACACTTCACCCCAGATATGTTTTCTTCCAATAGATCACATTCTTGGATTTTTGGTGGGGACCATTTCTTGGTCAAAAATCCGTTGGTGTTAGCCTTCGGTTTTATTGAAAATGGTCGTTCATGGCTACTTTCGACAAAAATAGGGGTTGTGTGGCCATTTATCATCGACCAGAGGCTCATACACCTCAACCCACATATGTTTCCTTGCCATAGATCACATTCTTGGATTTCTGGTGGAGACCATTTCTTGGTAAAAAAATCCGTAGGTGTTAGCCTCTGGTATTATTGAAAATGGTCGTTCATGGCTATTTTCATCAAAAATGGGGGTTGTGTGGCCATTTATCATCGACCAGAGGCTCGTATACCTCACCCCACATATGTTTCCTTGCCATAGATCACATTCTTGGATTTCTGGTGGAGACCATTTCTTGGTTAAAAAATCGTACGTGTTAGCCTTCGGTATTATTGAAAATGGTCGTTCATGGCTATTTTCGACAAAATGGGGGTTGTGTGGCGATTGATCATCGACCAAAGGCTCGTACACCTCACCCCACATATGTTTCCTTGCCATAGATCACATTCTTGGATTTCTGGTGGAGACCATTTCTTGGGCAAAAATCCGAATGTGTTAGCCTTCGGTATTTTTGAAAATGGTCATTCATGGCTATTTTCGACAAAAATGGGGGTTGTGTGGCCATTGATCTTCCACCAGAGGCTCATACACCTCACTACACATATGTTTCCTTGCCATAGATCAAATTCTTGGATTTATAGTGGAGACCATTTCTTGGTCAAAAATCCATAGGTGTTAGCCTCCAGTGTCATTGAAAATGGTCGTTCATGGCTATTTTCGACAAAAATGGGGGTTGTGTGGCCATTGATCATCGACCAGAGGCTCGTACACTTCACCCCACATATGTTTTCTTGCCATAGATCACATTCTTGGATTTCTGGTGGAGACCATTTCTTGGTCAAAAATCTGTTGGTGTTAGCCTTCGGTATTATTGAAAATGGTCGTTCATGGCTATTTTCGACTGAAATGGGGTTGTGTGGCCATTTATCATTGACCAGAGGCTCATACACCTCACCTCACATATGTTTCCTTGCCATAGATCACATTCTTGGATATCTTGTGGAGACCATTTCTTGGTCAAAAATCCGTACGTGTTAGCCTTCGGTATTATTGAAAATGGTCATTCATGGCTATTTCGACAAAAATGGGGGTTGTGTGGCCATTGATCATCGACCAAAGGCTCGTACACCTCACCCCACATATGTTTCCTTGCCATAGATCACATTCTTTGATTTCTGGTGGAGACGATTTCTTGGTCAAAAATCCGAATGTGTTAGCCTTCGGAACTATTGAAAATGGTCGTTCATGGCTATTTTCGACAAAAATGGGGGTTGTGTGGCCATTGATATTGGACCAGAGGCTCATACACCTCACTACACATATGTTTCCTTGCCATAGATCACATTCTTGGATTTATGGTGGAGACCATTTATTGGTCAAAAATCCGTAGGTGTTAGCCTTCAGTGTCATTGAAAATGGTCGTTCATGGCTATTTTCGACAAAAATTAGGGTTGTGTGGCCATTGATCGTCGACCAGAGGCTCATACACCTCACCCACATATGTTTCCTTGCCGTAGATCACATTCTTGGATTTCTGGTGGAGACCATTTCTTGGTCAAAAATCCGTAGGTGTTAGCCTTCAGTATTATTGAAAATGGTCGTTCATGGCTATTTACGACAAAAATGGGGGTTGTGTGGCCATTGATCATCGACCAGAGGCTCATACACCTCACCCCACATATGTTTCCTTGCCATAGATCATATTCTTGAATTTCTGGTGGAGACCATTTCTTGGTCAAAAATCCGTAGGTGTTAGCCTCTAGTATTATTGAAAATGGTCGCTCATGGCTATTTTCATAAAAAATGGGGGTTGTGTGGCCATTTATCATCGACTAGAGGCTCATAAACCTCACCCCACATATGTTTCCTTGCCATAGATCACATTCTTGGATTTCTGGTGGAGACCATTTCTTGGTCAAAAACTCGTACGTGTTAGCCTTCGATATTATTGAAAATGGTCGTTCATGGCTATTTTCGGCAAAATGGGGGTTGTGTGGCCATTGATCATCGACCAGAGGCTCGTACACCTCACCCCACATATGTTTCCTTGCCATAGATCACATTCTTGGATTTCTGGGGGAGACCATTTCTTGGGCAAAAATCCGAATGTGTTAGCCTTTGGTATTTTTGAAAATGGTCATTCATGGCTATTTTCGACAAAAATGGGGGTTGTGTGGCCATTGATCTTCGACCAGAGGCTCATACACCTCACTACACATATGTTTCCTTGCCATAGATCACATTCTTGGATTTATGGTGGAGACCATTTCTTGGTCAAAAATCCGTAGGTGTTAGCCTTCAGTGTCATTGAAAATGGTCGTTCATGGCTATTTTCGACAAAAATTAGGGTTGTGTGGCCATTGATCGTCGACCAGAGGCTCATACACCTCACCCCACATATGTTTCCTTGCCGTAGAACACATTCTTGGATTTCTGTTGGAGACCATTTCTTGGTCAAAAATCCATAGGTGTTAGCCTTCGGTATTATTGAAAATGGTCGTTCATGGCTATTTTCGACAAAAATGGGGGTTGTGTGGCCATTGATCTTCGACCAGAGGCTCATACACCTCATTACACATATGTTTCCTTGCCATAGATCACATTCTTGGATTTATGGTGGAGACCATTTCTTGGTCAAAAATCTGTAGGTATTAGCCTTCAGTGTCATTGAAAATGGTCGTTCATGGCTATTTTCGACAAAAATTAGGGTTGTGTGGCCATTGATCATCGACCAGAGGCTCATACACCTCACCCCACATATGTTTCCTTGCCGTAGATCACATTCTTGGATTTCTGGTGGAGACCATTTCTTGGTCAAAAATTCGTAGGTGTTAGCCTTCGGTATTATTGAAAATGGTCGTTCATGGCTATTTTCGACAAAAATGGGGGTTGTGTGGCCACTGATCATCGACTAGAGGCTCATACACCTCACCCCACATATGTTTCCTTGCCATAGCTCACATTCTTGGATTTCTGGTGGAGACCATTTCTTGGTCAAAAATCCGTAGGTGTTAGCCTCTAGTATTATTGAAAATGGTCGCTCATGGCTATTTTCATAAAAAATGGGGGTTGTGTGGCCATTTATCATCGACTAGAGGCTCATAAACCTCACCCCACATATGTTTCCTTGCCATAGTTCACATTCTTGGATTTCTGGTGGAGGCCAATTCTTGGTCAAAAACTCGTACGTGTTAGCCTTCGGTATTATTGAAAATGGTCGTTCATGGCTATTTTCGGCAAAATGGGGGTTGTGTGGCCATTGATCATCGACCAGAGGCTCGTACACCTCACCCCACATATGTTTCCTTGCCATAGATCACATTCTTGGATTTCTGGTGGAGACTATTTCTTGGGCAAAAATCCGAATGTGTTAGCCTTTGGTATTTTTGAAAATGGTCATTCATGGTTATTTTCGACAAAAATGGGGGTTGTGTGGCCATTGATCTTCGACTAGAGGCTCATACACCTACACATATGTTTCCTTGCCATAGATCACATTCTTGGATTTATGGTGGAGACCATTTCTTGGTCAGAAATCCATAGGTGTTAGCCTATAGTGTCATTGAAAATGGTCGTTCATGGCTATTTTCGACAAAATGGGGGTTGTGTGGCCATTGATAATCGACCAGAGGCTCGTACACTTCACCCCACATATGTTTTCTTTCCATAGAACACATTCTTTGATTTCTGGAGGAGACCATTCCTTGGTCAAAAATCTGTTGGTGTTAGCCTTCGGTGTCATTGAAAATGGTGGTTCATGGCTATTTTCGACTAAAATGGGGGTTGTGTGGCCATTTATCATCGACCAGAGGCTCGTGCAATTCACCCCACATATGTTTCCTTGCCATAGATCACATTCTTGGATTTCTGGTGGAGACCATTTCTTGGTCAAAAATCCATACGTGTTAGCCTTCGGTATTATTGAAAATGGTCGTTCATGGCTATTTTCGACAAAAATGGGGGTTGTGTGGCCAATGACCAACGACCAGAGGCTCGTACACCTCACCCCACATATGTTTCCTTGCCATAGATCACATTCTTGGATTTCCGGTGGAGACCATTTATTGGTCAAAAATCTGTACGTGTTAGCCTTCAGTATTATTGAAAATGGTCATTCATGGCTATTTTCGACAAAAATGGGGGTTGTGTGGCCATTGATCATCGACCAGAGGCTCGTAAACCTCACCCCACATATGTTTCCTTGCCATAGATCACATTCTTTGATTTCTGGTGGAGACAATTTCTTGGTCAAAAATCTGAATGTTTTAGCCTTTGGTACTATTGAAAATGGTCGTTCATGGCTATTTATCGACCAGAGGCTCACAAACCCCATTTTTGTCGAAAATAGCCATGAACGACCATTTTCAATGACACTGAAGGCTAACACCTACGGATTTTTGACCAAGAAATGGTCTCCACCGGAAATCCAGGAATGTGATCTATGGCATGGAAACATATGTGGGGTGAATTGCACGAGCCTCTGGACGATGATAAATGGCCACACAACCCCCATTTTAGTCGAAAATAGCCATGAACGACCATTTTCAATAATACCGAAGGCTAACACCAACAGATTTTTGACCAAGGAATGTGATCTATGGAAAGAAAACATATGTGGGGTGAAGTGTACGAGCCTCTGGTCGATGATCAATGGCCACACAACCCCCATTTTTGTCGAAAATGGCCATGAACGACCATTTTCAATGACACTAAAGGCTAACACCTATGGATTTCTGACCAAGAAATGGTCTCCACCATAAATCCAAGAATATAATCTATGGCAAGGAAACATATGTGTAGTGAGGTGTATGAGCCTCTGGTCGAAGATCAATGGCCACACAACCCCCATTTTTGTCAAAAATAGCCATGAATGACCATTTTCAAAAATACCAAAGGCTAACACATTCGGATTTTTGCCCAAGAAATGGTCTCCACCAGAAATCCAAGAATGTGATCTATGGCAAGAAAACATATGTGGGGTGAGGTGTAAGATCCTCTGGTCGATGATCAATGGCCACACAACCCCCATTTTGCCGAAAATAGCCATGAACGACCATTTTCAATAATACCAAAGGCTAACACGTACGAGTTTTTGACCAAGAAATGGTCTCCACCAGAAATCCAAGAAGGTGATCTATGGCAAGGAAACATATGTGGGGTGAGGTTTATGAGCCTCTAGTCGATGATAAATGGCCACACAACCCCCATTTTTTATGAAAATAGCCATGAGCGACCATTTTCAATAAATTCTAGAGGCTAACACCTACGGATTTTTGACCAAGAAATGGTCTCCACCAGAAATCCAAGAATGTGATCTATGGCAAGGAAACATATGTGGGGTGAGGTGTTTGAGCCTCTGGTCGATGATCAATGGCCACACAACCCCCATTTTTGTCGAAAATAGCCATGAACGACCATTTTCAATAATACCGAAGGCTAACACCTACGGATTTTTGACCAAGAAATGGTCTCCACTAGAAATCCAAGAATGTGATCTACGGCAAGAAAACATATGTGGGGTGTGGTGTATGAGCCTCTGGTCGACGATCAATGGCCACACAACCCTAATTTTTGTCAAAAATAGCCATGAACGACCATTTTCAATGACAATGAAGGCTAACACCTACGGATTTTTGACCAAGAAATGGTTCCACCATAAATCCAAGAATGTGATCTATGGCAAGGAAACATATGTGTAGTGAGGTGTATGAGCCTCTGGTCGAAGATCAATGGCCACACAACCCCCATTTTTGTGGAAAATAGCCATGAATGACCATTTTCAAAAATACCAAAGGCTAACACATTCGGATTTTTGCCCAAGAAATGGTCTCCACCAGAAATCGAAGAATGTGATCTATGGAAAGGAAACATATGTGGGGTGAGGTGTACGAGCCTCTGGTCGATGATCAATGGCCACACAACCCCCATTTTGCCGAAAATAGCCATGAACGACCATTTTCAATAATACCGAAGGCTAACACGTACGAGTTTTTGACCAAGAAATGGTCTCCACCAGAAATCCAAGAATGTGATCTATGGCAAGGAAACATATGTGGGGTGAGGTTTATGAGCCTCTAGTCGATGATAAATGGCCACACAACCCCCATTTTTTATGAAAATAGCCATGAGCTACCATTTTCAATAATACTAGAGGCTAACACCTACAGATTTTTGACCAAGAAATGGTCTCCACCAGAAATCCAAGAATATGATCTGTGGCAAGGAAACATATGTGGGGTGAGGTGTATGAGCCTCTGGTCGATGATCAATGGCCACACAACCCCCATTTTTGTCGAAAATAGCCATGAACGACCATTTTCAATAATACCGAAGGCTAACACCTACGGATTTTTGACCAAGAAATGGTCTCCACCAGAAATCCAAGAATGTGATCTACGGCAAGGAAACATATGTGGGGTGAGGTGTATGAGCCTCTGGTCGACGATCAATGGCCACACAACCCTATTTTTTGTCGAAAATAGCCATGAACGACCATTTTCAATGACACTGAAGGCTAACACCTACGGATTTTTGACCAAGAAATGGTCTCCACCATAATTCCAAGAATGTGATCTATGGCAAGGAAACATATGTGTAGTGAGGTGCATGAGCCTCTGGTCCAATATCAATGGCCACACAACCCCCATTTTTGTCGAAAATAGCCATGAACGACCATTTTCAATAGTTCCGAAGGCTAACACATTCGGATTTTTGACCAAGAAATGGTCTCCACCAGAAATCAAAGAATGTGATCTATGGCAAGGAAACATATGTGGGGTGAGGTGTATGAGCCTTTGGTCGTTGATCAATGGCCACACAACCCCCATTTTAGTCGAAAATAGCCATGAATGACCATTTTCAATAATACCGAAGGCTAACACGTACGGATTTTTGACCAAGAAATGGTCTCCACCAGATATCCATGAATGTGATCTATGGCAAGGAAACATATGTGGGGTGAGGTATATAACCCCCATTTCAGTGAAAAATAGCCATGAACGACCATTTTCAATAATACCGAAGGCTAACACCAACAGATTTTTGACCAAGAAATGGTCTCCACCAGAAATCCAAGAATGTGATCTATGGCAAGAAAACATATGTGGGGTGAAGTGTACGAGCCTCTGGTCGATGATCAATGGCCACACAACCCCCATTTTTGTCGAAAATAGCCATGAACGACCATTTTCAATGACACTGAAGGCTAACACCTATGGATTTTTGACCAAGAAATGGTCTCCACCATAAATCCAAGATTTTGATCTATGGCAAGGAAACATATGTGGGGTGAGGTGTATGGGCCTCTGGTCGAAGATCAATGGCCACACAACCCCCATTTTTTGTCGAAAATAGCCATGAATGACCATTTTCAAAAATACCGAAGACTAACACATTCAGATTTTTGCCCAAGAAATGGTCTCCACCAGAAATCCAAGAATGTGATCTATGGCAAGGAAACATATGTGGGGTGAGGTGTACGAGCCTCTGGTCGATGATCAATGGCCACACAACCCCCATTTTGTTGAAAATAGCCATGAACGACCATTTTCAATAATAACGAAGGCTACACGTACAAATTTTTGACCAAGAAATGGTCTCCACCAAAAATCCAAGAATGTGATCTATGGCAAGGAAACATATGTGGGGTGAGGTGTACGAGCCTCTGGTCGATGATAAATGGCCACACAACCCCCATTTTTGATGAAAATAGCCATGAACGACCATTTTCAATAATACCAGAGGCTAACACCTACACATTTTTTACCAAGAAATGGTCTCCACCAGAAATCCAAGAATGTGATCTATGGCAAGGAAACATATGTGGGGTGTGGTGTTTGAGCCTCTGGTCGATGATCAATGGCCACACAACCCCCATTTTTGTCGAAAATAGCCATGAACGACCATTTTCAATAATACCGAAGGCTAACACCTACGGATTTTTGACCAAGAAATGGTCTCCACCAGAAATCCATGAATGTGATCTACGTCAAGGAAACATATGTGGGGTGAGGTGTATGAGCCTCTGGTCGACGATCAATGGCCACACAACCCTAATTTTTGTCGAAAATAGCCATGAACGACCATTTTCAATGACACTGAAGGCTAACACCTACGGATTTTCGACCAAGAAAAGGTCTCCACCATAAATCCAAGAATGTGATCTATGGCAAGGAAACATATGTGTAGTGAGGTGTATGAGCCTCTGGTCCAATATCAATGGCCACACAACCCCCATTTTTGACGAAAATAGCCATGAACGACCATTTTCAATAGTTCCGAAGGCTAACACATTCAGATTTTTGACCAAGAAATGGTCTCCACCAGAAATCAAAGAATGTGATCTATGGCAAGGAAACATATGTGGGGTGAGGTGTACGAGCCTTTGGTCGATGATCAATGGCCACACAACCCCCATTTTTGTCGAAAATAGCCATGAATGACCATTTTCAATAATACCGAAGGCTAACACGTAAGGATTTTTGACCAAGAAATGGTCTCCACCAGATATCCAAGAATGTGATCTATGGCAAGGAAGCATATGTGGGGTGAGGTGTATGAGCCTCTGGTCGATGATAAATGGCCACAACCCCCATTTCAGTGAAAAATAGCCATGAACGACCATTTTCAATAATACCGAAGGCTAACACCAACAGATTTTTGACCAAGAAATGGTCTCCACCAGAAATCCAAGAATGTGATCTATGGCAAGAAAACATATGTGGGGTGAAGTGTACGAGCCTCTGGTCGATGATCAATGGCCACACAACCCCCATTTTGTCGAAAATAGCCATGAACGACCATTTTCAATGACACTGAAGGCTAACACCTATGGATTTTTGACCAAGAAATGGTCTCCACCATAAATCCAAGAATTTCATCTATGGCAAGGAAACATATGTGGGGTGAGGTGTATGGGCCTCTTGTCGAAGATCAATGGCCACACAACCCCCATTTTTGTCGAAAATAGCCATGAATGACCATTTTCAAAAATACCGAAGGCTAACACATTCGGATTTTTGCCCAAGAAATGGTCTCCACCAGAAATCCAAGAATGTGATCTATGGCAAGGAAACATAGGTGGGGTGAGGTGTACGAGCCTCTGGTCGATGATCAATGGCCACACAACCCCCATTTTGTCGAAAATAGCCATGAACGACCATTTTCAATAATAACGAAGGCTAACACGTACGAATTTTTGACCAAGAAATGGTCTCCACCAGAAATCCAAGAATGTGATCTATGGCAAGAAAACATATGTGGGGTGAGGTGTACGAGCCTCTGGTCGATGATAAATGGCAACACAACCCCCATTTTTGATGAAAATAGCCATGAACGACCATTTTCAATAATACTAGAGGCTAACACCTACGGATTTTTACCAAGAAATGGTCTCCACCAGAAATCCAAGAATGTGATCTATGGCAAGGAAACATATGTGGGGTGAGGTGTATGAGCCTCTGGTCGATGATAAATGACCACACAACCCCCATTTTTGTCGAAAATAGCCATGAACGACCATTTTCAATAATACCGAAGGCTAACACCAACGGATTTTTGACCAAGAAATGGTCCCCACCAGAAATCCAAGAATGTGATCTATGGCAAGAAAACATATGTGGGGTGAAGTGTACGAGCCTCTGGTCGATGATCAATGGCCACACAAACCCCATTTTTGTCGAAAATAGCCATGAACGACCATTTTCAATGACATTGAACGCTAACACCTACGGATTTTTGACCAAGAAATGGTCTTCACCATAAATCCAATAATGTGATCTATGGAAAGGAAACATGTGTAGTGAGGTGTATGAGCCTTTGGTCGAATATGAATGGCCACACAACCCCCATTTTTGTCGAAAATAGCCATGAACGACCATTTTCAATAGTACCGAAGGCTAAAACATTCAGATTTTTTACCAAGAAATGGTCTCCACCAGAAATCAAAGAATGTGATCTATCACAAGGAAACATATGTGGGGTGACGTTTACGAGCCTCTGGTCAATGATCAATAGCCACACAACCCCCATTTTTGTCGAAAATAGCCATGAATGACCATTTTCAATAATACTGAAGGCTAACACGTACAGATTTTTGACCAATAAATGGTCTCCACCAGAAATCCAAGAATGTGATCTATGGCAAGGAAACATATGTGGGGTGAGGTGTACGAGCCTCTGGTCGATGATAAATAAATGGCCACACAACCCCCATTTTAGTCGAAAATAGCCATGAACGACCATTTTCAATAATACCGAAGGCTAACACCAACGGATTTTTGACTAAGAAATGGTCTCCACCAGAAATCCAAGAATGTGATCTACGGCAAGAAAACCTATGTGGGGTGAAGTGTACGAGCCTCTGGTCGATGATCAATGGCCACACAACCCCCATTTTTGTCGGAAATATCCATGAACGACCATTTTCAATAATACCGAAGGCTAACACATTCGGATTTTTGCCCAAGAAATGGTCTCCACCAGATATCCAAGAATGTGATCTATGGAAAGGAAACATATGTGGGGTGAGGTGTATGAGCCTCTGGTCGATGATCAATGGCCAAAGAACCCCCATTTCAATGGCACTGAAGGCTAACACCTACGGATTTTTAACCAAGAAATGGTCTCCACCATAAATCCAAGAATGTGATCTATGGCAAGGAAACATATGTGTAGTGAGGTGTATGAGCCTCTGGTCAAAGATCCCCCATTTCTGGTGGAGACCATTTCTTGGCTAAAAATCCGTAGGTGTTAGCCTTCGGTATTATTGAAAATGGTCGTTCATGGCTATTTTCATCAAAAATGGGGGTTGTGTGGCCATTTATCATCGACCAGAGGCTCGTACACCTCACCCCACATATGTTTCCTTGCTATAGATCACATTCGTGGATTTCTGGTGGAGACCATTTCTTGGTCAAAAATTCGTACGTATGTGGGGTGAGGTGTATGGGCCTCTGGTCGTTGATCAATGGCCACACAACGCCCATTTTTTGTCGAAAATAGCGATCAACGACCATTTTCAATCATACAGAAGGCTAACACGTATGGATTTTTGACCAAGAAATGGTCTCCACCAGAAATCCGAGAATGTGATATATGGCAAGGAAACATATGTGGGGTAAGGTGTACGAGCCTCTGGTCGATGATCAATGGCCACACAACCCCCATTTTGTCGAAAATAGCCATATACGACCATTTTCAATAATACCGAAGGCTAAGGAAACATATGTTAGCCTTCAGTATTATTGAAAATGATCGTTCATGGCTATTTTCGACAAAATGGGGGTTGTGTGGCCATTGATCATCGACCAGAGGCTCATACACCTCACCCCACATATGTTTCCTTGCAATAGATCACATTCTTGGATTTCTAGTGGAGACCATTTCTTGGGCAAAAATCAGAATGTGTTAGCCTTCGGTATTATTGAAAATTGTCATTCATGGCTATTTTCGACAAAAATGGGGGTTGTGTGGCCATTGATCTTTGACCAGAGGCTCATACACCTCACTACACATATGTTTCCTTGCCATAGATCACATTCTTGGATTTATGGTGGAGACCATTTCTTGGTCAAAAATCCGTAGGTGTTAGCCTTAAGTGTCATTGAAAATGGTCGTTCATGGCTATTTCCGACAAAAATGGGGGTTGTGTGGCCATTGATCATCGACCAGAGGCTCGTACAGTTCACCCCACATAGGTTTTCTTGCCATAGATCACATTCTTGGATTTCTGGTGGAGACCATTTCTTAGTCAAAAATCCGTTGGTGTTAGCCTTCGGTATTATTGAAAATGGTCGTTCATGGCTATTTTCGACTAAAATGGGGGTTGTGTGGCCATTTATCATCGACCAGAGGCTCGTACACCTCACCCCAGATATGTTTCCTTGCCATAGATCACATTCTTGGATTTCTGGTGGAGACCACTTATTGGTCAAAAATCTGTACGTGTTAGCCTTCAGTATTATTGAAAATGGTCATTCATGGCTATTTTCGACAAAAATGGGGGTTGTGCGACCATTTATCATCGATCAGAGGCACATACACCTCACCCCACATATGTTTCCTTGCCATAGATCACATTCTTGGATATCTGGTGGAGACCATTTCTTGGTCAAAAATCTGTACGTGTTAGCCTTCGGTATTATTGAAAATGGTCATTCATGGCTATTTTCGACAAAAATGGGGGTTGTGTGGCCATTGATCATCGACCAAAGGCTTGTACAGCTCACCCCACATATGTTTCCTTGCCATAGATCACATTCTTTGATTTCTGGTGGAGACCATTTCTTGGTCAAAAATCCGAATGTGTTAGCCTTCGGAACTATTGAAAATGGTCGTTCATGGCTATTTTCGACAAAAATGGGGGTTGTGTGGCCATTGATATTGGACCAGAGGCTAATACACCTCAATACACATATGTTTCCTTGCCATAGATCACATTCTTGAATTTATGGTGGAGACCATTTCTTGGTCAAAAATCCATAGGTGTTAGCCTTCAGTGTCATTGAAAATGGTCGTTCATGGCTATTTTCGACAAAAATTAGGGTTGTGTGGCCATTGATCGTCGACTAGAGGCTCATACACCTCACCCCACATATGTTTCCTTGCCGTAGATCACATTCTTGGATTTCTGGTGGAGACCATTTCTTGGTCAAAAATCCGTAGGTGTTAGCCTTCGGTATTATTGAAAATGGTCGTTCATGGCTATTTTCGATAAAAATGGGGGTTGTGTGGCCATTGATCATCGACTAGAGGCTCATACACCTCACCCCACATATGTTTCCTTGCCATAGATCACATTCTTGGATTTCTGGTGGAGACCATTTCTTGGTCAAAAATCCGTAGGTGTTAGCCTCTAGTATTATTGAAAATGGTCGCTCATGGCAATTTTCATAAAAAATGGGGGTTGTGTGGCCATTTATCATCGACTAGAGGCTCATAAACCTCACCCCGCATATGTTTCCTTGCCATAGATTACATTCTTGGATTTCTGGTGGAGACCATTTCTTGGTCAAAAACTCGTACGTGTTAGCCTTCTGTATTATTGAAAATGGTCGTTCATGGCTATTTTCGGCAAAATGGGGGTTGTGTGGCCATTGATCATCGACCAGAGGCTCGTACACCTCACCCCACATATGTTTCCTTGCCATAGACCACATTCTTGGATTTCTGGTGGAGACCATTTCTTGGGCAAAAATCCGAATGTGTTAGCCTTTGGTATATTTGAAAATGGTCATTCATGGCTATTTACGACAAAAATGGGGGTTGTGTGGCCATTGATCTTCAACCAGAGGCTCATACACCTCACTACACATATGTTTCCTTGCCATAGATCACATTCTTGGATTTATGGTGGAGACCATTTCTTGGTCAAAAATCCGAAGGTGTTAGCCTTCAGTGTCATTGAAAATGGTCGTTCATGGCTATTTTCGACAAAAATTAGGGTTGTGTGGCCATTGATCGTCGACCAAAGGCTCATAAACCTCACCCCACATATGTTTCCTTGCCGTAGATCACATTCTTGGATTTCTGGTGGAGACCATTTCTTGGTCAAAAATCCGTAGGTGTTAGCCTTCGGTATTATTGAAAATGGTCGTTCATGGCTATTTTCGACAAAAATAAGGGTTGTGTAGCCATTGATCATCGACCAGAGGCTCATACACCTCACCCCACATATGTTTCCTTGCCATAGATCACATTCTCGGATTTCTGGTGGAGACCATTTCTTGGTCAAAAATCCGTAGGTGTTAGCCTCTAGTATTATTGAAAATGGTCACTCATGGCTATTTTCATAAAAAAATGGGGGTTCTGTGGCCATTTATCATCGACTAGAAGCTCATAAACCTCACCCCACATATGTTTCCTTGCCATAGATCACATTCTTGGATTTCTGGTGGAGACCATTTCTTGGTCAAAAACTCGTACGTGTTAGCCTTCGGTATTATTGAAAATGGTCGTTCATGGCTATTTTCGGCAAAATGGGGGTTGTGTGGCCATTGATCATCGACCAGAGGCTCGTACACCTCACCCCACATATGTTTCCTTGCCATAAATCACATTCTTGGATTTCTGGTGGAGACCATTTCCTGGGCAAAAATCCGAATGTGTTAGCCTTTGGTATTTTTGAAAATGGTCATTCATGGCTATTTTCGACAAAAATGGGGGTTATGTGGCCATTGATCTTCGACCAGAGGCTCATACACCTCACTACACATATGTTTCCTTGCCATAGATCACATTCTTGGATTTATGGTGGAGACCATTTCTTGGTCAAAAATCCGTAGGTGTTAGCCGTCAGTGTCATTGAAAATGGTCGTTCATGGCTATTTTCGACAAAAATTAGGGTTGTGTGGCAATTGATCGTCGACCAGAGGCTCATACACCTCACCCCACATATGTTTTCTTGCCGTAGATCACATTCTTGGATTTCTGGTGGAGACCATTTCTTGGTCAAAAATCCGTAGGTGTTAGCCTTCGGTATTATTGAAAATGGTCGTTCATGGCTATTTTCGACAAAAATGGGCGTTGTGTGGCCATTGATCATCGACCAGAGGCTCATAAACCTCACCCCACATATGTTTCCTTGCCATAGATCATATTCTTGGATTTCTAGTGGAGACCATTTCTTGGTCAAAAATCCGTAGGTGTTAGCCTCTAGTATTATTGAAAATGGTCGCTCATGGCTATTTTCATAAAAAATGGGGGTTGTGTGGCCATTTATCATCGACTAGAGGCTCATAAACCTCACCCCACATATGTTTCCTTGCCATAGATCACATTCTTGGATTTCTGGTGGAGACCATTTCTTGGTCAAAAACTCGTACGTGTTAGCCTTCGGTATTATTGAAAATGGTCGTTCATGGCTATTTTCGGCAAAATGGGGGTTGTGTGGCCATTGATCATCGACCAGAGGCTCGTACACCTCACCCCACACATGTTTCCTTGCCATAGATCACATTCTTGGATTTCTGGTGGAGACCATTTCTTGGGCAAAAATCCGAATGTGTTAGCCTTTGGTATTTTTGAAAATGGTCATTCATGGCTATTTTCGACAAAAATGGGGGTTGTGTGGCCATTGATCTTCGACCAGAGGCTCATACACCTCACTACACATATGTTTCCTTGCCATAGATCACATTCTTGGATTTATGGTGGAGACCATTTCCTGGTCATTGAAAATGGTCGTTCATGGCTATTTTCGACAAAAATGGGGGTTGTGTGGCCATTGATCATCGACCAGAGGCTCGTACACTTCACCCCACATATGTTTTCTGTCCATAGATCACATTCTTGGATTTCTGGAGGAGACCATTCCTTGGTCAAAAATCTGTTGGTGTTAGCCTTCGGTATTATTGAAAATGGTCGTTCATGGCTATTTTCGACTAAAATGGTGGTTGTGTGGCCATTTATCATCGACCAGAGGCTCGTGCAATTCACCCCACATATGTTTCCTTGCCATAGATTACATTCTTGGATTTCCGGTGGAGACCATTTCTTGGTCAAAAATCTGTACGTGTTAGCCTTCGGTATTATTGAATATGGTCATTCATGGCTATTTTCGACAAAAATGGGAGTTGTGTGGCCAATGATCATCGACCAGAGGCTCATACACCTCACCCCACATTTGTTTCCTTGCCATAGATCACATTCTTCGATTTCCGGTGGAGAACATTTATTGGTCAAAAATCTGTACGTGTTAGCCTTCAGTATTATTGAAAATGGTCATTCATGGATATTTTCGACAAAAATGGGGGTTGTGTGGCCATTGATCATCGACCAGAGGCTCGTAAACCTCACCCCACATATGTTTCCTAGCCATAGATCACATTCTTTGATTTCTGGTGGAGACCATTTCTTGGTCAAAAATCTAAATGTTTTAGCCTTCGGTACTATTGAAAATGGTCGTTCATGGCTATTTTCGACAAAAATGGGGGTTGTGTGGCCATTGATATTCGACCAAAGGCTCATACACCTCACTACACATATGTTTCCTTGCCATAGATCACATTCTTGGATTTATTGTGGAGACCATTTCTTGGTCAAAAATCCGTAGGTGTTAGCCTTCAGTGTCATTGAAAATGGTCGTTCACGGCTATTTTCAACAAAAATGGGGTTTGTGTGGCCATTGATCATCGACCAAAGGCTTGTACACTTCACCACACATATGTTTTCTTGCCAGAGATCACATTCTAGGATTTCTGGTGGAGACCATTTCTTGGTCAAAAATCCGTTGGTGTTAGCCTTCGGTATTATTGAAAATGGTCGTTCATGGCTATTTTCGACTAAAATGGGGGTTGTGTGGCCATTTATCATGGACCAGAGGCTCATACACCTCACCCCACATATGTTTCCTTGCCATAGATCACATTCTTGGATTTCTGGTGGAGACCATTTCTTGTGCAAAAATCTGAATGTGTTAGCCTTTGGTATTTTTGAAAATGGTCATTCATGGCTATTTTCGACAAAAATGGGGGTTGTGTGGCCATTGATCTTCGACCAGAGGCTCATACACCTCACTACACATATGTTTCCTTGCCATAGATCACATTCTTGGATTTATGGTGGAGACCATTTCTTGGTCAAAAATCCGTAGGTGTTAGCCGTCAGTGTCATTGAAAATGGTCGTTCATGGCTATTTTCGACAAAAATTAGGGTTGTGTGGCCATTGATCGTCGACCAGAGGCTCATACACCTCACACCACATATGTTTCCTTGCCGTAGATCACATTCTTGGATTTCTGGTGGTGACCATTTCTTGGTCAAAAATCCGTAGGTGTTAGCCTTCGGTATTATTGAAAATGGTCGTTCATGGCTATTTTCGACAAAAATGGGGGTTGTGTGGCCATTGATCATCGACCAGAGGCTCATACACCTCACCCCACATATGTTTCCTTGCCATAGATCATATTCTTGGATTTCTAGTGGAGACCATTTCTTGGTCAAAAATCTGTAGGTGTTAGCCTCTAGTATTATTAAAAATGGTCGCTCATGGCTATTTTCATAAAAAATGGGGGTTGTGTGGCCATTTATCATCGACTAGAGGCTCATAAACCTCACCCCACATATGTTTCCTTGCCATAGATCAAATTCTTGGATTTCTGGTGGAGACCCTTTCTTGGTCAAAAACTCGTACGTGTTAGCCTTCGGTATTATTGAAAATGGTCGTTCATGGCTATTTTCGGCAAAATGGGGGTTGTGTGGCCATTGATCATCGACCAGAGGCTCGTACACCTCACCCCACATATGTTTCCTTGCCATAGATCACATTCTTGGATTTCTGGTGGAGACCATTTCTTGGGCAAAAATCCGAATGTATTAGCCTTCAGTGTCATTGAAAATGGTCGTTCACGACTATTTTGACCAAGAAATGGGGTTTGTGTTGCCATTGATCATCGACCAAAGGCTCGTACACTTCACCTCACATATGTTTTCTTGCCAGAGATCACATTCTAGGATTTTTGGTGGAGACCATTTCTTGGTCAAAATTCCGTTGGTGTTAGCCTTCGGTATTATTGAAAATGGTCGTTCATGGCTATTTTCGACTAAAATGGGGGTTGTGTGGCCATTTATCATGGACAAGAGGCTCATACACCTCACCCCACATATGTTTCCTTGCCATAGATTACATTCTTGGATTTCTAGTAGAGACCATTTCTTGGTCAAAAATCAGTACGTGTTAGCCTTCATTATTATTGAAAATGGTCATTCATGGCTATTTTCGACAAAAATGGGGGTTGTGTGGCCAATGATCATCAACCAGAGGCTCGTAAACCTCACCCCACATATGTTTCCTTGCCATAGATCACATTCTTTGATTTCTGGTGGAGACCATTTTTTGGTCAAAAATCCGAATGTGTTAGCCTTCAATGTCATTGAAAATGGTCGTTCATGGCTATTTTCGACAAAAATTAGGGTTGTGTGGCCATTGATCATCAACCAGAGGCTCGTACACCTCAACCCACATATGTTTCCTTGCCATAGATCACATTCTTGGATTTATGGTGGAGACCATTTTTTGGTCAAAAATCCGTAGTTGTTAGCCTTCAGTGTCATTGAAAATGGTTGTTCATGGCTATTTTCGACAAAAATAGGGGTTGTGTGGCCATTGATCATCGACTAGAGGCTCGTACACCTCACCCCACATATGTTTCCTTGTCGTAGATCACATTCTTGGATTTCTGGTGAAGACCATTTCTTGGTCAAAAATCCGTAGGTGTTAGCCTTCGGTATTATTGAAAATGGTCGTTCATGGCTATTTTCGACAAAAATGGGGGTTGTGTGGCCATTGATCATCGACCAGAGGCTCATACACCTCACCCCACATATGTTTCCTTGCCATAGATCATATTCTTGGATTTCTGGTGGAGACCATTTCTTAGTCAAAAATCTGTAGGTGTTAGCTTCTAGTATTATTGAAATTGGTCGCTCATGGCTATTTTCATCAAAAATGGGGGTTGTGTGGCCATCTATCATCGACTAGAGGCTCGTAAACCTCACCCACATATGTTTCCTTGCCATAGATCACATTTTTGGATTTCTGGTGGAGACCATTTCTTGGTCAAAAATTCATACGTGTTAGCCTTCGGTATTATTGAAAATGGTCGTTCATGGCTATTTTCGACAAAATGGGGGTTGTGTGGCCATTGATCATCGACCAGAGGCTCGTACACCTCGCCCCACATATGTTTCCTTGCCATAGATCACATTCTTGGATTTCTGGTGGAGATCATTTCTTGGGAAAAAATCCGAATGTGTTATCCTTCGGTATTTTTGAAAATGGTCATTCATGGCTATTTTCGACAAAAATGGGGGTTGTGTGGCCATTGATCTTCGACCAGAGGCTCATACACCTCACTACACATATGTTTCCTTGCCATAGATCACATTCTTGGATTTATGGTGGAGACCATTTCTTGGTCAGAAATCCATAGGTGTTAGCCTTTAGTGTCATTGAAAATGGTCGTTCATGGCTATTTTCGACAAAAATGGGGGTTATGTGACCATTGATCATCGACCAGAGGCTCGTACACTTCACACCACATATGTTTTCTTGCCATAGATCACATTCTTGGATTTCTGGAGGAGACCATTTCTTGGTCAAAAATCTGTTGGTGTTAGCCTTCGGTATTATTGAAAATGGTCGTTCATGGCTATTTTCGACTAAAATGGGGGTTGTGTGGCCATTTATCATCGACCAGAGGCTCGTACAATTCACCCCACATTTGTTTCCTTGCCATAGATCACATTCTTGGATTTCTGGTGGAGACCATTTCTTGGTCAAAAATCCGTACGTGTTAGCCTTCTGTATTATTGAAAATGGTCATTCATGGCTATTTTCGACAAAAATGGGGGTTGTGTGGCCATTGATCTTCGACCAGAGGCTCATACACCTCACTACACTTATGTTTCCTTGCCATAGATCACATTCTTGGATTTATGGTGGAGACCATTTCTTGGTCAAAAATCCATAGGTGTTAGCCTTCAGTGTCATTGAAAATGGTCGTTCATGGCTATTTTCGACAAAAATGGGGGTTGTGTGGCCATTGATCATCGACTAGAGGCTCGTACACTTCACCCCACATATGTTTTCTTGCCATAGATCACATTCTTGGATTTCTAGAGGAGACCATTTCTTGGTCAAAAATCTGTTGGTGTTAGCCTTCGGTATTATTGAAAATGGTCGTTCATGGCTATTTTGACTAAAATGGGGGTTGTGTGGCCATTTATCATCGACCGGAGGCTCGTACAATTCACCCTACATATGTTTCCTTGCCATAGATCACATTCTTGGATTTCTGGTGGAGACCATTTCTTGGTCAAAAATCCGTACGTGTTAGCCTTCGGTGTTATTGAAAATGGTCATTCATGGCTATTTTCGACACAAATAGGGGTTGTGTGGCCATTGATCTTCGACCAGTGGCTCATAAACCTCACAACACATATTATTCCTTGCCATAGATCACATTCTTGGATTTATGGTGGAGACCATTTCTTGGTCAAAAATCCATAGGTGTTAGCCTTCAGTGTCATTGAAAATGGTCGTTCATGGCTATTTTCGACAAAAATGGGGGTTGTGTCGCCATTGATCATCGACCAGAGGATCGTACACCTCATCCCACATAAGTTTCCTTGCCATATATCACATTCTTGGATTTCTGGTTTAGACCATTTCTTGGTAAAAATATCCGTAGGTGTTAGCCTTTGGTATTATTGAAAATGGTCGTTCATGGCTATTTTCGACAAAAATGGGGGTTGTGTGGCAATTGATCATCGACCAAAGGCTCATACACCTCACCCCACATGTGTTTCCTTGCCATAGACCACAATCTTGGATTTCTGGTGGTGACCATTTCTTGGTCAAAAATCCGTAGGTGTTAGCCTTCGGTATTATTGAAAATGGTCGTTCATGGCTATTTTCGACAAAAATGGGGGTTGTGTGGCCATTGATCATCGACCAAAGGCTCATACACCTCACCCCACATATGTTTCCTTGCCATAGACCACATTCTTGGATTTCTGGTGGAGACCATTTGTTGGTCAAAAATCCGTAGGTGTTAGTTTTCGGTATTATTGAAAATGGTCGTTCATGGCTATTTTCATCAAAAATGGGGGTTGTGTGGGCATTTATAATCGACCAGAGGCTCGTACACCTCACCCCACATATGTTTCCTTGCCATAGAGCACACTCTTGGATTTCTGGTGGAGACCATTTCTTGGTCAAAAATTCGTACAGGTTAGCCTTCGGTATTATTGAAAATGGTCGTTCATGGCTATTTTCGACAAAATGGGGGTTGTGTGGCCATTGATCATCGACCAGAGGCTCGTACACCTCACTCACATATGTTTCCTTGCCGTAGATCACATTCTTGGATTTCTGGTGGAGACCATTTCTTGGTCAAAAATCCATACGTGTTAGCCTTCGGTATTATTGAAAATGGTCGTTCATGGATATTTTTGACAAAATAGAGGTTCTGTGGCTATTGATCATCGACCAGAGGCTCATACACCTCACCCCACATATTTTTCCTTGACATAGATCACATTTTTGGATTTCTGGTGGAGACCATTTCTTGGGCAAAAATACGAATGTGTTAGCCTTCGGTATTATTGAAAATGGTCATTCATGGCTATTTTTGACAAAAATGGGGGTTGTGTGGCCATTTATCTTCAACCAGAGGCTCATACACCTCACTACACATATGTTTTCTTGCCATAGATCACATTCTTTGATCTATGGTGGAGACCAGTTCTTGGTCAAAAATCCATAGGTGTTAGCCTTCAGTGTCATTGAAAATAGTCGTTCATGGCAATTTTCGACAAAAATGGGGGTTGTGTGGCCATTGATAATCGACCAGGGGCTCGTACACCTCACCCCACATATGTTTCCTTGCCATAGATCACATTCTTGGATTTTTGGTGGAGACCATTTCTTGGCCAAAAATCCGTAGGTGTTAGCCTTCGGTATTATTGAAAATGGTCGTTCATGGCTATTTTCGACAAAAATGGGGGTTGTGTGGCCATTTATCATCGACAGAGGCTCGTACACCTCACCCCACATATGTTTATTTGCCATAGATCACAATCATGGATTTCTCGTGGAGACCATTTCTTGGTCAAAAATCTATACGTGTTAGCCTTCGGTATTATTGAAAATGGTCGTTCATGGCTGTTTTCGACAAAAATGGGGGTTGTGTCGCCATTGATCATCGACTAGAGGATCGTACACCTCACCCGCATAAGTTTCCTTGCCATATATCACATTCTTGGATTTCTGGTGGAGACCATTTCTTGGTCAAAAATCCGTAGGTGTTAGCCTTCGGTATTATTGAAAATGGTCGTTCATGGCTATTTTCGACAAAAATGGGGGTTGTGTGGCAATTGATCGTCGACCAAAGGCTCATACAGCTCACCCCACATGTGTTTCCTTGCCATAGACCACATTCTTGGATTTCTGGTGGTGACCATTTCTTGGTCAAAAATCCGTAGGTGTTAGCCTTCGGTATTATTGAAAATGATCGTTCATGGATATTTTCGACAAAAATGGGGGTTGTGTGGCCATTGATCATCGACCAAAGGCTCATACACCTCACCCCACATATGTTTCCTTGCCATAGACCACATTCTTGGATTTCTGGTGGAGACCATTTCTTGGTCAAAAATCCGTTGGTGTTAGCCTTCGGTATTATTGAAAATGGTCGTTCATGGCTATTTTCGACTAAAATGGGGGTTGTGTGGCCATTTATCATCGACCAGAGGCTCATACACCTCACCCACATATGTTTCCTTGCCATAGATCACATTCTTGGATTTCTGGTGGAGACCATTTCTTGGTCAAAAATCCGTACGTGTTAGCCTTCGGTATTATTGAAAATGGTCATTCATGGCTATTTTTGACAAAAATGGGGGTTGTGTGGCCAATGATCATCAACCAGAGGCTCGTAAACCTCACCCCACATATGTTTCCTTGCCATAGATCACATTCTTTGATTTCTGGTGGAGACCATTTTTTGGTCAAAAATCCGAATGTGTTAGCCTTCAGTGTCATTGAAAATGGTCGTTCATGGCTATTTTCGACAAAAATTAGGGTTGTGTGGCCATTGATCATCAACCAGAGGCTCGTACACCTCAACCCACATATGTTTCCTTGCCATAGATCACATTCTTGGATTTATGGTGGAGACCATTTCTTGGTCAAAAATCCGTAGGTGTTAGCCTTCAGTGTCATTGAAAATGGTTGTTCATGGCTATTTTCGACAAAAATAGGGGTTGTGTGGCCATTGATCATCGACTAGAGGCTCGTACACCTCACCCCACATATGTTTCCTTGTCGTAGATCACATTCTTGGATTTCTGGTGAAGACCATTTCTTGGTCAAAAATCCGTAGGTGTTAGCCTTCGGTATTATTGAAAATGGTCGTTCATGGCTATTTTCGACAAAAATGGGGGTTGTGTGGCCATTGATCATCGACCAAAGGCTCGTACACCTCACCCCACATATGTTTCCTTGCCATAGATCACATTCTTGGATTTCTAGTGGAGACCATTTCTTAGTCAAAAATCCGTAGGTGTTAGCCTCTAGTATTATTGAAATTGGTCGCTCATGGCTATTTTCATCAAAAATGGGGGTTGTGTGGCCATCTATCATCGACTAGAGGCTAGTAAACCTCACCCACATATGTTTCCTTGCCATAGATCACATTTTTGGATTTCTGGTGGAGACCATTTCTTGGTCAAATATTCGTAAGTGTTAGCCTTCGGTATTATTGAAAATGGTCGTTCATGGCTATTTTCGACAAAATGGGGGTTGTGTGGCCATTGATCATCGACCAGAGGCTCGTACACCTCACCCCACATATGTTTCCTTGCCATAGATCACATTCTTGGATTTCTGGTGGAGATCATTTCTTGGGAAAAAATCCGAATGTGTTATCCTTCGGTATTTTTGAAAATGGTCATTAATGGCTATTTTCGACAAAAATAGGGGTTGTGTGGCCATTGATCTTCGATCAGAGGCTCATACACCTCACTACACATATGTTTCCTTGCCATAGATCACATTCTTGGATTTATGGTGGAGACCATTTCTTGGTCAGAAATCCATAGGTGTTAGCCTTTAGTGTCATTGAAAATGGTCGTTTATGGCTATTTTCGACAAAAATGGCGGTTGTGTGGCCATTGATCATCGACCAGAGGCTCATACACTTCACCCCACATATGTTTTCTTGCCATAGATCACATTCTTGGATTTCTGGAGGAGACCATTTCTTGGTCAAAAATCTGTTGGTGTTAGCCTTCGGTATTATTGAAAATGGTCGTTCATGGCTATTTTTGACTAAAATGGGGGTTGTGTGGCCATTTATCATCGACCAGAGGCTCGCACAATCCACCCCACATTTGTTTCCTTGCCATAGATCACATTCTTGGATTTTTGGTGGAGACCATTTCTTGGTCAAAAATCCGTACGTGTTAGCCTTCGGTATTATTGAAAATGGTCATTCATGGCTATTTTCGACAAAAATGGGGGTTGTGTGTCCATTGATCTTCGACCAGAGGCTCATACACCTCACTACACTTATGTTTCCTTGCCATAGATCACATTCTTGGATTTATGGTGGAGACCATTTCTTGGTCAAAAATCCATAGGTGTTAGCCTTTAGTGTCATTGAAAATGGTCGTTCATGGCTATTTTCAACAAAAATGGAGGTTGTGTGGCCATTGATCATCGACTAGAGGCTCGTACACTTCACCCCACATATGTTTTCTTGCCATAGATCACATTCTTGGATTTCTAGAGGAGACCATTTCTTGGTCAAAAATCTGTTGGTGTTAGCCTTCGGTATTATTGAAAATGGTCGTTCATGGCTATTTTTGACTAAAATGGGGGTTGTGTCGCCATTTATCATCGACCGGAGGCTCGTACAATTCACCCCACATATGTTTCCTTGCCATAGATCACATTCTTGGATTTCTGGTGGAGACCATTTCTTGGTCAAAAATCCGTACGTGTTAGCCTTCGGTGTTATTGAAAATGGTCATTCATGGCTATTTTCGACACAAATGGGGGTTGTGTGGCCATTGATCTTCGACCAGAGGCTCATAAACCTCACTACACATATGTTTCCTTGCCATAGATCACATTCTTGGATTTACGGTGGAGACCATTTCTTGGTCAAAAATCCATAGGTGTTAGCCTTCAGTGTCATTGAAAATGGTCGTTCATGGCTATTTTTGACAAAAATGGGGGTTGTGTCGCCATTGATCATCGACCAGAGGATCGTACACCTCACCCCACATAAGTTTCCTTGCCATATATCACATTCTTGGATTTCTGGTGGAGACCATTTCTTGGTCAAAAATCCGTAGGTGTTAGCCTTCGGTATTATTGAAAATGGTCGTTCATAGCTATTTTCGACAAAAATGGGGGTTGTGTGGCAATTGATCATCGACCAAAGGCTCATACACCTCACACCACATGTGTTTCCTTGCCATAGACCACATTCTTGGATTTCTGGTGGTGACCATTTCTTGGTCAAAAATCCGTAGGTGTTAGCCTTCGGTATTATTGAAAATGGTCGTTCATGGCTATTTTCGACAAAAATGGGGGTTGTGTGGCCATTGATCATCGACCAAAGGCTCATACACCTCACCCCACATATGTTTCTTTGTCATAGACCACATTCTTGGATTTCTGGTGGAGACCATTTGCTGGTCAAAAATCCATAGGTGTTAGTTTTCGGTATTATTGAAAATGGTCGTTCTTGGCTATTTTCATAAAAAATGGGGGTTGTGTGGCCATTTATAATCGACCAGAGGCTCGTACACCTCACCCCACATATGTTTCCTTGCCATAGAGCACACTCTTGGATTTCTGGTGGAGACCATTTCTTGGTCAAAAATTCGTACGGGTTAGCCTTCGGTATTATTGAAAATGGTCGTTCATGGCTATTTTCGACAAAATGGGGGTTGTGTGGCCATTGATCATCGACCAGAGGCTCGTACACCTCACCCACATATGTTTCCTTGCCGTAGATCACATTCTTGGATTTCTGGTGGAGACCATTTCTTGGTCAAAAATCCGTACGTGTTAGCCTTCGGTATTATTGAAAATGGTCGTTCATGGATATTTTTGACAAAATAGAGGTTCTGTGGCCAATGATCATCGACCAGAGGCTCATACACCTCACCCCACATATTTTTCCTTGACATAGATCACATTTTTGGATTTCTGGTGGAGACCATTTCTTGGGCAAAATTCCGAATGTGTTAGCCTTCGGTATTATTGAAAATGGGCATTCATGGCTATTTTCGACAAAAATGGGGGTTGTGTGGCCATTTATCTTCAACCAGAGGCTCATACACCTCACTACACATATTTTTTCTTGCCATAGATCACATTCTTTGATCTATGGTGGAGACGAGTTCTTGGTCAAAAATCCATAGGTGTTAGCCTTCAGTGTCATTGAAAATAGTCGTTCATGGCAGTTTTCGACAAAAATGGGGGTTGTGTGGCCATTGATAATCGACCAGGGGCTCGTACACCTCACCCCACATATGTTTCCTTGCCATAGATCACATTCTTGGATTTCTGGTGGAGACCATTTCTTGGCCAAAAATCCATAGGTGTTAGCCTTCGGTATTATTGAAAATGGTCGTTCATGGCTATTTTCGACAAAAATGGGGTTGTGTGGCCATTAATCATCGACAGAGGCTCGTACACCTCACCCCACATATGTTTATTTGCCATAGATCACAATCTTGGATTTCTCGTGGAGACCATTTCTTGGTCAAAAATCTGTACGTGTTAGCCTTCGGTATTATTGAAAATGGTCGTTCATGGCTGTTTTCGTGAAAAATGGGGGTTGTGTGGCCATTGATCATCGACCAGAGGCTCGTACACCTCACCCCAAATATGTTTCCTTGCCATAGATCATATTCTTGGATTTCTGGTGGAGACGATTTCTTGGTCAAAAATCCGTAGATGTTAGCCTTCGAAATTATTGAAAATGGTCGTTCATGGCTATTTTCGACAAAAATGGGGGTTGTGTGGCCATCGATCATCGATCAGAGGCTCGTACACCTCAGCCCACATATGTTTCCTTGCCATAGATCACATTCTTGGATTTCTGGTGGAGACCATTTCTTGGTCAAAAATCTGTAGGTGTTAGCCTTCGGTATTATTGTTAATGGTCGTTCATGGCTGTTTTCAACAAAAATGGGGGTTGTGTGGCCATTGATCATCGACCAGAGGCTCATACACCTCACCCCACATATGTTTCCTTGCCATAGATCACATTCTTGGATTTCTGGTGGAGAACATTTCTTGGTAAAAAATCCGTACGTGTTAGCCTTCGGTATTATTGAAAATGGTCATTCATGGCTATTTTCGACTCAAATGGGGGTTGTGTGGCCATTGATCTTCGACCAGAGGCTCATACCCCTCACTACACATATGTTTCCTTGCCATAGATCACATTCTTGGATTTATGGTGGAGACCATTTCTTGGTCAAAAATCCATAGGTGTTAGCCTTCAGTGTCATTGAAAATGGTCGTTCATGGCTATTTTCGACAAAAATGGGGGTTGTGTGGCCATTGATCATCGACCAGAGGCTCGTACACTTCACCCCACAAATGTTTTCTTGCCATAGATCACAATCTTGGATTTCTAGTGGAGACCATTTGTTGGTCAAAAAATCGTAGGTGTTAGCCTTCAGTGTCATTGAAAATGGTCATTCATGGCTATTTTCGACAAAAATGGGGGTTGTGTCGCCATTGATCATCGACCAGAGGCTCGTACACTTCACCCCACAAATGTTTTCTTGCCATAGATCACAATCTTGGATTTCTAGTGGAGACCATTTGTTGGTCAAAAAATCGTAGGTGTTAGCCTTCAGTGTCATTGAAAATGGTCATTCATGGCTATTTTCGACAAAAATGGGGGTTGTGTCGCCATTGATCATCGACCAGAGGCTCGTACACCTCACCCCATAGATCACATTCTTGGATTTCTGGTGGAGACCATTTCTTGGTCAAAAATCCGTAGGTGTTAGCCTTCGGTATTATTGAAAATGGTCGTTCATGGCTATTTTCGACAAAAATGAGGGTTGTGTGGCAATTGATCATCGACCAAAGGATCATACACCTCACCCCACATATGTTTCCTTGCCATAGACCACATTCTTGGTTTTCTGGTGGAGAGCATTTCTTGGTTAAAAATTCGTACGTGTTAGCCTTCGGTATTATTGAAAATGGTGGTTCATGGCTATTTTCGACAAAAATGGTGGTTGTGTGGCCATTGATCATCGACCAGAGGCTTGTACACTTCACCCCACATATGTTTTCTTGCTATAGATCACATTCTTGGATTTCTGGTGGAGGCCATTTCTTGGTCAAAAATCTGTTGGTGTAAGCCTTCGGTATTATTGAAAATGGTCGTTCATGGCTATTTTCGACTAAAATGGGGGTTGTGTGGCCATTTATCATCGACCAGAGGCTCGTACACCTCACCCACATATGTTTACTTGCCATAGATCACATTCTTGGATTTCTGGTGGAGAGCATTTCTTGGTTAAAAATCCGTACGTGTTAGCCTTCGTTAATATTGAAAATGGTCATTTATGGCTATTTTCGACAAAAACGGGGTTGTGTGGCCATTGATTATCGACCAGAGGCTCGTACACCTCAACCCACATATGTTTCCTTGCCATAGATCACATTCTTGGATTTCTGGTGGTGACCATTTCTTGGTCAAAAATCCGTAGGTGTTAGCCTTCGGTATTATTGAAAATGGTCGTTCATAGCTATTTTCGACAAAAATGGGGTTTGTGTGGCCATTGATCATCGACCAAAGGCTCATACACCTCACCCCACATATGTTTCCTTGCCATAGACCACATTCTTGGATTTCTGGTGGAGACCATTTGTTGGTCAAAAATCCGTAGGTGTTAGCCTTCGGTATTATTGAAAATGGTCGTTCATCGCTATTTTCATCAAAACTGGGGTTGTGTGGCCATTTATTATCAACCAGAGGCTCGTACACCTCACCCCACATATGTTTCCTTGCCATAGATCACATTCTTGGATTTCTGGTGGTGACCATTTCTTGGTCAAAAATCCGTAGGTGTTAGCCTTCGGTATTATTGAAAATGGTCGTTCATAGCTATTTTCGACAAAAATGGGGGTTGTGTGGCCATTGATCATCGACCAAAGGCTCATACACCTCACCCCACATATGTTTCCTTGCCATAGACCACATTCTTGGATTTCTGGTGGAGACCATTTGTTGGTAAAAAATCCTTAGGTGTTAGCCTTCGGTATTATTGAAAATGGTCGTTCATGGCTATTTTCATTAAAAATGGGGGTTGTGTGGCCATTTATTATCAACCAGAGGCTCGTACACCTCACCCCACATATGTTTCCTTGCCATAGATCACATTCTTGGATTTCTAGTGGAGACCATTTCTTGGTCAAAAATTCCTACGTGTTAGCCTTCGGTATTATTGAAAATGGTCGTGGTCGTTCATGGCTATTTTCGACAAAATGGGGGTTGTGTGGCCATTGATCATCGACAGAGGCTCGTAAACCTCACCCCACATATGTTTAATTGCCAGAGATCACAATCTTGGATTTCTCGTGGAGACCATTTCTTGGTTAAAAATCCGTACGTGTTAGCCTTCGGTATTATTGAAAATGGTCATTCATGGCTGTTTTCGACAAAAATGGGGGTTGTGTGGCCATTGATCATCGACCAGAGGCTCGTACACCTCACCCCAAATATGTTTCCTTGCCATAGATCATATTCTTGGATTTCTGGTGGAGACGATTTCTTGGTCAAAAATCCGTAGGTGTTAGCCTTCGGTATTATTGTAAATGGTCGTTCATAGCTATTTTCGACAAAAATGGGGGTTGTGTGGCCATTGATCATTGACCAAAGGCTCATACACCTCACCCCACATATGTTTCCTTGCCATAGACCACATTCTTGGATTTCTGGTGGAGACCATTTGTTGGTAAAAAATCCTTAGGTGTTAGCCTTCGGTATTATTGAAAATGGTCGTTCATGGCTATTTTCATTAAAAATGGGGGTTGTGTGGCCATTTATTATCAACCAGAGGCTCGTACACCTCACCCCACATATGTTTCCTTGCCATAGATCACATTCTTGGATTTCTAGTGGAGACCATTTCTTGGTCAAAAATTCCTACGTGTTAGCCTTCGGTATTATTGAAAATGGTCGTGGTCGTTCATGGCTATTTTCGACAAAATGGGGGTTGTGTGGCCATTGATCATCGACAGAGGCTCGTAAACCTCACCCCACATATGTTTAATTGCCAGAGATCACAATCTTGGATTTCTCGTGGAGACCATTTCTTGGTTAAAAATCCGTATGTGTTAGCCTTCGGTATTATTGAAAATGGTCATTCATGGCTGTTTTCGACAAAAATGGGGGTTGTGTGGCCATTGATCATCGACCAGAGGCTCGTACACCTCACCCCAAATATGTTTCCTTGCCATAGATCATATTCTTGGATTTCTGGTGGAGACGATTTCTTGGTCAAAAATCCGTAGGTGTTAGCCTTCGGTATTATTGTAAATGGTCGTTCATAGCTATTTTCGACAAAAATGGGGGTTGTGTGGCCATTGATCATCGACCAAAGGCTCATACACCTCACCCCACATATGTTTCCTTGCCATAGACCACATTCTTGGATTACTGGTGGAGACCATTTGTTGGTCAAAAATCCGTAGGTGTTAGCCTTCGGTATTATTGAAAATGGTCGTTCATGGCTATTTTCATCAAAAATGGGGGTTGTGTGGCCATTTATTATCAACCAGAGGCTCGTACACATCACCCCACATATGTTTCCTTGCCATAGATCACATTCTTGGATTTATAGTGGAGACCATTTCTTGGTCAAAAATTCGTACGTGTTAGCCTTCGGTATTATTGAAAATGGACGTGGTCGTTCATGGCTATTTTCGACAAAATGGGGGTTGTGTGGCCATTGATCATCGACCAGAGGCTCGTACACCTCACCCACATATGTTTCCTTTCCGTAGATCACATTCTTGGATTTCTGGTGGAGACCATTTCTTGGTCAAAAATCCGTACGTGTTAGCCTTCGGTATTATTGAAATGGTCATTCATGGCTATTTTCGACAAAATAGAGGTACTGTGGCCATTGATCATCAACCAGAGGCTCATACACCTCACCCACATATGTTTCCTTGCCGTAGATCACATTCTTGGATTTCTGGTGGAGACCATTTCTTGGGCAAAAATCCGAATGTGTTAGCCTTCGGTATTATTGAAAATGGTTATTCATGGCTATTTTCGACAAAAATGGGGGTTGTGTGGCCATTTATCTTCAACCAGAGGCTCATACACCTCACTACACATATGTTTTCTTGCCATAGATCACATTCTTGGATCTATGGTGGAGACCAGTTGTTGGTCAAAAATCCATAGGTGTTAGCCTTCAGTGTCATTGAAAATAGTCCTTCATGGCTATTTTCGACAATAATGGGGGTTGTGTGGCCATTGATAATCGACAAGAGGCTCGTACACCTCACCCCACATATGTTTCCTTGCCATAGATCACATTCTTGGATTTCTGGTGGAGACCATTTCTTGGTCAAAAATCCATAGTTGTTAGCCTTCGGTATCATTGAAAATGGTCGTTCATGGCTATTTTCGACAAAAATGGGGGTTGTGTGGCCATTGATCATCGACCAGAGGCTCGTACACCTCACCCCACATATGTTTTATTGCCATAGATCAAAATCTTGGATTTCTCGTGGAGACCATTTCTTGGTCAAAAATCCGTACGTGTT
The DNA here is from genome assembly GCF_902167145.1 of Zea mays. NCBI lineage: Eukaryota > Viridiplantae > Streptophyta > Magnoliopsida > Poales > Poaceae > Zea > Zea mays. The sequence continues at coordinate 200,628,586 of NC_050100.1, forward strand.
AGCCTTCGGTATTATTGAAAAATGTCGTTCATGGCTATTTTCGACAAAAATGGGGGTTGTGTGGCCATTGATCATCGACAAGAGGCTCGTACACCTCACCCGACATATAATTCCTTGCCATAGATCATATTCTTGGATTTCTGGTGGAGACGATTTCTTGGTCAAAAATTCGTAGGTGTTAGCCTTCGGTATTATTGAAAATGGTCGTGGTCGTTCATGGCTATTTTCGACAAAATGGGGGTTGTGTGGCCATTGATCATCGACCAGAGGCTCATACACCTCACCCACATATGTTTCCTTGCCGTAGATCACATTCTTGGATTTCTGGTGGAGACCATTTCTTGGTCAAAAATCCGTACGTGTTAGCCTTCGGTATTATTGAAAATGGTCGTTCATGGCTATTTTCGACAAAATAGAGGTTATGTGGCCATTGATCATCAACCAGAGGCTCATACACCTCACCCACATATGTTTCCTTGCCGTAGATCACATTCTTGGATTTCTGGTGGAGACCATTTATTGGGCAAAAATCCGAATGTGTTAGCCTTCGGTATTATTGAAAATGGTTATTCATGGCTATTTTCGACAAAAATGGGGGTTGTGTGGCCATTTATCTTCAACCAGAGGCTCATACACCTCACTACACATATGTTTTCTTGCCATAGATCACATTCTTGGATCTATGGTGGAGACCAGTTCTTGGTCAAAAATCCATAGGTGTTAGCCTTTAGTGTCATTGAAAATAGTCCTTCATGGCTATTTTCGACAATAATGGGGGTTGTGTGGCCATTGATAATCGACAAGAGGCTCGTACACCTCACCCCACATATGTTTCCTTGCCATAGATCACATTCTTGGATTTCTGGTGGAGACCATTTCTTGGTCAAAAATCCGTAGTTGTTAGCCTTCGGTATCATTGAAAATGGTCGTTCATGGCTATTTTCGACAAAAATGGGGGTTGTGTGGCCATTGATCATCGACCAGAGGCTCGTACACCTCACCCCACATATGTTTTATTGCCATAGATCAAAATCTTGGATTTCTCGTGGAGACCATTTCTTGGACAAAAATCCGTACGTGTTAGCCTTCGGTATTATTGAAAAAGGTCGTTCATGGCTATTTTCGACAAAAATGGGGGTTGTGTGGCCATTGATCATCGACAAGAGGCTCGTACACCTCACCCGACATATAATTCCTTGCCATAGATCATATTCTTGGATTTCTGGAGGAGACGATTTCTTGGTCAAAAATCCGTAGGTGTTAGCCTTCGGTATTATTGAAAATGGTCGTGGTCGTTCATGGCTATTTTCGACAAAATGGGGGTTGTGTGGCCATTGATCATCGACCAGAGGCTCGTACACCTCACCCACATATGTTTCCTTGCCGTAGATCACATTCTTGGATTTCTGGCGGAGACCATTTCTTGGTCAAAAATCCGTACGTGTTAGCCTTCGGTATTATTGAAAATGGTCGTTCATGGCTATTTTCGACAAAATAGAGGTTATGTGGCCATTGATCATCAACCAGAGGCTCATACACCTCACCCACATATGTTTCCTTGCCGTAGATCACATTCTTGGATTTCTGGTGGAGACTATTTATTGGGCAAAAATCTGAATGTGTTAGCCTTCGGTATTATTGAAAATGGTTATTCATGGCTATTTTCGACAAAAATGGGGTTTTGTGGCCATTTATCTTCAACCAGAGGCTCATACACCTCACTACACATATGTTTTCTTGCCATAGATCACATTCTTGGATCTATGGTGGAGACCAGTTCTTGGTCAAAAATTCATAGGTGTTAGCCTTCAGTGTCATTGAAAATAGTCCTTCATGGCTATTTTCGACAATAATGGGGGTTGTGTGGCCATTGATAATCGACAAGAGGCTCGTACACCTCACCCCACATATGTTTCCTTGGCATAGATCACATTCTTGGATTTCTGGTGGAGACCATTTCTTGGTCAAAAATCCGTAGTTGTTAGCCTTCGGTATCATTGAAAATGGTCGTTCATGGCTATTTTCGACAAAAATGGGGGTTGTGTGGCCATTGATGATCGACCAGAGGCTCGTACACCTCTCCCCACATATGTTTTATTGCCATAGATCAAAATCTTGGATTTCTCGTGGAGACCATTTCTTGGTCAAAAATCCGTACGTGTTAGCCTTCGGTATTATTGAAAAAGGTCGTTCATGGCTATTTTCGACAAAAATGGTGGTTGTGTGGCCATTGATCATCGACAAGAGGCTCGTACACCTCACCCGACATATAATTCCTTGCCATAGATCATACTCTTGGATTTCTGGTGGAGACAATTTCTTGGTCAAAAATCCGTAGGTGTTAGCCTTCGGTATTATTGAAAATGGTCGTTCATGACTATTTTGGACAAAAATGGGGGTTGTGGCCATTGATCATCGACCAGATGCTCGTACACCTCACCCCACATATGTTTCCTTGCCATAGATCAAATTCTTGGATTTCTGGTGGAGACCATTTCTTGGTCAAAATTTTGTAGGTGTTAGCCTTCGATATTATTGTAAATGGTTGTTCATGGCAATTTTCGACAAAAATGGGGGTTGTGTGGCCATTGATCATCGACCAGAGGCTCATACACCTCACCCCACATATGTTTCCTTGCCATAGATCACATTCTTGGATTTCTGGTGGAGACCATTTCTTGGTCAAAAATCTGTAGGTGTTAGCCTCTGGTATTATTGAAAATGGTCGTTCATGGCTATTTTGATATAAAATGGGGGTTGTATGGCCATTTATCATCGACCAGAGGCTCGTACACCTCACCCCACATATGTATCTTGCCATAGATCACATTCTTGGATTTCTGGTGGAGACCATTTCTTGGTCAAAAATTTGTACGTGTTAGCCTTCGGTATTATTGAAAATGGTCGTTCATGGCTATTTTCGACAAAATGGGGGTTGTGTGGCCATTGATCATCGACCAGAGGCTCGTACACCTCACCCCACATATTTTTCCTTGCCATAGATCACATTTCTTGGATTCTGGTGGAGACCATATCTTGGGCAAAAATCCGAATGTGTTAGCGTTCGGTATTTTTGAAAATGGTCATTCATGGCTATTTTCGATAAAAATGGGGGTTGTTTCGCCATTGATCTTCGACTAGAGGCTCATCACCTCACTACACATATGTTTCCTTGCCATATATCACATTCTTGGATTTATAGTGGAGACCATTTCTTGGTCAAATATCCATAGGTGTTAGCCTTCAATGTCATTGAAAATGGTCGTTCATGGCTATTTTCGACAAAATAGAGGTTCTGTGGCCATTGATCATCGACCAGAGGCTCATACACCTCACCCCACATATGTTTCCTTGCCATAGATCACATTCTTGGATTTCTGGTGGAGACCATTTCTTGGTCAAAAATCCGTAGGTGTTAGCCTTCGATATTATTGAAAATGGTCATTCATGGCTATTTTCGACAAAAATGGGGGTTGTGTGGCCATTTATCTTCAACCAGAGGCTCATACACCTCACTACACATATGTTTTTTTGCCATATATCACATTCTTGGATCTATGGTGGAGACCAGTTCTTGGTCGAAAATCCGTAGGTGTTTGCCTTCAGTGTCATTGAAAATAGTCGTTCATGGCTATTTTCGACAAAAATGGGGGTTGTGTGGCCATTGATAATCGACCAGAGGCTCATACACCTCACCCCACAAATGTTTCCTCGCCATACATCACATTCTTGGATTTCTGGTGGAGACCATTTCTTGGTCAAAAATCCATAGGTGTTAGCCTTCAGTGTCATTGAAAATGGTCGTTCATGGCTATTTTCGACAAAATAGAGGTTCTGTGGCCATTGATCATCGACCAGAGGCTCATACACCTCACCCCACATATGTTTCCTTGCCATAGATCACATTCTTGGATTTCTGGTGGAGACCATTTCTTGGTCAAAAATCCGTAGGTGTTAGCCTTCGGTATTATTGAAAATGGTCATTCATGGCTATTTTCGACAAAAATGGGGGTTGTGTGGCCATTTATCTTCAACCAGAGGCTCATACACCTCACTACACATATGTTTTCTTGCCATATATCACATTCTTGGATCTATGGTGGAGACCAGTTCTTGGTCAAAAATCCGTAGGTGTTAGCCTTCAGTGTCATTGAAAATAGTCGTTCATGGCTATTTTCGACAAAAATGGGGGTTGTGTGGCCATTGATAATCGACTAGAGGCTCGTACACCTCACCCCACAAATGTTTCCTTGCCATAGATCACATTCTTGGATTTCTGGTGGAGACCATTTCTTGGTCAAAAATCCGTATGTGTTAGCCTTCGGTATTATTGAAAATGGTCGTTCATGGCTATTTTCGACAAAAATGGGGGTTGTGTGGCCATATATCTTCGACCAGAGGCTCGTACACCTCACCCCACATATGTTTCATTACCATAGATCACAATCTTGGATTTCTCGTGGAGACCATTTCTTGGTCAAAAATCCGTACGTGTTAGCCTTTTGTATTATTGAAAATGGTCGTTCATGGCTAGTTTCGACAAAAATGGGGGTTGTGTGGCCATTGATCATCGACCAGAGGCTTGTACACCTCACCCCACATATGTTTCCTTGCCATAGATAATATTCTTGGACTTCTGGTGGAGACGATTTCTTGGTCAAAAATCCGTAGGTGTTAGCCTTTTGTATTATTGAAAATTGTCGTTCATGGCTATATTCGACAAAAATGGGGGTTGTGTGGCCATTGATCATCGACCAGAGGCTCGTACACCTCACCCCACATATGTTTCCTTGCCATAGATCACATTCTTGGATTTCTCGTGGAGACCACAACCCCCATTTTTGTCGAAAATAGCCAGGAACGACTATTTTCAATGACACTAAAGGCTAACACCTACGGATTTTTGACCAAGAACTGGTCTCCACCATAGATCCAAGAATGTGATATATGGCAAGAAAACATATGTGTAGTGAGGTGTATGAGCCTCTGTTTGAAGATAAATGGCCACACAACCCCCATTTTTGTCGAAAATAGCGATGAATGACCATTTTCAATAATACCGAAGGCTAACACCTACGGATTTTTGACCAAGAAATGGTCTCCACCAGAAATCCAAGAATGTGATCTATGGCAAGGAAACATATGTGGGGTGAGGTGTATGAGCCTCTGGTCGATGATCAATGGCTACAGAACCTCTATTTTGTCGAAAATAGCCATGAACGACCATTTTCAATGACACTGAAGGCTAACACCTATGGATTTTTGACCAAGAAATGGTCTCCACCATAAATCCAAGAATGTGATATATGGCAAGGAAAGATATGTGTAGTGAGGTGTATGAGCCTCTGGTCGAAGATCAATGGCGAAACAACCCCCATTTTTATCGAAAATAGCCATGAATGACCATTTTCAAAAATACCGAAGGCTAACACATTCAGATTTTTGCCCAAGAAATGGTCTCCACCAGAAATCCAAGAATGTGATCTATGGCAAGGAAACATATGTGGGGTGAGGTGTACGAGCCTCTGGTCGATGATCAATGGCCACACAACCCCCATTTTGTCGAAAATAGCCATGAACGACCATTTTCAATAATACCGAAGGCTAACACGTACGAATTTTTGACCAAGAAATGGTCTCCACCAGAAATCCAAGAATGTGATCTATGGCAACAAACATATGTGGGGTGAGGTGTACGAGCCTCTAGTCGATGATAAATGGCCATACAACCCCCATTTTTTTATCAAAATAGCCATGAACGACCATTTTCAATAATACCAGAGGCTAACACCTACAGATTTTTGACCAAGAAATGGTCTCCACCAGAAATCCAAGAATGTGATCTATGGCAAGGAAACATATGTGGGGTGAGGTGTATGAGCCTCTGGTCGATGATCAGTGGCCACACAACCCCCATTTTTATCGAAAATAGCCATGAACGACCATTTACAATAATATCGAAGGCTAACACCTACGGATTTTTGACCAAGAAATGGTCTCCACCAGAAATCCAAGAATTTGATCTATGGCAAGGAAACATATGTGGGGTGAGGTGTACGAGCCTCTGGTCGATGATCAATGGCCACAAAACCCCCATTTTTGTCAAAAATAGCCATGAACGACCATTTTCAATAATACCGAAGGCTAACACCTACGGATTTTGACCAAGAAATCGTCTCCACCAGAAATCCAAGAATATGATCTATGGCAAGGAATTATATGTCGGGTGAGGTGTACGAGCCTCTGGTCGATGATCAATGGCCACACAACCCCCATTTTTGTCGAAAATAGCCATGAACGACCATTTTCAATAATACCGAAGGCTAACACGTACGGATTTTTGACCAAGAAATGGTCTCCACGAGAAATCCAAGATTTTGATCTATGGCAATAAAACATATGTGGGGTGAGGTGTACGAGCCTCTGGTCGATGATCAATGGCCACACAACCCCCATTTTTGTCGAAAATAGCCATGAACGACCATTTTCAATAATACCGAAGGCTAACACCTTCGGATTTTTGACCAAGAAATGGTCTCTAACAGAAATCCAAGAATGTGATCTATGGCAAGGAAACATATGTGGGGTGAGGTGTATGAGCCTCTGGTCGATTATCAATGGCCACACAACCACCATTATTGTCGAAAATAGCCATGAACGACTATTTTCAATGACACTGAAGGCTAACACCTATGGATTTTGACCAAGAACTGGTCTCCACCATAGATCCAAGAATGTGATCTATGGCAAGAAAACATATGTGTAGTGAGGTGTATGAGCCTCTGGTTGAAGATAAATGGCCACACAACCCCCATTTTTGTCGAAAATAGCCATGAATGACCATTTTCAATAATACCGAAGGCTAACACGTACGGATTTTTGACCAAGAAATGGTCTCCACCAGAAATCCAAGAATGTGATCTACAGCAAGGAAACATATGTGGGTGAGGTGTACGAGCCTCTGGTCGATGATCAATGGCCACACAACCCCCATTTTGTCGAAAATACCCATGAACGACCACGACCATTTTCAATAATACCGAAGGCTAACACGTACGCATTTTTGACCCAGAAATGGTCTCCACTAGAAATCCAAGAATGTGATCTATGGCAAGGAAACATATAAGGGGTGAGGTGTACGAGCCTCTGGTTGATGATAAATGGCCACACAACCCCCATTTTTGATGAAAATAGCCATGAACGACCATTTTCAATAATACCGAAGGCTGACACCTACGGATTTTTGACCAACAAATGGTCTCCACCAGAAATCCAAGAATGTGGCCTATGGCAAGGAAACATATGTGGGGTGAGGTGTATGAGCCTTTGGTCGATGATCAATGGCCACACAACCCCCATTTTTGTCGAAAATATCTATGAACGACCATTTTCAATAATACCGAAGGCTAACACCTACGGATTTTTGACCAAGAAATGGTCACCAACAGAAATCCAAGAATGTGATCTATGGCAAGGAAACATATGTGGGGTGAGGTATACGAGCCTCTAGTCGATAATCAATGGCCACACAACCCCCATTTTTGTCGAAAATAGCCATAAATGACCATTTTCAATAATACCGAAGGCTAACACGTACGGATTTTTAACCAAGAAATGGTCTACACCAGAAATCCAAGAATGTGATCTATGGCAAGTAAACATATGTGGGGTGAGGTGTACGAGCCTCTGGTCGATGATAAATGGCCACACAACCCACATTTTAGTCGAAAATAGCCATGAATGACCATTTTCAATAATACCGAAGGCTAACACCAACAGATTTTTGACCAAGAAATGGTCTCCACCAGAAATCCAAGAATGTGATCTATAGCAAGAAAACATATGTGGGGTGAAGTGTACGAGCCTCTGGTCGATGATCAATGGCCACACAACCCCCATTTTTGTCGAAAATAGCCATGAACGACCATTTTCAATGACACTGAAGGCTAACACCTATGGATTTTTGACCAAGAAATGGTCTCCACCATAAATCCAAGAATGTGATCTATGGCAAGGAAACATATGTGTAGTGAGGTGTATGAGCCTCTGGTCGAAGATCAATGGCCACACAACCCCCATTTGTGTCGAAAATAGCCTATGAATGACCATTTTCAATAATACCGAAGGCTAACACGTACAGATTTTTGACCAAGAAATGGTCTCCACCAGAAATTCAAGAATGTTATCTATGGAAAGGAAACATATTGGGGTGAGGTGTATAAGCCTCTGGTCGATGATCAATGGCCACACAACCCCCATTTTTGTCGAAAATAGCCATGAACGACCATTTACAATAATATTGAAAGCTAACACCTACGGATTTTTGACCAAGAAATGGTCTCCACCAGAAATCCAAGAATGTGATCTATGTCAAGAAAACATATGTGGGGTGAGGTGTACGAGCCTCTGGTCGATGATCAATGGCCACACAACCCCCATTTTTGTCGAAAATAGCCATGAACGACCATTTTCAATGACACTGAAGGCTAACACCTATGGATTTTTGACCAAGAAATGGTCTCCACCAGAAATCCAAGAATGTGATCTATGGCAAGAAAATATATGTGTAGTGAGGTGTATGAGCCTCAGGTTGAAGATAAATGGCCAAACAACCCCCATTTTTGTCAAAAATAGCCATGAATGACCATTTTCAATAATACTGAAGGCTAACATTTACGGATTTTTGACCAAGAAATGGTCTCCACCAGAAATCCAAGAATGTAATCTATGGCAAGGAAACATATGTGGGGTGAATTGTACGAGCCTCCGGTCGATGATAAATGGCCACACAACCCCCATTTTAGTCAAAAATAGCCATGAACGACCATTTTCAATAATTCCGAAGGCTAACACCAACAGATTTTTGACCAAGAAATGGTCTACTCTAAAATCCAAGAATGTGATCTATGTCAAGAAAACATATGTGGGGTGAAGTGTATAAGCCTCTGGTCGATGATCAATGGCCACACAACCCCCATTTTTGTCGAAAATAGCCATGAACGACCATTTTCAATGACACTAAAGGCTAACACCTATGGCAAGGAAACATATGTGGGGTCAGGTTTACGAGCCTCTGGTTGATGATCATTGTCCACACAACCCCCATTTTTGTTGAAAATAGCCATGAATGACCATTTTCAATAATACCGAAGGCTAACACGTACTGATTTTTGACCAAGAAATGGTCTCCACAAGAAATCCAAGAATGTGATCTATGGCAAGAAAACATATGTGGGGTGAGGTGTATGATCCTCTGGTCGATGATAAATGGCCACACAACCCCCATTTTAGTCGAAAATAGCCATGAACGACCATTTTCAATAATACCGAAGGCTAACACCAACGGATTTTTGACCAAGAAATGGTCTCCACCAGAAATCCTAGAATGTGATCTCTGGGAAGAAAACATATGTGGGGTGAAGTGTACGAGCCTCTGGTCGATGATCAATGGCCACACAAACCCCATTTTTGTCGAAAATAGCCATGAACGACCATTTTCAATAATACCGAAGGCTAACACCAACGGATTTTTGACCAAGAAATGGTCTCCACCAGAAATCCTAGAATGTGATCTCTGGCAAGAAAACCTATGTGGGGTGAAGTGTACGAGCCTCTGGTCGATGATCAATGGCCACACAAACCCCATTTTTGTCGAAAATAGCCATGAACGACCATTTTCAATGACACTGAAGGCTAACACCTACGGATTTTTGACCAAGAAATGGTCTCCACAATAAATCCAAGAATGTGATCTATGGCAAGGAAACATATGTGTAGTGAGGTGTATGAGCCTTTGGTCGAATATCAATGGCCACACAATCCCCATTTTTGTCGAAAATAGCCATGAACGACCATTTTCAATAGTACCGAAGGCTAAAACATTCAGATTTTTGACCAAGAAATGGTCTCCACCAGAAATCAAAGAATGTGATCTATGGCAAGGAAACATATGTGGGGTGAGGTTTACGAGCCTCTGTTCGATGACCAATGGCCACACAACCCCCATTTTTGTCGAAAATAGCCATGAATGACCATTTTCAATAATACTGAAGGCTAACACGTACAAATTTTTGATCAATAAATGGTCTCCACCGGAAATCCAAGAATGTGATCTATGGCAAGGCAACATATGTGGGGTGAGGTGTACGAGCCTCTGGTCGATGATCATTGGCCACACAACCCCCATTTTTGTCGAAAATAGCCATGAATGACCATATTCAATAATACCGAAGGCTAACACGTACGGATTTTTGACTAAGAAATGGTCTCCACCAGAAATCCAGGAATGTGATCTATGGCAAGGAAACATATGTGGGGTGAATTGCACGAGCCTCTGGTCGATGATAAATGGCCACACAACCCCCATTTTAGTCGAAAATAGCCATGAACGACCATTTTCAATAATACCGAAGGCTAACACCTACGGATTTTTGACCAAGAAATGGTCTCCACCATAAATCGAAGAATGTGATCTACGGCAAGGAAACATATGTGGGGTGAGGTGTATGAGCCTCTGGTCGACGATCAATGGCCACACAACCCTAATTTTTGTCGAAAATAGCCATGAACGACCATTTTCAATGACACTGAAGGCTAACACCTACGGATTTTTGACCAAGAAATGGTCTCCACCATAAATCCAAGAATGTGATATATGGCAAGGAAACATATGTGTAGTGAGGTGTATGAGCCTCTGGTTGAAGATCAATGGCCACACAACCCCCATTTTTGTTGAAAATAGCCATGAATGACCATTTTCAAAAATACCAAAGGCTAACACGTTCGGATTTTTGCCCAAGAAATGGTCTCCACCAGAAATCCAAGAATGTGATCTATGGCAAGGAAACATATGTGGGGTGAGGTGTACGAGCCTCTGGTCGATGATCAATGGCCACACAACCCCCATTTTGCCGAAAATAGCCATGAACGACCATTTTCAATAATACCGAAGGCTAACACGTACGAGTTTTTGACCAAGAAATGGTCTCCACAAGAAATCCAAGAATGTGATCTATGGCAAGGAAACATATGTGGGGTGAGGTTTATGAGCCTCTAGTCGATGATAAATGGCCACACAACCCCCATTTTTTTATGAAAATAGCCATGAGCGACCATTTTCAATAATACTAGAGGCTAACACCTACGGATTTTTGACCAAGAAATGGTCTCCACCAGAAATCCAAGAATGTGATCTATGGCAAGGAAACATATGTGGGGTGAGGTGTATGAGCCTCTGGCGATGATCAATGGCCACACAACCCCCATTTTTGTCGAAAATAGCCATGAACGACCATTTTCAATAGTACCGAAGGCTAAAACATTCAGATTTTTGACCAAGAAATGGTCTCCACCAGAAATCAAAGAATGTGATCTAAGGCAAGGAAACATATGTGGGGTGAGGTTTACGAGCTTCTGTTCGATGATCAATGGCCATACAACCCCCATTTTTGTCGAAAATAGCCATGAATGACCATTTTCAATAATACTGAAGGCTAACACGTACAGATTTTTGATCAATAAATGGTCGCCACCGGAAATCCAAGAATGTGATCTATGGCAAGGCAACATATGTGGGGTGAGGTGTACGAGCCTCTGGTCGATGATCATTGGCCACACAACCCCCATTTTTGTCGAAAATAGCCATGAATGACCATATTCAATAATACCGAAGGCTAACACGTACGGATTTTTGACTAAGAAATGGTCTCCACCAGAAATCCAGGAATGTGATCTATGGCAAGGAAACATATGTGGGGTGAATTGCACGAGCCTCTGGTCGATGATAAATGGCCACACAACCCCCATTTTAGTCGAAAATAGCCATGAACGACCATTTTCAATAATACCAAAGGCTAACTCCAACAGATTTTTGACCAAGGAACGGTCTCCTCCAGAAATCCAAGAATGTGATCCATGGAAAGAAAACATATGTGGGGTGAAGTGTACGAGCCTCTGGTCGATGATCAATGGCCACACAACCCAAATTTTTGTCGAAAATAGCCATTAACGGCCATTTTCAATGACACTAAAGGCTAACACCTATGGATTTCTGACCAAGAAATGTTCTCCACCATAAATCCAAGAATGTGATCTATGGCAAGGAAACATATGTGTTGTGAGGTGTATGAGCCTCTGGTCGAAGATCAATGGCCACACAACCCCCATTTTTGTCGAAAATAGCCATGAATGACCATTTTCAAAAATACCAAAGGCTAACACATTCGGATTTTTGGCCAAGAAATGGTCTCCACCAGAAATCCAAGAATGTGATCTATGGCAAGGAAACATATGTGGGGTGAGGTGTACGAGCCTCTGGTCGATGATCAATGGCCACACAACCCCCATTTTGCCGAAAATAGCCATGGACGACCATTTTCAATAATACCGAAGGCTAACACGTACGAGTTTTTGACCAAGAAATGGTCTCCACAAGAAATCCAAGAATGTGATCTATGGCAAGGAAACATATGTGGGGTGAGGTTTATGAGCCTCTAGTCGATGATAAATGGCCACACAACCCCCATTTTTTATGAAAATAGCCATGAGCGACCATTTTCAATAATACTAGAGGCTAACACCTACGAATTTTTGACCAAGAAATGGTCTCCACCAGAAATCCAAGAATGTGATCTATGGCAAGGAAACATATGTGGGGTGAGGTGTATGAGCCTCTGGCGATGATCATGGCCACACAACCCCCATTTTTGTCGAAAATAGCCATGAAAGACCATTTTCAATAATACCGAAGGCTAACACCTACGGATTTTTGACCAAGAAATGGTCTCCACCATAAATCCAAGAATGTGATCTACGGCAAGGAAACATATGTGGGGTGAGGTGTATGAGCCTCTGGTCGACGATCAATGGCCACACAACCCTAATTTTTGTCGAAAATAGCCATGAACGACCATTTTCAATGACACTGAAGGCTAACACCTACGGATTTTTGACCAAGAAATGGTCACCACCATAAATCCAAGAATGTGATATATGGCAAGGAAACATATGTGTAGTGAGGTGTATGAGCCTCTGGTTGAACATCAATGGCCACACAACCCCCATTTTTGTCGAAAATAGCCATGAATGACCATTTTCAAAAATACCAAAGGCTAACACATTCGGATTTTTGCCCAAGAAATGGTCTCCACCAGAAATCCAAGAATGTGATCTATGGCAAGGAAACATATGTGGGGTGAGGTGCACGAGCTTCTGGTCGATGATCAATGGCCACACAACCCCCATTTTGCCGAAAATAGCCATGAACGACCATTTTCAATAATACCGAAGGCTAACACGTACGAGTTTTTGACCAAGAAATGGTCTCCACCAGAAATCCAAGAATGTGATATATGGAAAGGAAACATATGTGGGGTGAGGTTTATGAGCCTCTAGTCGATGATAAATGGCCACACAACCCCCATTTTTTATGAAAATAGCCATGAGCGACCATTTTCAATAATACTAGAGGCTAACACCTACGGATTTTTGACCAAGAAATGGTCTCCACCAGAAATCCAAGAACGTGACCTACGGCAAGGAAACATATGTGGGGTAACGTGTATGAGCCTCTGGTCGACAATCAATGGCCACACAACCCTAATTTTTGTCGAAAATAGCCATGAACGACCATTTTCAATGACACTGAAGGCTAACACCTACGGATTTTTGACCAAGAAATGGTCTCCACCATAAATCCAAGAATGTGATCTATGGCAAGGAAACATATGTGTAGTGATGTGTATGAGCCTCTGGTCGAAGATCAATGGCCACACAACCCCCATTTTTGTCGAAAATAGCCATGAATGACCATTTTCAAAAATACCAAAGGCTAACACATTCAGATTTTTGCCCAATAAATGGTCTCCACCAGAAATCCAAGAATGTGATCTATGGCAAGGAAACATATGTGGGGTGAGGTGTACGAGCCTCTGGTCGATGATCAATGGCCACACAACCCCCATTTGCCGAAAATAGCCATGAACGACCATTTTCAATAATACCGAAGGCTAACACGTACGAGTTTTTGACCAAGAAATGGTCTCCACCAGAAATTCAAGAATGTGATCTATGGCAAGGAAACATATGTGGGGTGAGGTTTATGAGCCTCTAGTCGATGATAAATGGCCACACAACCCCCATTTTTTATGAAAATAGCCATGAGCGACCATTTTCAATGATACTAGAGGCTAACACCTACGGATTTTTGACCAAGAAATGGTCTCCACCAGAAATCCAAGAATGTGATCTATGGCAAGGAAACATATGTGGGGTGAGGTGTATGATCCTCTGGTCGATGATCAATGGCCACACAACCCCCATTTTTGTCGAAAATAGCCATGAACGACCATTTTCAATAATACCGAAGGCTAACACCTACGGATTTTTGACCAAGAAATGGTCTCCACCAGAAATCCAAGAATGTGATCTACGGCAAGGAAACATATGTGGGGTGAGGTGTATGAGCCTCTGGTCGACGATCAATGGCCACACAACCCAATTTTTTGTCAAAAATAACCATGAACAACCATTTTCAATGACACTGAAGGCTTACACCTACGGCTTTTTGACCAAGAAATGGTCTCCACCATAAATCCAAGAATGTGATCTATGGCAAGGAAACATATGTGTAGTGAGGTGTATGAGCCTCTGGTCCAATATCAATGGCCACACAACCCCCATTTTTGTCGAAAATAGCCATGAACGACCATTTTCAATAGTTCCGAAGGCTAACACATTCGGATTTTTGACCAAGAAATGGTCTCCACCAGAAATCAAAGAATGTGATCTATGGCAAGGAAACATATGTGGGGTGAGGTGTACGAGCCTTTGGTCGATGATCAATGGCCACACAACCCCCATTTTTGTCGAAAATAGCCATGAATGACCATTTTTAGTAATTCCGAAGGCTAACACGTATGGATTTTTGACCAAGAAATGGTCTCCACCAGATATCCAAGAATGTGATCTATGGCAAGGAAACATATGTGGGTTGAGGTGTATGAGCCTCTGGTCGATGATAAATTGCCACACAACCCCCATTTTTGTCGGAAATAGCCATGAACGACCATTTTCAATGACACTGAAGGCTAACACCTGCGGATTTTAGACCAAGAACTGGTCTCCACCATAAATCCAAGAATGTGATCTATGGCAAGGAAACATATGTGTAGTGAGGTGTATGAGCCTCTGGTCAAAGATCAATGGCCACACTACCCCCATTTTTTGTCGAAAATAGCCATGAATGACAATTTTCAATAATACCGAAGGCTAACACATTCGGATTTTTGCCCAAGAAATGGTCTCCACCAGAAATCCAAGAATGTGATCTATGGCAAGGAAACATATTTGGGGTGAGGTGTACGAGCCTCTGGTCGATGATAAATGGGGGTTGTGTGGCCATTGATCACATTCTTGGATCACATTCTTGGATTTCTAGTGGAGACCATTTCTTGGGCAAAAATCCGAATGTGTTAGCCTTCGGTATTTTTGAAAATGGTCATTCATGGCTATTTTCGACAAAAATGGGGGTTGTGTGGCCATTGATCTTCGACTAGAGGCTCATACACCTCACTCACATATGTTTCCTTGCCATAGATCAAATTCTTGGATTTATGGTGGAGACCATTTCTTGGTCAAAAATCCGTAGGTGTTAGCCTTCAGTGTCATTGAAAATTATCGTTCATGGCTATTTTCGACAAAAATGGGGGTTGTGTGGCCATTGATCATCGACCAGAGGCTCGTACACTTCACCCCACATATGTTTTCTTGCCATAGATCACATTCTTGGATTTCTAATGGAGACCATTTCTTGGTCAAAAATCTGTTGGTGTTAGCCTTCTGTATTAGTGAAAATGGTCGTTCATGGCTATTTTCGACTGAAATGGGGGTTGTGTGGCCATTTATCATCGACCAGAGGCTCATACACCTCAACCCACATATGTTTCCTTGCCATAGATCACATTCTTGGTTATCTGGTGGAGACCATTTCTTGGTAAAAAATCCGTACGTGTTAGCCTTCGGTATTATTGAAAATGGTCATTCATGGCTATTTTCGACAAAAATGGGGGTTGCGTGGCCATTGATCATCAACCAAAGGCTCGTACACCTCACCCCACATATGTTTCCTTGCCATAGATCACATTCTTTGATTTCTGGTGGAGACCATTTCTTGGTCAAAAATCCGTAGGTGTTAGCCATCGGAACTATTGAAAATGGTCGTTCATGGCTATTTTCGACAAAAATGGGGGTTGTGTGGCCATTGATATTGTACCATAGGCTCATACACCTCACTACACATATGTTTCCTTGCGATAGATCACATTCTTGGATTTATGGTGGAGACCATTTCTTGGTCAAAAATCCATAGGTGTTAGCCTTTGGTGTCATTGAAAATGGTCGTTGATGGCTATTTTCGACAAAAATTAGGGTTGTGTGGCCATTGATCGTCGACTAGAGGCTCATACACCTCACCCCACATATGTTTCCTTGTCGTAGATCACATTCTTGGATTTCTGGTGGAGACCATTTCTTGGACAAAAATCCGTAGGTGTTAGCCTTCGGTATTATTGAAAATGGTCGTTCATGGCTATTGTCGACAAAAATTGAGGTTGTGTGGCCATTGATCATCGACCAGAGGCTCATACACCTCACCCCACATATGTTTCCTTGCCATAGATCACATTCTTGGATTTCTGGTGGAGACCATTTCTTGGTCAAAAATCCGTAGGTGTTAGCCTCTAGTATTATTGAAAATGATCGATCATGGCTTATTTTATAAAAAATGGGGGTTGTGTGGCCATTTATCATCGACTAGAGGCTCATAAACCTCACCCCACATATGTTTCCTTGCCATAGATCACATTCTTGGATTTCTGGTGAAGACCATTTCTTGGTCAAAAATCCGTAGGTGTTAGCCTTCAGTGTCATTGAAAATGATCGTTCATGGCTATTTTCGACAAAAATGGAGGTTGTGTGGCCATTGATCGTCAACCAGAGGCTCATACACCTCACCCCACATATGTTTCCTTTTCGTAGATCACATTCTTGGATTTCTGGTGCAGACCATTTCTTGGTCAAAAATCCGTAGGTGTTAGCCTTCGGTATTATTGAAAATGGTCGTTCATGGCTATTTTCGACAAAAATGGAGGTTGTGTGGCCATTGATCATTGACCAGAGGCTCATACACCTCACCCCACATATGTTTCCTTGCCATAGATCACATTCTTGGATTTCTGGTGGAGGCCATTTCTTGGTCAAAAATCCGTAGGTGTTAGCCTCTAGTATTATTGAAAATGGTCGCTCATGGCTATTTTCATAAAAATGGGGGTTGTGTGGCCATTTATCATCGACTAGAGGCTCATAAACCTCACCCCACATATGTTTCCTAGACATAGATCACATTCTTGGATTTCTGGTGGAGACCATTTCTTGGTGAAAAACTCGTACGTGTTAGCCTTCGGTATTATTGAAAATGGTCGTTCATGGCTATTTTCGGCAAAATGGGGGTTGTGTGGCCATTGATCATCGACCAGAGGCTCGTACACCTCACCCCACATATGTTTCCTTGCCATAGATCACATTCTTGGATTTCTGGTGGAGACCATTTCTAGGGCAAAAATCCGAATGTAACGCCTTTGGTATTTTTGAAAATGGTCATTCATGGCTATTTTCGACAAAAATGGGGGTTGTGTGGCCATTGATCTTCGACCAGAGGCTCATACACCTCATTACACATATGTTTCCTTGCCATAGATCACATTCTTGGATTTATGGTGGAGACCATTTCTTGGTCAAAAATCCGTAGGTGTTAGCCTTCAGTGTCATTGAAAATGGTCGTTCATGGCTATTTTCGACAAAAATTAGGGTTGTGTGGCCATTGATCGTCGACCAGAGGCTCATACACCTCACCCCACGTATGTTTCCTTGCCGTAGGTCACATTCTTGGATTTCTGGTGGAGACCATTTCTTGGTCAAAAATCCGTAGGTGTTAGCCTTCGGTATTATTGAAAATGGTCATTCATGGCTATTTTCGACAAAAATGGGGGTTGTGTGGCCATTGATCATCGACCAGAGGCTCATACACCTCACCCCTCATATGTTTCCTTGCCATAGATCACATTCTTGGATTTCTGGTGGAGACCATTTCTTGGTCAAAAATCCGTAAATGTTAGCCTCTAGTTTTATTGAAAATGGTCGTTCATGGCTATTTTCATAAAAAATGGGGGTTGTGTGGCCATTTATCATCGACTAGAGGCTCATAAACCTCACCCTACATATGTTTCCTTGCCATAGATCACATTCTTGGATTTCTGGTGGAGACCATTTCTTGGTCAAAAACTCGTACGTGTTAGCCTTCGGTATTATTGATAATGGTCGTTCATGGCTATTTTCGGCAAAATGGGGGTTGTGTGGCCATTGATCATCGACCAGAGGCTCGTACACCTCACCCCACATATGTTTCCTTGCCATAGATCACATTCTTGGATTTCTGGTGGAGACCATTTCTTGGGCAAAAATCTGAATGTGTTAGCCTTTGGTATTTTTGAAAATGGTCATTCATGGCTATTTTCGACAAAAATGGGGGTTGTGTGGCCATTGATCTTCGACCAGAGGCTCATACACCTCACTACACATATGTTTCCTTGCCATAGATCACATTCTTGGATTTATGGAGACCATTTCTTGGTCAAAAATCCGTAGGTGTTAGCCTTCAGTTTCATTGAAAATGGTCGTTCATGGCTATTTTCGACAAAAATTAGGGTTGTGTGGCCATTGATCGTCGACCAGAGGCTCATACAGCTCACCCCACGTATGTTTCCTTGCCGTAGGTCACATTCTTGGATTTCTGGTGGAGACCATTTCTTGGTCAAAAATCCGTAGGTGCTAGCCTTCGGTATTATTGAAAATGGTCATTCATGGCTATTTTCGACAAAAATGGGGGTTGTGTGGCCATTGATCATTGACCAGAGGCTCATACACCTCACCCCACATATGTTTCCTTGCCATAGATCTCATTCTTGGATTTCTGGTGGAGACCATTTCTTGGTCAAAAATCCGTAAATGTTAGCCTCTAGTATTATTGAAAATGGTCGCTCATGGCTATTTTCATAAAAAATGGGGGTTGTGTGGCCATTTATCATCGACTAGAGGCTCATAAACCTCAGCCCACATATGTTTCCTTGACATAGATCACATTCTTGGATTTCTGGTGGAGACCATTTCTTGGTCAAAAACTCGTACGTGTTAGCCTTCGGTATTATTGAAAATGGTCGTTCATGGCTATTTTCGGCAAAATGGGGGTTGTGTGGCCATTGATCATCGACCAGAGGCTCGTACACCTCACCCCACATATGTTTCCTTGCCATAGATCACATTCTTGGATTTCTGGTGGAGACCATTTCTTGGGCAAAAATCCGAATGTGTTTGCCTTTGGTATTTTTGAAAATGGTCATTCATGGCTATTTTCGACAAAAATGGGGGTTGTGTGGCCATTGATCTTCGACTAGAGACTCATACACCTCACTACACATATGTTTCCTTGCCATAGATCACATTCTTGGATTTATGGTGGAGACCATTTCTTGGTCAAAAATCCGTAGGTGTTAGCCTTCAGTGTCATTGAAAATGGTCGTTCATGGCTATTTTCGACAAAAATTAGGGTTGTGTGGCCATTGATCGTCGACCAGAGGCTCATACACCTCACCCCACGTATGTTTCCTTGCCGTAGGTCACATTCTTGGATTTCTGGTGGAGACCATTTCTTGGTCAAAAATCCGTAGGTGTTAGCCTTCGGTATTATTGAAAATGGTCATTCATGGCTATTTTCGACAAAAATGGTGGTTGTGTGGCCATTGATCATCGACCAGAGGCCCATACACCTCACCCCACATATGTTTCCTTGCCACAGATCACATTCTTGGATTTCTGGTGGAGTCCATTTCTTGGTCAAAAATCCGTAGGTGTTAGCCTCTAGTATTATTTAAAATGGTCGCTCATGGCTATTTTCATAAAAAATGGGGGTTGTGTGGCCATTTATCATCGATTAGAGGCTCATAAACCTCAGCCCACATATGTTTCCTTGACATAGATCACATTCTTGGATTTCTGGTGGAGACCATTTCTTGGTCAAAAACTCGTACGTGTTAGCCTTCGGTATTATTGAAAATGGTCGTTCATGGCTATTTTCGGCAAAATGGGGGTTGTGTGGCCATTGATCATCGACCAGAGGCTCGTACACCTCACCCCACATATGTTTCCTTGCCATAGATCACATTCTTGGATTTCTGGTGGAGACCATTTCTTGGGAAAAAATCCGAATGTGTTAGCCTTTGGTATTTTTGAAAATGGTCATTCATGGCTATTTTCGACAAAAATGGGGGTTTTGTGGCCATTGATCTTCGACCAGAGGCTCATACACCTCACTACACATATGTTTCCTTGCCATAGATCACATTCTTGGATTTATGGTGGAGACCATTTCTTAGTCAAAAATCCGTAGGTGTTAGCCTTCAGTGTCATTGAAAATGGTCGTTCATGGCTATTTTCGACCAAAATTAGGGTTGTGTGGCCATTGATCGTCGACCAGAGGCTCATACACCTCACCCCACGTATGTTTCCTTGCCGTAGGTCACATTCTTGGATTTCTGGTGGAGACCATTTCTTGGTCAAAAATCCGTAGGTGTTAGCCTTCGGTATTATTGAAAATGGTCATTCATGGCTATTTTCGACAAAAATGGTGGTTGTGTGGCCATTGATCATCGACCAGAGGCCCATACACCTCACCCCACATATGTTTCCTTGCCACAGATCACATTCTTGGATTTCTGGTGGAGTCCATTTCTTGGTCAAAAATCCGTAGGTGTTAGCCTCTAGTATTATTGAAAATGGTCGCTCATGGCTATTTTCATAAAAAATGGGGGTTGTGTGGCCATTTATCATCGACTAGAGGCTCATAAACCTCACCCCACATATGTTTCCTTAGCATAGATCACATTCTTGGATTTCTGGTGGAGACCATTTCTTGGTCAAAAACTCGTACGTGTTAGCCTTCGGTATTATTGAAAATGGTCGTTCATGGCTATTTTCGGCAAAATGGGGGTTGTGTGGCCATTGATCATCGACCAGAGGCTCGTAAACCTCACCCCACATATGTTTCCTTGCCATAGATCACATTCTTGGATTTCTGGTGGAGACCATTTCTTGGGCAAAAATTCGAATGTGTTAGCCTTTGGTATTTTTGAAAATGGTCATTCATGGCTATTTTCGACAAAAATGGGGGTTGTGTGGCCATTGATCTTCGACCAGAGGCTCATACACCTCACTACACATATGTTTCCTTGCCATAGATCACATTCTTGTATTTATGGTGGAGACCATTTCTTGGTCAAAAATCCGTAGGTGTTAGCCTTCAGTGTCATTGAAAATGGTCGTTCATGGCTATTTTCGACAAAAAATAGGGTTGTGTGGCCATTGATCGTCGACCAGAGGCTCATACACCTCACCCCACATATGTTTCCTTGCCATAGATCACATTCTTGGATTTCTGGTGGAGACCATTTCTTGGTCAAAAATCCGTAGGTGTTAGCCTTCGGTATTATTGAAAATGGTCGTTCATGGCTATTTTCGACAAAAATGGGGGTTGTGTGGCCATTGATCATCGCCAGAGGCTCATACACCTCACCCCACATATGTTTCCTTGCCATAGATCACATTCTTGGATTTCTGGTGGAGACCATTTCTTGGTTAAAAATTCGTAGGTGTTAGCCTCTAGTATTATTGAAAATGGTCGCTCATGGCTATTTTCATAAAAAATGGGGGTTGTGTGGCCATTTATCATCGACTAGAGGCTCATAAACCTCACCCCACATATGTTTCCTTGCCATAGATTACATTCTTGGATTTCTGGTGGAGACCATTTCTTGGTCAAAAACTCGTACGTGTTAGCCTTCGGTATTATTGAAAATGGTCGTTCATGGCTATTTTCGGCAAAATGGGGGTTGTGTGGCCATTGATCATCGACCAGAGGCTCGTACACCTCACCCCACATATGTTTCCTTGCCATAGATCACATTCTTGGATTTCTGGTGGAGACCATTTCTTGGGCAAAAATCCGAATGTGTTAGCCTTTGGTATTTTTGAAAATGGTCATTCATGGCTATTTTCGACAAAAATTGGGGTTGTGTGGCCATTGATCTTCGACTAGAGGCTCATACACCTTACTACACATATGTTTCCTTGCCATAGATCAAATTCTTGGATTTATGGTGGAGACCATTTCTTGGTCAAAAATCCGTAGGTGTTAGCCTTCAGTGTCATTGAAAATGGTCGTTCATGGCTATTTTCGACAAAAATTAGGGTTGTGTGGCCATTGATCGTCGACCAGAGGCTCATACACCTCACCCCACATATGTTTCCTTGCCGTAGATCACATTCTTGGATTTCTGGTGGAGACCATTTCTTGGTCAAAAATCCGTAGGTGTTAGCCTTCGATATTATTGAAAATGGTCGTTCATGGCTATTTTCGACAAAAATGGGGGTTGTGTGGCCATTGATCATCGACCAGAGGCTCATACACCTCACCCCACATATGTTTCCTTGCCATAGATCACATTCTTGGATTTCTGGTGGAGACCATTTCTTGGTCAAAAACTCGTACGTGTTAGCCTTCGGTATTATTGAAAATGGTCGTTCATGGCTATTTTCGGCAAAATGGGGGTTGTGTGGCCATTGATCATCGACTAGAGGCTCGTACACCTCACCTCACATATGTTTCCTTGCCATAGATCACATTCTTGGATTTCTGGTGGAGACCATTTCTTGGGCAAAAATCCGAATGTGTTAGCCTTTGGTATTTTCGAAAAAATGGGGGTTGTGTGGCCATTGATCTTCGACCAGAGGCTCATACACCTCACTGCACATATGTTTCCTTGCCATAGATCACATTCTTGGATTTATGGTGGAGACCATTTCTTGGTCAGAAATCCATAGGTGTTAGCCTTTAGTGTCATTGAAAATGGTCGTTCAAGGCTATTTTCGACAAAAATGGGGGTTGTGTGGCCATTGATCATCGACCAGAGGCTCGTACACTTCACCCCATATATGTTTTATTTCCATAGATCACATTCTTGGATTTCTGAAGATGACCATTCCTTGGTCAAAAATCTGTTGGAGTTAGCCTTCGGTATTATTGAAAATGGTCGTTCATGGCTATTTTCGACTAAAATGGGGGTTGTGTGGCCATTTATCATCGACCAGAGGCTCGTGCAATTCACCCCACATATGTTTCCTTGCCATAGATCACATTCTTGGATTTCTAGTGGAGACCATTTCTTGGTCAAAAATTCGTACGTGTTAGCCTTCGGTATTATTGAATATATTCATGGCTATTTTCGACAAAAATGGGGGTTGTGTGGCCAATGATCATCGACCAGAGGCTTGTACACCTCACCCCACATATGTTTCCTTGCCATAGATCACATTCTTGGATTTCCGGTGGAGACCATTTATTGGTCAAAAATCTGTACGTGTTAGCCTTCAGTATTATTGAAAATGGTCATTCATGGCTATTTTCGACAAAAATGGGGTTTGTGTGGCCATTGATCATCGACTAGAGGCTCGTAAACCTCACCCCACATATGTTTCCTTGCCATAGATCACATTCTTTGATTTCTGGTGGAGACCATTTCTTGGTCAAAAATCTGAATGTTTTAGCCTTCCGTACTATTGAAAATGGTCGTTCATGGCTATTTTCGACAAAAATGGGGGTTGTGTGGCCATTGATATTCGACCAAAGGCTCATACACCTCACTACACATATGTTTCCATGCCATAGATCACATTCTTGGATTTATTGTGGAGACCATTTCTTGGTCAAAAATCCGTAGGTGTTAGCCTTCAGTGTCATTGAAAATGGTCGTTCATGGCTATTTTCGACAAAAATGGGGTTTGTGTGACCATTTATCATCGACCAGAGGCTCATACACCTCACCCCACATATGTTTCCTTGCAATAGATCACATTCTTGGATTTCTGGTGGAGACCATTTCTTGGTCAAAAATTCGTACAGTTAGCCTTCGGTATTATTGAAAATGGTCATTCATGGCTATTTTCAACAAAAATGGGGGTTGTGTGGCCAATGATCATCAACCAGAGGCTCGTAAACCTCACCCCACATATGTTTCCTTGCCATAGGTGTTAGCCTTTAGTGTCATTGAAAATGGTCGTTCATGGCTATTTTCGACAAAAATGGGGGTTGTGTGGCCATTGATCATCGACCAGAGGCTCGTACACTTCACCCCACATATATTTTCTTGCCATAGATCACATTCTTGGATTTCTGGAGGAGACCATTTCTTGGTCAAAAATCTGTTGGTGTTAGCCTTCGGTATTATTGAAAATGGTCGTTCATGGCTATTTTCGACTAAAATGGGGGTTGTGTGGCCATTTATCATCGACCAGAGGCTCGTACAATTCACCCCACATATGTTTCCTTGCCATAGATCACATTCTTGGATTTCTGGTGGAGACCATTTCTTGGTCAAAAATCCGTACGTGTTAGCCTTCGGTATTATTGAAAATGGTCATTCATGGCTATTTTCGACAAAAATGGGGGTTGTGTGGCCATTGATCTTCAACTAGAGGCTCATACACCTCACTACACTTATGTTTCCTTGCCATAGATCACATTCTTGGATTTATGGTGGAGACCATTTCTTGGTCAAAAATCCATAGGTGTTAGCCTTCAGTGTCATTGAAAATGGTCGTTCATGGCTATTTTCGACAAAACTGGGGGTTGTGTGGCCATTGATCATCGACCATAGGCTCGTACACTTCAGCCCACATATGTTTTCTTGATATAGATCACATTCTTGGATTTCTAGAGGAGACCATTTCTTGGTCAAAAATTTGTTGGTGTTAGCCTTCGGTATTATTAAAAATGGTCGTTCATGGCTATTTTTGACTAAAATGGGGGTTGTGTGGCCATTTATCATCGACCGGATGCTCGTACAATTCACCCCACATATGTTTCCTTGCCATAGATCACATTCTTGGATTTCTGGTGGAGACCATTTCTTGGTCAAAAATCCGTACGTGTTAGCCTTCGGTATTATTGAAAATGGTCATTCATGGCTATTTTCGACACAAATGGGGGTTGTGTGGCCATTGATCTTCGACCAGAGGCTCATACACCTCACTACACATATGTTTCCTTGCCATAGATCACATTCTTGGATTTATGGTGGAGACCTTTTCTTGGTCAAAAATCCATAGGTGTTAGCCTTCAGTGTCATTAAAATGGTCGTTCATGGCTATTTTTGATAAAAATGGGGGTTGTGTGGCCATTGATCATCGACCAGAGGCTCATACACTTCACCCCACATATGTTTTCTTGCCATAGATCAGAATCTTGGATTTCTCGTGGAGACCATTTGTTGGTCAAAAATTCGTAGGTGTTAGCCTTCAGTGTCATTGAAAATGGTCATTCATGGCTATTTTCGACAAAGATGGGGGTTGTGTCGCCATTGATCATCGACCAGAGGATCGTACACCTCACCCCACATAAGTTTCCTTGCCATATATCACATTCTTGGATTTCTGGTGGAGGCCATTTCTTGGTCAAAATTCCGTAGGTGTTAACCTTTGGTATTATTGAAAATGGTCGTTCATGGTTATTTTCGACAAAAATGGGGGTTGTGTGGCAATTGATCATCGACCAAAGGCTCATACACCTCACCCCACATGTGTTTCCTTGCCATAGACCACATTCTTGGATTTCTGGTGGTGACCATTTCTTGGTCAAAAATCCGTAGGTGTTAGCCTTCGGTATTATTGAAAATGGTCGTTCATGGCTATTTTCGACAAAAATGGGGGTTGTGTGGCCATTGATCATCGACCAAAGGCTCATACACCTCACCCCACATATGTTTCCTTGCCATAGACCACATTCTTGGATTTCTGGTGGAGACCATTTGTTGGTCAAAAATCCGTAGGTGTTAGCTTTCGATATTATTGAAAATGGTCGTTCAAGGCTATTTTCATCAAAAATGGGGGTTGTGTGGCCATTTATCATCGACCAGAGGCTCGTACACCTCACCCCACATATGTTTCCTTGCCGTAGAGCACACTCTTGGATTTCTGGTGGAGACCATTTCTTGGTCAAAAATTCGTACGTGTTAGCATTCGGTATTATTCAAAATGGTCGTTAATGGCTATTTTCGACAAAATGGGGGTTGTGTGGCCATTGTCATCGACCAGAGGCTCGTACATCTCACCCATATATGTTTCCTTGTCGTAGATCACATTCTTGGATTTCTGGTGGAGACCATTTCTTGGTCAAAAATCCGTACGTGCGCCTTCGGTATTATTGAAAATGGTCGTTCATGGCTATTTTTGACAAAATAGAGGTTCTGTGGCCATTGATCATCGACCAGAGGCTCATACACCTCACCCCACATATGTTTCCTTGACATAGATCACATTTTTGGATTTCTGGTGGAGACCATTTCTTGGGCAAAAATCTGAATGTGTTAGCCTTCGGTATTATTGAAAATGGTCATTCATGGCTATTTTCGACAAAAATGGGGGTTGTGTGGCCATTTATCTTCAACCAGAGGCTCATACACCTCACCACACATATGTTTTCTTGCCACAGATCACATTCTTGGATCTATGGTGGAGACCAGTACTTGGTCAAAAATCCATAGGTGTTAGCCTTCAGTGTCGTTGAAAATAGTCGTTCATGGCAGTTTTCGACAAAAATGGGGGTTGTGTGGCCATTGATAATCGACCAGGGGCTCGTACACCTCACCCCACATATGTTTCCTTGCCATAGATCACATTCTTGGATTTCTGGTGGAGACCATTTCTTGGTCAAAAATTCGTAGGTGTTAGCCTTCGGTATTATTGAAAATGGTCGTTCATGGCTATTTTCGACAAAAATGGGGGTTGTGTGGCCATTTATCATCGACCAGAGGCTCGTACACCTCACCCCACATATGTTTAATTGCCATAGATCACAATCTTGGATTTCTCGTGGAGACCTTTTCTTGGTCAAAAGTCCGTACGTGTTAGCCTTCGGTATTATTGAAAATGGTCGTTCATGGCTGTTTTCGACAAAAATGGGGGTTGTGTGGCCATTGATCATCGACCAGAGGCTCGGACACCTCACCCCAAATATGTTTCCTTGCCATAGATCATATTCTTGGATTTCTGGTGGAGACGATTTCTTGGTCAAAAATCCGTAGGTGTTAGCCTTCAGAATTATTGAAAATGGTCGTTCATGGCTATTTTCAACAAAAATGGGGGTTGTGTGGCCATTGATCATCGATCAGAGGCTCGTACACCTCACCCCACATATGTTTCTTGGCCATAGATCACATTCTTGG
This sequence comes from Zea mays, assembly GCF_902167145.1. Classification (NCBI taxonomy): domain Eukaryota; kingdom Viridiplantae; phylum Streptophyta; class Magnoliopsida; order Poales; family Poaceae; genus Zea; species Zea mays. The sequence continues at coordinate 200,655,969 of NC_050100.1, forward strand.
ATATCTGGTGGAGACTAATTCTTGGTCAAAAATCCGTAGGTGTTAGCCTTCGGTATTATTGTAAATGGTCGTTCATGGCTATTTTCGACAAAAATGGGGGTTGTGTGGCCATTGATCATCGACCAGAGGCTCATACACCTCACCACACATATGTTTCCTTGCCATAGATAACATTCTTGAATTTCTGGTGGAGACCACTTCTTGGTCAAAAATCCGTACGTGTTAGCCTTCGGTATTATTGAAAATGGTCATTCATGGCTATTTTCGACACAAATGGGGGTTGTGTGGCCATTGATCTTCGACCAGAGGCTCATACACCTCACTACACATATGTTTCCTTGCCATAGATCACATTCTTGGATTTATGGTGGAGACCATTTCTTGGTCAAAAATCCATAGGTGTTAGCCTTCAGTGTCATTAAAAATGGTCGTTCATGGCTATTTTTGACAAAAATGGGGGTTGTGTGGCCATTGATCATCGACCAGAGGCTCGTACACTTCACCCCACATATGTTTTCTTGCCATAGATTACAATCTTGGATTTCTCGTGGAGAATATTTGTTGGTCAAAAATTCGTAGGTGTTAGCCTTCAGTGTCATTGAAAATGGTCATTCATGGCAATTTTCGAAAAAAATGGGGGTTGTGTCGCCATTGATCATCAACCAGAGGCTCGTACACCTCACCCCACATAAGTTTCCTTGCCATAGATCACATTCTTGGATTTCTGGTGGAGACCATTTCTTGGTCAAAAATCCATAGGTGTTAGCCTTCGGTATTATTGAAAATGGTCGTTCATGGCTATTTTCGACAAAATGGGGGTTGTGTGGCAATTGATCATCGACGAAAGGCTCATACACCTCACCCCACATATGTTTCCTTGCCATAGACCACATTCTTGGATTTCTGGTGGAGACCATTTCTTGGTCAAAAATCCATAGGTGTTAGCCTTCAGTGTCATTGAAAATGGTCGTTCATGGCTATTTTCGAAAAAAATGGGGGTTGTGTGGCCATTAATCATCGACCAGAGGCTCATACACCTCACCCCACATATGTTTTCTTGCTATAGATCACATTCTTGGATTTCTGGTGGAGACCATTTCTTGGTCAAAAATCTGTTGGTGTTAGCCTTCGGTATTATTGAAAATGGTCGTTCATGGCTATTTTCGACTAAAATGGGGGTTGTGTGGCCATTTATCATCGACCAGAGGCTCGTACACATCACCCCACATATGTTTACTTGCCATAGATCACATTCTTGGATTTCTGGTGGAGACCATTTCTTGGTTAGAAATCCGTACTTGTTAGCCTTCGGTATTATTAAAAACAGTCATTTATGGCTATTTTCGACAAAAATGGGGGTTGTGTGGCCATTGATTATCGACCAGAGGCTCGTAAACCTCACCCCACATATGTTTCCTTGCCATAGATCACATTCATGGATTTCTGGTGGTGACCATTTCTTGGTCAAAAATCCGTAGGTGTTAGCCTTCGGTATTATTGAAAATGGTCGTTCATAGCTATTTTCGACAAAAATGGGGGTTGTGTGGCCATTGATCATCGACCAAAGGCTCATACACCTCACCCCACATATGTTTCCTTGCCATAGACCACATTCTTGGATTTCTGGTGGAGACCATTTGTTCGTCAAAAATCCGTAGGTGTTAGCCTTTGGTATTATTGAAAATGGTCGTTCATGGCTATTTTCATAAAAAATGGGGGTTGTGTGGCCATTTATCATCAACCACAGGCTCGTACACCTCACCCCACATATGTTTCCTTGCCATAGATCACATTCTTGGATTTCTAGTGGAGACCATTTCGTGGTCAAAAATTCGTACGTGTTAGCCTTTGGTATTATTGAAAATGGTCGTGGTCGTTCATGGCTATTTTCGACAAAATGGGGGTTGTGTGGCCATTGATCATCGACAAGAGGCTCGTACACCTCACCCACATATGTTTCCTTGCCGTAGATCACATTCTTGGATTTCTGGTGGAGACCATTTCTTTGTCAAAAATCCGTACGTGTTAGCCTTCGGTATTATTGAAAATGGTCGTTCATGGCTATTTTCGACAAAATAGAGGTTCTGTGGCCATTGATCATCGACCAGAGGCTCATACACCTCACCCACATATGTTTCCTTGCCGTAGATCACATTCTTGGATCTCTGGTGGAGACCATTTCTTGGGCAAAAATCCGAATGTGTTAGCCTTCGGTATTATTGAAAATGGTTATTCATGGCTATTTTCGACAAAAATGGGGGTTGGGTGGCCATTTATCTTCAACCAGAGGCTCATACACCTCACTACACATATGTTTTCTTGCCATAGATCACATTCTTGGATCTATGGTGGAGACCAGTTCTTGGTAAAAAATCCATAGGTGTTAGCCTTCAGTGTCATTGAAAATAGTCGTTCATGGCTATTTTCGACAATAATGGGGGTTGTGTGGCCATTGATAATCGACCAGAGGCTCATACACCTCACCCCACATATGTTTCCTTGCCATAGATCACATTCTTGGATTTCTGGTGGAGACCATTTATTGGTCAAAAATCCGTAGGTGTTAGCCTTCGGTATTATTGAAAATGGTCGTTCATGGCTATTTTCGACAAAAATGGGGGTTGCGTGGCCATTGATCATCGACCAGAGGCTCGTACACCTCACCCGACATATAATTCCTTGCCATAGATCATATTCTTGGATTTCTGGTGGAGACGATTTCTTGGTCAAAAATCCGTACGTGTTAGCCTTCGGTATTATTGAAAATGGTCGTTCATGGCTATTTTCGATAAAAATGGGGGTTCTGTGGCCTTTGATCATCGACCAGAGGCTCGTACACCTCACCCCACATATGTTTCCTTGCCATAGATCAAATTCTTGGATTTCTGGTGGAGACCATTTCTTGGTCAAAAATCCGTAGGTGTTAGCCTTCGATATTATTGTAAATTGTCGTTCATGGCTATTTTCGATAAAAATGGTGGTTGTGTGGCCATTGATCATCGACCAGAGGCTCATACACCTCATCCCACATATGTTTCCTTGCCATAGATCACATTCTTGGATTTCTGGTGGAGACCATTTCTTGGTCAAAAATCTGTAGGTGTTAGCCTCTGGTATTATTGAAAATGGTGGTTCATGGCTATTTTGATAAAAAATGGGGGTTGTATGGCCATTTATCATCGACTAGAGGCTCGTACACCTCACCCCACATATGTTTCTTGACATAGATCACATTCTTGGATTTCTGGTGGAGACCATTTCTTGGTCAAAAATTCGTACGTGTTAGCCTTCGATATTATTGAAAATGGTCGTTCATGGTTATTTTCGACAAAATGGGGGTTGTGTGGCCATTGATCATCGACCAGAGGCTCGTACACCTCACCCCACATATGTTTCCTTGCCATAGATCACATTCTTGGATTTCTGGTGGAGACCATTTCTTGGGCAAAAATCCGAATGTGTTAGCCTTCGGTATTTTTGAAAATGGTCATTCATGGCTATTTTCGATAAAAATGGGGGTTGTTTCGCCATTGATCTTCGACCAGAGGCTCATACACCTCACTACACATATGTTTCCTTGCCATATATCACATTCTTGGATTTATGGTGGAGACCATTTCTTGGTCAAAAATCCATAGGTGTTAGCCCTCAGTGTCATTGAAAATGGTCGTTCATGGCTATTTTCGACAAAATAGAGGTTCTGTAGCCATTGATCATCGACCAGAGGCTCATACACCTCACCCCACATATGTTTCCTTGCCATAGATCACATTCTTGGATTTCTGGTGGAGACCATTTCTTGGTCAAAAATCCGTAGGTGTTAGCCTTCGGTATTATTGAAAATGGTCATTCATGGCTATTTTCGACAAAAATGGGGGTTGTGTGGCCATTTATCTTCAACCAGAGGCTCATACACCTCACTACACATATGTTTTCTTGCCATTTATCACATTCTTGGATCTATGGTGGAGACTAGTTCTTGGTCAAAAATCCGTAGGTGTTAGCCTTCAGTGTCATTGAAAATAGTCGTTCATGGCTATTTTCGACATAAATGGGGGTTGTGTGGCCATTGATAATCGACCAGAGGCTCGTACACCTCACCCCACAAATGTTTCCTTGCCATAGATAACATTCTTGGATTTCTGGTGGAGACCATTTCTTGGTCAAAAATGAACGACCATTTTCAATAATACCAGAGGCTAACACCTACGGATTTTGGACAAAGAAATGGTCTCCACCAGGAATCCAAGAATGTGATCTATGGCAAGGAAACATATGTGGGGTGAGGTGTGTGAGCCTCTGGTCGATGATCAATGGCCACACAACCCCCATTTTTGTCGAAAAGAGCCATGAACGACCATTTTCAATAATACCGACGGCTAACACCTACGGATTTTTGACCAAGAAACGGTCTCCACCAGAAATCCAAGAATGTGATCTATGGCAAGGAAACTTATGTGGGGTGAGGTGTACGATCCTCTGGTCGATGATCAATGGCCACACAACCCCCATTTTTGTCGAAAATAGCCATGAATGACCATTTTCAATGACACTGAAGGCTAACACCTACAAAATTTTATACCAACAAATGGTCTCCACGAGAAATCCAAGATTCTTATCTATGGCAAGAAAACATATGTGGAGTGAGGTGTACGAGCCTCTGGTCGATGATCAATGGCCACACAACCCCCATTTTTGTCGAAACTAGCCATGAACGACCATTTTCAATAATACAGAAGGCTAACAAATACAAATTTTTGACCAAGAAATGGTCTCCATGAGAAATCCAAGATTGTGATCTATGGTAATGAAACATATGTGGGGTGAGGTGTACGAGCCTCTGGTCGAAGATAAATGGCCACACAACCCCCATTTTTGTCGAAAATAGCCATGAACGACCATTTTCAATAATACCGAAGGCTAACACATACGGATTTTTGACCAAGAAATGGTCTCCACCAGAAATCCAAGAATGTGATCTATGGCAAGGAATCATTTGTGGGGTGAGGTGTACGAGCCTCCGGTCGATGATAAATGGCCACACAACACCCATTTTAGTCAAAAATAGCCATGAACGACCATTTTCAATAATACCGAAGGCTAACACCAACAGATTTTTGACCAAGAAATGGTCTCCTCTAGAAATCCAAGAATGTGATCTATGGCAAGAAAACATATGTGGGGTGAAGTGTACGAGCCTCTGGTCGATGATCAATGGCCACACAACCCCCAGTTTTGTCGAAAATAGCCATGAACGACCATTCTCAATGACACTGAAGGCTAACACCTATGGATTTTTGACCAAGAAATGGTCTCCACCATAAATCCAAGAATGTGATCTATGGCAAGGAAACATAAGTGTAGTGAGGTGTATGAGCCTCTGGTCGTAGATCAATGGCCACACAACCCCCATTTTTGTCGAAAATAGCCATGAATGACCATTTTCAATAATACCGAAGGCTAACACGTACGGATTTTTGACCAAGAAATGGTCTCCACCAGAAATCCAAGAATGTGATCTATGGCAAGGAAACATATGTGGGGTGAATTGTACGAGCCTCTGGTCGATGATAAATGGCCACACAACCCCCATTTTAGTCGAAAATAGCCATGAACGACCATTTTCAATAATACCGAAGGCTAACACCAACAGATTTTTGACCAAGAAATGGTCTCCTCCAGAAATCCAAGAATGTGATATATGGCAAGAAAACATATGTGGGGTGAAGTGTACGAGCCTCTGGTCGATGATCAATGGCCACACATCCCCCATTTTTGTCGAAAATAGCCATGAATGACCATTTTCAATGACACTAAAGGCTAACACCTATGGATTTCTGACCAAGAAATGGTCTCCACCATAAATCCAAGAATGTGATCTGTGGCAAGGAAACATATGTGTAGTGAGGTGTATGAGCCTCTGGTCGAAGATCAATGGCCACACAACCCCCATTTGTGTCGAAAATAGCCATGAATGACCATTTTCAAAAATACCGAAGGCTAACACATTCGGATTTTTCCCAAGAAATGGTCTCCACCTGAAATCCAAGAATGTGATCTATGGCAAGGAAACATATGTGGGGTGAGGTGTACGAGCCTCTGGTCGATGATCAATGGCCACATAACCCCCATTTTGTCGAAAATAGCCATGAACGACCATTTTCAATAATACCGAAGGCTAACACGTACGAATTTTTGACCAAGAAATGGTTCCACCAGAAATCCAAGAATGTGATCTATGGCAAGGAAACATATGTGGGTGAGGTTTACGAGCCTCTAGTCGACGATAGATGGCCACACAACCCCCATTTTTGATGAAAATAGCCATGAGCGACCATTTTCAATAATACTAGAGGCTAACACCTACGGATTTTTGACCAAGAAATGGTCTCCACCAGAAATCCAAGAATGTGATCTACGACAAGGAAACATATGTGGGGTGAGGTGTACGAGCCTCTAGTCGTTGATCAATGGCCACACAACCCCTATTTTTGTCAAAAATAGCCATGAACAACCATTTTCAATGACATTGAAGGCTAACAACTACGGATTTTTGACCAAAAAATGGTCTCCACCATAAATCCAAGAATGTGATCTATGGCAAGGAAACATATGTGGGTTGAGGTGTACGAGCCTCTGGTCGATGATCAATGGCCACACAACCCTAATTTTTGTCGAAAATAGCCATGAACGACCATTTTCAATGACACTGAAGGCTAACACATTCGGATTTTTGACCAAAAAATGGTCTCCACCAGAAATCAAAGAATGTTATCTATGGCAAGGAAACATATGTGGGCTGAGGTTTACGAGCCTCTGGTTGATGATCATTGGCCACACAACCCCCATTTTTGTCGAAAATAGCCATGAATGACCATTTTCAATAGTACCGAAGGCTAACACGTACGGATTTTTGACCAAGAAATGGTCTCCACTAGAAATCCAAGAATGTGATCTATGGCAAGGAAACATATGTGGGGTGAGGTGTATGAGCCTCTGGTCGATGATAAATGGACACACTACCCCCATTTTAGTCGAAAATAGCCATGAACGACCATTTTCAATAAGACCGAAGGCTAACACCAACGAATTTTTGACCAAGAAATGGTCTCCACCAGAAATCCTAAAATGTGATCTCTGGCAAGAAAACATATGTGGGGTGAAGTGTACGATCCTTTGGTCGATGACCAATGGCCACACAAACCCCATTTTTGTCGAAACTAGCCATGAACGACCATTTTCAATGACGTTGAAGGCTAACACCTACGGATTTTTGACCAAGAAATGGTCTCCACAATAAATCGAAGAATGTGATCTATGGCAAGGAAACATATGTGTAGTGAGGTGTATGAGCCTTCGGTCGAATATCAATGGCCACACAACCCCCATTTTTGTCGAAAATAGCCATGAACGATCATTTTCAATAGTACCGTAGGCTAAAACATTCAGATTTTTGACCAAGAAATAGTCTCCACCAGAAATCAAAGAATGTGATCTATGGCTAGGAAACATATGTGGGGTGAGGTTTACGAGCCTCTGGTCGATGATCAATGGCCACACAACCCCCATTTTTGTCGAAAATAGCCATGAATGACAATTTTCAATAATACTGAAGGCTAACACGTACAGATTTTTGACCAATAAATGGTCTCCACCGGAAATCCAAGAATGTGATCTATGGCAAGGAAATATATGTGGGGTGAGGTGTACGAGCCTCTGGTCGATGATCATTGGCCACACAACCCCCATTTTTGTCGAAAATAGCCATGAATGACCGTATTCAATAATACCGAAGGCTAACACGTACAGATTTTTTACCAAGAAATGGTCTCCACCGGTAATCCAAGAATGTGATCTATGGCAAGGAAACATATGTGGGGTGAATTGCACGAGCCTCTGGTCGATGATAAATGGCCACACAACCCCTATTTTAGTCGAAAATAGCCATTAACGACCATTTTCAATAATCCCGAAGGCTAACACCAACAGATTTTTGACCAAGGAATGGTCTCCTCCAGAAATCCAAGAATGTGATCTATGGAAAGAAAACATATGTGGGGTGAAGTGTACGAGCCTCTGGTCGATGATCAATGGCCACACAACCCCTATTTTTGTCAAAAATAGCCATGAACGACCATTTTCAATGACACTAAACGCTAACACCTATGGATTTCTGACCAAGAAATGGTCTCCACCATAAATCCAACAATGTGATCTATGGCAAGGAAACATATGTGTAGTGAGGTGTATGAGCCTCTGGTCGAAGATCAATGGCCACACAACCCCCATTTTTGTCGAAAATAGCCATGAATGACCATATTCAATAATACCGAAGGCTAACACATACAGATTTTTGACTAAGAAATGGTCTCCACCGGAAATCCAAGAATGTGATCTATGGCAAGGAAACATATGTGGGGTGAATTGCACGAGCCTCTGGTCGATGATAAATGGCCACACAACCCCAATTTTAGTCGAAAATAGCCATGAACGACCATTTTCAATAATCCCGAAGGCTAACACCAACAGATTTTTGACCAAGGAATGGTCTCCTCCAGAAATCCAAGATTGTGATCTATGGAAAGAAAACATATGTGGGGTGAAGTGTACGAGCCTCTGGTCGATAATCAATGGCCACACAACCCCCATTTTTGTCAAAAAGCCATGAACGACCATTTTCAATGACACTAAACGCTAACACCTATGGATTTCTGACCAAGAAATGGTCTCCACCATAAATCCAAGAATGTGATCTATGGCAAGGAAACATATGTGTAGTGAGGTGTATGAGCCTCTGGTCGAAGATCAATGGCCACACAAACCCCATTTTTGTCGAAAATAGCCATGAATGACCATTTTCAAAAATACCAAAGGCTAACACATTCGGATTTTTGCCCAAGAAATGGTCTCCACCAGAAATCCAATAATGTGATCTATGGCAAGGAAACATATGTGGGGTGAGGTGTACGAGCCTCTGGTTGATGATCAATGGCCACACAACCCCCATTTTGCCGAAAATAGCCATGAACGACCATTTTCAATAATACCGAAGGCTAACACGTACGAGTTTTTTACCAAGAAATGGTCTCCACCAGAAATCCAAGAATGTGATCTATGGCAAGGAAACATATGTGGGGTGAGGTTTATGAGCCTCTAGTCGATGATAAATGGCCACACAACCCCCATTTTTTATGAAAATAGCCATGAGCGACCATTTTCAATAATACTAGAGGCTAACACCTACGGATTTTTGACCAAGAAATGGTCTCCACTAGAAATCCAAGAATGTGATCTATGGCAAGGAAACATATGTGGGGTGAGGTGTATGAGCCTCTGGTCGATGATCAATGGCCACACAACCCCCATTTTTGTCGAAAATAGCCATGAACGACCATTTTCAATAATACCGAAGGCTAACACATATGTTTTCTCACCCCACACATGTTTCATTGCCATAGATCACATTCTTGGATTTCTGGTGGAGACCATTTCTTGGGCAAAAATCTGAATGTGTTAGCCTTCGGTATTATTGAAAATGGTCATTCATGGCGATTTTCGATAAAAATGGGTGTTGTGTGGCCATTGATCTTCGACCAGAGGCTCATACACCTCACTACACATATGTTTCCTTGCCATAGATCACATTCTTGGATTTATGGTGGAGACCATTTCTTCGTCAAAATTCCGTAGGTGTTAGCCTTCAGTGTCATTGAAAATGGTCGTTCATGGCTATTTTCGACAAAAATGGGGTTTGTGTGGCCATTGATCATCGACCAGAGGCTCGTACACCTCACCCCACATATGTTTCCTTGCCATATATCACATTCTCGGATTTCTGGTGGAGACCATTTCTTGGTCAAAAATCCATACGTGTTAGCCTTCTGTATTATTGAAAATGGTCGTTGATCGCTATTTTCGACAAAAAATGGGCGTTGTGTGGCCATTGATCAACGACCAGAGGCCCATACACCTCACCCCACATATGTTTCCTTGCCATAGATCACATTCTTGGACTTATGGTGGAGACCATTTCTTGGTCAAAAATCCGTAGGTGTTACCCTTCAATGTCATTGAAAATGGTCGTTCATGGCTATTTTCGACAAAAATGTGGGTTATGTGGCCATTGATCATCGACCAAAGGCTCGTACACCTCACCCCACATATGTTTCCTTGCCATAGATCACATTTTGGATTTCTGGTGGAGACCATTTCTTGGCCAAAAATCCGTAGGTGTTAGCCTTCGGTATTATTGAAAATGGTCGTTCATGGCTATTTTTGACAAAAATGGGGGTTCTTTGACCATTGATCATCGACCAGAGGCTCATACACCTCACCCCACATATGTTTCCTTTCCATAGATCACATTCTTGGATATCTGGTGGAGACCATTTCTTGGTCAAAAATCCGTAGGTGTTAGCCTTCGGTATTATTGAAAATGGTCATTCATGGCTATTTTCATCAAAAATGGGGGTTGTGTGGCCATTTATCATCGACCAGAGGCTCGTACACCTCACCCCACATATGTTTCCTTGATATAGATCACATTCTTGGACTTCTGGTGGAGACCATTTCTTGGTCAAAAATCCGTACGTGTTAGCCTTCGGTATTATTGAAAATGATCATTCATGGCTATTTTCGACAAAATGGGGGTTGTGTGGCCATTGATCATCGACCAGAGGCTCGTACACCTCACCTCAGATATGTTTCCTTGCCATAGATCACATTCTTGGATTTCTAGTGGAGACCATTTCTTGGGCAAAAATCCGAATGTGTTAGCCTTCGGTATTATTGAAAATTGTCATTCATGGCTATTTTCGACAAAAATGGGGGTTGTGTGGCCATTGATCTTTGACCAGAGGCTCATACACCTCACTACACATATGTTTCCTTGCCATAGATCACATTCTTGGATTTATGGTGGAGACCATTTCTTGGTCAAAAATCCGTAGGTGTTAGCCTTTAGTGCCATTGAAAATGGTCGTTCATGGCTATTTCCGACAAAAATGGGGGTTGTGTGGCGATTGATCATCGACCAGAGGCTCGAACACTTCACCCCACATAGGTTTTCTTTCCATAGATCACATTCTTGGATTTCTGGTGGAGACCATTTCTTAGTAAAAAATCCGTTGGTGTTAGCCTTCCGTATTATTGAAAATGGTCGTTCATGGCTATTTTCGACTAAAATGGGGGTTGTGTGGCCATTTATCATCGACCAGAGGCTAGTACACCTCACCCCACATATGTTTCCTTGCCATAGATCACATTCTTGGATTTCTGGTGGAGACCATTTATTGGTCAAAAATCTGTACGTGTTAGCCTTCAGTATTATTGAAAATGGTCATTCATGGCTATTTTGGACAAAAATGGGGGTTGTGTGGCCATTGATCATCGACCAGAGGCTCGTAAACCTCACCCCACATATGTTTCCTTGCCATAGATCACATTCTTTGATTTCTGGTGGAGACCATTTCTTGGTCAAAAATCTGAATGTTCTAGCCTTCGGTACTATTGAAAATGGTCGTTCATGGATATTTTCGACAAAAATGGGGGTTGTGTGGCCATTGATCATCGACTAGAGGCTCGTACACTTCACCCCACATATGGTTTCTTGCCATAGATCACATTCTTGGATTTCTGGTGGGGACCATTTCTTGGTCAAAAATCCGTTGGTGTTAGCCTTCTGTATTATTGAAAATGGTCGTTCATGGCTATTTTCGACAAAAATGGGGGTTGTGTGGCCATTTATCCTCGACCAGAGGCTCATACACCTCACCCCACATATGTTTCCTTGCCATAGATCACATTCTTGGATTTCTGGTGGAGACCATTTCTTGGTAAAAAATCCGTAGGTGTTAGCCTCTGGTATTATTGAAAATGGTCGTTCATGGCTATTTTCATCAAAAGTGGGTGTTGTGTGGCCATTTATCATCGACCAGAGGCTCGTACACCTCACCCCACATATGTTTCCTTGCCATAGATCACATTCTTGGACTTCTGGTGGAGACCATTTCTTGGTCAAAAATTCGTACATGTTAGCCTTCGGTATTATTGAAAATGGTCGTTCATGGCTATTTTCGACAAAATGGGGGTTGTGTGGCCATTGATCATCGAACAGAGGCTCGTACACCTCACCCCACATATGTTTCCTTGCCATAGATCACATTCTTGGATTTCTGGTGGAGACCATTTCTTGGTTAAAAATTCGTACGTGTTAGCCTTCGGTATTATTGAAAATGGTCATTCATGGCTATTTTCGACAAAAATGGGGGTTGTGTGGCCATTGATCTTTGACCAGAGGCCCATACACCTCACCCCACATATGTTTCCTTGCCATAGATCAAATTCTTGGATTTATGGTGGAGACCATTTCTTGGTCAAAAATCCATAGGTGTTGCCTTCAGTGTCATTGAAAATTGTCGTTCATGGCTATTTTCGACAAAAATGGGGGTTGTGTGGCCATTGATCATCGACCAGAGGCTCGTACACTTCACCCCACATATGTTTTCTTGCCATAGATCACATTCTTGGATTTCTGGTGGAGACCATTTCTTGGTCAAAAATCTGTTGGTGTTAGCCTTCGGTATTATTGAAAATGGTCGTTCATGGCTATTTTTGACTGAAATGGGGGTTGTGTGGCCATTTATCATCGACCAGAGGCTCATACACCTCACCCCACATATGTTTCTTTGCTATAGATCACATTCTTGGATATCTGGTGGAGACCATTTCTTGGTCAAAAATCCATACGTGTTAGCCTTCGGTATTATTGAAAATGGTCGTTCATGGCTATTTTTGACAAAAATGGGGGGTTCTTTGACCATTGATCATCGACCAGAGGCTCATACACCTCACCCCACATATGTTTCCTTTCCATAGATCACATTCTTGGATATCTGGTGGAGACCATTTCTTGGTCAAAAATCCGTAGGTGTTAGCCTTCGGTATTATTGAAAATGGTCATTCATGGCTATTTTCATCAAAAATGGGGGTTGTGTGGCCATTTATCATCGACAAGAGGCTCGTACACCTCACCCCACATATGTTTCCTTGATATATATCACATTCTTGGATTTCTGGTGGAGACCATTTCTTGGTCAAAAATCCGTACGTGTTAGCCTTCGGTATTATTGATAATGATCATTCATGGCTATTTTCGACAAAATGGGGGTTGTGTGGCCATTGATCATCGACCAGAGGCTCGTACACCTCACCTCAGATATGTTTCCTTGCCATATATCACATTCTTGGATTTCTAGTGGAGACCATTTCTTGGGCAAAAATCCGAATGTGTTAGCCTTCGGTATTATTGAAAATTGTCATTCATGGCTATTTTCGACAAAAATGGGGGTTGTGTGGCCATTGATCTTTGACCAGAGGCTCATACACCTCACTACACATATGTTTCCTTGCCATAGATCACATTCTTGGATTTATGGTGGAGACCATTTCTTGGTCAAAAATCCGTAGGTGTTAGCCTTTAGTGCCATTGAAAATGGTCGTTCATGGCTATTTCCGACAATAATGGGGGTTGTGTGGCGATTGATCATCGACCAGAGGCTCGAACACTTCACCCCACATAGGTTTTCTTTCCATAGATCACATTCTTGGATTTCTGGTGGAGACCATTTCTTAGTAAAAAATCCGTTGGTGTTAGCCTTCCGTATTATTGAAAATGGTCGTTCATGGCTATTTTCGACTAAAATGGGGGTTGTGTGGCCATTTATCATCGACCAGAGGTTAGTACACCTCACCCCACATATGTTTCCTTGCCATAGATCACATTCTTGGATTTCTGGTGGAGACCATGTATTGGTCAAAAATCTGTACGTGTTAGCCTTCAGTATTATTGAAAATGGTCATTCATGGCTATTTTCGACAAAAATGGGGGTTGTGTGGCCATTGATCATCGACCAGAGGCTCGTAAACCTCACCCCACATATGTTTCCTTGCCATAGATCACATTCTTTGATTTCTGGTGGAGACCATTTCTTGGTCAAAAATCTGAATGTTTTAGCCTTCGGTACTATTGAAAATGGTCGTTCATGGATATTTTCGACAAAAATGGGGGTTGTGTGGCCATTGATCATCGACTAGAGGCTCGTACACTTCACCCCACATATGGTTTCTTGCCATAGATCACATTCTTGGATTTCTGGTGGGGACCATTTCTTGGTCAAAAATCCGTTGGTGTTAGCCTTCGGTATTATTGAAAATGGTCGTTCATGGCTATTTTCGACAAAAATGGGGGTTGTGTGGCCATTTATCCTCGACCAGAGGCTCATACACCTCACCCCACATATGTTTCCTTGCCATAGATCACATTCTTGGATTTCTGGTGGAGACCATTTCTTGGTAAAAAATCCGTAGGTGTTAGCCTCTGGTATTATTGAAAATGGTCGTTCATGGCTTATTTCATCAAAAGTGGGTGTTGTGTGGCCATTTATCATCGACCAGAGGCTCGTACACCTCACCCCACATATGTTTCCTTGCCATAGATCACATTCTTGGATTTCTGGTGGAGACCATTTCTTGGTCAAAAATTCGTACGTGTTAGCCTTCGGTATTATTGAAAATGGTCGTTCATGGCTATTTTCGACAAAATGGGGGTTGTGTGGCCATTGATCATCGAACAGAGGCTCGTACACCTCACCCCACATATGTTTCCTTGCCATAGATCACATTCTTGGATTTCTGGTGGAGACCATTTCTTGGTCAAAAATTCGTACGTGTTAGCCTTCGGTATTATTGAAAATGGTCATTCATGGCTATTTTTGAATAAAATGGGGGTTGTGTGGCCATTGATCTTCGACCAGAGGCCCATACACCTCACCCCACATATGTTTCCTTGCCATAGATCAAATTCTTGGATTTATGGTGGAGACCATTTCTTGGTCAAAAATCCATAGGTGTTGCCTTCAGTGTCATTGAAAATTGTCGTTCATGGCTATTTTCGACAAAAATGGGGGTTGTGTGGCCATTGATCATCGACCAGAGGCTCGTACACTTCACCCCACATATGTTTTCTTGCCATAGATCACATTCTTGGATTTCTGGTGGAGACCATTTCTTGGTCAAAAATCTGTTGGTGTTAGCCTTCGGTATTATTGAAAATGGTCGTTCATGGCTATTTTTGACTGAAATGGGGGTTGTGTGGCCATTTATCATCGACCAGAGGCTCATACACCTCACCCCACATATGTTTCTTTGCTATAGATCACATTCTTGGATATCTGGTGGAGACCATTTCTTGGTCAAAAATCCATACGTGTTAGCCTTCGGTATTATTGAAAATGGTCATTCATGGCTATTTTCGACAAAAATGGGGGTTGTGTGGCCATTGATCATCGACCAAAGGCTCGTACACCTCACCCCACATATGTTTCCTTGCCATAGATCACATTCTTTAATTTCTGGTGGAGACCATTTCTTGGTCAAAAATTCGTAGGTGTTAGCCTTCACTGTCATTGAAAATAGTCGTTCATGGCTATTTTCGACAAAAATTAGGGTTGTGTGGCCATTGATCGTCGACCAGAGGCTCATACAGCTCACCCCACATATGTTTCCTTGCCGTAGATCACATTCATGGATTTCTGGTGGAGACCATTTCTTGGTCAAAAATCCGTAGGTGTTAGCCTTCGGTATTATTGAAAATGGTCATTCATGGCTATTTTCATCAAAAATGGGGGTTGTGTGGC
This sequence comes from Zea mays, assembly GCF_902167145.1. Lineage (NCBI taxonomy): Eukaryota > Viridiplantae > Streptophyta > Magnoliopsida > Poales > Poaceae > Zea > Zea mays. The sequence continues at coordinate 200,671,664 of NC_050100.1, forward strand.
CATTTATCATCGACCAGAGGCTCGTACACCTCACCCCACATATGTTTCCTTGATATAGATCACATTCTTGGATTTCTGGTGGAGACCATTTCTTGGTCAAAAATCTGTACGTGTTAGCCTTCGGTATTATTGATAATGATCATTCATGGCTATTTTCGACAAAATGAGGGTTGTGTGGCCATTGATCATCGACCAGAGGCTCGTACACCTCACCTCAGATATGTTTCCTTGCCATATATCACATTCTTGGATTTCTAGTGGAGACCATTTCTTGGGCAAAAATCCGAATGTGTTAGCCTTCGGTATTATTGAAAATTGTCATTCATGGCTATTTTTGACAAAAATGGGGGTTGTGTGGCCATTGATCTTTGACCAGAGGCTCATACACCTCACTACACATATGTTTCCTTGCCATAGATCACATTCTTGGATTTATGGTGGAGACCATTTCTTGGTCAAAAATCCGTAGGTGTTAGCCTTTAGTGCCATTGAAAATGGTCGTTCATGGCTATTTCCGACAATAATGGGGGTTGTGTGGCGATTGATCATCGACCAGAGGCTCGAACACTTCACCCCACATAGGTTTTCTTTCCATAGATCACATTCTTGGATTTCTGGTGGAGACCATTTCTTAGTAAAAAATCCGTTGGTGTTAGCCTTCCGTATTATTGAAAATGGTCGTTCATGGCTATTTTCGACTAAAATGGGGGTTGTGTGGCCATTTATCATCGACCAGAGGCTAGTACACCTCACCCCACATATGTTTCCTTGCCATAGATCACATTCTTGGATTTCTGGTGGAGACCATGTATTGGTCAAAAATCTGTACGTGTTAGCCTTCAGTATTATTGAAAATGGTCATTCATGGCTATTTTCGACAAAAATGGGGGTTGTGTGGCCATTGATCATCGACCAGAGGCTCGTAAACCTCACCCCACATATGTTTCCTTGCCATAGATCACATTCTTTGATTTCTGGTGGAGACCATTTCTTGGTCAAAAATCTGAATGTTTTAGCCTTCGGTACTATTGAAAATGGTCGTTCATGGATATTTTCGACAAAAATGGGGGTTGTGTGGCCATTGATCATCGACTAGAGGCTCGTACACTTCACCCCACATATGGTTTCTTGCCATAGATCACATTCTTGGATTTCTGGTGGGGACCATTTCTTGGTCAAAAATCCGTTGGTGTTAGCCTTCGGTATTATTGAAAATGGTCGTTCATGGCTATTTTCGACAAAAATGGGGGTTGTGTGGCCATTTATCCTCGACCAGAGGCTCATACACCTCACCCCACATATGTTTCCTTGCCATAGATCACATTCTTGGATTTCTGGTGGAGACCATTTCTTGGTAAAAAATCCGTAGGTGTTAGCCTCTGGTATTATTGAAAATGGTCGTTCATGGCTATTTTCATCAAAAGTGGGTGTTGTGTGGCCATTTATCATCGACCAGAGGCTCGTACACCTCACCCCACATATGTTTCCTTGCCATAGATCACATTCTTGGATTTCTGGTGGAGACCATTTCTTGGTCAAAAATTCGTACGTGTTAGCCTTCGGTATTATTGAAAATGGTCGTTCATGGCTATTTTCGACAAAATGGGGGTTGTGTGGCCATTGATCATCGAACAGAGGCTCGTACACCTCACCCCACATATGTTTCCTTGCCATAGATCACATTCTTGGATTTCTGGTGGAGACCATTTCTTGGTCAAAAATTCGTACGTGTTAGCCTTCGGTATTATTGAAAATGGTCATTCATGGCTATTTTTGAATAAAATGGGGGTTGTGTGGCCATTGATCTTCGACCAGAGGCCCATACACCTCACCCCACATATGTTTCCTTGCCATAGATCAAATTCTTGGATTTATGGTGGAGACCATTTCTTGGTCAAAAATCCATAGGTGTTGCCTTCAGTGTCATTGAAAATTGTCGTTCATGGCTATTTTCGACAAAAATGGGGGTTGTGTGGCCATTGATCATCGACCAGAGGCTCGTACACTTCACCCCACATATGTTTTCTTGCCATAGATCACATTCTTGGATTTCTGGTGGAGACCATTTCTTGGTCAAAAATCTGTTGGTGTTAGCCTTCGGTATTATTGAAAATGGTCGTTCATGGCTATTTTTGACTGAAATGGGGGTTGTGTGGCCATTTATCATCGACCAGAGGCTCATACACCTCACCCCACATATGTTTCTTTGCTATAGATCACATTCTTGGATATCTGGTGGAGACCATTTCTTGGTCAAAAATCCATACGTGTTAGCCTTCGGTATTATTGAAAATGGTCATTCATGGCTATTTTCGACAAAAATGGGGGTTGTGTGGCCATTGATCATCGACCAAAGGCTCGTACACCTCACCCCACATATGTTTCCTTGCCATAGATCACATTCTTTAATTTCTGGTGGAGACCATTTCTTGGTCAAAAATTCGTAGGTGTTAGCCTTCACTGTCATTGAAAATAGTCGTTCATGGCTATTTTCGACAAAAATTAGGGTTGTGTGGCCATTGATCGTCGACCAGAGGCTCATACAGCTCACCCCACATATGTTTCCTTGCCGTAGATCACATTAATGGATTTCTGGTGGAGACCATTTCTTGGTCAAAAATCCGTAGGTGTTAGCCTTCGGTATTATTGAAAATGGTCGTTCATGGCTATTTTCGACAAAAATGGGGGTTGTGTGGCCATTGATCATCGACCAGAGGCTCAAACACCTCACCCCACATATGTTTCCTTGCCATAGATCACATTCTTGGATTTCTGGTGGAGACCATTTCTTGGTCAAAAATTCGTAGGTGTTAGCCTCTAGTATTATTGAAAATGGTCGCTCATGGCTATTTTCATAAAAAATGGGGGTTGCGTGGCCATTTATCATCGACTAGAGGCTCATAAACCTCACCCCACATATGTTTCCTTGCCATAGATCACATTCTTGTATTTCTGGTGGAGACCATTTCTTGGTCAAAAACTTGTATGTGTTAGCCTTTGGTATTATTGAAAATGGTCGTTCATGGCTATTTTCGGCAAAATGGGGGTTCTGTGGCCATTGATCATCGACGAGAGGCTCGTACACCTCACCCCACATATGTTTCCTTGCCATAGATCACATTCTTGGATTTCTGGTGGAGACCATTTCTTGGGCAAAAATCCGAATGTGTTAGCCTTTGGTATTTTTGAAAATGGTCATTCATGGCTATTTTCGACAAAAATGGGGGTTGTGTGGCCATTGATCTTCGGCCAGAGGCTCATCTCACTACACATATGTTTCCTTGCCATAGATCACATTCTTGGATTTATGGTGGAGACCATTTCTTGGTCAAAAATCCATAGGTGTTGCCTTCAGTGTCATTGAAAATTGTCGTTCATGGCTATTTTCGACAAAAATGGGGGTTGTGTGGCCATTGATCATCGACCAGAGGCTCGTACACTTCACCCCACATATGTTTTCTTGCCATAGATCACATTCTTGGATTTCTGGTGGAGACCATTTCTTGGTCAAAAATCTGTTGGTGTTAGCCTTCGGTATTATTGAAAATGGTCGTTCATGGCTATTTTTGACTGAAATGGGGGTTGTGTGGCCATTTATCATCGACCAGAGGCTCATACACCTCACCCCACATATGTTTCTTTGCTATAGATCACATTCTTGGATATCTGGTGGAGACCATTTCTTGGTCAAAAATCCATACGTGTTAGCCTTCGGTATTATTGAAAATGGTCATTCATGGCTATTTTCGACAAAAATGGGGGTTGTGTGGCCATTGATCATCGACCAAAGGCTCGTACACCTCACCCCACATATGTTTCCTTGCCATAGATCACATTCTTTAATTTCTGGTGGAGACCATTTCTTGGTCAAAAATTCGTAGGTGTTAGCCTTCACTGTCATTGAAAATAGTCGTTCATGGCTATTTTCGACAAAAATTAGGGTTGTGTGGCCATTGATCGTCGACCAGAGGCTCATACAGCTCACCCCACATATGTTTCCTTGCCGTAGATCACATTAATGGATTTCTGGTGGAGACCATTTCTTGGTCAAAAATCCGTAGGTGTTAGCCTTCGGTATTATTGAAAATGGTCGTTCATGGCTATTTTCGACAAAAATGGGGGTTGTGTGGCCATTGATCATCGACCAGAGGCTCAAACACCTCACCCCACATATGTTTCCTTGCCATAGATCACATTCTTGGATTTCTGGTGGAGACCATTTCTTGGTCAAAAATTCGTAGGTGTTAGCCTCTAGTATTATTGAAAATGGTCGCTCATGGCTATTTTCATAAAAAATGGGGGTTGCGTGGCCATTTATCATCGACTAGAGGCTCATAAACCTCACCCCACATATGTTTCCTTGCCATAGATCACATTCTTGTATTTCTGGTGGAGACCATTTCTTGGTCAAAAACTTGTATGTGTTAGCCTTTGGTATTATTGAAAATGGTCGTTCATGGCTATTTTCGGCAAAATGGGGGTTCTGTGGCCATTGATCATCGACGAGAGGCTCGTACACCTCACCCCACATATGTTTCCTTGCCATAGATCACATTCTTGGATTTCTGGTGGAGACCATTTCTTGGGCAAAAATCCGAATGTGTTAGCCTTTGGTATTTTTGAAAATGGTCATTCATGGCTATTTTCGACAAAAATGGGGGTTGTGTGGCCATTGATCTTCGGCCAGAGGCTCATCTCACTACACATATGTTTCCTTGCCATAGATCACATTCTTGGATTTATGGTGGAGACCATTTCTTGGTCAAAAATCCGTAGGTGTTAGCCTTCAGTGTCATTGAAAATGGTCGTTCATGGCTATTTTCGACAAAAAATAGGGTTGTGTGGCCATTGATCGTCGACCAGAGGCTCATACACCTCACCCCACATATGTTTCCTTGCCGTAGATCACATTCTTGGATTTCTGGTGGAGACCATTTCTTGGTCAAAAATCCGTAGGTGTTAGCCTTCGGTATTATTGAAAATGGTCGTTCATGGCTATTTTCGACAAAAATGGGGGTTGTGTGGCCATTGATCATCGACCAGAGGCTCATACACCTCACCCCACATATGTTTCCTTGCCATAGATCACATTCTTTGATTTCTGGTGGAGACCATTTCTTGGTCAAAAATCTGTAGGTGTTAGCCTCTAGTATTATTGAAAATGGTCGCTCATGGCTATTTTCATAAAAATGGGGGTTGTGTGGCCATTTATCATCGACTAGAGGCTCATAAACCTCACCCCACATATGTTTCCTTGCCATAGATCACATTCTTGGATTTCTGGTGGAGACCATTTCTTGGGCAAAAATCCGAATGTGTTAGCCTTTGGTATTTTTGAAAATGGTCATTCATGGCTATTTTCGACAAAAATGGGGGTTGTGTGGCCATTGATCTTCGACCAGAGGCTCATACACCTCACTACACATATGTTTCCTTGCCATAGATCACATTCTTGGATTTATGGTGGAGACCATTTCTTGGTCAAAAATCCGTAGGTGTTAGCCTTCAGTGTCATTGAAAATGGTCGTTCATGGCTATTTTCGACAAAAATTAGGGTTGTGTGGCCATTGATCGTCGACCAGAGGCTCATACACCTCACCCCACATATGTTTCCTTGCCGTAGATCACATTCTTGGATTTCTGGTGGAGACCATTTCTTGGTCAAAAATCCGTAGGTGTTAGCCTTCGGTATTATTGAAAATGGTCGTTCATGGCTATTTTCGACAAAAATGGGGGTTGTGTGGCCATTGATCATCGACCAGAGGCTCAAACACCTCACCCCACATATGTTTCCTTGCCATAGATCACATTCTTGTATTTCTGGTGGAGACCATTTCTTGGTCAAAAACTTGTATGTGTTAGCCTTTGGTATTATTGAAAATGGTCGTTCATGGCTATTTTCGGCAAAATGGGGGTTCTGTGGCCATTGATCATCGACGAGAGGCTCGTACACCTCACCCCACATATGTTTCCTTGCCATAGATCACATTCTTGGATTTCTGGTGGAGACCATTTCTTGGGCAAAAATCCGAATGTGTTAGCCTTTGGTATTTTTGAAAATGGTCATTCATGGCTATTTTCGACAAAAATGGGGGTTGTGTGGCCATTGATCTTCGGCCAGAGGCTCATCTCACTACACATATGTTTCCTTGCCATAGATCACATTCTTGGATTTATGGTGGAGACCATTTCTTGGTCAAAAATCCGTAGGTGTTAGCCTTCAGTGTCATTGAAAATGGTCGTTCATGGCTATTTTCGACAAAAAATAGGGTTGTGTGGCCATTGATCGTCGACCAGAGGCTCATACACCTCACCCCACATATGTTTCCTTGCCGTAGATCACATTCTTGGATTTCTGGTGGAGACCATTTCTTGGTCAAAAATCCGTAGGTGTTAGCCTTCGGTATTATTGAAAATGGTCGTTCATGGCTATTTTCGACAAAAATGGGGGTTGTGTGGCCATTGATCATCGACCAGAGGCTCATACACCTCACCCCACATATGTTTCCTTGCCATAGATCACATTCTTTGATTTCTGGTGGAGACCATTTCTTGGTCAAAAATCTGTAGGTGTTAGCCTCTAGTATTATTGAAAATGGTCGCTCATGGCTATTTTCATAAAAATGGGGGTTGTGTGGCCATTTATCATCGACTAGAGGCTCATAAACCTCACCCCACATATGTTTCCTTGCCATAGATCACATTCTTGGATTTCTGGTGGAGACCATTTCTTGGGCAAAAATCCGAATGTGTTAGCCTTTGGTATTTTTGAAAATGGTCATTCATGGCTATTTTCGACAAAAATGGGGGTTGTGTGGCCATTGATCTTCGACCAGAGGCTCATACACCTCACTACACATATGTTTCCTTGCCATAGATCACATTCTTGGATTTATGGTGGAGACCATTTCTTGGTCAAAAATCCGTAGGTGTTAGCCTTCAGTGTCATTGAAAATGGTCGTTCATGGCTATTTTCGACAAAAATTAGGGTTGTGTGGCCATTGATCGTCGACCAGAGGCTCATACACCTCACCCCACATATGTTTCCTTGCCGTAGATCACATTCTTGGATTTCTGGTGGAGACCATTTCTTGGTCAAAAATCCGTAGGTGTTAGCCTTCGGTATTATTGAAAATGGTCGTTCATGGCTATTTTCGACAAAAATGGGGGTTGTGTGGCCATTGATCATCGACCAGAGGCTCAAACACCTCACCCCACATATGTTTCCTTGCCATAGATCACATTCTTGGATTTTTGGTGGAGACCATTTCTTGGTCAAAAAATCGTAGGTGTTAGCCTCTAGTATTATTGAAAATGGTCGCTCATGGCTATTTTCATAAAAAATGTGGGTTGTGTGGCCATTTATCATCGACTAGAGGCTCATAAACCTCACCCCACATATGTTTCCTTGCCATAGATCACATTCTTAGATTTCTGGTGGAGACCATTTCTTGGTCAAAAACTCGTACGTGTTAGCCTTCGGTATTATTGAAAATGGTCGTTCATGGCTATTTTCGGCAAAATGGGGGTTGTGTGGCCATTGGTCATCGACCAGAGGCTCGTACACCTCACCCCTCATATGTTTCCTTGCCATAGATCACATTCTTGGATTTCTGGTGGAGACCATTTCTTGTGCAAAAATCCGAATGTGTTAGCCTTTGGTATTTTTGAAAATGGTCATTCATGGCTATTTTCGACAAAAATGGGGGCTGTGTGGCCATTGATCTTCGACCAGAGGCTCATACACCTCACTACACATATGTTTCCTTGCCATAGATCACATTCTTGGATTTATGGTGGAACCATTTCTTGGTCAGAAATCCATAGGTGTTAGCCTTTAGTGTCATTGAAAATGGTCGTTCATGGTTATTTTCGACAAAAATGGGGGTTGTGTGGCCATTGATCATCGACCAGAGGCTCGTACACTTCACCCCACATATGTTACCTTGCCATAGATCACATTCTTGGATTTCTAGAGGAGACCATTCCTTGGTCAAAAATCTGTTGGTGTTAGCCTTCGGTATTATTGAAAATGGTCGTTCACGGCTATTTTCGACTAAAATAGGGGTTGTGTGGCCATTTATCATCGACCAGAGGCTCGTGCAATTCACCACACATATGTTTCCTTGCCATAGATCACATTCTTGGATTTCTGGTGGAGACCATTTCTTGGTCAAAAATCCGTAGGTGTTAGCCTTTAGTGTCATTGAAAATGGTCGTTCATGGCTATTTTCGACAAAAATGGGGTTTGTGAGCCTCTGGTCGATAAATAGCCATGAACGACCATTTTCAATAGTACCGAAGGCTAAAACATTCAGATTTTTGACCAAGAAATTGTCTCCACCAGAAATCAAAGAATGTGATCTATGGCAAGGAAACATATGTGGGGTGAGGTTTACAAGCCTCTAGTCGATGATCAATGGCCACACAACCCCCATTTTTGTCGAAAATAGCCATGAATGACCATTTTCAATAATACTGAAGGGTTACACGTACAGATTTTTGACCAATAAATGGTCTCCACTGGAAATCCAAGAATGTGATCTATGGCAAGGAAACATATGTGGGGTGAGGTGTACGAGCCTCTGGTCGATGATCATTGGCCACACAACCCCCATTTTTGTTGAAAATAGCCATGAACGACCATTTTCAATAATACCGAAGGCTAACACGTACGAATTTTTGACCAAGAAATGGTCTCCACCAGAAATCCAAGAATGTGATCTATGGCAAGGAAACATATGTGGGGTGAATTGCACGAGCCTCTGGTCAATGATAAATGGCCACACAACCCCCATTTTAGTCGAAAATAGCCATGAACCACCATTTTCAATAATACCGAAGGCTAACACCAACAGATTTTTGACCAAGGAATGGTCTCCTCCAGAAATCCAAGAATGTGATCTATGTAAAGAAAACATATGAGGGGTGAAGTGTACGAGGCTCTGTTCGATGATCAATGGCCACACAACCCCCATTTTTGTCGAAAATAGCCATGAACGACCATTTTCAATGACACTAAAGGCTAACACCTATGGATTTCTGACCAAGAAATGGTCTCCACCATAAATCCAAAAATGTGATCTATGGAAAGGAAACATATGTGTATGTGTATGAGCCTCTGGTCTAAGATCAATGGCCACACAACCCCCATTTTTGTCGAAAATAGCCATGAATGACCATTTTGAAAAATTCAAAGGCTAACACATTCGGATTTTTGCCCAAGAAATGGTCTCCACCAGAAATCCAAGAATGTGATCTATGGCAAGGAAACATATGTGGGGTGAATTGCACGAGCCTCTGGTCAATGATAAATGGCCACACAACCCCCATTTTAGTCGAAAATAGCCATGAACCACCATTTTCAATAATACCGAAGGCTAACACCAACAGATTTTTGACCAAGGAATGGTCTCCTCCAGAAATCCAAGAATGTGTTCTATGTAAAGAAAACATATGAGGGGTGAAGTGTACGAGGCTCTGGTCGATGATCAATGGCCACACAACCCCCATTTTTGTCGAAAATAGCCATGAACGACCATTTTCAATGACACTAAAGGCTAACACCTATGGATTTCTGACCAAGAAATGGTCTCCACCATAAATCCAAAAATGTGATCTATGGCAAAGAAACATATGTGTAGGTGTATGAGCCTCTGGTCTAAGATCAATGGCCACACAACCCCCATTTTTGTCGAAAATAGCCATGAATGACCATTTTGAAAAATTCAAAGGCTAACACATTCGGATTTTTGCCCAAGAAATGGTCTCCACCAGAAATCCAAGAATGTGATCTATGGCAAGGAAACATATGTGGGGTGAGGTGTACGAGCCTCTGGTCGATGATCAATGGCCACACAACCCCCATTTTGCCGAAAATAGCCATGAACGACCATTTTCAATAATACCGGAGGCTAACACGTACGAATTTTTGACCAAGAAATGGTCTCCACCAGAAATCCAAGAATGTGATCTATGGCAAGGAAACATATGTGAGGTGAGGTTTATGAGCCTCTTGTCGATGATAAATGGCCACACAACCCCCATTTTTTATGAAAATAGCCATGAGCGACCATTTTCAATAATACTAGAGGCTAACACCTACGGATTTTTGACCAAGAAATGGTCTCCACCAGAAATCCAAGAATGTGATCTATGGCAAGGAAACATATGTGGGGTGAGGTGTATGAGCCTCTGGTCGATGATCAATGGCCACACAACCCCCATTTTTGTCGAAAATAGCCATGAACGACCATTTTCAATAATATCGAAGGCTAACACATACGGATTTTTGACCAAGAAATGGTCTCCACCAGAAATCCAAGAATGTGATCTACGACAAGGAAACATATGTGGGGTGAGGTGTATGAGCCTCTGGTCGACGATCAATGGCCACACAACCCTAATTTTTGTCGAAAATAGCCATAAACGACCATTTTCAATGACAGTGAAGGCTAACACCTACGGATTTTTGACCAAGAAATGGTCTCCACCATAAATCCAAGAATGTGATCTATGGCAAGGAAACATATGTGTAGTGAGGTGTATGAGACTCTGATCGAAGATCAATGGCCACACAACCCCCATTTTTGTCGAAAATAGCCATGAATGACCATTTTCAAAAATACCAAAGGCTAACACATTCGGATTTTTGCCCAAGAAATGGTCTCCACCAGAAATCCATGAATGTGATCTATGGCAAGGAAACATATGTGTGGTGAGGTGTACGAGCCTCTGGTCGATGATCAATGGCCACACAACCCCCATTTTGCCGAAAATAGCCATGAACAACCATTTTCAATAATACCGAAGGCTAACACGTACGAGTTTTTGACCAAGAAATGGTCTCCACCAGAAATCCAAGAATGTGATCTATGACAAGGAAACATATGTGGGGTGAGGTTTATGAGCTTCTAGTTGATGATAAATGGCCACACAACCCCATTTTTTATGAAAATAGCAATGAGCGACCATTTTCAATAATACTAGAGGCTAACACCTACGGATTTTTGACCAAGAAATGGTCTCCACCAGAAATCCAAGAATGTGATCTATGGCAAGGAAACATATGTGGGGTGAGGTGTATGAGCCTCTGGTCGATGATCAATGGCCACACAACCCCCATTTTTGTCGAAAATAGCCATGAACGACCATTTTCAATAATACCGAAGGATAACACCTGCGGATTTTTGACCAAGAAATGGTCTCCACCAGAAATCCAAGAATGTGATCTACGGTAAGGAAACATATGTGGGGTGAGGTGTATGAGCCTCTGGTCGACGATCAATGGCCACACAACCCTAATTTTTGTCGAAAATAGCCATGAACGACCATTTTCAATGACACTGAAGGCTAACACCTACGGATTTTTGACCAAGAAATGGTCTCCACCATAAATCCAAGAATGTGATCTATGGCAAGGAAACATATGTGTAGTGAGGTGTATGAGCCTCTGGTCGAAGATCAATGGCCACACAACCCCCATTTTTGTCGAAAATAGCCATGAATGAACATTTTCAAAAATACCAAAGGCTAACACATTCGGATTTTTGCCCAAGAAATGGTCTGCACCAAAAATCCAAGAATGTGATCTACGACAAGTAAACATATGTGGGGTGAGGTGTATGAGCCTCTGGTCGACGATCAATGGCCACACAACCCTAATTTTTGTCGAAAATAGCCATAAACGACCATTTTCAATGACAGTGAAGGCTAACACCTACGGATTTTTGACCAAGAAATGGTCTCCACCATAAATCCAAGAATGTGATCTATGGCAAGGAAACATATGTGTAGTGAGGTGTATGAGACTCAGATCGAAGATCAATGGCCACACAACCCCCATTTTTGTCGAAAATAGCCATGAATGACCATTTTCAAAAATACCAAAGGCTAACACATTCGGATTTTTGCCCAGGAAATGGTCTCCACCAGAAATCCATGAATGTGATCTATGGCATGGAAACATATGTGGGGTGAGGTGTACGAGCCTCTGGTCGATGATCAATGGCCACACAACCCCCATTTTGCCGAAAATAGCCATGAACAACCATTTTCAATAATACCGAAGGCTAACACGTACGAGTTTTTGACCAAGAAATGGTCTCCACCAGAAATCCAAGAATGTGATCTATGGCAAGGAAACATATGTGGGGTGAGGTTTATGAGCCTCTAGTTGATGATAAATGGCCACACAACCCCATTTTTTATGAAAATAGCAATGAGCGACCATTTTCAATAATACTAGAGGCTAACACCTACGAATTTCTGACCAAGAAATGGTCTCCACCAGAAATCCAAGAATGTGATCTATGGAAAGGAAACATATGTGGGGTGAGGTGTATGAGCCTCTGGTCGATGATCAATGGCCACACAACCCCCATTTTTGTCGAAAATAGCCATGAACGACCATTTTCAATAATACCGAAGGATAACACCTGCGGATTTTTGACCAAGAAATGGTCTCCACCAGAAATCCAAGAATGAGATCTACGGCAAGGAAACATATGTGGGGTGAGGTGTATGAGCCTCTGGTCGACGATCAATGGCCACACAACCCTAATTTTTGTCGAAAATAGCCATGAACGACCATTTTCAATGACACTGAAGGCTAACACCTACGGATTTTTGACCAAGAAATGGTCTCCACCATAAATCCAAGAATGTGATCTATGGCAAGGAAACATATGTGTAGTGAGGGGTATGAGCCTCTGGTCGAAGATCAATGGCCACACAACCCCCATTTTTGTCGAAAATAGCCATGAATGAACATTTTCAAAAATACCAAAGGCTAACACATTCGGATTTTTGCCCAAGAAATGGTCTCCACCAGAAATCCAAGAATGTGATCTATGGCAAGGAAACATATGTGGCGAGAGGTGTATGAGCCTCTGGTCGATGATCAATGGCCACACAACCCACATTTTGCCAAAAATAGCCATGAACGACCATTTTCAATAATACCGAAGGCTAACACGTACGAGTTTTTGACCAAGAAAAGGTCTCCACCAGAAATCCAAGAATGTGATCTATGGCAAGGAAACGTATGTGGGGTGAGGTTTATGAGCCTCTAGTCGATGATAAATGGCCACACAACCCCCATTTTTTATGAAAATAGCCATGAGCGACCATTTTCAATAATACTAGAGGCTAACACCTACGGATTTTTGACCAAGAAATGGTCTCCACCAGAAATCCAAGAATTTGATCTATGGCAAGGAAACATATGTGGGGTGAGGTGTATGAGCCTGTGGTCGATGATCAATGGCCACACAACCCCTATTTTTGTCGAAAATAGTCATGAACGACCATTTTCAATAATACCGAAGGCTAACACCTACGGATTTGTGACCAAGAAATGGTCTCCACCAGAAATCCAAGAATGTGTTCTACGGCAAGGAAACAAATGTGGGTTGAGGTGTATGAGCCTCTGGTCGACGATCAATGGCCACACAACCCTAATTTTTGTCGAAAATAGCCATGAACGACCATTTTCAATGACACTGAAGGCAAACACCTACAGATTTTTGACCAAGAAATGGTCTCCACCATAAATCCAAGAATGTGATCTATGGCAAGGAAACATATGTGTAGTGAGGTGTATGAGTCTTTGGTCGAAGATCAATGGCCACACAAACCCCATTTTTGTCGAAAATAGCCATGAAAGACCATTTTCAAAAATACCAAAGGCTAACACATTCGGATTTTTGCCCAAGAAATGGTCTCCACCAGAAATCCAAGAATGTGATCCATGGCAAGGAAACATATGTGGGGTGAGGTGTACGAGCCTCTGGTCGATGATCAATGGCCACACAACCCCCATTTTTGTCGAAAATAGCCATGAACGACCATTTTCAATAGTTCCGAAGGCTAACACATTCGGATTTTTGACCAAGAAATTGTCTCCACCAGAAATCATAGAATGTGATCTATGGCAAGGAAACATATGTGGGGTGAGGTGTACGAGCCTTTGGTCGATGATCAATGGCCACACAACCCCCATTTTTGTCGAAAATAGCCATGAATGACAATTTTCAATAATACCGAAGGCTAACACGTACGGATTTTTGACCAAGAAATGGTCTCCACCAGATATCCAAGAATGTGATCTATGGCAAGGAAACATATGTGGGGTGTGGTGTATGAGCCTCTGGTCGATGATAAATGGCCACACAACCCCCATTTCAGTCGAAAATAGCCATGAACGACCATTTTCAATAATACCGAAGGCTAACACCAACAGATTTTTGACCAAGAAATGGTCTCCACCAGAAATCCAAGAATGTGATCTATGGCAAGAAAACATATGTGGGGTGAGGTGTACGAGCCTCTGGTCGATGATCAATGGCCACACTACCCCCATTTTTGTCGAAAATAGCCATGAACGACCATTTTCAATGACACTGAAGGCTAACACCTAGGGATTTTTGACCAAGAAATGGTCTCCACTATAAATCCAAGAATTTGATCTATGGGAAGGAAACATATGTGTAGTGAGGTGTATGAGCCTCTGGTCGAAGATCAATGGCCACACAACCCCCATTTTTGTCGAAAATAGCCATGAACGACCATTTTCAATAATACCAAAGGATAACACCTACCGATTTTTGACCAAGAAATGGTCTCCACCAGAAATCCAAGAATGTGATCTACGGCAAGGAAACATATGTGGGGTGAGGTGTATGAGCCTCTGGTCGACGATCAATGGCCACACAACCCTAATTTTTGTCGAAAATAGCCATGAACGACCATTTTCAATGACACTGAAGGCTAACACCTACGGATTTTTGACCAAGAAATGGTCTCCACCATAAATCCAAGAATGTGATCTATGGCAAGGAAACATATGTGTAGTGAGGTGTATGAGCCTTTGGTCGAAGATCAATGGCCACACAACCCCCATTTTTGTCGAAAATAGCCATGAATGAACATTTTCAAAAATATCAAAGGCTAACACATTCGGATTTTTGCCCAAGAAATGGTCTCCACCAGAAATCCAAGAATGTGATCTATGGCAAGGAAACATATGTGGGGTGAGGTGTATGAGCCTCTGGTCGATGATCAATGGCCACACAACCCCCATTTTGCCAAAAATAGCCATGAATGACCATTTTCAATAATACCGAAGGCTAACACGTACGAGTTTTTGACCAAGAAAAGGTCTCCACCAGAAATCCAAGAATGTGATCTATGGCAAGGAAACATATGTGGGGTGAGGTTTATGAGCCTCTAGTCGATGATAAATGGCCACACAACCCCCATTTTTTATGAAAATAGCCATGAGCGACCATTTTCAATAATACTAGAGGCTAACACCTACGGATTTTTGACCAAGAAATGGTCTCCACCAGAAATCCAAGAATGTGATCTATGTCAAGGAAACATATGTGGGGTGAGGTGTATGAGCCTATGGTCGATGATCAATGGCCACACAACCCCCATTTTTGTCGAAAATAGTCATGAACGACCATTTTCAATAATACCGAAGGCTAACACCTACGGATTATTGACCAAGAAATGGTCTCCACCAGAAATCCAAGAATGTGTTCTACGGCAAGGAAACAAATGTGGGGTGAGGTGTATGAGCCTCTGGTCGACGATCAATGGCCACACAACCCTAATTTTTGTCGAAAATAGCCATGAACGACCATTTTCAATGACACTGAAGGCTAACACCTACGGATTTTTGACCAAGAAATGGTCTCCACCATAAATCCAAGAATGTGATCTATGGCAAGGAAACATATGTGTAGTGAGGTGTATGATTCTTTGGTCGAAGATCAATGGCCACACAAACCCCATTTTTGTCGAAAATAGCCATGAAAGACCATTTTCAAAAATACCAAAGGCTAACACATTCGGATTTTTGCCCAAGAAATGGTTTCCACCAGAAATCCAAGAATGAGATCTATGGCAAGGAAACATATGTGGGGTGAGGTGTACGAGCCTCTGGTCGATGATCAATGGCCACACAACCCCCATTTTTGTCGAAAATAGGCATGAACGACCATTTTCAATAGTTCCGAAGGCTAACACATTCGGATTTTTGACCAAGAAATTGTCTCCACCAGAAATCAAAGAATGTGATCTATGGCAAGGAAACATATGTGGGGTGAGGTGTACGAGCCTTTGGTCGATGATCAATGGCCACACAACCCCCATTTTTGTCGAAAATAGCCATGAATGACAATTTTCAATAATACCGAAGGCTAACACGTACGGATTTTTGACCAAGAAATGGTCTCCACCAGATATCCAAGAATGTGATCTATGGCAAGGAAACATATGTGGGGTGTGGTGTATGAGCCTCTGGTCGATGATAAATGGCCACACAACCCCCATTTCAGTCGAAAATAGCCATGAACGACCATTTTCAATAATACCGAAGGCTAACACCAACAGATTTTTGACCAAGAAATGGTCTCCACCAGAAATCCAAGAATGTGATCTATGGCAAGAAAACATATGTGGGGTGAGGTGTACGAGCCTCTGGTCGATGATCAATGGCCACACTACCCCCATTTTTGTCGAAAATAGCCATGAACGACCATTTTCAATGACACTGAAGGCTAACACCTATGGATTTTTGACCAAGAAATGGTCTCCACTATAAATCCAAGAATTTGATCTATGGGAAGGAAACATATGTGTAGTGAGGTGTATGAGCCTCTGGTCGAAGATCAATGGACAGACAACCCCCATTTTTGTCGAAAATAGCCATGAATGACCATTTTCAAAAATACCGAAGGCTAACACATTCGGATTTTTGCCCAAGAAATGGTCTCCACCAGAAATCCAAGAATATGATCTATGGCAAGGAAACATATGTGGGGTGAGGTGTACGAGCCTCTGGTCGATGATCAATGGCCACACAACCCCCATTTTGTCGAAAATAGCCATGAACGACCATTTTCAATAATACCGAAGGCTAACACGTACGAATTTTTAACCAAGAAATGGTCTCCACCAGAAATCCAAGAATGTGATCTATGGCAAGGAAACATATATGGGGTGAGGTATACGAGCCTCTGGTCGATGATAAATGGCCACACAACCCCCATTTTTGATGAAAATAGCCATGAACGACCATTTTCAATAATACCACAGGCTAACACCTACGGATTTTTTACCAAGAAATGGTCTCCACCAGAAATCCAAGAATGTGATCTATGGCAAGGAAACATATGTGGGTTGAGGTGTATGAGCCTCTGGTCGATGATAAATGGCCACACAACCCCTATTTTTGTCGAAAATAGCCATGAACGACCATTTTCAATAATACTGAAGGCTAACACCAACGGATTTTTGACCAAGAAATGGTCCCCACCAGATATACAAGAATGTGATCTATGGCATTAAAACATATGTGGGGTGAAGTGTACAAGCCTCTGGTCGATGATCAATGGCCACACAAACCCCATTTTTTGTCGAAAATAGCCATGAACAACCATTTTCAATGACACTGAACGCTAACACCTATGGATTTTTGACCAAGAAATGGTCTTCACCATAAATCCAAGAATGTGATCTATGGAAAGGAAACATGTGTAGTGAGGTGTATGAGCCTTTGGTCTAATATCAATGGCCACACAATCCCCATTTTTGTCGAAAATAGCCATGAACGACCATTTTCAATAGTACCGAAGGCTAAAACATTCAGATTTTTGACCAAGAAATGGTCTCCACCAGAAATCAAAGAATGTGATCTATGGCAAGGAAACATATGTGGGGTGAGGTTTACGAGCCTCTAGTCGATGATCAATGGCCACACAACACCCATTTTTGTCGAAAATAGCCATGAATGACCATTTTCAATAATACTGAAGGCTAACACGTACAGATTTTTGACCAATAAATGATCTCCACAAGAAATCCAAGAATGTGATCTATGGCAAGGAAACATATGTGGGGTGAGGTGTACGAGCCTCTGGTCGATGATAAATGGCCACACAACCCCAATTTTAGTCGAAAATAGCCATGAACGACCATTTTCAATAATACCGAAGGCTAACACCAACGGATTTTTGACTAAGAAATGGTCTCCACCAGAAATACAAGAATGTGATCTATGGCAAGAAAACCTATGTGGGGTGAAGTGTACGAGCCTCTGGTCGATGATCTATGGCCACACAACCCCCATTTTTTTGGAAATAGCCATGAACGACCATTTTCAATGACACTGAAGGCTAACACCTACGGATTTTTGACCAAGAAATGGTCTCCACCATAAATCCAAGAATGTGATCTATGGCAAGGAAACATATGTGTAGTGAGGTGTATGAGCCTCTAGACAAAGATCAATGGCCACACAACCCCCATTTTTGTTGAAAATAGCCATGAATGACAATTTTCAATAATACCGAAGGCTAACACATTCGGATTTTTGCCCAAGAAATGGTCTGCACTAGAAATCCAAGAATGTGATCTATGGCAAGGAAACATATGTGGGGTGAGGTGTACGAGCCTCTGGTCGATGATCAATGGCCACACAACCCCCATTTTGTCGAAAATAGCCATGAACGATCATTTTCAATAATACTGAATGCTAACACGTACGAATTTTTGACCAAGAAATGGTCTCCACCAGAAATCCAAGAATGTGATCTATAGCAAGGAAACATATGTGGGGTGAGGTGTATGAGCCTCTGGTCGATGATAAATGGCCACACAACCCCCATTTTTGATGAAAATAGCCATGAACGACCATTTTCAATAATACAGAAGGCTAACACCTACGGATTTTTGACCGAGAAATGGTCTCCACCAGAAATCCAAGAATGTGATCTATGGAAAGGAAACATATGTGGGGTGAGGTGTATGAGCCTCTGGTCGATGATCAATGGCCAAAGAACCCCCATTTTTGTCAAAAATTGCCATGAACGACCATTTTCAATAATACCGAAGGCTAACACCTACGGATTTTTGACCAAGAAATGGTCTCCACCAGAAATCCAAAATGTGATCTATGGCAAGGAAACATATGTGGGGTGAGGTGTACGAGCCTTTGGTGGATGATCAATGGCCACATAACCCCCATTTTTGTCGAAAATAGCCATGAACGACCATTTTCAATGACACTGCAGGGTAACACCTGTGGATTTTTGACCAAGAAATGGTCTCCACCATAAGTCCAACAATGTGATCTATGGCAAGGAAACATATGTGGGGTGAGGTGTATGGGCCTCTGGTCGTTGATCAATGGCCACACAACGCCCATTTTTGTCGAAAATAGCGATCAACGACCATTTTCAATAATACAGAAGGCTAACACGTATGGATTTTTGACTAAGAAATGGTCTCCACCAGAAATCCGAGAATGTGATATATGGCAAGGAAACATATGTGGGGTGAGGTGTAAGAGCCTCTGGTCGATGATCAATGGCCACACAACCCCCATTTTTGTGGAAAATAGCCATGAACGACCATTTTCAATGACACTGAAGGCTAACACCTACAAAATTTTGACGAAGAAATGGTCTCCACCATAAATCCAAGAATGTGATCTATGGCAAGGAAACATATGTGTAGTGAGGTGTATGAGCCTCTGGTCGAAGATCAATGGCCACACAACACCCATTTTTGTCGAAAATCGCCAAAGAACCCCATTTTAGTGTCATTGAAAATGGTCGTTCATGGCTATTTTTGAAAAAAATGGGGGTTGTGTGGCAATTGATCATCAACTAGAGGCTCGTACACTTCACCCCACATATGTTTTCTTTCCATAGATCACATTCTTAGATTTCTGGAGGAGACCATTCCTTGGTCAAAAATCTGTTGGTGTTAGCCTTCGGTATTATTGAAAATGGTCGTTCATGGCTATTTTCGACTAAAATGGGGGTTGTGTGGCCATTTATCATCGACCAGAGGCTCGTGCAAATCACCCCACATATGTTTCCTTGCCATAGATCACATTCTTGGATTTCTGGTGGAGACCATTTCTTGGTCAAAAATACGTACGTGTTAGCCTTCGGTATTATTGATTATGGTCATTCATGGCTATTTTCGACAAAAATGGGGGTTGTGTGGCCAATGATCATCGACCAGAGGCTCGTACACCTCACCCCACATATGTTTCCTTGCCATAGATCACATTCTTGGATTTCCGGTGGAGACCATTTATTGGTCAAAAATCTGTACGTGTTAGCCTTTAGTATTATTGAAAATGGTCATTCATGGCTATTTTCGACAAAAATGGGGGTTGTGTGGCCATTGATCATTGACCAGAGGCTCGTAAACCTAACCCCATATATGTTTCCTTGCCATAGATCACATTCTTTGATTTCTGGTGGAGACCATTTCTTGGTCAAAAATCTGAATGTTTTAGCCTTCGGTACTATTGAAAATGGTCGTTCATGGCTATTTTCGACAAAAATGGGGGTTGTGTGGCCATTGATATTCGACCAAAGGCTCATACACCTAACTACACATATGTTTCCTTGCCATAGATCACATTCTTGGATTTATTGTGGAGACCATTTCTTGGTCAAAAATCCGTAGGTGTTAGCCTCTAGTATCATTGAAAATGGTCGCTCATGGCTATTTTCATAAAAAATGGGGGTTGTGTGGCCATTTATCATCGACTAGAGGCTCATAAACCTCACCCCACATATGTTTCCTTGCCATAGATCACATTCTTGAATTTCTGGTGGAGACCATTTCTTGGTCAAAAACTCGTACGTGTTAGCCTTCGGTATTATTGAAAATGGTCGTTCATGGCTATTTTCGGCAAATGGGGGTTGTGTGGCCATTGATCATCGACCAGAGGCTCGTACACCTCACCCCACATATGTTTCCTTGCCATAGATCACATTCTTGGATTTCCGGTGGAGACCATTTATTGGTCAAAAATTTGTACGTGTTAGCCTTTAGTATTATTGAGAATGGTCATTCATGGCTATTTTCGACAAAAATGGGGGTTGTGTGGCCATTGATCATCGACCAGAGGCTCGTAAACCTAACCCCATATATGTTTCCTTGCCATAGATCACATTCTTTGATTTCTGGTGGAGACCATTTCTTGGTCAAAAATCTGAATGTTTTAGCCTTCGGTACTATTGAAAATGGTCGTTCATGGCTATTTTCGACAAAAATGGGGGTTGTGTGGCCATTGATCATCGACCAGAGGCTCGTACACTTCACCCCACATATGTTTCCTTGCCATAGATCACATTCTTGGATTTCCGGTGGAGACCATTTATTGGTCAAAAATTTGTACGTGTTAGCCTTTAGTATTATTGAGAATGGTCATTCATGGCTATTTTCGACAAAAATGGGGGTTGTGTGGCCATTGATCATCGACCAGAGGCTCGTAAACCTAACCCCATATATGTTTCCTTGCCATAGATCACATTCTTTGATTTCTGGTGGAGACCATTTCTTGGTCAAAAATCTGAATGTTTTAGCCTTCGGTACTATTGAAAATGGTCGTTCATGGCTATTTTCGACAAAAATGGGGGTTGTGTGGCCATTGATATTCGACCAAAGGCTCATACACCTAACTACACATATGTTTCCTTGCCATAGATCACATTCTTGGATTTATTGTGGAGACCATTTCTTGGTCAAAAATCCGTTGGTGTTAGCCTTTAGTGTCATTGAAAATGGTCGTTCATGGCTATTTTCGACAAAAATGGGGTTTGTGTGGCCATTGATCATCGACCAGAGGCTCGTACACTTCACCCCACATATGTTTTCTTGCCAGAGATCACATTCTAGGATTTCTGGTGGAGACCATTTCTTGGTCAAAAATCCGTTGGTGTTAGCCTTCGGTATTATTGAAAATGGTCGTTCATGGCTATTTTTGACTAAAATGGGGGTTGTGTGGCCATTTATCACCCCACATATGTTTCCTTGCCATAGATCGTATTCTTGGATTTCTGGTGGAGACCATTTCTTGGTCAAAAATCCGTACGTGTTAGCCTTCGGTATTATTGAAAATGGTCGTTGATCGCTATTTTCGACAAAAAATGGGCGTTGTGTGGCCATTGATCAACGACTAGAGGCCCATACACCTCACCCCACATATGTTTACTTGCCATAGATCACATTCTTGGACTTATGGTGGAGACCATTTCTTGGTCAAAAATCCATAGGTGTTACCCTTCAGTGTCATTGAAAATGGTCGTTCATGGCTATTTTCGACAAAAATGGGGGTTATGTGGCCATTGATCATCGACCATAGGCTCGTACACCTCACCCCACATATTTTTCATGCCATAGATCACATTTTGGATTTCTGGTGGAGACCATTTCTTGGTCAAAAATCCGTAGGTGTTAGCCTTCGGTATTATTGAAAATGATCGTTCATGGCTATTTTTGACAAAAATGGGGGTTCTTTGGCCATTGATCATCGACCTGAGGCTCATACACCTCACCCCACATATGTTTCCTTTCCATAGATCACATTCTTGGATTTCTGGTGGAGACCATTTCTTGGTCAAAAATTCGTAGGTGTTAGCCTTCTGTATTATTGAAAATGATCGTTCATGGCTATTTTCATCAAAAATGGGGGTTGTGTGGCCATTTATCATCGACCAGAGGCTCGTACACCTCACCCCACATATGTTTCCTTGCTATAGATCACATTCTTGGATTTCTGGTGGAGACCATTTCTTGGTCAAAAATTCGTACGTGTTAGCCTTCAGTATTATTGAAAATGATCGTTCATGGCTATTTTCGACAAAATGGGGGTTGTGTGGCCATTGATCATCGACCAGAGGCTCGTACACCTCACCCCACATATGTTTCCTTGCCATAGATCACATTCTTGGATTTCTAGTGGAGACCATTTCTTGGGCAAAAATCTGAATGTGTTAGCCTTCGGTATTATTGAAAATTGTCATTCATGGCTATTTTCGACAAAAATGGGGGTTGTGTGGCCATTGATCTTTGTCCAGAGGCTCATACACCTCACTACACATATGTTTCCTTGCCATAGATCACATTCTTGGATTTATGGTGGAGACCATTTTTTGGTCAAAAATCTGTAGGTGTTAGTATTCAGTGTCATTGAAAATGTCGTTCATGGCTATTTCCGACAAAAATGGGGGTTGTGTGGCCATAGATCATTGACCAGAGGATCGTACACTTCACCACATAGGTTTTCATGCCATAGATCACATTATTGTATTTCTGGTGGAGGCCATTTCTTAGTCAAAAATTTGTTGGTGTTAGCCTTCGGTATTATTGAAAATGGTCGTTCATGGCTATTTTCGACTAAAATGGGGGTTGTGTGGCCATTTATCATCGACCAGAGGCTCGTACACCTCACCCCACATATGTTTCCTTGACATAGAACACATTCTTGGATTTCTTGTGGAGACCATTTATTGGTCAAAAATCTGTCCGTGTTAGCCTTCAGTATTATTGAAAATGATCATTCATGGCTATTTTCGACAAAAATGGGGGTTGTGTGGCCATTGATCATCGACTAGAGGCTCGTAAACCTCACCCCACATATGTTTCCTTGCCATAGATCACATTCTTTGATTTCTGGTGGAGACCATTTCTTGGTCAAAAATCTGAATGTTTTATCCTTCGGTACTATTGAAAATGGTCGTTCATGGCTATTTTCGACAAAAATGGGGGTTGTGTGGCCATTGATATTTGACCAAAGGCTCATACACCTCACTACACATGTTTCCTTTCCATAGATCACATTCTTGGATTTATGGTGGAGACCATTTCTTGGTAAAAAATCCGTAGGTGTTAGCGTTCAGTGTCATTGAAAATGGTCGTTCATGGCTATTTTCGACAAAAAATGGGGTTTCTGTGGCCATTGATCATCGACCTGAGGCCTGTACACTTCACCCCACATATGTTTTCTTGCCATAGATCACATTCTTGGATTTCTGGTGGGGACCATTTCTTGGTCAAAAATCCGTTGGTGTTAGCCTTCGGTATTATTGAAAACGGTCGTTCATGGCTATTTTCGACAAAAATAGGGGTTGTGTGGCCATTTATCATCGACCAGAGGCTCATACACCTCAACCCACATATGTTTCCTTGCCATAGATCACATTCTTGGATTTCTGGTGGAGACCATTTCTTGGTAAAAAAATCCGTAGGTGTTAGCCTCTGGTATTATTGAAAATGGTCGTTAATGGCTATTTTCATCAAAAGTGGGGGTTGTGTGGCCATTTATCATTGACCAGAGGCTCGTATACCTCACCCCACATATGTTTACTTGCCATAGATCACATTCTTGGATTTCTGGTGGAGACCATTTCTTGGTCAAAAACTCGTACGTGTTAGCCTTCGGTATTATTGAAAATGGTCGTTCATGGCTATTTTCGGCAAAATGGGGGTTGTGTGGCCATTGATCATCGACCAGAGGCTCATACACCTCACCCCACATATGTTTCCTTGCCATAGATCACATTCTTGGATTTCTGGTGGGGACCATTTCTTGGGCAAAAATCCGAATGTGTTAGCCTTCGGTATTTTTGAAAATGGTCATTCATGGCTATTTTCGACAAAAATGGGGGTTGTGTGTCCATTGATCTTCGACCAGAGGCTTATACACCTCACTACACATATGTTTCCTTGCCATAGATCAAATTCTTGGATTTATAGTGGAGACCATTTCATGGTCAAAAATCCATAGGTGTTAGCCTTCAGTGTCATCGAAAATGGTCGTTCATGGCTATTTTCGACAAAAATGGGGGTTGTGTGGCCATTGATCATCGACCAGAGGCTCGTACACTTCACCCCACATATGTTTTCTTGCCATAGATCACATTCTTGGATTTCTGGTGGAGACCATTTCTTGGTCAAAAATCTATTGGTGTTAGCCTTCGGTATTATTGAAAATGGTCGTTCATGGCTATTTTCGACTGAAATGGGGGTTGTGTGGCCATTTATCATCGACCAGAGGCTCATACACCTCACCCCACATATGTTTCCTTGCCATAGATCACATTCTTGGATATCTGGTGGAGGCCATTTCTTGGTCAAAAATCCATACGTGTTAGCCTTCGGTATTATTGCAAATGGTCATTCATGGCTATTTTCGACAAAAATGGGGGTTGTGTGGCCATTGATCATCGACCAAAGGCTCGTACACCTCACCCCACATATGTTTCCTTGCCATAGATCACATTCTTTGATTTCTGGTGGAGACGATTTCTTGGTCAAAAATCCGAATGTGTTAGCCTTCGGAACTATTGAAAATGGCCGTTCATGGCTATTTTCGACAAAAATGGGGGTTGTGTGGCCATTGATATTGGACCAGAGGCTCATACACCTCACTACACATATATTTCCTTGCCATAGATCACATTCTTGGATTTATGGTGGAGACCATTTCTTGGTCAAAAATCCGTAGGTGTTAGCCTTCAGTGTCATTAAAAATGGTCGTTCATGGCTATTTTCGACAAAAAATAGGGTTGTGTGGCCATTGATCGTCGACCAGAGGCTCATACACCTCACCCCACATATGTTTCCTTGCTGTAGATCACATTCTTGGATTTCTGGTGGAGACCATTTTTTGGTCAAAAATCCGTAGGTGTTAGCCTTCGGTATTATTGAAAATGGTCGTTCATGGCTATTTTCGACAAAAATGGGGGTTGTGTGGCCATTGATCATCGACCAGAGGCTCATACACGTCACCCCACATATGTTTCCTTGCCATAGATCATATTCTTGGATTTCTGGTGGAGACCATTTCTTGGTCAAAAATACGTAGGTGTTAGCCTCTAGTATTATTGAAAATGGTCGCTCATGGCTATTTTCATTAAAAATGGGGTTTGTGTGGCCATTTATCATCGACTAGAGGCTCATAAACCTCACCCCACATATGTTTCCTTGCCATAGATCACATTCTTGGATTTCTGGTGGAGACCATTTCTTGGTCAAAAACTCGTACGTGTTAGCCTTCGGTATTATTGAAAATGGTCGTTCATGGCTATTTTCGGCAAAATGGGGGTTGCGTGGCCATTGATCATCGACCAGAGGCTCGTACACCTCACCCCACATATGTTTCCTTGCCACATATCACATTCTTGGATTTCTGGTGGAGACCATTTCTTGGGCAAAAATCCGAATGTGTTAGCCTTTGATATTTTTGAAAATGGTCATTCATGGCTATTTTCGACAAAAATGGGGGTTGTGTGGCCATTGATCTTCGACCAGAGGCTCATACACCTCACTACACTTATGTTTCCTTGCCATAGATCACATTCTTGGATTTATGGTGGAGACCATTTCTTGGTCAAAAATCTGTAGGTGTTAGCCTTCAGTGTCATTGAAAATGGTCGTTCATGGCTATTTTCGACAAAAAATAGGGTTGTGTGGCCATTGATCGTCGACCAGAGGCTCATACACCTCACCCCACATATGTTTCCTTGCCATAGATCACATTCTTGGATTTCTGGTGGAGACCATTTCTTGGTCAAAAATACGTAGGTGTTAGGCTTCAGTATTATTGAAAATGGTCGTTCATGGCTATTTTCGACAAAAATGGGGGTTGTGTGGCCATTGATCATCGACCAGAGGCTCATACACCTCACCCCACATATGTTTCCTTGCCATAGATCACATTCTTGGATTTCTGGTGGAGACCATTTCTTGGTCAAAAATCCGTAGGTGTTAGCCTCTAGTATTATTGAAAATGGTCGCTCATGGCTATTTTCATAAAAAATGGGGGTTGTGTGGCCATTTATCATCGACTAGAGGCTCATAAACCTCACCCCACATATGTTTCCTCGCCAGAGATCACATTCTTGGATTTCTGGTGGAGACCATTTCTTGGTCAAAAACTCGTACGTGTTAGCCTTCTGTATTATTGAAAATGGTCGTTCATGGCTATTTTCGGCAAAATGGGGGTCGTGTGGCCATTGATCATCGACCAGAGGCTCGTACACCTCACCCCACATATGTTTCCTTGCCATATATCACATTCATGGATTTCTGGTGGAGACCATTTCTTGGTCAAAAATCAGAATGTGTTAGCCTTTTGTATTTTTGAAATGGTCATTCATGGCTATTTTCGACAAAAATGGGGGTTGTGTGGCCATTGATCTTTGACCAGAGGCTCATACACCTCACTACTCATATGTTTCCTTGCCACAGATCACATTCTTGGATTTATGGTGGAGACCATTTCTTGGTCAAAAATCCGTAGGTGTTAGCCTTCAGTGTCATTGAAAATGGTCGTTCATGGCTATTTTCAGCAAAAATTAGGGTTGTGTGGCCATTCATCGTCGACCAGAGGCTCATACACCTCACCCCACATATGTTTCCTTGCCGTAGATCACATTCTTGGATTTCTGGTGGAGACCATTTCTTGGTCAAAAATCCGTAGGTGTTAGCCTTCGGTATTATTGAAAATGGTCGTTCATGGCTATTTTTGACAAAAATGGGGGTTGTGTGGCCATTGATCATCGACCAGAGGCTCATACACCTCACCCCACATATGTTTCCTTGCCATAGATCACATTCTTGGATTTCTGGTGGAGACCTTTTCTTGGTCAATAATCCGTAGGTGTTAGCCTCTAGTATTATTGAAAATGGTCGCTCATGGCTATTTTCATAAAAAATGGGGGTTGTGTGGCCATTTATCATCGACTAGAGGCTCATAAACCTCACCCTACATATGTTTCCTTGCCATAGATCACATTCTTGGATTTGTGGTGCAGACCATTTCTTGGTCAAA
This sequence comes from Zea mays, assembly GCF_902167145.1. Taxonomy (NCBI): domain Eukaryota; kingdom Viridiplantae; phylum Streptophyta; class Magnoliopsida; order Poales; family Poaceae; genus Zea; species Zea mays. The sequence goes on from NC_050100.1 coordinate 200,699,316, forward strand.
AACTCGTACGTGTTAGCCTTCGGTATTATTGAAAATGGTCGTTCATGGCTATTTTCGGCAAAATGGGGGTTGTGTGGCCATTGATCATCTACCATAGGCTCGTACACCTCACCCCACATATGTTTCCTTGCCATAGATCACATTCTTGGATTTCTGATGGAGACCATTTCTTGGGCAAAAATCCGAATGTGTTAGCCTTTGGTATTTTTGAAAATGGTCATTCATGGCTTTTTTCGACAAAAATGGGGGTTGTGTGGCCATTGATCTTCGACCAGAGGCTCATACACCTACACATATGTTTCCTTGCCATAGATCACATTCTTGGATTTATGGCTGAGACCATTTCTTGGTCAGAAATCCATAGGTGTTAGCCTTTAGTGTCATTGAAAATGGCCGTTCATGGCTATTTTCGACAAAAATGGGGGTTGTGTGGCCATTGATCATCGACCAGAGGCTCGTACACTTCACCCCACATATGTTTTCTTTCCATAGATCACATTCTTGGATTTAGCCTTTGGTATTATTGAAAATGGTGGTTCATGGCTATTTTCGACTAAAATGGGGGTTGTGTGGCCATTTATCATCGACCAGAGGCTCGTGCAATTCACCCCAAATATGTTTCCTTGACATAGATCACATTCTTGGATTTCTGGTGGAGACCATTTCTTGGTCAAAAATCCGTACGTGTTAGCCTTCGGTATTATTGAAAATGGGGGTTGTGTGGCCAATGATCATCGACCAGAGGCTCGTACACCTCACCCCACATATGTTTCCTTGCCATCGATCACATTCTTGGATTTCTGGTGGAGACCATTTATTGGTCAAAAATCTGTACGTGTTAGCCTTCAATATTATTGAAAATGGTCATTCATGGCAATTTTCGACAAAAATGGGGGTTGTGTAGCCATTGATCATCGACCAGAGGCTCGTAAACATCACCCCACATATGTTTCCTTGCCATAGATCACATTCTTTGATTTCTGGTGGAGACAATTTCTTGGTCAAAAATCTGAATGTTTTAGCCTTCGGTACTATTGAAAATGGTCGTTCATGGCTATTTATCGACCAGAGGCTCACAAACCCCATTTTTGTCGAAAATAGCCATGAACGACCATTTTCAATGACACTGAAGGCTAACACCTACGGATTTTTGACCAAGAAATGGTCTCCACCGGAAATCCAAGAATGTGATCTATGGCAAGGAAACATATGTGGGGTGAATTGCACGAGCCTCTGGTCGATGATAAATGGCCACACAACCCCCATTTTAGTCAAAAATAGCCATGAACGACCATTTTCAATAATACCGAAGGCTAACACCAACAGATTTTTGACCAAGGAATGGTCTCCTCCAGAAATCCACGAATGTGATCTATGGAAAGAAAACATATGTGGGGTGAAGTGTATGAGCCTCTGGACGATGATCAATGGCCACACAACCCCCATTTTTGTTGAAAATAGCCATGAGCGACCATTTTCAATGACACTAAAGGCTAACACCTATGGATTTCTGACCAAGAAATGGTCTCCACCATAAATCCAAGAATGTGATCTATGGCAAGGAAACATATGTGTAGTGAGGTGTATGAGCCTCTGGTCGAAGATCAATGGCCACACAACCCCCATTTTTGTCGAAAATAGCCATGAATAACCATTTTCAAAAATACCAAAGGCTAACACATTCGGATTTTTGCCCAAGAAATGGTCTCCACCAGAAATTCAAGAATGTGATCTATGGCAGGGAAACATATGTGGGGTGAGGTGTACGAGCCTCTGGTCGATGATCAATGGCCACACAACCCCCATTTTGCAGAAAATAGCCATGAACGACCATTTTCAATAACACCGAAGGCTAACACGTACGAGTTTTTGACCAAGAAATGGTCTCCACCAGAAATCCAAGAATATGATATATGGCAAGGAAACATATGTGGGGTGAGGTTTATGAGCCTCTAGTCGATGATAAATGGCCACACAACCCCAATTTTTTATGAAAATAGCCATGAGCGACCATTTTCAATAATACTAGAGCTAACACCTATGGATTTTTGACCAAGAAATGGTCTCCACTAGAAATCCAAGAATATGATCTATGGCAAGGAAACATATGTGGGGTGATGTGTTTGAGCCTCTGGTCGATGATCAATGGCCACACAACCCCCATTTTTGTCGAAAATAGCCATGAACGACCATTTTCAATAATACCGAAGACTAACACCTATGGATTTTTGACCAAGAAATGGACTCCTCCAGAAATACAAGAGTGTGATCTACGACAAGGAAACATATGTGGGGTGAGGTGTATGAGCCTCTGGTCGACGATCAATGGCCACACAACCCTATTTTTTGTCGAAAATAGCCATGAACGACCATTTTCAATGACACTGAAGGCTAACACCTACAGATTTTTGACCAAGAAATGGTCTCCACCATAAATCCAAGAATGTGATCTATGGCAAGGAAACATATGTGTAGTGAGGTGTATGAGCCTCTGGTCGAAGATCAATGGCCACACAACCCCCATTTTTGTCGAAAATAGCCATGAATGACCATTTTCAAAAATACCAAAGGCTAACACATTCGGTTTTTTGCCCAAGAAATGGTCTCCACCAGAAATCCAAGAATGTGATCTATGGCAAGGAAACATATGTGGGGTGAGGTGTACGAGCCTCTGGTCAATGATCAATGGCCACACAACCGCCATTTTTACGAAAATAGCCATGAACGACCATTTTCAATAATACCAAAGGCTAACACGTACGAGTTTTTGACCAAGAAATGTTCTCCACCAGAAATCCAAGGATGTGATCTATGGCAAGGAAACATATGTGGGATGAGGTTTATGAGCCTCTAGTTGATGATAAATGGCCACACAACCCCCATTTTTTATGAAAATAGCCATGAGCGACCATTTTCAATAATACTAGAGGCTAACACCTACGGATTTTTGACCAAGAAATGGTCTCCACCAGAAATCCAAGAATGTGATCTATGGCAAGGAAACATATGTGGGGCGAGGTGTATGAGCCTCTGGTCGATGATCAATGGCCATACAACCCCCATTTTTGTCGAAAATAGCCATGAACGACCATTTTCAATAATACCGAAGGATAACACCTACGGATTTTTGACCAAGAAATGGTCTCCACCAAAAATCCAAGAATGTGATCTACGGCAAGGAAACATATGTGGGGTGAGGTGTATGAGCCTCTTGTCGACGATCAATGGCCACACAACCCTATTTTTTTCGAAAATAGCCATGAACGACCATTTTCAATGACACTGAAGGCTAACACTTACGGATTTTTGACCAAGAAATGGTCTCCACCATAAATCCAAGAATGTGATCTATGGCAAGGAAACATATGTGTAGTGAGGTGTATGAGCCTCTGGTCGAAGATCAATGGCCACACAACCCCCATTTTTGTCAAAAATAGCCATAAATGACCATTTTCAAAAATACCAAAGGCTAACAAATTCGGATTTTTGCCCAAGAAATGGTCTCCACCAGAAATCCAAGAATGTGATCTATGGCAAGAAAACATATGTGGGGTGAGGTGTACGAGCCTCTGGTCGATGATCAATGGCCACACAACCCCCATTTTGCCGAAAATAGCCATGAACGACCATTTTCAATAATACCAAAGGCTAACACGTACAAGTTTTTGACCAAGAAATGGTCTCCACCAGAAATCCAAGAATGTGATCTATGGCAAGGAAACATATGTGGGGTGAGGTTTATGAGCCTCTAGTCGATGATAAATGGCCACACATCCCCCATTATTTATGAAAATAGCCATGAGCGACCATTTTCAATAATACTAGAGGCTAACACCTACGGATTTTTGACCAAGAAATGGTCTCCACCAGAAATCCAAGAATGTGATCTATGGCAAGGAAACATATGTGGGGTGAGGTGTTTGAGCCTCTGGTCGACGATCAATGGCCACACAACCCTATTTTTTGTCAAAAATAGCCATGAACGACCATTTTCAATGACACTGAAGGCTAACACTTACGGATTTTTGACCAAGAAATGGTCTCCACCAGAAATCCAAAAATGTGATCTATGGCAAGAAAACATATGTGTAGTGAGGTGTATGAGCCTCTGGTCGAAGATCAATGGCCACACAACCCCCATTTTTGTCAAAAATAGCCATTAATGACCATTTTCAAAAATACCAAAGGCTAACAAATTCGGATTTTTGCCCAAGAAATGGTCTCCACCAGAAATCCAAGAATGTGATCTATGGCAAGGAAACATATGTGGGGTGAGGTGTACGAGCCTCTGGTCGATGATCAATGGCCACACAACCCCCATTTTGCCGAAAATAGCCATGAACGACCATTTTCAATAATACCAAAGGCTAACACGTACAAGTTTTTGACCAAGAAATGGTCTCCACCAGAAATCCAAGAATGTGATCTATGGCAAGGAAACATATGTGGGGTGAGGTTTATGAGCCTGTAGTCGATGATAAATGGCCACACAACCCCCATTATTTATGAAAATAGCCATGAGCGACCATTTTCAATAATACTAGAGGCTAACACCTACGGATTTTTGACCAAGAAATGGTCTCCACCAGAAATCCAAGAATGTGATCTATGGCAAGGAAACATATGTCGGGTGAGGTGTCTGAGCCTCTGGTCGATGATCAATGGCCACACAACCCCCATTTTTGTCGAAAATAGCCATGAACGACCATTTTCAATAATACCGAAGGCTAACACCTACGGATTTTTGACCAAGAAATAGTCTCCACCAGAAATCCATGAATGTGATCTACGGCAAGGAAACATATGTGGGGTGAGGTGTATGAGCCTCTGGTCGAAGATCAATGGCCACACAACCCTATTTTTTGTCGAAAATAGCCATGAACGACCATTTTCAATGACACTGAAGGCTAACACCTACGGATTTTTGACCAAGAAATGGTCTCCACCATAAATCCAAGAATGTGATCTATGGCAAGGAAACATATGTGTAGTGAAGTGTATGAGCCTCTGGTCCATTATCAATGGCCACACAACCCCCATTTTTGTCGAAAATAGCCATGAACGACCATTTTCAATAGTTCCGAAGGCTAACACATTCGGATTTTTGACCAAGAAATGGTCTCCACCAGAAATCAAAGAATGTGATCTATGGCAAGGAAACATATGTGGGGTGTGGTGTACGAGCCTTTGGTCGATGATCAATGGCCACACAACCCCCATTTTTGTCGAAAATAGCCATGAATGACCATTTTCAATAATACCGAAGGCTAACACGTACGGATTTTTGACCAATAAATGGTCTCCACCAGATATCCAAGAATGTGATCTATGGCAAGGAAACATATGTGGGGTGAGGTGTATGAGCCTCTGGTCGATGATAAATGGCCACACAACCCCGATTTCAGTCAAAAATAGCCATGAACGACCATTTTCAATAATACCGAAGGCTAACACCAACAGATTTTTGACCAAGAAATGGTCTCCACCAGAAATCCAAAAATGTGATCTATGGCAAGAAAACATATGTGGGGTGAAGTGTACGAGCCTCTGGTCGATGATCAATGGCCACACAACCCCCATTTTTGTCGAAAATAGCCATGAACGACCATTTTCAATGACACTGAAGGCTAACACCTATGGATTTTTGACCAAGAAATGGTCTCCACCATAAATCCAAGAATTTGATCTATGGCAAGGAAACATATGTGCGGTGAGGTGTATGGGCCTCTGGTCGAAGATCAATGGCCACACAACCCCCATTTTTTGTCGAAAATAGCCATGAATGACCATTTTCAAATATACCGAAGGCTAACACATTCGGGTTTTTGCCCAAGAAATGGTCTCCACCAGAAATCCAAGAATGTGATCTATGGCAAGGAAACATATGTGGGGTGAGGTTTACGAGCCTCTGGTCGATGATCAATGGCCACACAACCCCCATTTTTGTCGAAAATAGCCATGAATGACCATTTTCAATAATACTGAAGGCTAACACGTACAGATTTTTAACCAATAAATGGTCTCCACCAGAAATCCAAGAATGTGATCTATGGCAAGGAAACATATGTGGGGTGAGGTGTATGAGCCTCTGGTCGATGAAAAATGGCCACACAACCCCCATTTTAGTCGAAAATAGCCATGAACGACCATTTTCAATAATACCGAAGGCTAACACCAACGGATTTTTGACTAAGAAATGGTATCCACCAGAAATCCAAGAATGTGATCTATGTCAAGAAAACCTATGTGGGGTGAAGTGTACGAGCCTCTGGTCGATGATCAATGGCCACACAACCCCCATTTTTGTCGGAAATAGCCATGAACGACCATTTTCAATGGCACTGAAGGCTAACACGTACGAATTTTTGACCAAGAAATGGTCTCCACCAGAAATCCAAGAATGTGATCTATGTCAAGAAAACCTATGTGGGGTGAAGTGTACGAGCCTCTGGTCGATGATCAATGGCCACACAACCCCCATTTTAGTCGAAAATAGCCATGAACGACCATTTTCAATAATACCGAAGGCTAACACCAACGGATTTTTGCCCAAGAAATGGTCTCCACTAGAAATCCAAGAATGTGATCTATGGCAAGGAAACATATCTGGGGTGAGGTGTACGAGCCTCTGGTCGATGATCAATGGCCACACAACCCCCATTTTGTCGAAAATAGCCATGAACGATCATTTTCAATAATACTGAAGGCTAACACGTACGAATTTTTGACCAAGAAATGGTCTCCACCAGAAATCCAAGAATGTGATCTATAGCAAGGAAACATATGTGGGGTGAGGTGTACGAGCCTCTGGTCGATGATAAATGCCCACACAACCCCCATTTTTGATGAAAATAGCCATGAACGACCATTTTCAATAATACCGAAGGCTAACACCTATGGATTTTTGACCAAGAAATGGTCTCCACCAGATATCCAAGAATGTGATCTATGGAAAGGAAACATATGTGGGGTGAGGTCTATGAGCCTCTGGTCGATGATCAATGGCCAAAGAACCCCCATTTTTGTCAAAAATAGCCATGAACGACCATTTTCAATAATACCGAAGGCTAACACCTACGGATTTTTGACCAAGAAATGGTCTCCAATAGAAATCCAAAATGTGATCTATGGCAAGGAAACATATGTGGGGTGAGGTGTACGAGCCTTTGGTCGATGATCAATGGCCACATAACGCACATTTTTGCCGAAAATAGCCATGAACGACCATTTTCAATGACACTGAAGGGTAACACCTACGAATTTTTGACCAAAAAATGGTCTCCACCATAAGTCCAAGAATGTGATCTATGGCAAGGAAACATATGTGGGGTGAGGTGTATGGGCCTCTGGTCGTTGATCAATGGCCACACAACGACCATTTTTTTGTCGAAAATAGCGATCAACGACCATTTTCAATAATACAGAAGGCTAACACGTATGGATTTTTGACCAAGAAATGGTCTCCACCAAAAATCCGAGAATGTGATATATGGCAAGGAAACATATGTGGGGTGAGGTGTACGAGCCTCTGGTCGATGATCAATGGCCACCCAACCCCCATTTTTGTCGAAAATAGCCATGAACGACCATTTTCAATGACACTGAAGGCTAACACCTACGGAATTTTGACGAAGAAATGGTCTCCACCATAAATCCAAGAATGTGATCTATGGCAAGGAAACATATGTGTAGTGAGGTGTATGAGCCTCTGGTCGAAGATCAATGGCCACACAACACCCATTTTTGTCGAAAATCGCCATGAATGACCATTTTCAATAATACTGAAGGCTAACACATTCAGATTTTTGCCCAATAAATGGTCTCCACCAGAAATCGAAGAATGTGATCTATGGAAATGAAACATATGTGGGGTGAGGTGTACGAGCCTCTGGTCGATGATCAACGGCCACACAACCCCCATTTTTGTCGAAAATAGCCATGAACGACCATTTTCAATAATACCGAAGGCTAACACCTACGGATTTTTGACCAAGAAACGGTGTCCACTGGAAATCCAAGAATGTGATATATGGCAAGAAAACATATGTGGGGTGAGGTGTAGGAGCCTCTGGTCGATGATCAATGGCCACACAACCCCCATTTTTGTCGAAAATAGCCATGAACGACCATTTTCAATAATTCCGACCAGAGGCTCATACACCTCACCCCACATATGTTTCCTTTCCAAAGATCACATTCTTAGATTTCTGGTGGAGACCTTTTCTTGGTCAAAAATCCGTAGGTGTTAGCCTTCGGTATTATTGAAAATGGTCGTTCATTGCTATTTTCATCAAAAATGGGGGTTGTGTGGCCATTTATCATGGACCAGAGGCTCGTACACCTCACCCCACATATGTTTCCTTGCTATAGATCACATTCGTGGATTTCTGGTGGATACCATTTCTTGGTAAAAAATTCGTACGTATGTGGGGTGAGGTGTATGGGCCTCTGGTCGTTGATCAATGGCCACACAACGCCCATTTTTTTGTCGAAAATAGCGATCAACGACCATTTTCAATAATACAGAAGGCTAACACGTATGGATTTTTGACCAAGAAAAGGTCTCCACCAGAAATCTGAGAATGTGATATATGGCAAGGAAACATATGTGGGGTGTGGTGTACGAGCCACTGGTCGATGATCAATGGCCACACAACCCCCATTTTGTCGAAAATAGCCATGAACGACCATTTTCAATAATATCGAAGGCTAAGGAAACATATGTTAGCCTTCAGTATTATTGAAAATGATCGTTCATGGCTATTTTCGACAAAATGGGGGTTGTGTGGCCATTGATCATCGACCAGAGGCTCGTACACCTCACCCCACATATGTTTCCTTGCCATAGATCACATTCTTGGATTTCTAGTGGAGACCATTTCTTGGGCAAAAATCCGAATGTGTTAGCCTTCGGTATTATTGAAAATTGTCATTCATGGCTATTTTCGACAAAAATGGGGGTTGTGTGGCCATTGATCTTTGACCAGAGGCCCATACACCTCACTACACATATGTTTCCTTGCCATACATCACATTCTTGGATTTATGGTGGAGACCATTTCTTGGTCAAAAATCCGTAGGTGTTAGCCTTCAGTGTCATTGAAAATGGTCGTTCATGGCTATTTCCGACAAAAATGGAGGTTGTGTGGCCATTAATCATGGACCAGAGGCTCGTGCACTTCACCCACATAGGTTTTCTTGCCATAGATCACATTCTTGGATTTCTGGTGGAGACCATTTCTTAGTCAAAAATCCGTTGGTGTTAGCCTTCGGTATTATTGAAAATGGTCGTTCATGGCTATTTTCGACTAAAATGGGGGTTGTGTGGCCATTTATCTTCGACTAGAGGCTCGTACACCTCACCCCACATATGTTTCCTTGCCATAGATCACATTCTTGGATTTCTGGTGGAGACCATTTATTGGTCAAAAATCTGTACGTGTTAGCCTTCAGTATTATTGAAAATGGTCATTCATGGCTATTTTCGACAAAAATGGGGGTTGTGTGGCCATTGATCGTCGACCAGAGGCTCGTAAACCTCACCACACATATGTTTCCTTGCCATAGATCACATTCATTGATTTCTGGTGGAGACCATTTCTTGGTCAAAAATCTGAATGTTTTAGCCTTCGGTACTATTGAAAATGGTCGTTCATGGCTATTTTCGACAAAAATGGGGGTTGTGTGGCCAGTGATATTCGACCAAAGGCTCATACACCTCACTACACATGTTTCCTTTCCTTAGATCACATTCTTGGATTTATGGTGGAGACCATTTCTTGGTCAAAAATCCGTAGGTGTTAGCGTTCAGTGTCATTGAAAATGGTTGTTCATGGCTATTTTCGACAAAAACGGGGTTTGTGTGGCCATTGATCATCGACCAGAGGCTTGTACACTTCACCCCACATATGTTTTCTTGCCATAGATCACATTCTTGGATTTCTGGTGGGGACCATTTCTTGGTCAAAAATACGTTGGTGTTAGCCTTCGGTATTACTGAAAATGGTCGTTCATGGCTATTTTCGACAAAAATGGGGGTTGTATGGCCATTTATCATCGACCAGAGGCTCATACACCTCACCCCACATATGTTTCCTTGCCATAGATCACATTCTTGGATTTCTGGTGGAGACCATTTCTTGGTATAAAATCTGTAGGTGTTAGCATCTGGTATTATTGAAAATGGTCGTTCATGGCTATTTTCATCAAAAATGGGGGTTGTGTGGCCATTTATCATCGACCAGAGGCTCGTACCCCTCACCCCACATATGTTTCCTTGCCATAGATCACATTCTTGGATTTCTGGTGGAGACCATTTCTTGGTAAAAAAATTTGTACGTGGTATCCTTCGGTATTATTGAAAATGGTCGTTCATGGCTATTTTCGACAAAATGGATGTTGTGTGGCCATTGATCATCGACCAGAGGCTCGTACACCTCACCCCACATATGTTTCCTTGCCATAGATCACATTCTTGGATTTCTGGTGGAGACCATTTCTTGGGCAAAAATCCGAATGTGTTAGCCTTCGGTATTTTTGAAAATGGTCATTAATGGCTATTTTCGACAAAAATGGGGGTTGTGTGGCCATTGATCTTCGACCAGAGGCTCATACACCTCACTACACATATGTTTCCTTGCCATAGATCAAATTCTTGGATTTATGGTTGTTGGGACCATGCTTCGTCACCGAAGGTCCTGTAGGAAGAAACAGCTTCGGCTAAAGCTGATTATACATGATGACCGAAGCTACCACTCATGAAGCTTCGGTGTTATAGCGTATCTGAAGATGAAGGGTCGAACTGACTTAAAGATAGAATGACAGTTTAGTCCATAAGGGTCTGAGTCATTGTTGTAAACTTTTATAAGGGGCATAATTGTAATTCCTTACAGGCTGGGTCCTGTGCTTATAAATAGTGAACAATATTCCTTTACTGTTCACACATTCCTGTAATTGCAAAGACATCACTCGGGAATTATTATTTGTCAAGGCAGAGGTATAAATGTACCTAAACATTATGTTCTAACATTTTAGATTCATATAAGAAGATATGTGAATGATGTCATCTATTTCTGATATATTTATCTTTAATGTTTCATATTTTATATTACTTTGTATTATTTTGTAAGTTTAATCACAAAGGTATAACCTTCGTGATATTCTACTCGTGGTCTTCGTCCGAAGTACATTAAATCCTTGGGGAGATAATGCTTCAGCGGACGAAGGGCATTAATATTTCACATTTTATGTTGCCTTGTTCTTAATTCATAGCTTTTGAGAACAAGTCCCCAACATTGGCGCCCACCTCCGGTGAACTCACTTCCACTTTCCTGAGACAATGGCTTCGTTCAAGAACCAAGCTGGAACTGCTTCGGCTCCGAAGCTGATTCTCCCGATAACAGCGGTTCATGCTCAGAGCCGGCTAACAAGAAACAGAAGAAGGAGGCACAGAGAAGAGTACAACATGTAGGGGTACAAGGACCCTTCATCAAGTCAAGATGGTCTCACATTCCAATTACCTTCTCCCAAGAGGATCTTCAGCTCAAGGATTACCCACACAATGATGCTATGATTATCTCTTGTGTGATCAAAGGATTTCTGGTCCATAATGTTTTGGTTGATACAGGCAGTGCAGCTGATATCATATTTGTTAAGGCCTTCAGACAGATGCAAGAGCCCGAAGACAAGATCCATGATGCCACACATCCCCTTTGTGGCTTCGGAGGAAGGCAGATTGTAGCACTTGGAAAAATCACAATGCCAGTAACCTTCGGATTTATCAACAACACAAGGACTGAACAAGTTGTGTTCGACATTGTTGACATGGAATACCCTTACAATGCAATCATTGGTCGTGGTACTCTCAATGCTTCCGAAGAAATTCTTCATCCAGCATATCTTTGCATGAAGATACCTTCGGACCAAGGACCTATTGCCATTCATGGAAGTCAGGAAGCTGCCAGAAGGGCCGAAGGAAACTGGACAGACTCAAAAGCAATCCATAACATAGATGGAGCTGAAGCTTGTGAGCAGTACAAGTTTAGGAGGGAGAAAGCTGCTTCGGCCGATCAACCGAAGCCCATGCTTTTATGTGAGGACATAGCAGAGCAGAAGGTGCTATTGGGATCCCAACTGTCTGAAGAACAGGAGAAAACCTTGATAAGTTTTCTGTTCAACAACAAAGATGTTTTTGCATGGTCAGCCAATGATCTTTGTGGAGTCAACAGGGATGTTATTGAACACTCACTCAACGTTGACCCATCCTTTAGACCCAGAAAGTAGAGGCTTCGGAAGATGTCTGATGACAAGGCCGAAGGTGCTCGGAATGAAGTGAAAAGGCTCCTCAGTGCCGGAGTTATCAGAGAGGTAAAATACCCAGAATGGCCGGCTAACACTGTTATGTTAATAAAGGCCAATGGTAAATGGAGAATGTGTATTGATTTTACTGATCTCAACAAGGCCTGTCCGAAGGACGAGTTTCCATTGCCAAGGATAGATTCTCTAGTTGATGCAGTAGCTTCATCAGAGCTTATGAGTCTGCTGGATTGTTATTCAGGCTATCATCAAATTTTGATGAAGAAGGAGGATGAGCTAAAAACCAGCTTCATAACCCCTAGTGGAACATATTGTTACCTTCGGATGCCTGAGGGGCTCAAAAATGCTGGAGGAAGCTTCAGCAGAATGACAGTGAAGGTTCTTCATTCTCAGATAGGCAGAAATGTGCTAACTTATGTTGATGATATCATTGTAAAAAGCACGAAGCAAGATAATCACATTGCTGATCTGCAGGAGACCTTCGCTAATTTTAGACAGGCCGGTTTAAAGTTGAATCCAGAAAAATGTGTCTTCGGAGTGAAGAAAGGGAAATTTCTTGGCTGTCTAGTTTCAACAAAAGGGATTGAGGCTAATCCAAATAAAATTGAAGCTATCCTTCGAATGGAACCACCAAGTCCAAAAAAGGGGCTCAAAGATTGACAGGATGGCATCTCTTAATAGATTTATATCTAGATCAGCAGAGAGAAATTTACCATTTTTCGAAGTGCTGAAATCAGCCGAAGTTTTTCAATGGGGACCAGTTCAGTAGAGAGCCTTTGAAGAGCTGAAGCAATATTTGATAGACCTAACAACACTAACTCCACCAACGCCAGGGGCTCCTCTGTTATTATATGTGGCAGCTTCGCACTCAGCGGTAAGTGCAGCACTTGTCCAGGAGAGGCTTGAAGGCCAAGTCAAAAAGCAAGCCCCAATATACTTTGTATCCGAAGTTCTTAGTTTATCAAAGAAAAATTATATAGAATTGGAGAAGGTGTTGTATGTTGTTTTGATGACCTCCAGGAAGCTTCGGCACTATTTTCAGGCATACAATATAGTTGTTCCTTCTTCACAACCGTTGAAGGATATTGTTGGGGACTTGTTCTCAAATGCTATGAGTTAAGAACAAGGCAACACAGAAAATATTAATCGATAAAGTCCTTCGTCCTTCGAAGCATTATTTCCCTTAGGATATAATGATTTTCGGACGAAGGTCATGAAGAACATACCTTCATGATCGCAATATATGTTAATAAAAGAAGAAGCATATGAAATGTAAAAGACCACAATCATATCTCATTATTAATTCATTCTCATTATATTAACATGGAAAGACAGAAACAATGTTGAATTACAAATGTACCTTCAGCTTGGAAGGGAATGAAAGTACAGGTGTGACGCAAGAGCAAATGCCAAATCAGCGTGAACAGTACGGGGGTACTGTTCTCCTATTTATAGGCACGGGACGCAGCCCATACAAAATTACATTCATGCCCTTTACACTTGATAATAATTCTATAGTAATCCACCGAGGTCTGAATAGCCTTTTCATCTTTAAGTCGGTTTCATTTTCTGCTACCATGCCGAAGCTTTCCCGCTCACATCTTCGGCGCTGTATCAACCTTCGTATTATTTTGGGCTTCTCCTACTGTGATACCGACTTGAGTCCGAAGATACCTGTTCACACATTATACTCCAGAAATACTGTTAAATCCTGTTTTTGAGGACCTTCGGAAGCCGAAGGCCCCCAACAGATATTATGAGAAATAGAGAAGCTACTGGAAGGGTTGGAAAATGGGCTGTGGAACTCAATGAATTTTGTATTGATTATGTGCATAGATCTTCAATTCAGTCCCAAGCATTGGCAGACTTCATTGCTGACTGGGCGCCAGGGTCTCAGGAAGAAGAAGCGAGTAAAGATGCTGAAGTTTGGATAGTATTTTGCGATGGATCTTGGGGAACCTTCGGAGTAGAAGAAGCTGTTGTGTTGGTTGCACCTTCCAAAGTTAAAACTTGTTATGCAACAAGACTTGATTTCAGTTGCACAAATAATATTGCTAAGTACGAAGCTTTACTCCTTGGTCTTCGGAAGCTAAAGGCGATGGGAATCAGAAGGGTGGTTCTTAAAACTGATTCCCAGGTTATTTCTGGTCATATTGACAAAAGTTATAAAGCAAGAGATCCGAAGCTTGAAAAATATTTAGACACGGTCCGAAGGATCGAGGCTTCTGTTAAAAATATTCCTCGTGGAGACAATGAATATGCTGAATTATTAGCTAAGTCAGCAGCATAGGGGCTGCCATTACCTTCGGAAGTATTTTTCGAAACAATAAAAGCACTTTCGGTTGAGCTTCTTGAAAGAGTAGTCCTCAACATATCCTCTGTTTATAGTGAGGACTGGAGAACTGAGATCATCTCATTCCTCCAGAGTAACTTTCTTTCAGATGACGAAGCTTATAACAGGAGGATAGAGGCAAAAGCTCGACCATATGTTATAATAGAAGGGGAACTATACAAGCGTGGGGTCTGTTCTCCGTTACTCAAGTGTTTATCCAGAGCCGAAGGTATAGAATTGATGAAGGAAATACACGCAGGCCTATGTGGATCTCACATTGGATCTAGGCCTTTGCTTGGAAAAGTTTTTCGTCAAGGATTTTATTGGCCAAAGGCAGCTTCGGATGCAGCGGAATTAGTCTAAAAGTGCGAAGGTTGTCAGAAATGTGCAAGAGATAAAAAACAACCTTCGTCTTTAACTCAGTTAATACAACCCACTTGGCCGTTGCAAAGGTGGGGCCTTGATTTGTTAGGTCCATTACCACCAGCACAAGGGAACTTAAGATATGTTGTAGTGGCAGTGGAATATTTTTCCAAATGGATTGAGGCAAAGCCTTTAGCCACAATAACTTCGGTCACTATTCAAAAGTTTTTCTGGCAAAACATTGTTTGTCGCTTCGGAGTGCCGAAGGCAATCACTGTGGATAATGGGACACAGTTTGATTCCGAAGCTTTCAGAGAATTTTGCGATCAAATTGGCACGAAGATCCATTTTGCATCAGTTCGACATCCGGAGTCAAATGGACTTGTTGAAAGAGCTAATGGCATCATTATGACAGGAATAATGAAGTTAATCTTCAATCAGCCCAGGGGAAACTGGCCAGATGAATTAATCAAAGTGGTGTGGAGCCACAATACAACAGTATCAAGATCAACAGGCTTTACACCATTCAAACTATTGTTTGATGACGAAGCAATAACTCCGGAAGAGGCCAAAGCAGGATCAATAAGAATAGTAGCTTCGGCAGAAGACGAAGCTGAAGCTGATTACTCTGTGGAAAAAGATGCTTTAGAGGGGATCAGGCTTCAAGCTGTGGAAAACATCAACAAATATCAAGCTGAAACAATAAAATGGCGTGATAGAAAGGTTAAGCTAAAGAACATTGAACTAGGACACTTGGTGGTTCGAAGAGTAGCCAACCCTGAGACAGTAGACAAATTACAGCTGAAGTGGGAAGGACCTTTTTTAGTAGTATCTTCGTCAAGACCCGGTTCATACAGATTGAAGGATATGGACGGCAACGATATTCCTAGATCGTGGAATGCGGATGAGCTTCGACGATACTATGTTTAGCTTGATGTAATTTTTTCTATTCTTTTTTGTGGCACCATTTTCCTTTCCAAAGGGGGAGAAAGGTTTTTAATGGGGCCACAACATGTAATTTTTCTTTTCCTTATTTCAATTCTATAAGAGTGATATCCCCCAAAAAATGTAAATGTAAATGCAAAGGAAAAAGAAAAGAAAACAGGGAGAAGCTCAAAAGTCGTTCCTAAGGGAATGCAGAGCTTACAGCGAAAACTAAACGCTGATTCCGCCGAAAGTAAAAGGCGAAGAAGCTCCTAAGGGAGGCTTACAGCTAAAAATAAACGCTGATTCCGCCGAAAGTAAAAGGCGAAGAAGCTCTTAAGGGAGGCTTACAACGAAAAATAAACGCTGATTCCGCCGAAAGTAAAAGGCGAAGAAGCTCCTAAGGGAGGCTTACAGCGAAAAGTCAGCGCTGATACATCGAAAAGTAAACGGTGAAGCCGAAAAATAAACGGCAAAAAAATTTGAGTCATTCCCAAGGGAATGAAGGCTATGATTATGGTTTGGAATATATTCCGATATTCATTTGCACGATTCATTACATCATGACATTTGCATTCATAAACATTCATTTAGACATATATAGAATCATCATCATCATACCATAAAAGACAGATGCTTCGGCTATGAGAAAAAACTTCGAAGAAAGAGGAAATTTTCATGCTTCGTTGTGTACGAAAAGAAGGGAAGGTGTTTTTCGCCTTCGGCTCAAAAGTGAAGTTTCGTTCACAGCAAAGCAGATTGTACACGGATAAAGGAGACAAGATATATTACAAGGTATGTACAAATTTACATAAGTTTTTTCCACAATTATATTACAAAGATTTGTCCAGAATTTTTTGTAGGAAAGTCTTTTATAGAAACTGTTAAGCTTCAACCCGTCATTCTTCAGCTACGTCATCCTGCACATATTAGAAAGCAAAATAAGAAAGGTGCAAATTTCAAGGATGTTGGGGACTTGTTCTCAAGTGCTAAGAGTTAAGAATAAGGCAACATAAAAAATGTTAATCGTTAATATCCTTCGTCCTCCGAAGCATTATTTCCCTTAGGATGTAATGACTTGCGGACGAAGGTTATGAAGGACATACCTTCATAAATTCATCAAACAATGACGAAGGATGAAATATGAAGAATGTAAAAGAAAACATGAACAATCATATATTATTATTGAGCATAAACAAAAATATTATTGAACTACAAGTGTACCTTCAATCGGAAGGAAATGACAGTACAAGCGTGACGCAAAAAGCGAATGCCAAGTCAGCGTGAACAGTACGGGGATACTGTTCACCTATTTATAGACACGGGACACAGCCCTTACAAAATTACATTCATGCCCTTTACATTTGATAATAACTCTATAGTAGTCTATTGAGGTCTGAATAGCCTTTTCATCTTTAAGTCGGTTCCACTCTTTGCTGTCGCGCCGAAGCTTTCCTGCTCGCACCTTCGGCTCTGAGTCAACCTTCGTATTATTCCGGTCTACTGCAATGCTGACTTTAGTCCGAGGATACCTGTTTACACATTGTACTGCAGGAATACTGTTAAATCCTGTTTTTGAGGACCTTCGGACGCCGAAGGTCCCCAACAGTAGCCCCTCGCAATATTAATTTGTTCGAAATAATAAATTTAGATTGCGATATGGACGAAGGCTTTACGCCGAAGGTCCGAAAAAACACCTTCCCTTTGCTAGAATAGCAACATTCAATGACAAGTGGGGTCTTTCAGCTTTCAACGCACCGAGCGTATAAATACGGCCATACCGCAAACTCATTTTGCACGCTTTCTGGCCAACCACTCCCGCTCACTCAATTTTTAGCTCTTGTGCACTGTGATTTGCTAAGCTTTTAGCTTTGAAGCTTCGGCTTTGAAAACAGTTTTTTAGTGTTTCCGAAGATGTATGAAGCTGCTAAGAAGGCTGCTGCTGAGATGAAGCTGAGTCTTGATGAAGAGAAGAACTTAGGATTTCTTATAGCGATGTCGAAGACCAACACAGAAAAAATCACCAAGGAGATTCTGGAAGGGCTGTCTGAAGATACTGGTGACAGTGAAAGTTATGATGTGGACAGCGGTGGCGAAGACTCCGAAGATCGCCCCTGGCGACCAAGCCATTCAGTTTATGGTAAATCAACTATCAAAGAGAATCATCTTGTTAACATGAGAGGAAGGTATTTCCGGGATTTGTCCGTTGTGAGGGACGACGAAGGGGAGAAGACTTGCCCACACCCCGAAGAGAATGAAGTCGTAGTGTTCCGAAGCTTTTTGAAGGCTGGGCTGCGATTGCCCTTGAGCAGCTTCGTCGTGGAGGTGCTGAAGATTTTTGAAGTCTATCTTCACCAACTTACCCCCGAGGCAATCATAAGGCTGAATATCTTTGTGTGGGCCGTGCGAAGCCAAGGTCTGAAGCCTGATGCAAAAAGTTTCTGCAATATGCACGAATTATCATACGAGACAATACCGTGGGGTAAGGAACAGTATCACAATAACTTTGGCTGCTACAATTTTGTTTCTCGGTCTGGGTCAAGCTGCCCCGTGCCAACTTTTCGGAAAAGATGGCCCAGCGGCTGGATGACAGAATGGTTCTATGTAAAAAATGATCTGAAAGCACGAGAAGACATCAAAGGTATAATTATGCGCCCTATTTGGCAAAGCTTCGGCCTTCGCAGGCCGAAGGTTGAAATGAATGAAGCTGCCGAAGAATGCCAGAGAGCCTTCGGCATTGTCTGTTCTTTTATAGGAACAAGGGATTTAGTACAAGAGCATATCGCCTTCAGGGTGTGGCCGCTTGCGGAGAAATGGGAAATGCCACAAGAAACCATTAAAGAGGCCGACGAAGGTGGACTTATCAGGTTTAAGTACACTTTTAAGTTTGGAGATAAATTTATTGAGCCAGATGATGAGTGGTTGAAAAGCATTGATAATTTAAGTGATGAGCTGCTTGGGACCTACTCGAAGGCCGAAGATACTGCAATGTCAGCAGCCTTCGGAGGCCGAAAAAAGAAGAGGCTGAATCGGGTATTTGATGCCATCGGGTTTGTCTACCCTGACTATTGCTATCCCACCCGAAGGCAGAAGAGAAAAAACACAACCTCTGCAAAAGAAGAAACTGCAGCTGCTCCTAGCGAGCAAGAACCGAAAAGGAAGAAGATAAAGGTTCTTACGCATCGGTCGCGCTATATTGAACCAGCTTCGGTGCCTGAGTTTACCGGAGAAACTTCTTCGGCCACCGAAACTGAAAAACCAGCCGAGCCAACTTTGCTGCCAGAAGTCGCAGAAACGGCCGAAGTGCCAACAAAGACAAAATTGGAGCAATCAAAGATTTTGTTACCAGAAACGAAAGAGAAGGCCGAAGCGCCATTCACAGAAAAAATGGAAGAGGTAAAGGAAGCAACTGAGGGCTCCAAAACATCAGAAGTTTTGAGTCCTACAGCAATTATTGGGACAGCAAAAAATGAAAAAGTGCCAGCCGTAACTCCGAAGAGAAAGAGAATGGCTAATGTGCTAGATGTACTGGAAACGATCAAATCTTCGAGCACACCTCCGAAGAAGGCTGCTGTTACTCCTGAAACAACAGTTGAAACTTCTGGTTCTAAAGTTCCAGAGCAAGGGGTTGAAGCCGAAGCTGGGCCCTCAGAGCCCGCAAAGGTAAAACCCTTGGAAAGTGAGGCAGAAAAAATAACAAAGCCAACTTTTGTTGAAAAAACCGGTGTTGTTGCCCCCGAAGCATCCCCCAAAATTCGTGATTATATTTTTCGTCATGCTTCGGGGAAAAAATTATCAGAAAAAGAAGAACAAGAGGCCCAGCACTATGCCCAAAAACTGAATTATCCAAAGGGGGCGTTAATATTTAATGGCAGTGGAGAAGAAGACTTCTTGTATTGTCTCCCCGACAGCAAGGAAATTTCTGTCTGTCGGGAGATGAGCAGAAGCTTCGGATTCCCAACTTTAGAAGACGGACTTTCGGTGTTGTCAAAGAACGATCTAGCTGACAGTCTAGCTTACAACAGCTTAAAGGTGTGACAAATGAAATTCTTGTATTTTTTGCTAAGTTCAAAATTTTTCGTTTGTTTAAACCTATTGACACAGACATATTCCTGTTTGCAGGGCCTGATACTCAGCAATGCCCTCAGGGCACAGAAAGATGCTGAGGACGAAGGATGTACTATAGCCCTGAGCAACCTTCGTTCCGAAGTAATTGAACTGAGGAACGAAGGTCATGAAAAAGATAAAATATTATACTCATTGATAAATAAAATAAAGGAAGACGAAGTTGCTTTTAAAAGTCAAGCTGAAGCTCAGAAGCGTGAAATTGAAGACCTTCGGAAACAACTGGCCAGAGCCAAGGAAGAACGCGTACTTGAAGAAACAAAGCGTGAACTCAGCGATCAATGGGCAGATCACCTAGAAGTGACTGTTGAAGAGCTTCGTTCGTCTAAAAAGAGATGCTACAACAAATCTATAGATTGTGTTAAGAAGTTAAAAGCTAGCTTCGCCAAGGTTGGCGCATTTTCAAGTGAGGAAAACTTTTCGAGAGGCAACCCCGAAGGTGTCATTGAATGGATTGACCACGAAGCTGAAGCCTTCGAAGAAATTTTAAATAGCCGAGGAGATATATGCGCCTTCTCTGGTGCCAGAGGGATTGCCTTCATCTTAGAAAAGAAGGGCTGCGAACACGTAAAAATTTTAGCACAAACCGAAGCTACTTTGTCCTTCGAAGATGCAAGGGATCCTTCGGCCGAGGCTAGTATAATTGGTGGAAAATTTTTTACCGATATCTGGGATAATGGTGGCCGAGAAATGGCCGGAGAAATTATTCGAAGAAGTGAAAAGGGCATTCATGATGCTAGAGAAGTAGGTGAGGCTGCTGAAAAGAGCGCAGAGACTGAAGGTCAATTAGGTATTAAGTAATGATTTTTATCGTGTTGTAATCTTAGGTTTTAAGATTTGTTTGCGATTTGTGATAGCAATGTAGCCGTATCTTGCTTCAGATCCGACTAAAGCGCCTTCGGGCCCTCAGCCGAAGGGGGACGACGAAATTAAAAAGATGGCCGAAGATATTATGGACGAAGTCGTCAATCGGCTCCTGAATGAGGCTGCAGAAGTCGTTTTGAGAGAGGATTAAGCATTTTTGTAAAAAACTTGTGAAATGTAATATAACGAAACATTTTGTAACCCCAAATGTAATATATCTTTTTTTTGTTATTCAATTCTTTACGATGCATGAAACTTTACACACGTACCGTTTTTGAGTCTTTGGCGAAAAAACACCTTCCCTTCTTTTCATGCTTCGTGAAGAAGAATTACCATTTATCACAACAATATCCGAAGTATCCTGAAAAAGTGTTGAAGCTTCGTAGAAACATTCTTCAAGGCTATACTTCAGAAATCAATATTGTTTCTCCTTGTGACTTGGCATGATTTGCCCCTTTTTCAAAGCGTTTTCCCGAAGATTAATGTCATATCTCTTTCTTATGCCACATGCATTATGATGTATGATGCTTATGTTATGCAAAGATGATGTGATGATGTTATGCTATGTAAGGTGATATTCCGAAGGTACACGCATGTCTGCGCGATAAAACACATAGTCTTTTTGTGAATCAGCGTTGACTTT
This sequence comes from Zea mays, assembly GCF_902167145.1. Taxonomy (NCBI): domain Eukaryota; kingdom Viridiplantae; phylum Streptophyta; class Magnoliopsida; order Poales; family Poaceae; genus Zea; species Zea mays. The sequence continues at coordinate 200,720,882 of NC_050100.1, forward strand.
TCGCTGTAAGCCTCCCTTAGGAGCTTCTTCGCCTTTTACTTCAGCGGAATCAGCGTTGACTTTTCGCTGTAAGCTCTGCATTCCCTTAGGAACGACTTTGGAGCTTCTTCGCCTTTTACTTAGGCAGTATCAGCGTTGACTTTTCGCTGTATGCTCTGCATTCCTTTTGGAACGACTTTGGAGCAGAAAACTTACACTGCGCTCCCTTCGGAGCGGCTTTTTGTGACTTCGTCAAACTTACTCTGCGTTCGTTAGAACGACTTTTTGTTGCTTCGAAGAATTTTTGATAGTTCGAAGGTCCTTCTTATTGCCACAAGTCTTTGAATTTCGATCAATTTAAGCCTGTGGAGAAAACAACATATTTTTTGTAGGAATTAACGAAACTACTTACACGAAACCTAAACCATGTCCTTTATTACAGAAAATAAAACTGAATGAAAAAGATTGCTACTAAGGTAGGGTATTCGTCAATAGATGTGCTTTGACTCTGGCACAGTGCTATTGACTGTACGAGCTTCGGACTGCTCTCTGAAGTCCCTCTGGTGTGGAGTATACTGGCTCCCTTCTGGCTGCTGGCCTTGTTGCAACGGTGGTGGAGGCGGAGGCTGTTGCCAGGAAGCTTGAGGCTGACTCGCCGAAGCAACAGAAACTGCAGGATGATTACCCACATATTCTGGGATGTAGGGCGAATGATACGAAGCTGTATGCATGACCTGCTTCGGCTGAGCCTGTTGTGCTGCTGCTTCAGCTATTTCCTTTTGCTTCTGAATAGTGACATGGCACATCCTGGTAGTATGGCCTTTGTTCTCACCGCAGAATAAGCAAAAGATTCTTCTCGGTTGGTCGCCAAATCTTCCTCCGAAGCCCCTGGCGCCTCTGCCTCTTGGAGCTGGAGGTCGGAAGGAGCTTTGTTGTTGCCCTGAAGCCTGTGAGGAGTATTGTGGCCTTTGTTGCTGACTCCCTTTATCATCATTCTGAGTAGAATTGTGAATTGACCTGACATGCCTCGGGTAAAACCTTCCTCCGAAGCCCCTGGTCATTTCAGAAAACCTGAAAGCCTCCTCCCTTCTTTGACGAAAATCATTGTCAGCTCGAATGTATTCATCCATCTTCTGGAGCAGCTTTTCCAGCGTTTGTGGTGGCTTCCTGGCAAAATACTGTGCTGACGGCCCTGGCCGAAGCCCCTTGATCATAGCCTCAATGACAATTTCATTGGGCACTGTTGGCGCCTGTGCCCTCAATCGTAGAAACCTTCGGACATATGCCTGAAGGTACTCTTCATGGTCCTGGGTACATTGGAAGAGAGCCTGAGCAGTGACCGGCTTCGTCTGAAACCCTTGAAAACTAGTTAACAGCAAATCCTTCAGCTTCTGCCATGAAGTGATCGTTCCTGGTCGAAGGGAGGAATACCAGGTTTGAGCAACACTTCTGACAGCCATAACGAAAGATTTGGCCATGACTGAAGCATTGCCACCGTACGAAGACACTGTTGCTTCGTAGCTCATCAAAAACTGCTTCGGGTCTGAGTGGCCATCAAATACGGGGAGCTGAGGCGGCTTGTAGGACGGAGGCCAAGGTGTAGCCTGCAGCTCAGCGGACAGGGGAGAAGCATCATCAAAAACAAAATTCCCATGATGGAAATTGTCATACCAGTCATCTTCGTTGGGAAAGCCCTCCTGATGAAGGTCTTGATGCTGAGGCCTTCGGTGTTGCTCATCCCGAGCAAGATGACGAACTTCTTCAGAGGCTTCGTCTATCTGCCTCTGCAGTTCAGCTAGCCTAGCCATCTTCTCCTTCTTGCGTTGAACCTGCTGCTGAAGGATTTCCAGATTTTGAATCTCCTGATCTAGATCATCCTCCGGAGGTGTTGGACTGGTAGCCTTCCTCTTCTGGCTTCGTGCCTCTCTAAGAGAAAGGACGTCTTGATTGGGGTCCAGCGGCTGCAGCGTGCCAGCCCCTGGTGCTGAAGCCTTCTTCGGAGGCATGACGAAGGTGATGCTTGCCGAAGGTGTTGAAAAGCTCAAGAAATGGAAGTGAGTTCACCGGAGGTGGGCGCCAATGTTGGGGACTTGTTCTCAAGTGCTAAGAGTTAAGAACAAGGCAACATAAAAAATGTTAATCGTTAATATCCTTCGTCCTCCGAAGCATTATTTCCCTTAGGATGTAATGACTTGCGGACGAAGGTTATGAAGGACATACCTTCATAAATTCATCAAACAATGACGAAGGATGAAATATGAAGAATGTAAAAGAAAACATGAACAATCATATATTATTATTGAGCATAAACAAAAATATTATTGAACTACAAGTGTACCTTCAATCGGAAGGAAATGACAGTACAAGCGTGACGCAAAAAGCGAATGCCAAGTCAGCGTGAACAGTACGGGGATACTGTTCACCTATTTATAGACACGGGACACAGCCCTTACAAAATTACATTCATGCCCTTTACATTTGATAATAACTCTATAGTAGTCTATTGAGGTCTGAATAGCCTTTTCATCTTTAAGTCGGTTCCACTCTTTGCTGTCGCGCCGAAGCTTTCCTGCTCGCACCTTCGGCTCTGAGTCAACCTTCGTATTATTCCGGTCTACTGCAATGCTGACTTTAGTCCGAGGATACCTGTTTACACATTGTACTGCAGGAATACTGTTAAATCCTGTTTTTGAGGACCTTCGGACGCCGAAGGTCCCCAACAAAGGAGAAGGTAAAAGTACCAAATATAAGTTTCTCACCGGCTTAAGGTGGCTCTGAGCTTCGTCACTAGCCATTTTTCGCCCGCCATTTACCAAAATCTGGGTCATAAATCTGTTTCCGATGCTTCGGGCTAGGCTTGGGATATCAACCAAATCTGCTGCTGACTAGCTGAAGTTTGGCCTATTTACAATTTTTCCGTGCGTAAAGCCAGCCTTCAGAAAAGCGGTAGCTGTGCCTCGAGAAGCTACCAGGGCGCAGAAGTCAGCATGCCCAGCAATAACTTCGTCAAGTGCATCAACCTCGCCTTCAATGTATTCCAAGGTGCTGGGCAGGTTTTCAGCTGAAGGTGTAAATTTTCAGAGCTGGCTCCGATAGAGTGAAACACATCCTTCAGCCGTTGCACGCATCGGCTGCCGAAATTTAGGCATTTCTCTTGAAGTTCCTTCAATGATTTTTGCAAATTTGAATTATTCTCGATCTCAGTCTTGAGACTTGTTTCGAGGTTCTTCTTTTCCTGCTCAGATTTTTCTGACTTTTTGAGTAATTCATTCTTTAACCTGTCATTTTCGGCTTGGACCTTAGCCAGTGAGCCTTCCATAGAATGAATAACGAAGTCTTTCTTTTCTAAGGCAGCTTCGTGTTCTTTAATTATGATTTCAAGGTCTTGAATGACGAAGTCCTTTTTCTTTAGAGCAGCCTCGTAATTTTCGACTTTGTCTTCTAGATCTTTGATGATAGTTTTGTTCTTTTCCTCTTCAAGATCTTGTTGCATTCTCAGCACTTTACTTAATAGTATACTCTGCCAAAATAACCTTCGTCAGAAAACAACTCAAATTTCCTTCTTATAATAATAACAATAATAAAAAATTGAGAGTTTGTTACCTTGAAATTTGCATAGACCAGGCTACCGGCGATATGTTGTCGTTGATACCTACAAAGGTCCGCTTCTATCTTCGGCAGGCCAACACTTTTGGAGAAGGTTCTAACAACTTTGGCCTCGGTTCGATTCCGAAGGCATCTTAGCTTCCCTTCGTTGACCCCACCAAATAGAAGAGACCCTGGTTTGTATCCACAAGATATGGCATATTTCTTCAGCTCTTGTTTTTCAGCGCCTGTTAACTCTTGTCCAAGTAAATCTTGAAAGTTAAAATTTCCTTCTTCCAAAATGTCTTCAATCTGCTCTTTTCCTTTTTCAGTTGCCGTGTTCACCGCAACCACAGCAGCTTCTTCTTCAGCCATTTTCAGAAGTATATTGTCAATATCATCAAGTGTGGTTTCCAGGTTAGGATCTTCGGTGGTCCCGGCTTCGGCTCCGGTGGCTTCGGCTCCGACGGTTTCAGCCTCAGTGGTTTCGGCTCCGGTAGCTTCGGCTGCGGTGGCTTCGGCTTCGGTGGTCTCGGCAATGACAATTTTTGACACCGATGTCGGTGGTGGTGTCTTATGAATCACATCTGCCACTTGGATAATTCTTCGTTTTTTGGCTTTGCAGGACTTTCTGTTGCCGAAGCTTCTTTGTCCTTCTGAAAAAACTTCGTCAGTTCTGGCGCCAGCGGACTTAGCTTGACAGGCAAATGTTCAGTCATTACCTTCAGAATCTCTTCTACTTCGGCAGTAGAAGGTGTCGCAGGAGTTTCCTCCTCTCGGACCAATGTCTTTGGTTTTGGAGATGCAGGTTTTGGAGATACAACTTTTCTTTTCCTTGGATTAGTTACCTTCGGCTCTGGGCTCAGTTTTTTAGAAATTTCTTGTTCCTTTTTGGCCAGTTTGGTGCTTTCTTTGTCAAGGGTGCTGGCAATTCTTTTCTTCTTCGGGCCTTCGGCATCTCCGCCCAGTTGCTCATAATCAGGATAGTCAAAGTTCAAGGCATCTAGCACCCGATTCAACCTTCGTTTGGGGCGACTGCCGAAGGCTGCTGTCATCAACTGATCTTCTTTCTTAGAATAATTTCTGAGGATATTGTTGCACATAATCTCGATTGTGTCCAACCACTCCTGGCAGGGTTTTTTAAAGTGTTTCTTAAACTTGTAATAATAAGGCAATCGAACATGTTCTCCCTTTTTCTTTTCTCCCTCCAGCTTCGGCATCTCCCAATCCATCATTGTTGGGAACACTTTAAAAGCCAGAAATTCCTGCACCAAGTCTCTAGTGCCAATGTGATCTGAAATCACGCGAAATTCGGCCATAGCAATTTGGCTCGGGCTCCCCCTTATCATGTTGCATCGGGGCCTCATTTCTCCGAAGGTTAGCTCTAGTGGACTCTGGACCAATTTATCTTCATCTTTATCAACTTTAACATAAAACCACTCAGATTTCTATCTGGCTGGCCATTTGCTTCGGTAGCTTATCACTGGAACTTCGTAGTCTTGCGATAAGCAAAGTTGTAACATCCAAAATTCTCATGAAGACCATCTCCTCCGGCTTTAGTCTGATAGTGTAGTTCATGGACTCGGCAGAAACCTTCACCAAACGGTTCTACTCCCTGGCTACAAAGGGCCCAAATATAAACACTTAATCTAACAATAGCTTTAGGGGTCAGCTGATGAAGTTAAACCCCAAACTTCTTCAACACAATAGCAATCATCCCATTCAGGGGGAATCTTAGGCCAGCTTTAAAGAAACTTTTGAACACCACAACCTCATTCTTTTCCGGCTTCGGAATAGTTTCCTCCCCGCCGAAACGAACCAGCTCATTTTTTGCCTCACTAAAGTAGCCCAGCTTCACCATTTTTGGAAGATCAGCTTCAGAGATGGTGGACTTTCCAAAGTCCAAATGACTAGGTTTGCTTGGCATCCCGCAGTTGTATTCATCTTCGGAACCAACTTCTTCGACGTCAGCTTGCGTTGCTTCGGCAATAGGTGTATCCTCTGATGGAACCAGCCCAGAGCGCCTCATTGCTTTAGAAATCGGAACAGTTTCAACGGCTTCGATCTCGTCTCCATCACGCTCAACCCTAGAAGTGGAGCGTATTCTGGCCATTTGATTTTAAATTTTCTTGAAAAAATCTTTGGAAGTCAATAACCTTTTTTCCGAAGCTCTTATCATGACGAAGCACAATCCAAACTGAAGCTTCATTTGAATGCAAAAATCAAGCTTCGGCTATGGTTAAATTTTTGGCAGCAAAACAGTGCAATAGCAATGAATGCTATGGTAACTTCACACCTACATGTCTGTTTATATAGTGCTGCAGGTAAGAAGGTGAATCATCAGGATTTTTTCCACCGGGCAAACAGTCGCCCGCACGCACTGCATGGTGGGCCACAAAAACCAAGAAAGTGAACCTGCATGGTGGGACCGCTCCGCGCTCAGAAACTGCATCGTTTCTCGGCAACGAGCTCAGGGAAGGTGTTTTTCGGACCTTCGGCTTCCCGAAGCCTAAGAGACTTTTTTCACGGATCAAGCTCGTTACGAAAAACGATCTAGCATCGCGAAGGGGCTACTGTTGGGACCGTGCTTCGTCGCCGAAGGTCCTGCAGGAAGAAACAGCTTCGGCTAAAGCTGCTTATACATGATGACCGAAGCTACCACTCATGAAGTTTCGGTGTTATAGCGTATCCGAAGATGAAGGGTCGAACCGACTTAAAGATAGAATGACAGTTTAGGCCATAAGGGTCTGAGTCATTGTTGTAAACTTTTATAAGGGGCATAATTGTAATTCCTTACAGGCTGTGTCCTATGCTTATAAATAGTGAACAGTATTGCTTTACTGTTCACGCATTCCTGTAATTGCAAACGCATCACTCGAGAATTATTATTTGTCAAGGCAATGGTATAAATGTACCAAAACATTATGTTCTAACATTTTAGATTCATATAAGAAGATATGTGAATGATGTCATCTATTTCTGATATATTTATCTTTAATGTTTCATATTTTATATTACTTTGTATTATTTTGTAAGTTTAATCACGAAGGTATAACCTTCGTGATATTCTACTCGTGGTCTTCGTTCGAAGTTCATTAAATCCTTGGGGAGATAATGCTTCAGCGGACGAAGGGCATTAATATTTAAAATTTTATGTTGCCTTGTTCTTAATTCATAGCTTTTGAGAACAAGTCCCCAACAATGGTGGAGACCATTTCTTGGTCAAAAATCCATAGGTGTTAGCCTTCAGTGTCATTGAAAATGGTCGTTCATGGCTATTTTCGACAAAAATGGGGGTTGTGTGGCCATTGATCATCGACCAGAGGCTCGTACACTTCACCCCACATATGTTTTCTTGCCATAGATCACATTCTTGGATTTCTGGTGGGGACCATTTCTTGGTCAAAAATCTGTTGGTGTTAGCCTTCGGTATTATTGAAAATGGTCGTTCATGGCTATTTTCAACTGAAATGGGGGTTGTGTGGCCATTTATCATCGCCAGAGGCTCATACACCTCACCCCACATATGTTTCCTTGCCATAGATCACATTCTTGGATATCTGGTGGAGACCATTTCTTGGTCAAAAATCCGTACGTGTTAGCCTTCGGTATTATTGAAAATGGTCATTCATGGCTATTTTCGACAAAAATGGGGGTTGTGTGGCCATTGATCATCGACCAAAGGCTCGTACACCTCACCCCACATATGTTTCCTTGCCATAGATCACATTCTTTGATTTCTGGTGGAGACCATTTGTTGGTCAAAAATCCGAATGTGTTAGCCTTCGGAACTATTGAAAATGGTCGTTCATGGCTATTTTCGACAAAAATGAGGGTTGTGTGGCCATTGATATTGGACCAGAGGCTCATACACCTCACTACACATATGTTTCCTTGCCATAGATCACATTCTTGGATTTATGGTGGAGACCATTTCTTGGTCAAAAATCCGTAGGTGTTAGCCTTCAGTGTCATTGAAAATGGTCGTTCATGGCTATTTTCGACAAAAATTAGGGTTGTGTGGCCATTGATCGTCGACCAGAGGCTCATACACCTCACCCCACATATGTTTCCTTGCCGTAGATCACATTCTTGGATTTCTGGTGGAGACCATTTCTTGGTCAAAAATCTGTAGGTGTTAGCCTCTAGTATTATTGAAAATGGTCGCTCATGGCAATTTTCATAAAAAATGGGGGTTGTGTGGCCATTTATCATCGACTAGAGGCTCATAAACCTCACCCCACATATGTTTCCTTGCCATAGATCACATTCTTGGATTTCTGGTGGAGACCATTTCTTGGTCAAAAACTCGTATGTGTTAGTCTTCGGTATTATTGAAAATGGTCGTTCATGGCTATTTTCGGCAAAATGGGGGTTTTGTGGCCATTGATCATCGACCAGAGGCTCGTACACCTCACCCCACATATGTTTCCTTGCCATAGATGACATTCTTGGATTTCTAGTGGAGACCATTTCTTGGGCAAAAATCCGAATGTGTTAGCCTTTAGTATTTTTGAAAATGGTCATTCATGGCTATTTTTGACAAAAATGGGGGTTGTGTGGCCATTGATCTTCGACCAGAGGCTCATACACCTCACTACACATATGTTTCCTTGCAATAGACCACATTCTTGGATTTATGGTGGAGACCATTTCTTGGTCAAAAATCCGTAGGTGTTAGCCTTCAGTGTCATTGAAAATGGTTGTTCATGGATATTTTCGACAAAAATTAGGGTTGTGTGGCCATTGATCGTCGACCAGAGGCTCATACACCTCACCCCACATATGTTTCCTTGCCGTAGATCACATTCTTGGATTTCTGGTGGAGACCATTTCTTGGTCAAAAATCTGTAGGTGTTAGCCTTCATTATTATTGAAAATGGTCGTTCATGGCTATTTTTGACAAAAATTAGGGTTGTGTGGCCATTGATCATCGACCAGAGGCTCATACACCTCACCCCACATATGTTTCCTTTCCATAGATCACATTCTTGGATTTCTGGTGGAAACCATTTCTTGGTCAAAAATCCGTAGGTTTTAGCCTCTAGTATTATTGAAAATGGTCGCTCATGGCTATTTTCATAAAAAATGGGGGTTGTGTGGACATTTATCATCGACTAGAGGCTCATAAACCTCACCCCACATATGTTTCCTTGCCATAGATCACATTCTTGGATTTCTGGTGGAGACCATTTCTTGGTCAAAAATTCGTACGTGTTAGCCTTCGGTATTATTGAAAATGGTCGTTCATGGCTATTTTCGGCAAAATGGGGGTTGTGTGGCCATTGGTCATCGACCAGAGGCTCGTACACCTCACCCCACATATGTTTCCTTGCCATAGATCACATTCTTGGATTTCTGGTGGAGACCATTTCTTGGGCAAAAATCCGAATGTGTTAGCCTTTGGTATTTTTGAAAATGGTCATTCATGGCTATTTTCGACATAAATGGGGGTTGTGTGGCCATTGATCTTCGACCAGAGGCTCATACACCTCACTACACATATGTTTCCTTGCCATAGATCACATTCTTGGATTTATGGTGGAGACCATTTCTTGGTCAAAAAACATTAGGTGTTAGCCTTCAGTGTCATTGAAAATGGTCGTTCATGGCTATTTTCGACAAATATTAGGGTTGTGTGGCCATTGATCATCGACCAGAGGCTCATACACCTCACCCCACATATGTTTCCTTGTCGTAGATCACATTCTTGGATTTCTGGTGGAGACCATTTCTTGGTCAAAAATCCGTAGGTGTTAGCCTTCGGTATTATTGAAAATGGTCGTTCATGGCTATTTTCGACAAAAATAAGGGTTGTGTGGCCATTGATCATCGACCAGAGGCTCATACACCTCACCCCACATATGTTTCCTTGCCATAGATCACATTCTTGGATTTCTGGTGGAGACCATTTCTTGGTCAAAAATCCGTAGGTGTTAGCCTCTAGTATTATTGAAAATGGTCGCTCATGGCTATTTTCATAAAAAATGGGGGTTGTGTGGCCATTTATCATCGACTAGAGGCTCATAAACCTCACCCCACATATGTTTCCTTGCCATAGATCACATTCTTGGATTTCTGGTGGAGACCATTTCTTGGTCAAAAACTCGTATGTGTTAGCCTTCGGTATTATTGAAAATGGTCGTTCATGGCTATTTTCGGCAAAATGGGGGTTGTGTGGCCATTGGTCATCGACCAGAGGCTCGTATACCTCACCCCACATATGTTTCCTTGCCATAGATCACATTCTTGGATTTCTGGTGGAGACCATTTCTTGGGCAAAAACTCGTACGTGTTAGCCTTCGGTATTATTGAAAGTGGTCGTTCATGGCTATTTTCGGCAAAATGGGGGTTGTGTGGCCATTGATCATTGTAACACCCCGTCCAATCCCTGGACCGGCGATACTTACTCCTGGCAGCTCTCTAGGATCATATATTGTCCCCACATACCAACACGAGTCTTTTGTGTGCACTTTGTCCTCACTCATGCGCACCCGAGAAAACATCCCGGTCGGTCACCCATCCCAAATTGCTCCAAGCCAAGCACGCTTAACTTGGAGGTTCTTTCGAGATAGGCTTCTGAAAAAGAAGATGCACCTTGTTGGTATGATTACACTATTAATTCTATTAAGCCTTGGGCCAGGACATCCCATCCCAGGGGCCAGGATATCACAATCCACCCCCCTTAGAAGACCGACGTCCTCGTCGGTCAACCCCAATCCAGGAACCTCCCCTCTTGGCCACGTCTATATGTCTAGTGTCGTCATATGCCATGCCATGTGACCACTCCAGGCCCACATGCGCCATGCGCCATATACCCGAACCCCCTAGCCCACACACGCCCGTGAAACCACAAGGGTCGGCTCTGATACCACTTGTAACACCCCGTCCAATCCCTGGACCGGCGGTACTTACTCCTGGCAGCTCTCTAGGATCATATATTGTCCCCACAGACCAACACGAGTCTTTTGTGTGCACTTTGTCCTCACTCATGCGCACCCGAGAAAACTTCCCGGTCGGTCACCCATCCCAAATTGCTCCAAGCCAAGCACGCTTAACTTGGAGGTTCTTTCGAGATAGGCTTCCGAAAAATAAGATGCACCTTGTTGGTATGATTACACTATTAATAATATTAAGCCTTGGGCCAGGACATCCCATCCCAGGGGCCAGGATATCACAATCATCGACCAGAGGCTCGTACACCTCACCCCACATATGTTTCCTTGCCATAGATCACATTCTTGGATTTCTGGTGGAGACCATTTCTTGGGCAAAAATCCGAATGTGTTAGCCTTTGGTATTTTTGAAAATGGTCATTCATGGCTATTTTCGACAAAAATGGGGGTTATGTGGCCATTGATCTTCGACCAGAGGCTCATACACCTCACTACACATATGTTTCCTTGCCATAGATCACATTCTTGGATTTATGGTGGAGACCATTTCTTGGTCAAAAAACATTAGGTGTTAGCCTTCAGTGTCATTGAAAATGGTCGTTCATGGCTACTTTCGACAAAAATTAGGGTTGTGTGGCCATTGATCGTCGACCAGAGGCTCATACTCCTCACCCCACATATGTTTCCTTGCCATAGATCACATTCTTGGATTTCTGGTGGAGACCATTTCTTGGTCAAAAATCCGTAGGTGTTAGCCTTCAGTATTATTGAAAATGGTCGTTCATGGCTATTTTCGACAAAAATGGGGGTTGTGTGGCCATTGATCATCGACCAGAGGCTCATAAACCTCACCCCACATATGTTTCCTTGCCATAGATCACATTCTTGGATTTCTAGTGGAGACCATTTCTTGGTCAAAAATCCGTAGGTGTTAGCTTCTAGTATTATTGAAAAATGGTCGCTCATGGCTATTTTCATAAAAAATGGGGGTTGTGTGGCCATTTATCATCGACTAGAGGCTCATAAACCTCACCCCACATATGTTTCCTTGCCATAGATCACATTCTTGGATTTCTGGTGGAGACCATTTCTTGGTCAAAAACTCGTACGTGTTAGCCTTCGGTATTATTGAAAATGGTCGTTCATGGCTATTTTCGGCAAAATGGGGGTTGTGTGGCCATTGATCATCGACCAGAGGCTCGTACACCTCACCCCACATATGCTTCCTTGCCATAAATCACATTCTTGGATTTCTGGTGGAGACCATTTCTTGGGAAAAAATCCGAATGTGTTAGCCTTCGGTATTTTTGAAAATGGTCATTCATGGCTATTTTCGACAAAAATGGGGGTTGCGTGGCCATTGATCTTCGACCAGAGGCTCATACACCTCACTACACATATGTTTCCTTGCCATAGATCACATTCTTGGATTTATGGTGGAGACCATTTATTGGTCAAAAATCTGTACGTGTTAGCCTTCAGTATTATTGAAAATGGTCATTCATGGCTATTTTCGACAAAAATGGGGGTTGTGTGGCCATTGATCATCGACCAGAGGCTCGTAAACCTCACCCCACATATGTTTTCTAGCCATAGATCACATTCTTTGATTTCTGGTGGAGACCATTTCTTGGTAAAAAATCTGAATGTTTTAGCCTTCGGTACTATTGAAAATGGTCGTTCATGGCTATTTTCGACAAAAATGGGGGTTGTGTGGCCCTTGATATTCGACCAAAGGCTCATACACCTCACTACACATATGTTTCCTTGCCATAGATCACATTCTTGGATTTATTGTGGAGACCATTTCTTGGTCAAAAATCCGTAGGTGTTAGCCTTCAGTGTCATTGAAAATGGTCGTTCATGGCTAGTTTCGACAAAAATGGGGTTTGTGTGGCCATTGATCATCGACCAAAGGCTCGTACACTTCACCCCACATATGTTTTCTTGCCAGAGATCACATTCTAGGATTTCTGGTGGAGACCATTTCTTGGTCAAAAATCTGTTGGTGTTAGCCTTCGGTATTATTGAAAATGGTCGTTCATGGCTATTTTCGACTAAAATGGGGGTTGTGTGGCCATTTATAATCGACCAGAGGCTCATACACCTCACCCCACATATGTTTCCTTGCCATAGATCACATTCTTGGATTTCTGGTGGAGACCATTTCTTGGTCAAAAATCCGTACGTGTTAGCCTTCAGTATTATTGAAAATGGTCATTCATGGCTATTTTCGACAAAAAATGGGGGTTGTGTGGCCAATGATCATCAACCAGAGGCTCGTAAACCTCACCCCACATATGTTTCCTTGCCATAGATCACATTCTTTGATTTCTGGTGGAGACCATTTTTTGGTCAAAAATCTGAATGTGTTAGCCTTCAGTGTCATTGAAAATGGTCGTTCATGGCTATTTTCGACAAAAATTAGGGTTGTGTGGCCATTGATCATCGACAAGAGGCTCGTACACCTCAACCCACATATGTTTCCTTGCCATAGATCGCATTCTTGGATTTATGGTGGAGACCATTTTTTGGTCAAAAATCCGTAGTTGTTAGCCTTCAATGTCATTGAAAATGGTTGTTCATGGCTATTTTCGACAAAAATAGGGGTTGTGTGGCCATTGATCATCGACTAGAGGCTCGTACACCTCACCCCACATATGTTTCCTTGCCGTAGATCACATTCTTGGATTCCTTTGTGGAGACCATTTCTTGGTCAAAAATCCGTAGGTGTTAGCCTTCGGTATTATTGAAAATGGTCGTTCATGGCTATTTTCGAAAAAATGGGGGTTGTGTGGCCATTGATCATCGACCAGAGGCTCATACACCTCACCCCACATATGTTTCCTTGCCATAGATCACATTCTTGGATTTATGGTGGAGACCATTTATTGGTCAAAAATCTGTACGTGTTAGCCTTCAGTATTATTGAAAATGGTCATTCATGGCTATTTTCGACAAAAATGGGGGTTGTGTGGCCATTGATCATCGACCAGAGGCTCGTAAACCTCACCCCACATATGTTTTCTAGCCATAGATCACATTCTTTGATTTCTGGTGGAGACCATTTCTTGGTAAAAAATCTGAATGTTTTAGCCTTCGGTACTATTGAAAATGGTCGTTCATGGCTATTTTCGACAAAAATGGGGGTTGTGTGGCCCTTGATATTCGACCAAAGGCTCATACACCTCACTACACATATGTTTCCTTGCCATAGATCACATTCTTGGATTTATTGTGGAGACCATTTCTTGGTCAAAAATCCGTAGGTGTTAGCCTTCAGTGTCATTGAAAATGGTCGTTCATGGCTAGTTTCGACAAAAATGGGGTTTGTGTGGCCATTGATCATCGACCAAAGGCTCGTACACTTCACCCCACATATGTTTTCTTGCCAGAGATCACATTCTAGGATTTCTGGTGGAGACCATTTCTTGGTCAAAAATCTGTTGGTGTTAGCCTTCGGTATTATTGAAAATGGTCGTTCATGGCTATTTTCGACTAAAATGGGGGTTGTGTGGCCATTTATAATCGACCAGAGGCTCATACACCTCACCCCACATATGTTTCCTTGCCATAGATCACATTCTTGGATTTCTGGTGGAGACCATTTCTTGGTCAAAAATCCGTACGTGTTAGCCTTCAGTATTATTGAAAATGGTCATTCATGGCTATTTTCGACAAAAAATGGGGGTTGTGTGGCCAATGATCATCAACCAGAGGCTCGTAAACCTCACCCCACATATGTTTCCTTGCCATAGATCACATTCTTTGATTTCTGGTGGAGACCATTTTTTGGTCAAAAATCTGAATGTGTTAGCCTTCAGTGTCATTGAAAATGGTCGTTCATGGCTATTTTCGACAAAAATTAGGGTTGTGTGGCCATTGATCATCGACAAGAGGCTCGTACACCTCAACCCACATATGTTTCCTTGCCATAGATCGCATTCTTGGATTTATGGTGGAGACCATTTTTTGGTCAAAAATCCGTAGTTGTTAGCCTTCAATGTCATTGAAAATGGTTGTTCATGGCTATTTTCGACAAAAATAGGGGTTGTGTGGCCATTGATCATCGACTAGAGGCTCGTACACCTCACCCCACATATGTTTCCTTGCCGTAGATCACATTCTTGGATTCCTTTGTGGAGACCATTTCTTGGTCAAAAATCCGTAGGTGTTAGCCTTCGGTATTATTGAAAATGGTCGTTCATGGCTATTTTCGAAAAAATGGGGGTTGTGTGGCCATTGATCATCGACCAGAGGCTCATACACCTCACCCCACATATGTTTCCTTGCCATAGATCACATTCTTGGATTTATGGTGGAGACCATTTATTGGTCAAAAATCTGTACGTGTTAGCCTTCAGTATTATTGAAAATGGTCATTCATGGCTATTTTCGACAAAAATGGGGGTTGTGTGGCCATTGATCATCGACCAGAGGCTCGTAAACCTCACCCCACATATGTTTTCTAGCCATAGATCACATTCTTTGATTTCTGGTGGAGACCATTTCTTGGTAAAAAATCTGAATGTTTTAGCCTTCGGTACTATTGAAAATGGTCGTTCATGGCTATTTTCGACAAAAATGGGGGTTGTGTGGCCCTTGATATTCGACCAAAGGCTCATACACCTCACTACACATATGTTTCCTTGCCATAGATCACATTCTTGGATTTATTGTGGAGACCATTTCTTGGTCAAAAATCCGTAGGTGTTAGCCTTCAGTGTCATTGAAAATGGTCGTTCATGGCTAGTTTCGACAAAAATGGGGTTTGTGTGGCCATTGATCATCGACCAAAGGCTCGTACACTTCACCCCACATATGTTTTCTTGCCAGAGATCACATTCTAGGATTTCTGGTGGAGACCATTTCTTGGTCAAAAATCTGTTGGTGTTAGCCTTCGGTATTATTGAAAATGGTCGTTCATGGCTATTTTCGACTAAAATGGGGGTTGTGTGTCCATTTATAATCGACCAGAGGCTCATACACCTCACCCCACATATGTTTCCTTGCCATAGATCACATTCTTGGATTTCTGGTGGAGACCATTTCTTGGTCAAAAATCCGTACGTGTTAGCCTTCAGTATTATTGAAAATGGTCATTCATGGCTATTTTCGACAAAAAATGGGGGTTGTGTGGCCAATGATCATCAACCAGAGGCTCGTAAACCTCACCCCACATATGTTTCCTTGCCATAGATCACATTCTTTGATTTCTGGTGGAGACCATTTTTTGGTCAAAAATCTGAATGTGTTAGCCTTCAGTGTCATTGAAAATGGTCGTTCATGGCTATTTTCGACAAAAATTAGGGTTGTGTGGCCATTGATCATCGACAAGAGGCTCGTACACCTCAACCCACATATGTTTCCTTGCCATAGATCGCATTCTTGGATTTATGGTGGAGACCATTTTTTGGTCAAAAATCCGTAGTTGTTAGCCTTCAATGTCATTGAAAATGGTTGTTCATGGCTATTTTCGACAAAAATAGGGGTTGTGTGGCCATTGATCATCGACTAGAGGCTCGTACACCTCACCCCACATATGTTTCCTTGCCGTAGATCACATTCTTGGATTCCTTTGTGGAGACCATTTCTTGGTCAAAAATCCGTAGGTGTTAGCCTTCGGTATTATTGAAAATGGTCGTTCATGGCTATTTTCGAAAAAATGGGGGTTGTGTGGCCATTGATCATCGACCAGAGGCTCATACACCTCACCCCACATATGTTTCCTTGCCATAGATCACATTCTTGGATTTCTGGTGGAGACCATTTCTTAGCCAAAAATCCGTAGGTGTTAGCCTCTAGTATTATTGAAAATGGTCGCTCATGGCTATTTTCATCAAAAATGGGGGTTGTGTGGCCATCTATCATCTTCTAGAGGCTCGTAAACCTCACCCACATATGTTTCCTTGCCATAGATCACATTCTTGGATTTCTGGTGGAGACCATTTCTTGGTCAAAAATTCGTACGTGTTAGCCTTCGGTATTATTGAAAATGGTCGTTCATGGCTATTTTTGACAAAATGGGGGTTGTGTGGCCATTGATCATCGACCAGAGGCTCGTACACCTCACCCACATATGTTTCATTGCCATAGATAACATTCTTGGATTTCTGGTGGAGACCATTTCTTGGGAAAAAATCCGAATGAGTTAGCCTTCGGTATTTTTGAAAATGGTCATTCATGGCTATTTTCGACAAAAATGGGGGTTGTGTGGCAATTGATCTTCGACCAGAGGCTCATACACCTCATTACACATATGTTTCCTTGCCATAGATCACATTCTTGGATTTATGGTGGAGACCATTTCTTGGTCAGAAATCCATAGGTGTTAGCCTTTAGTGTCATTGAAAATGGTCGTTCATGGCTATTTTCGACAAAAATGGGGGTTGTGTGGCCATTGATCATTGACCAGAGGCTCGTACACTTCACCCCACATATGTTTTCTTGCCATAGATCACATTCTTGGATTTCTGGAGGAGACCATTTCTTGGTCAAAAATCTGTTGGTGTTAGCCTTCGGTATTATTGAAAATGGTCGTTCATGGCTATTTTTGACTAAAATGGGGGTTGTGTGGCCATTTATCATCGACCAGAGGCTCGTACAATTCACCCCACATATGTTTCCTTGCCATAGATCACATTATTGGATTTCTGGTGGAGACCATTTCTTGGTCAAAAATCCGTACGTGTTAGCCTTCGGTATTATTGAAAATGGTCATTCATGGCTATTTTCGACAAAAATGGGTTTGTGTGGCCATTGATCTTCGACCAGAGGCTCATACACCTCACTACACTTATGTTTCCTTGCCATAGATCACATTCTTGGATTTATGGTGGAGACCATTTCTTGGTCAAAAATCCATAGGTGTTAGCCTTCAGTGTCTTTGAAAATGGTCGTTCATGGCTATTTTCGACAAAAATGGGGGTTGTGTGGCCATTGATCATTGACCAGAGGCTCGTACACTTCACCCCACATATGTTTTCTTGCCCTAGATCACATTCTTGGATTTCTAGAGGAGACCATTTCTTGGTCAAAAATCTGTTGGTGTTAGCATTCGGTATTATTGAAAATGGTCGTTCATGGCTATTTTTGACTAAAATGGGGGTTGTGTGGCCATTTATCATCGACCAGAGGCTCGTACAATTCACCCCACATATGTTTCCTTGCCATAGATCACATTCTTGGATTTCTGGTGGAGACCATTTCTTGGTCAAAAATCCGTACGTGTTAGCCTTCGGTATTATTGAAAATGGTCATTCATGGCTATTTTCGACACAAATGGGGGTTGTGTGGCCATTGATCTTCGACCAGAGGCTCATACACCTCACTACACATATGTTTCCTTGCCATAGATCACACTCTTGGATTTATGGTGGAGACCATTTCTTGGTCAAAAATCCATAGGTGTTAGCCTTCAGTGTCACTGAAAATGGTTGTTCATGGCTATTTTCGACAAAAATGGGGGTTGTGTGGCCATTGATCATCGACCAGAGGCTCGTACACTTCACCCCACATATGTTTTCTTGCCATAGATCATAATCTTGGATTTCTTGTGGAGACAATTTGTTGGTCAAAAATTCGTAGCTGTTAGCCTTCAGTGTCATTGAAAATGGTCATTCATGGTTATTTTCGACAAAAATGGGGGTTGTGTCGCCATTGATCATCGACCAGAGGATCGTACACCTCACCCCACATAAGTTTCCTTGCCATATATCACATTCTTGGATTTCTGGTGGAGACCATTTCTTGGTCAAAATTCCGTAGGTGTTAGCCTTCGGTGTTATTGAAAATGGTCGTTCATGGCTATTTTCGTCAAAAATGGGGGTTGTGTGGCAATTGATCATCGACCAAAGGCTCGTACACCTCACCCCATATGTGTTTCCTTGCCATAAACCACATTCTTGGATTTCTGGTGGTGACCATTTCTTGGTCAAAAATCCGTAGGTGTTAGCCTTCGGTATTATTGAAAATGGTCGTTCATGGCTATTTTCGACAAAAATGGGGGTTGTGTGGCCATTGATCATCGACCAAAGGCTCATACACCTCACCCCACATATGTTTCCTTGCCATAGACCACATTCTTGGATTTCTGGTGGAGACCATTTGTTGGTCAAAAATCCGTAGGTGTTAGCTTTCGGTATTATTGAAAATGGTCGTTCATGGCTATTTTCATCAAAAATGGGGGTTGTGTGGCCATTTATCATCGACCAGAGTCTCGTACACCTCACCCCACTTATGTTTCCTTGCCATAGAGCACACTCTAGGATTTCTGGTGGAGACCATTTCTTGGTCAAAAATTCGTACGTGTTAGCCTTCGGTATTATTGAAAATGGTCGTTCATGGCTATTTTCGACAAAATGGGGGTTGTGTGGCCATTGATCATCGACCAGAGGCTCGTACACCTCACCCACATATGTTTCCTTGCGGTAGATCACATTCTTGGATTTATGGTGGAGACCATTTGTTGGTCAAAAATTCGTAGGTGTTAGCCTTCAGTGTCATTGAAAATGGTCATTCATGGCTATTTTCGACAAAAATGGGGGTTGTGTGGCCATTGATCATCGACCAGAGGCTCGTACACTTCACCCCACATATGTTTTATTGCTATAGATCACATTCTTGGATTTCTGGTGGAGACCATTTCTTGGTCAAAAATCCATAGGTGTTAGCCTTTAGTGTCATTGAAAATGGTCGTTCATGGCTATTTTCGACAAAAATGGGGGTTGTGTGGCCATTGATCATCGACCAGAGGCTCGTACACTTCACCCCACAAATGTTTTCATGCCATAGATCACAATCTTGGATTTCTCGTGGAGACCATTTGTTGGTCAAAAATTCGTAGGTGTTAGCCTTAAGTGTCATTGAAAATGGTCATTCATGGCTATTTTCGACAAAAATGGGGGTTGTGTCGCCATTGATCATCGACCAGAGGCTCGTACACCTCACCCCACATAAGTTTCCTTGCCATAGATCACATTCTTGGATTTCTGGTGGAGACCATTTCTTGGTCAAAATTCCGTAGGTGTTAGCCTTCGGTATTATTGAAAATGGTCGTTCATGGCTATTTTCGACAAAAATGGGGGTTGTGTGGCAATTGATCATCGACCAAAGGCTCATACACCTCACCCCACATATGTTTCCTTGCCATAGACCACATTCTTGGATTTCTGGTGGAGACCATTTCTTGGTAAAAAATCCATAGGTGTTAGCCTTCAGTGTCATTGAAAATGGTCATTCATGGCTATTTTCGACAAAAATGGGGGTTCTGTGGCCATTGATCATCGACCAGAGGCTCGTACACTTCACCCCACATATGTTTTATTGTTATAGATCACATTCTTGGATTTCTGGTGGAGACCATTTCTTGGTCAAAAATATGTTGGTGTTAGCCTTCGGTATTATTGAAAATGGTCGTTCATGGCTATTTTCGACTAAAATGGGGGTTGTGTGGCCATTTATCATCGACCAGAGGCTCGTACACCTCACCCCACATATGTTTACTTGCCATAGATCACATTCTTGGATTTCTGGTTGAGACCATTTCTTGGTTAAAAATCCGTACGTGTTAGCCTTCGGTATTATTGAAAATGGTCATTTATGGCTATTTTCGACAAAAATGGGGTTGTGTGGCCATTGATTATCGACCAGAGGCTCGTACACCTCACCCCACACATGTTTCCTTGCCATAGGTCACATTCTTGGATTTCTGGTGGTGACCATTTCTTGGTAAAAAATCCGTAGGTGTTAGCCTTCGGTATTATTGAAAATGGTCGTTCATAGCTATTTTCGACAAAAATGGGGGTTGTGTGGCCATTGATCATCGACCAAAGGCTCATAAACCTCACCCCACATATGTTTCCTTGCCATAGACCACATTCTTGGATTTCTGGTGGAGACCATTTGTTGGTCAAAAATCCGTAGGTGTTAGCCTTCGGTATTATTGAAAATGGTCGTTCATGGCTATTTTCATCAAAAATGGGGGTTGTGTGGCCATTTATTATCAACCAGAGGCTCATACACCTCACCCCACATTTGTTTCCTTGCCATAGATCACATTCTTGGATTTCTAGTGGAGACCATTTCTTGGTCAAAAATCCGTACGTGTTAGCCTTTGGTATTATTGAAAATGGTCGTTCATGGCTATTTTCGACAAAATAGAGGTTCTGTGGCCATTGATCATCGACCAGAGGCTCATACACCTCACCCACATATGTTTCCTTGTTGTAGATCACATTCTTGGATTTCTGGTGGAGACCATTTCTTGGGCAAAAATCTGAATGTGTTAGCCTTCGGTATTATTGAAAATGGTTATTCATGGCTATTTTCGACAAAAAATGGGGGTTGCGTGGCCATTTATCTTCAACCAGAGGCTCATACACCTCACTACACATATGTTTTCTTGCCATAGATCACATTCTTGGATCTATGGTGGAGACCAGTTCTTGGTCAAAAATCCATAGGTGTTAGCCTTCAGTGTCATTGAAAATAGTCGTTCATGGCTATTTTCGACAATAATGGGGGTTGTGTGGCCATTGATAATCGACCAGAGGCTCGTACACCTCACCCCACATATGTTTCCTTGCCATAGATCACATTCTTGGATTTCTGGTGGAGACCATTTCTTGGTCAAAAATCCGTAGGTGTTAGCCTTCGGTATCATTGAAAATGGTCGTTCATGGCTATTTTCGACAAAAATGGGGGTTGTGTGGCCATTGATCATCGACTAGAGGCTAGTACACCTCACCCCACATATGTTTTATTGCCATAGATCAAAATCTTGGATTTCTCGTGGAGACCATTTCTTGGTCAAAAATCCGTACGTGTTAGCCTTCGGTATTATTGAAAAAGGTCGTTCATGGCTATTTTCGACAAAAATGGGGGTTGTGTGGCCATTGATCATCGGCAAGTGGCTCGTACACCTCACCTGACATATAATTCCTTGCCATAGACCATATTCTTGGATTTCTGGTGGAGACGATTTCTTGGTCAAAAATCCGTAGGTGTTAGCCTTCAGTATTATTGAAAATGGTCGTTCATGGCTATTTTCGACAAAAATGGGGGTTGTGTGGCCATTGATCATCAACCAGAGGCTCGTACACCTCACCCCACATATGTTTCCTTGCCATAGATCAAATTCTTGGATTTCTGGTGAAGACCATTTCTTGGTCAAAAATCCGTAGGTGTTAGCCTTCGATATTATTGTAAATGGTCGTTCATGGCTATTTTCGACGAAAATGGGGGTTGTGTGGCCATTGATCATCGACCAGAGGCTCATACACCTCACCCCACATATGTTTCCTTGCCATAGATCACATTCTTGGATTTCTGGTGGAGACCATTTCATGGTCAAAAATCTGTAGGTGTTAGCCTTTGGTATTATTGAAAATGGTCGTTCATGGCTATTTTCGACAAAATGGGGGTTGTGTGGCCATTGATCATCGACCAGAGGCTCGTACACCTCACCCCACATATGTTTCCTTGCCATAGATCACATTCTTGGATTTCTGGTGGAGACCATTTCTTGGGCAAAAATCCGAATGTGTTAGCCTTAGCCTTCGGTATTATTGAAAATGGTCATTCATGGCTATTTTCGACAAAAATGGGGGTTGTGTGGCCATTTATCTTCAACCAGAGGCTCATACACCTCACTACACATATGTTTTCTTGCCATATATCACATTCTTGGATCTATGGTGGAGACCAGTTCTTGGTCAAAAAATCCGTAGGTGTAGCCTTCAGTGTCATTGAAAATAGTCGTTCATGGCTATTTTCGAAAGAAATGGGGGTTGTGTGGCCATTGATAATCGACCAGAGGCTCGTGCACCTCACCCCACAAATGTTTCCTTGCCATAGATCACATTCTTGGATTTCTGGTGGAGACCATTTCTTGGTCAAAAATCTGTATGTGTTAGCCTTCGGTATTATTGAAAATGGTCGTTCATTGCTATTTTCGACAAAAATGGGGGTTGTGTGGCCATTTATCTTCGACCAGAGGCTCGTACACCTGACCCCACATATGTTTCATTACCATAGATCACAATCTTGGATTTCTCGTGGAGACCATTTCTTGGTCACAAATCCGTACGTGTTAGCCTTCTGTATTATTGAAAATGGTCGTTCATGGCTAGTTTCGACAAAAAATGGGGTTGTGTGGCCATTGATCATCGACCAGAGGCTCGTACAACTCACCCCACATATGTTTCCTTGCCATAGATAATATTCTTGGATTTCTGGTGGAGACGATTTCTTGGTCAAAAATCCGTAGGTGTTAGCCTTCTGTATTATTGAAAATGGTCGTTCATGGCTATATTCGACAAAAATGGGGGTTGCGTGGCCATTGATCATCGACCAGAGTCTCGTACACCTCACCCCACATATGTTTCCTTGCAATAGATCACATTCTTGGATTTCTGGTGGAGACCGTTTCTTGGTCAAAAATCCGTAGGTGTTAGCCTTCGGTATTATTGAAAATGGTCGTTCATGGCTATTTTCGACTAAAATGGGGGTTGTGTGGCCATTTATCATCGACCAGAGGCTCGTACACCTCACCCCACATATGTTTACTTGCCATAGATCACATTCTTGGATTTCTGGTGGAGACCGTTTCTTGCCTAAGAAATGGTCTCCACCAGAAATCCAAGAATGTGATCTACGGCAAGGAAACATATGTGGGTGAGGTGTATGAGCCTCTGGTCGATGATCAATGGCCATAGAACCTCTATTTTGTCGAAAATAGTCATGAACGACCATTTTCAATAATACCGAAGGCTAACACGTACGGATTTTTGACCAAGAAATGGTCTCCACCAGAAATCCAAGAATGTGATCTACGGCAAGGAAACATATGTGGGTGAGGTGTACGAGCCTCTGGTCGATGATCAATGGCCACGCAACCCCATTTTGTCGAAAATAGCCATGAACGACCACGACCATTTTCAATAATACCGAAGGCTAACACGTACGAATTTTTGACCAAGAAATGGTCTCCACTAGAAATCCAAGAATGTGATCTATGGCAAGGAAACATATGTGGGGTGAGGTGTACGAGCCTCTGGTTGATGATAAATGGCCACACAACCCCCATTTTTGACGAAAATAGCCATGAATGACCATTTTCAATAATACCGAAGGCTAACACCTACGGATTTTTGACCAACAAATGGTGTCCACCAGAAACCAAGAATATGGTCTATGGCAAGGAAACATATGTGGGGTGAGGTGTATGAGCCTTTGGTCGATGATCAATGGCCACACAACCCCCATTTTTGTCGAAAATAGCTATGAAGGACCATTTTCAATAATACCGAAGGCTAACACCTATGGATTTTTGACGAAGAAATGGTCACCACCAGAAATCCAAGAATGTGATCTATGGCAAGGAAACATATGTGGGGTGAGGTGTACGAGCCTCTGGTCGATAATCAATGGCCACACAACCCCCATTTTTGTCGAAAATAGCCATAAATGACCATTTTCAATAATACCGAAGGCTAACACGTACGGATTTTTAACCAAGAAATGGTCTCCACCAGAAATCCAAGAATGTGATCTATGGCAAGTAAACATATGTGGGGTGAGGTGTACGAGCCTCTGGTCGATAATAAATGGCCACACAACCCCCATTTTAGTCGAAAATAGCCATGAACGACCATTTTCAATAATACCGAAGGCTAACACCAACAGATTTTTGACCAAGAAATGGTCTCCACCAGAAATCCAAGAATGTGATCTATAGCAAGAAAACATATGTGGGGTGAAGTGTACGAGCTTCTGGTCGATGATCAATGGCCACACAACCCCCATTTTTGTCGAAAATTGCCATGAACGACCATTTTCAATGACACTGAAGGCTAACACGTACGGATTTTTAACCAAGAAATGGTCTCCACCAGAAATCCAAGAATGTGGTCTATGGCAAGGAAACTTATGTGGGGTGCGGTGTATGAGCCTTTGGTCGATGATCAATTGCCACACAACCCCCATTTTGTCGAAAATAGCCATGAACGACCATTTTCAATAATACCGAAGGCTAACACCTATGGATTTTTGACCAAGAAATGGTCTCCACCAGAAATCCAAGAATGTGATCTATGGCAAGATAACATATGTGGGGTGAGGTGTACGAGCCTCTGGTCGATGATCAATGGCCACGCAACCCCCATTTTTGTCGAAAATAGCCATGAACGACCATTTTCAATGACACTGAAGGCTAACACCTATGGATTTTTGACAAAGAAATGGTCTCCACTATAAATCCAAGAATGTGATATATGGCAAGGAAACATATGTGTAGTGAGGTGTATGAGCCTCTGGTCGAAGATCAATGGCCACACAACCCCCATTTGTGTCGAAAATAGCCATGAACGACCATTTTCAATGACACTGAAGGCTAACACCTATGGATTTTTTACCAAGAAATGGTCTCCACCATAAATCCAAGAATGTCATCTATGGCAAGGAAACATATGTGTAGTGAGGTGTATGAGCCTCTGGTCGATGATCAATGGCCACACAACCCCCATTTTTGTCGAAAATAGCCATGAACGACCATTTACAATAATATCGAAGGCTAACACCTACGGATTTTTGACCAAGAAATGGTCTCCACCAGAAATCCAAGAATGTGATCTATGGCAAGGAAACATATGTGGGGTGAGGTGTACGAGCCTCTGATCGATGATCAATGGCCACACAACCCCCATTTTTGTTGAAAATAGCATGAACGACCATTTTCAATAATTGTGAAGGCTAACACCTACGGATTTTTGACCACGAAATCGTCTCCACCAGAAATCCAAGAATATGATCTATGGCAAGGAAACATATTTGTGGTGAGGTGTACGAGCCTCTGGTCGATGATCAATGGCCACACAACCCCCATTTTTGTCGAAAACAGCCATGAACGACCATTTTCAATAATACCGAAGGCTAACACTTACGGATTTTTGACCAAGAAATGGTCTCCACAAGAAATACAAGATTGTGATCTATGGGAATTAAACATATGTGGGGTGAGGTGTACGAGCCTCTGGTCGATGATAAATGGCCACACAACCCCCATATTTGTCAAAAATAGCCATGAACGACCATTTTCAATAATACCGAAGGCTAACACCTACGGATTTTTGACCAAGAAATAATCTCCACCAGAAATCCAAGAATGTGATCAATGGCAAGGAAACATATGTGGGGTGAGGTGTACGAGCCCCTGGTCGATTATCAATGGCCACACAACCCCCATTTTTGTCGAAAATTGCCATGAACGACTATTTTCAATGACACTGAAGGCTAACACCTATGGATTTTTGACCAAGAACTGGTCTCCACCATAGATCCAAGAATGTGATCTATGGCAAGAAAACATATGTGTAGTAAGGTGTATGAGCCTCTGGTTGAAGATAAATGGCCACACAACCCCCATTTTTGTCGAAAATAGCCATGAATGACCATTTTCAATAATACCGAAGGCTAACACATTCGGATTTTTGCCCAAGAAATGGTCTCCACCAGAAATCAAAAAATGTGTTCTATGTCAAGGAAAACTATGTGGGGTGAGGTGTATGAGCCTCTGGTCGATGATCAATGGCCACAGAACCTCTATTTTGTCAAAAATAGCCATGAACGACCATTTTCAATAATACCAAAGGCTAACACGTACGGATTTTTGACCAAGAAATGGTCTCCACCAGAAATCCAAGAATGTGATCTATAGCAAGAAAACATATGTGGGGTTAAGTGTACAAGCCTCTTGTCGATGATCAATGGCCACACAACCCCCATTTTTGTCGAAAATAGCCATGAACGACCATTTTCAATGACACTAAAGGCTAACACCTATGAATTTTTGACCAAGAGATGGTCTTCACCAGAAATCCAAGAATGTGGTCTATGGCAAGGAAACATATGTGGGGTGAGGTGTATGAGCCTTTGGTCGATGATCAATTGCCACACAACCCCCATTTTTGTCGAAAATAGCCATGAACGACCATTTTCAATAATACCGAAGGCTAACACCTACGGATTTTTGACCAAGAAATGGTCTCCACCAGAAATCCAAGAATGTGATCTATGGCAAGGAAACTTATGTGGGGTGCGGTGTACAAGCCTCTAGTCGATGATTAATGGCGACACAACCCCCATTTTTGTCGAAAATAGCCATGAATGACCATTTTCAATGACACTGAAGGCTAACACCAACGAATTTTTGACCAACAAATGGTCTCCACGAGAAATCCAAGATTGTGATCTATGGCAAGATAACATATGTGGGGTAAAGTGTACGAGCCTCTGGTCGATGATCAATGGCCACGCAACCCCCATTTTTGTCGAAAATAGCCATGAACGACCATTTTCAATGACACTGAAGGCTAACACCTATGGATTTTTGACAAAGAAATGGTCTCCACTATAAATCCAAGAATGTGATATATGGCAAGGAAACATATGTGTAGTGAGGTGTATGAGCCTCTGGTCGAAGATCAATGGCCACACAACCCCCATTTGTGTCGAAAATAGCCATGAACGACCATTTTCAATGACACTGAAGGCTAACACCTATGGATTTTTGACCAAGAAATGGTCTCCACCATAAATCCAAGAATGTCATCTATGGCAAGGAAACATATGTGTAGTGAGGTGTATGAGCCTCTGGTCGATGATCAATGGTCACACAACCCCCCATTTTTGTCGAAAATAGCCATGAACAACCATTTACAATAATACCGAAGGCTAACACCTACGGATTTTTGACCAAGAAATGGTATCCACCAGAAATCCAAGAATGTGATCTATGGCAAGGAGACATATGTGGGGTGAGGTGTACGAGCCTCTGGTCGATGATCAATGGCCACACAACCCCCATTTTTGTCGAAAATAGCCATGAACGACCATTTTCAATAATTCCGAAGGCTAACACCTACGGATTTTTGACCAAGAAATCGTCTCCACCAAAAATCCAAGAATATGATCTATGGCAAGGAAACATATTTGGGGTGAGGTGTACAAGCCTCTGGTCGATGATCAATGGCCACACAACCCCCATTTTTGTCGAAAACAGCCATGAACGACCATTTTCAATAATACCGAAGGCTAACACGTACGGATTTTTGCCCAAGAAATGGTCTCCACGAGAAATCCAAGATTGTGATCTATGGCAATTAAACATATGTGGGGTGAGGTGTACGAGCCTCTGGTCGATGATAAATGGCCACACAACCCCCATTTTTGTCGAAAATAGCCATGAACGACCATTTTCAATAATACCGAAGGCTAACACCTACGGATTTTTGACCAAGAAATGGTCTCCACCAGAAATCCAAGAATGTGATCTATGGCAAGGAAACATATGTGGGGTGAGGTTTACGAGCCCCTGGTCGATTATCAATGGCCACACAACCCCCATTTTTGTCGAAAATTGCCATGAACGACTATTTTCAATGACACTGAAGGCTAACACCTATGGATTTTTGACCAAGAACTGGTCTCCACCATAGATCCAAGAATGTGATCTATGGCAAAAAAACATATGTGTAGTGAGGTGTATGAGCCTCTGGTTGAAGATAAATGGCCACACAACCCCCATTTTTGTCGAAAATAGCCATGAATGACCATTTTCAATAATACCGAAGGCTAACACATTCGGATTTTTGCCCAAGAAATGGTCTCCACCAGAAATCCAAAAATGTGATCTATGTCAATGAAACATATGTGGGGTGAGGTGTATGAGCCTCTGGTCGATGATCAATGGCCACAGAACCTCTATTTTCTCAAAAATAGCCATGAACGACCATTTTCAATAATACCGAAGGCTAACACGTACGGATTTTTGACCAAGAAATGGTCTCCACCAGAAATCCAAGAATGTGATCTACGGCAAGGAAACATATGTGGGTGAGGTGTACGAGCCTCTGGTCGATGATCAATGGCCACACAACCCCCATTTTGTCGAAAATAGCCATGAACTACCATTTTCAATAATACCGAAGGCTAACACGTACGAATTTTTGACCAAGAAATGGTCTCCACCAGAAATCCAAGAGTGTGCTCTACGGCAAGGAAACATATGTGGGGTGAGGTGTACGAGCCTCTGGACGATGATAAATGGCCACACAACCCCCATTTTTGATGAAAATAGCCTTGAACGACCATTTTCAATAATATCGAAAGCTAACACCTACGGATTTTTGACCAACAAATGGTCTCCACCAGAAATCCAAGAATGTGGTCTATGGCAAGGAAACATATGTGGGGTGAGGTGTATGAGCCTTTGGTCGATGATCAATGGCCACACAACCCCCATTTTTGTCGAAAATAGCCATGAACGACCATTTTCAATAATACCGAAGGCTAACACCTACGGTTTTTTGACAAGAAATGGTCACCACTAGAAATCCAAGAATGTGGTATATGGCAAGGAAACACATGTGGGGTGAGGTGTATGAGCCTTTGGTCGATGATCAATTGCCACGCAACCCCCATTTTTGTCGAAAATAGCCATGAACGACCATTTTCAATAATACTGAAGGCTAACACCTACGGATTTTTCACCAAGAAATGGTCTCCACCAGAAATCCAAAAATGTGATATATGGCAAGGAAACTTATGTGGGGTGAGGTGTACGATCCTCTGGTCGATGATCAATGGCCACACAACCCCCATCTTTGTCGAAAATAGCCATGAATGACCATTTTCAATGACACTGAAGGCTAACACCTACGAATTTTTGACCAAGAAATGGTCTCCACCATAAATCCAAGAATGTGATCTATGGCAAGGAAACATATGTGTAGTGAGGTGTATGGGCCTTTGGTCGAAGATCAATGGCCACACAACCCCCATTTGTGTCGAAAATAGCCATGAGCGACCATTTTCAATAATACTAGAGGCTAAGACCTACGGATTTTTGACCAAGAAATGGTCTCCACCAGAAATCCAAGAATGTGATCTATGGCAAGGAAACATATGTGGGGTGAATTGTACAAGCCTCTGGTCGATGATAAATGGCCACACAACCCCCATTTTAGTCGAAAATAGCCATGAATGACCATTTTCATTAATACCGAAGGCTAACACCAAAAGATTTTTGACCAAGAAATGGTCTCCTCCAGAAATCCAAGAATGTGATCTATGGGAAGAAAACATATGTGGGGTGAAGTGTACGAGCCTCTGGTCGATGATCAATGGCCACACAACCCCCATTTTTGTCGAAAATAGCCATGAACGACCATTTTCAATGACACTAAAGGCTAACACCTATGGCAAGGAAACATATGTGGGTGAGGTTTACGAGCCTCTGGTTGATGATCATTGGCCACACAACCCCCATTTTTTTTGAAAATAGCCATGAATGACCATTTTCAACAATACCGAAGGCTAACACGTATGGATTTTTGACCAAGAAATGGTCTCCACCAGAAATCCAAGAATGTGATCTATGGCAAGGAAACACATGTGGGGTGAGGTGTATGAGCCTCTGGTCGATGATAAATGGCCACACAACCCCCATTTTAGTCGAAAATAGCCATGAACGACCATTTTCAATAATACCGAAGGCTAACACCAATGGATTTTTGACCAAGAAATGGTCTCCACCAGAAATCCTAGAATGTGATCTCTGGCAAGAAAACATATGTGGGGTGAAGTGTACAAGCCTCTGGTCGATGATCAATGGCCACACAAACCCCATTTTTGTCGAAAATAGCCATGAACGACCATTTTCAATGACACTGAAGGCTAACACCTATGGATTTTTGACCAAGAAATGGTCTCCACAATAAATCCAAGAATGTGATCTATGGCAAGGAAACATATGTGTAGTGAGGTGTATGAGCCTTTGGTCGAATATCAATGGCCACACATCCCCCATTTTTGTCGAAAATAGCCATGAACGACCATTTTCAATAGTACCGAAGGCTAAAACATTTAGATTTTTGACCAGAAATGGTCTCCACCAGAAATCAAAGAATGTGATCTATGGCAAGGAAACATATGTGGGGTGAGGTTTACGAGCCTCTGGTCGATGATCAATGGCCACACAACCCCCATTTTTGTCGAAAATAGCCATGAATGACCATTTTCAATAATACTGAAGGCTAACATGTACAGATTTTTGACCAATAAATGGTCTCCACCGGAAATCCAAGAATGTGATCTATGGCAAGGAAACATATGTGGGGTGAGGTGTACGAGCCTCTGGTCGATGATCATTGGCCACACAACCCCCATTTTTGTCAAAAATAGCCATGAATGACCATATTCAATAATAACGAAGGCTAACACGTACGGATTTTTGACCAAGAAATGGTCTCCACCAGAAATCCAAGAATGTGATCTATGGCAAGGAAACATATGTGGGGTGAATTGCATGAGCCTCTGGTCGATGATAAATGGCCACACAACCCCCATTTTAGTCGAAAATAGCCATGAACGACCATTTTCAATAATACTGAAGGCTAACTCCAACAGATTTTTGACGAAGGAATGGTCTCCTCCAGAAATCCAACAATGTGATCTATGGAAAGAAACCATATGTGGGGTGAAGTGTATGAGCCTCTGGTCGATGATCAATGGCCACACAACCCCCATTTTTTGTCGAAAATAGCCATGAATGACCATTTTCAAAAATACCAAAGGCTAACACATTCGGATTTTTGCCCAAGAAATGGTCTCCACTAGAAATCCAAGAATGTGATCTATGGCAAGGAAACATATGTGGGGTGAGGTGTACGAGCCTCTGGTCGATGATCAATGGCCACACAACCCCCATTTTGCCGAAAATAGCCATGAACGACCATTTTCAATAATACCGAAGGCTAACACGTACGAGTTTTTGACCAAGAAATGGTCTCCACCAGAAATCCAAGAATGTGATTTATGGCAAGGAAACATATGTGGGGCGAGGTTTATGAGCCTCTAGTCAATGATAAATGGCCACACAACCCCCATTTTTTATGAAAATAGCCATGAGCGACCATTTTCAATAATACTAGAGGCTAACACCTACGGATTTTTTACCAAGAAATGGTCTCCACCAGAAATCCAAAAATGTGATCTATGGCAAGGAAACATATGTGGGGTGAGGTGTATGAGCCTCTGGCGATGATCAATGGCCACACAACCCCCATTTTTGTCAAAAATAGCCATGAACGACCATTTTCAATAATACCGAAGGCTAACACATACGGATTTTTGACCAAGAAATGGTCTACACCAGAAATCCAACAATGTGATCTACGGCAAGGAAACATATGTGGGGTGAGGTGTATGAGCCTCTGGTCGACGATCAATGGCCACACAACCCTATTTTTTGTCGAAAATAGCCATGAACGACCATTTTCAATGACACTGAAGGCTAACACCTACGGATTTTTGACCAAGAAATGGTCTCCACCATAAATCCAAGAATGTGATCTATGGCAAGGAAACTTATGTGTAGTGAGGTGTATGAGCCTCTGGTCGAAGATCAATGGCCACACAACCCCCATTTTTGTCGAAAATAGCCATGAATGACCATTTTCAAAAATACCAAAGGCTAACACATTCGGATTTTTGCCCAAGAAATGGTCTCCACCAGAAATCCAAGAATGTGATCTATGGCAAGGAAACATATGTGGGGTGAGGTGTACGAGCCTCTGGTCGATGATCAATGGCCACACAACCCCCATTTTGCCGAAAATAGCCATGAACGACCATTTTCAATAATACCGAAGGCTAACACGTACGAGTTTTTGACCAAGAAATGGTCTCCACCAGAAATCCAAGAATGTGATCTATGGCAAGGAAACATATGTGGGGTGAGGTTTATGAGCCTCTAGTCGATGATAAATGGCCACACAACCCCCATTTTTTATGAAAATAGCAATGAGCGACCATTTTCAATAATACTAGAGGCTAACACCTATGGAATTTTGACCAAGAAATGGTCTCCACCAGAAATCCAAGAATGTGATCTATGGCAAGGAAACATATGTGGGGTGAGGTGTATGAGCCTCTGGTCGATGATCAATGGCCACACAACCCCCATTTTTGTCGAAAATAGCCATGAATGACCATTTTCAATAATACCAAAGGCTAACACCTTCGGATTTTTAACCAAGAAATGGTCTCCACCAGAAATCCAAGAATGTGACCTACGGCAAGGAAACATATGTGGGGTGAGGTGTATGAGCCTCTGGTCGACGATCAATGGCCACACAACCCTAATTTTTGTCAAAAATAGCCATGAACGACCATTTTCAATGACACTGAAGGCTAACACCTACGGATTTTTGACCAAGAAATGGTCTCCACCATAAATCCAAGAATGTGATCTATGGCAAGGAAACATATGTGTAGTGAGGTGTATGAGCCTCTGGTCGAAGATCAATGGCCACACAACCCCCATTTTTGTCGAAAATAGCCATGAATGACCATTTTCAAAAATACCAAAGGCTAACACATTCGGATTTTTGCCCAAGAAATGGTCTCCACCAGAAATCCAAGAATGTGATCTATGGCAAGGAAACATATGTGGGGTGAGGTGTACGAGCCTCTGGTCGATGATCAATGGCCACACAACCCCCATTTTGCCAAAAATAGCCATGAACGACCATTTTCAATAATACCGAAGGCTAACACGTACGAGTTTTTGACCAAGAAATGGTCTCCACCAGAAATACAAGAATGTGATCTATGGCAAGGAAACATATGTGGGGTGAGGTTTATGAGCCTCTAGTCGATGATAAATGGCCACACAACCCCCATTTTTTATGAAAATAGCCATGAGCGACCATTTTCAATAATACTAGAGGCTAACACCTACGGATTTTTGACCAAGAAATGGTCTCCACCAGAAATCCAAGAATGTGATCTATGGCAAGGAAACATATGTGGGGTGAGGTGTATGAGCCTCTGGTCGACGATCAATGGCCACACAACCTCCATTTTTGTCGAAAATAGCCATGAACGACCATTTTCAATAATACCGAAGGCTAACACCTACGGATTTTTGACCAAGAAATGGTCTCCACCAGAAATCCAAGAATGTGATCTACGACAAGGAAACATATGTGGGGTGAGGTGTATGAGCCTCTGGTCGACGATCAATGGCCACACAACCCTAATTTTTGTCGAAAATAGCCATGAACGACCATTTTCAATGACACTGAAGGCTAACACCTACGGATTTTTGACCAAGAAATGGTCTCCACCATAAATCCAAGAATGTTATCTATGGCAAGGAAACATATGTGTAGTGAGGTGTATGAGCCTCTGGT
The DNA here is from genome assembly GCF_902167145.1 of Zea mays. Lineage (NCBI taxonomy): Eukaryota > Viridiplantae > Streptophyta > Magnoliopsida > Poales > Poaceae > Zea > Zea mays. The sequence continues at coordinate 200,754,597 of NC_050100.1, forward strand.
CCAATATCAATGGCCACACAACCCCCATTTTTGTCGAAAATAGCCATGAACGACCATTTTCAATAGTTTCGAAGGCTAACACATTCGGATTTTTGACCAAGAAATGGTCTCCACCAGAAATCAAAGAATGTGATCTATGGCAAGGAAACATATGTGGGATGAGGTGTACGAGCCTTTGGTCGATGATCAATGGCCACACAACCCCCATTTTTGTCGAAAATAGCCATGAATGACCATTTTCAATAATACCAAAGGCTAACACGTACGGATTTTGACCAAGAAATGGTCTCCACCAGATATCCAAGAATGTGATCTATGGCAAGGAAACATATGTGGGTTGAGGTGTATTAGCCTCTGGTCGATGATAAATGGCTACACAACCCCCATTTTAGTCGAAAATAGCCATGAACGACCATTTTCAATAATACAGAAGGCTAACACCAACAGATTTTTGACCAAGAAATGGTCTCCACCAGAAATCCAAGATTGTAATCTATGGCAAGAAAAAATATGTGGGGTGAAGTGTACGAGCCTCTGGTCGATGATCAATGGCCACACAACCTCCATTTTTGTCGAAAATAGCCATGAACGATAATTTTCAATGACACTGAAGGCTAACACCTATGGATTTTTGACCAAGAAATGGTCTCCACCATAAATCCAAGAATTTGATCTATGGCAAGGAAACATATGTGTAGTGAGGTGTATGAGCCTCTGGTCGAAGATCAATGGCCACACAACCCCCATTTTTGTCGAAAATAGCCATGAATGACCATTTTCAATAATACCGAAGGCTAACACATTCGGATTTTTGCCCAAGAAATGGTCTCCACCAGAAATCCAAGAATGTGATCTATGGCAAGGAAACATATGTGGGGTGAGGTGTACGAGCCTCTGGTCGATGATCAATGGCCACACAACCCCCATTTTGTCGAAAATAGCCATAAACGACTATTTTCAATAATACCGAAGGCTAACACGTACGAATTTTTGACCAAGAAATGGGCTCCACCAGAAATCCAAGAATGTGATCTATGGCAAGGAAACGTATGTGGGGTGAGGTGTATGAACCTCTGGTCGATGATAAATGGCCACACAACCCCCATTTTTGATGAAAATAGCCATGAACGACCATTTTCAATAATACCAGAGGCTAACACCTACGAATTTTTGACCAAGAAACGGTCTCCACCAGAAATCCAAGAATGTGATCTATGGCAAGGAAACATATGTGGGGTGAGGTGTATGAGCCTCTGATCGATGATGAATGGCCACGCAACCCCCATTTTTGTCGAAAATAGCCATGAACGACCATTTTCAATAATACCGAAGGCTAACACCAACGGATTTTTGACCAAGAAATGGTCCCCACTAGAAATCCAAGAATGTGATCTATGGCAAGAAAACATATGTCGAGTGAAGTGTACGAGCCTCTGGTTGATGATCAATGGCCACACAAACCCCATTTTTGTCGAAAATAGCCATGAACGACCATTTTCAATGACACTGAACGCTAACGCTTACGGATTTTTGACCAAGAAATGGTCTCCACCATAAATCCAAGAATGTGATCTATGGAAAGGAAACATGTGTAGTGAGGTGTATGAGCCTTTGGTCGAATATCAATGGCCACACAACCCCCATTTTTGTCGAAAATAGCCATGAACGACCATTTTCAATAGTACCGAAGGCTAAAACATTCAGATTTTTGACCAAGAAATGGTCTCCACCAGAAATCAAAGAATGTGATCTATGGCAAGGAAACATATGTGGGGTGAGGTTTACGAGCCTCTGGTCGATGATCAATGGCCACACAACCCCCATTTTTGTCAAAAATAGCCATGAATGACCATTTTCAATAATACTGAAGGCTAACACGTATAGATTTTTGACCAATAAATGGTCTCCACCAGAAATCCAAGAATGTGATCTATGGCAAGGAAACATATGTGGGGTGAGGTGTACGAGCCTCTGGTCGATGATAAATGGCCACACAACCCCCATTTTAGTCGAAAATAGCCATGCACGGCCATTTTCAATAATACCGAAGGCTAACACCAACGGATTATTGACTAAGAAATGGTCTCCACCAGAAATCCAAGAATGTGATCTATGGCAAGAAAACCTATGTGGGGTGAAGTGTACGAGCCTCTGGTCGATGATCAATGGCCACACAACCCCCATTTTTGTCGGAAATAGCCATAAACGACCATTTTCAATGACACTGAAGGCTAACACCTACGGATTTTTGACCAAGAACTGGTCTCCACCATAAATCCAAGAATGTGATCTATGGCAACGAAACATATGTATAGTGAGGTGTATGAGCCTCTGGTCAAAGATCAATGGCCACACAACCCCTATTTTTGTCGAAAATAGCCATGAATGACAATTTTTAATAATACCGAAGGCTAACACATTCGGATTTTTGCCCAAGAAATAGTCTCCACTAGAAATCCAAGAATGTGATCTATGGCAAGGAAACATATGTGGGGTGAGGTGTACGAGCCTCTGGTCGATGATCAATGGCCACACAACCCCCATTTTGTCGAAAATAGCCATGAACGATCATTTTCAATAATACTGAAGGCTAACACGTACGAATTTTTGACCAAGAAATGGTCTCCACCAGAAATCCAAGAATGTGATCTATAGCAAGGAAACATATGAGGGGTGAGGTGTACGAGCCTCTGGTCGATGATAAATGGCCACACAACCCCCATTTTTGGTGAAAATAGCCATGAACGACCATTTTCAATAATACCGAAGGCTAACACCTATGGATTTTTGACCAAGAAATGGTCTCCACCAGAAATCCAAAATGTGATCTATGGCAAGAAAACATATGTGGGGTGAGGTGTACGAGCCTTTGGTCGATGATCAATGGCCACATAACCCCCATTTTTGTCGAAAATAGCCATGAACGACCATTTTCAATGACACTGAAGGGTAACACCTACGGATTTTTGACCAAGAAATGGTCTCCACCATAAGTCCAAGAATGTGATCTATGGCAAGGAAACATATGTGGGGTGAGGTGTATGGGCCTCTGGTCGTTGATCAATGGCCACACAACGCCCATTTTTTGTCGAAAATAGCGATCAACGACCATTTTCAATAATATAGAAGGCTAACACGTATGGATTTTTGACCAAGAAATGGTCTCCACCAGAAATCCAAGAATGTGATATATGGCAAGGAAACATATGTGGGGTGAGGTTTACGAGCCTCTAGTCGATGATCAATGGCCACACAACCCCCATTTTTGTCGAAAATAGCCATGAACGACCATTTTCAATGACACTGAAGGCTAACACCTACGGAATATTGTCGAAGAAATGGTCTCCACCATAAATCCAAGAATGTGATCTATGGCAAGGAAACACATGTGTAGTGAGGTGTATGAGCCTCTGGTCGAAGATCAATGGCCACAAAACACCCATTTTTGTCGAAAATCGCCATGAATGACCATTTTCAATAATACCGAAGGCTAACACATTCAGATTTTTGCCCAAGAAATGGTCTCCACCATAAATCCAAGAATGTGATCTATGGCAAGGAAACATATGTGTAGTGAGGTGTATGATCCTCTGGTCGAATATCAATGGCCACACAACCCTTATTTCTGTTGAAAATAGCCATGAACGACCATTTTCAATAGTACCGAAGCTAACACATTCGGATTTTTGACCAAGAAATGGTCTCCACCAGAAATCAAAGAATGTGATCTATGGCAAGGAAACATATGTGGGGTGAGGTTTATGAGCCTCTGGTCGATGATCAATGGCCACACAACCCCCATTTTTGTCGAAAATAGCCATGAATGGCCATTTTCAATAATACCGAAGGCTAACAAGTACGGATTTTTGACCCAGAAATGGTCTCCACCAAAAATCCAAGAATGTGATCTATGGCAAGGAAACATATGTGGGTGAGGTGTACGAGCTTCTGGTCGATGATAAATGACCACACAACCCCCATTTTAGACGAAAATAGCCATGAACGACCATTTTCAATAATACCGAAGGCTAACACCAACGGATTCTTGACTAAGAAATGGTCTCCACCAGAAATCCAAGAATGTGATCAATGGCAAGAAAACATATGTGGGGTTAAGTGTACGAGCCTCTGGTCGATGATCAATGGCCACACAACCCCCATTTTGTCGAAAATTGCCATGAACGACCATTTTCAATGACACAGAAGGCTAACACCTACGGATTTTTGCCCAAGAAATGGTCTCCACCATAAATCCAAGAATGTGATCTATGGCAAGGAAACATATGTGAGGTGAGGTGTATGAGCCTCTGGTCGATGATAAATGGCCACACAACCCCCGTTTTTTACGAAAATAGCCATGAACGACCATTTTCAATAATACCGAAGGCTAACACCTACGGATTTTTGATCAAGAAATGGTCTCCACCAGAAATCCAAGAATGTGATCTATGGCAAGGAAACATACGTGGGGTGAGGTGTATGAGCCTCTGGTCGATGATCAATGGCCACACAACCCCCATTTTTGTCGAAAATAGCCATGAACGACCATTTTCAATAATACCGAAGGCTAACACCTACGGATTTTTGACCAAGAAATGTTCTCCACCAGAAATCCAAAATGTGATCTATGGTAAGGAAACATATGTAAGGTGAGGTGTACGAGCCTCTGGTCGATGATCAATGGCCACACAACCCCCATTTTGTCGAAAATAGACATGAACGACCATTTACAATGACACTGAAGGCTAACACCTACGGATTTTTGACCAAGAAATGGTCTCCACTAGAAATCCAAGAATGTGATCTATGGCAAGGAAACATATGTGGGGTGAGGTGTATGGGCCTCTGGCTGAGGATCAATGGCCACACAACGCCCATTTTTATCGAAAATAGCGATCAACGACCATTTTCAATAATACCGAAGGGCCGATGTTGATCGCTATTTTCGATAAAAATGGGCGTTGTGTGGCCATTGATCATCGGCCAGAGGCCCATACACCTCACCCCACATATGTTTCCTTGCCATAGATCACATTCTTGGATTTCTAGTGGAGACCATTTCTTGGTCAAAAATCCGTAGGTGTTAGCCTTCAGTGTCATTGAAAATGGTCGTACATGTCTATTTTCGACAAAAATGGGGGTTGTGTGGCCATTCATCATCGACCAGAGGCTCATACACCTCACCCACATATGTTTCCTTGCCATAGATCACATTTTGGATTTCTGGTGGAGAACATTTCTTGGTCAAAAATCCGTAGGTGTTAGCCTTCGGTATTATTGAAAATGGTCGTTCATGGCTATTTTCGACAAAAATGGGGGTTGTGTGGCCATTGATCATCGACCAGAGGCTCATACACCTCACTCCACGTATGTTTCCTTGCCATAGATCACATTCTTGGATTTCTGGTGGAGACCATTTCTTGATCAAAAATCCGTAGGTGTTAGCCTTCGGTATTATTGAAAATGGTCGTTCATGGCTATTTTCGTAAAAAACGGGGGTTATGTGGCCATTTATCATCGACCAGAGGCTCATACACCTCACCTTACATATGTTTCCTTTCCATAGTTCACATTCTCTGATTTATGGTGGAGACCATTTCTTGGGCAAAAATCCGTAAGTGTTAGCCTTCCATGTCATTGAAAATGGTCGTTCATGGCAATTTTCGACAAAATGGGGGTTGTGTGGCCATTGATCATCGACCAGAGGCTCGTACACTTTACCCCACATATGTTTTCTTGCCATTGGTCACATTCTTGGATTTCTGGTGGAGACCATTTCTTGGTCAAGAATTCGTTGGTGTTAGCCTTCGGTATTATTGAAAATGGTCATTCATGGCTATTTTCGTCTAAAATGGGGGTTGTGTGGCCATTTATCATCGACCAGAGGCTCGTACACCTCACCCACATATGATTCCTTGCCATAGATCACATTCTTTGATTTCTGGTGGAGACCATTTCTTGGTCAAAAATCCGAATGTGTTAGCTTCAGTACTATTGAAAATGGTCGTTCATGGCTATTTTCGACAGAAATAAGGGTTGTGTGGCCATTGATATTCGACCAGAGGCTCATACACCTCACTACACATATGTTTCCTTGCCATAGATCACATTCTTGGATTTATGGTGGAGACCATTTCTTGGTCAAAAATCCGTGAGTGTTAGCCTTCAGTGTCATTAAAATGGTCGTTCATGGCTATTTTTGACAAAAATGGGGGTTGTGTGGCCATTGATCATCGACCAGAGGCTCGTACACCTCACCCCACATATGTTTCATTGCCATAGATCACATTCTTGGATTTCTAGTTGAGACCATTTCTTGGGCAAAAATCTGAATGTGTTAGCCTTCGGTATTATTGAAAATGGTCATTCATGGCGATTTTCGACAAAAATTGGTGTTGTGTGGCCATTGATCTTCGACCAGAGGCTCATACACCTCACTACACATATGTTTCCTTGCCATAGATCACATTCTTGGATTTATGGTGGAGACCATTTCTTCATCAAAATTTCGTAGGTGTTAGCCTTCAGTGTCATTGAAAATGGTCGTTCATGGCTATTTTCGACAAAAATGGGGGTTGTGTGGCCATTGATCATCGACCAGAGGCTCGTACACCTCACCCCAGATATGTTTCCTTGCCATATATCACATTCTCGGATTTCTGGTGGAGACCATTTCTTGGTCAAAAATCCATACGTGTTAGCCTTCTGTATTATTGAAAATGGTCGTTGATCGCTATTTTCGACAAAAAATGGGCGTTGTGTGGCCATTGATCAACGACCAGAGGCCCATACACCTCACCCCACATATGTTTCCTTGCCATAGATCACATTCTTGGACTTATGGTGGAGACCATTTCTTGGTCAAAAATCTGTAGGTGTTACCCTTCAGTGTCATTGAAAATGGTCGTTCATGGCTATTTTTGACAAAAATGGGGGTTATGTGGCCATTGATCATCGACCAAAGGCTCGTACACCTCACCCCACATATGTTTCCTTACCATAGATCACATTTTGGATTTCTGGTGGAGACCATTTCTTGGTCAAAAATCCGTAGGTGTTAGCTTTCGGTATTATTGAAAACGGTCGTTCATGGCTATTTTTGACAAAAATGGGGGTTCTTTGGCCATTGATCATCGACCAGAGGCTCATACACCTCACCCCACATATGTTTCCTTTCCATAGATCACATTCTTGGATTTCTGGTGGAGACCATTTCTTGGTCAAAAATCTGTAGGTGTTAGCCTTCGGTATTATTGAAAATGGTCGTTCGTGGCTATTTTCATCAAAAATAGGGGTTGTGTGGCCATTTATCATCGACCAGAGGCTCGTACACCTCACCCCACATATGTTTCCTTGCTATAGATCACATTCTTGGATTTTTGGTGGAGACCATTTCTTGGTCAAAAATTCGTACGTGTTAGCCTTCAGTATTATTGAAAATGATCGTTCATGGCTATTTTCGACAAAATGGGGGTTGTGTGGCCATTGATCATCGACCAGAGGCTCGTACAACTCACCCAACATATGTTTCCTTGCCATAGATCACATTCTTGGATTTCTAGTGGAGACCATTTCTTGGGCAAAAATCTGAATGTGTTAGCCTTCGGTGTTATTGAAAATTGTCATTCATGGCTATTTTCGACAAAAATGGGGGTTGTGTGGCCATTGATCTTTGACCAGAGGCTCATACATCTCACTACACATATGTTTCCTTGCCATAGATCACATTATTGGATTTATGGTGGAGACCAGTTCTTGGTCAAAAATCCGTAGGTGTTAGCCTTCAGTGTCATTGAAAATGATCGTTCATTGCTATTTTCGACAAAAATGGGGGTTGTGTGGCCATTGATCATCGACCAGAGGCTCGTACACTTCAACCCACATATGTTTTCTTGCCATAGATCACATTCTTGGATTTCTGGTGGAGACCATTTCTTGGTCAAAAATCTGTTGGTGTTAGCCTTCGGTATTATTGAAAATGGTCGTTCATGGCTATTTTCGACTAAAATGGGGGTTGTGTGGCCATTTGTCATCGACGAGAGGCTCGTACACCTCACCCCACATATGTTTCCTTGCCATAGATCACATTCTTGGATTTCTGGTGTTGAACATTTCTTGGTCAAAAATACGAATGTGTTAGCCTTCGGTACTATTGAAAATGGTCGTTCATGGCTATTTTCGACAAAAATGGGGGTTGTGTGGACATTGATCATCGACCAGAGGCTCGTAAACCTCACCCCTCATATGTTTCATTGCCATAGATCACATTCTTGGATTTCTGGTGGAGACCATTTCTTGGGCAAAAATCTGAATGTGTGAGCCTTCGGTATTATTGAAACTGGTCATTCATGGCGATTTTCGACAAAAATTGGTGTTGTGTGGCCATTGATCTTCGACCAGAGGCTCATACACCTCACTACACATATGTTTCCTTGCCATAGATCACATTCTTGGATTTATGGTGGAGACCATTTCTTCGTCAAAATTTCGTAGGTGTTAGCCTTCAGTGTCATTGAAAATGGTCGTTCATGGCTATTTTCGACAAAAATGGGGGTTGTGTGGCCATTGATCATCGACCAGAGGCTCGTACACCTCACCCCAGATATGTTTCCTTGCCATATATCACATTCTCGGATTTCTGCTGGAGACCATTTCTTGGTCAAAAATCCATACGTGTTAGCCTTCTGTATTATTGAAAATGGTCGTTGATCGCTATTTTCGACAAAAAATGGGCGTTGTGTGGCCATTGATCAACGACCAGAGGCCCATACACCTCACCCCACATATGTTTCCTTGCCATAGATCACATTCTTGGACTTATGGTGGAGACCATTTCTTGGTCAAAAATCTGTAGGTGTTACCCTTCAGTGTCATTGAAAATGGTCGTTCATGGCTATTTTTGACAAAAATGGGGGTTATGTGGCCATTGATCATCGACCAAAGGCTCGTACACCTCACCCCACATATGTTTCCTTACCATAGATCACATTTTGGATTTCTGGTGGAGACCATTTCTTGGTCAAAAATCCGTAGGTGTTAGCTTTCGGTATTATTGAAAACGGTCGTTCATGGCTATTTTTGACAAAAATGGGGGTTCTTTGGCCATTGATCATCGACCAGAGGCTCATACACCTCACCCCACATATGTTTCCTTTCCATAGATCACATTCTTGGATTTCTGGTGGAGACCATTTCTTGGTCAAAAATCTGTAGGTGTTAGCCTTCGGTATTATTGAAAATGGTCGTTCATGGCTATTTTCATCAAAAATAGGGGTTGTGTGGCCATTTATCATCGACCAGAGGCTCGTACACCTCACCCCACATATGTTTCCTTGCTATAGATCACATTCTTGGATTTCTGGTGGAGACCATTTCTTGGTCAAAAATTTGTACGTGTTAGCCTTCAGTATTATTGAAAATGATCGTTCATGGCTATTTTCGACAAAATGGGGGTTGTGTGGCCATTGATCATCGACCAGAGGCTCGTACAACTCACCCAACATATGTTTCCTTGCCATAGATCACATTCTTGGATTTCTAGTGGAGACCATTTCTTGGGCAAAAATCTGAATGTGTTAGCCTTCGGTGTTATTGAAAATTGTCATTCATGGCTATTTTCGACAAAAATGGGGGTTGTGTGGCCATTGATCTTTGACCAGAGGCTCATACATCTCACTACACATATGTTTCTTTGCCATAGATCACATTCTTGGATTTATGGTGGAGACCAGTTCTTGGTCAAAAATCCGTAGGTGTTAGCCTTCAGTGTCATTGAAAATGGTCGTTCATGGCTATTTCCGACAAAAATGGGGGTTGTGTGGCCATTGACCATCGACCAGAGGCTCGTACACCTCACCCCACATAGGTATTCTTGCCATAGATCACATTCTTGGATTTCTGGTAGAGACCATTTCTTAGTCAAAAATCCGTTGGTGTTAGCCTTCGGTATTATTGAAAATGGTCGTTCATGGCTATTTTCGACTAAAATGGGGGTTGTGTGGCCATTTATCATCGACCAGAGGCTCGTACACCTCATACCACATATGTTTCCTTGCCATAGATCACATTCTTGGATTTCTAGTGGAGACCATTTATTGCTCAAAAATCTATACGTGTTAGCCTTCAGTATTATTGAAAATGGTCATTCATGGCTATTTTCGACAAAAATGGGGGTTGTGTGGCCATTGATCATCGACCAGAGGCTCGTAAACCTCACCCCACATGTGTTTCCTTGCCATAGATCACATTCTTTGATTTTTGGTGGAGACCATTTCTTGGTCAAAAATCTGAATGTTTTAGCCTTCGGTACTATTGAGAATGGTCGTTCATGGCTATTTTCGACAAAAATGGGGGTTGTGTGGCCATTGATATTCGACCAAAGGCTCATACACCTCAATACACATGTTTCCTTTCCATAGATCACATTCTTGTATTTATGGTGGAGACCATTTCTTGGTCAAAAATCCGTAGGTGTTAGCGTTCAGTGTCATTGAAAAGGTCGTTCATGGCTATTTTCGACAAAAATGGGGTTTGTGTGGCCATTGATCATCGACCAGAGGCTCGTACACTTCACCCCACATATTTTTTCTTGCCATAGATCACATTCTTGGATTTCTAGTGGGGACCATTTCTTGGTCAAAAATCCGTTTGTGTTAGCCTTCGGTATTATTGAAAATGGTCGTTCATGGCTATTTTCGACAAAATGGGGGTTGTGTGGCCATTGATCATCGACCAGAGGCTCGTACAACTCACCCAACATATGTTTCCTTGCCATAGATCACATTCTTGGATTTCTAGTGGAGACCATTTCTTGGGCAAAAATCTGAATGTGTTAGCCTTCGGTGTTATTGAAAATTGTCATTCATGGCTATTTTCGACAAAAATGGGGGTTGTGTGGCCATTGATCTTTGACCAGAGGCTCATACATCTCACTACACATATGTTTCTTTGCCATAGATCACATTCTTGGATTTATGGTGGAGACCAGTTCTTGGTCAAAAATCCGTAGGTGTTAGCCTTCAGTGTCATTGAAAATGGTCGTTCATGGCTATTTCCGACAAAAATGGGGGTTGTGTGGCCATTGACCATCGACCAGAGGCTCGTACACCTCACCCCACATAGGTATTCTTGCCATAGATCACATTCTTGGATTTCTGGTAGAGACCATTTCTTAGTCAAAAATCCGTTGGTGTTAGCCTTCGGTATTATTGAAAATGGTCGTTCATGGCTATTTTCGACTAAAATGGGGGTTGTGTGGCCATTTATCATCGACCAGAGGCTCGTACACCTCATACCACATATGTTTCCTTGCCATAGATCACATTCTTGGATTTCTAGTGGAGACCATTTATTGGTCAAAAATCTATACGTGTTAGCCTTCAGTATTATTGAAAATGGTCATTCATGGCTATTTTCGACAAAAATGGGGGTTGTGTGGCCATTGATCATCGACCAGAGGCTCGTAAACCTCACCCCACATGTGTTTCCTTGCCATAGATCACATTCTTTGATTTTTGGTGGAGACCATTTCTTGGTCAAAAATCTGAATGTTTTAGCCTTCGGTACTATTGAGAATGGTCGTTCATGGCTATTTTCGACAAAAATGGGGGTTGTGTGGCCATTGATATTCGACCAAAGGCTCATACACCTCAATACACATGTTTCCTTTCCATAGATCACATTCTTGTATTTATGGTGGAGACCATTTCTTGGTCAAAAATCCGTAGGTGTTAGCGTTCAGTGTCATTGAAAAGGTCGTTCATGGCTATTTTCGACAAAAATGGGGTTTGTGTGGCCATTGATCATCGACCAGAGGCTCGTACACTTCACCCCACATATTTTTTCTTGCCATAGATCACATTCTTGGATTTCTAGTGGGGACCATTTCTTGGTCAAAAATCCGTTTGTGTTAGCCTTCGGTATTATTGAAAATGGTCGTTCATGGCTATTTTCGACAAAAATGGGGGTTGTGTGGCCATTTATCATCGACCAGAGGCTCATACACCTCACCCCACATATGTTCCCTTGCCATGGATCACATTCTTGGATTTTTGGTGGAGACCATTTCTTGGTAAAAAATCTGTAGGTGTTAGCCTCTAGTATTATTGAAAATGGTTGTTCATGGCTATTTTCATCAAAAATGGTGGTTGTGTGGCCATTTATCATCGACCAGAGGCTCGTACACCTCACCCCACATATGTTTCCTTACCATAGATCACATTCTTGGATTTCTGGTGGAGACCATTTCTTGGTCAAAAATTCGTACGTGTTAGCCTTCGGTATTATTGAAAATGGTCATTCATGGCTATTTTCGACAAAAATGGGGGTTGTGTGGCCATTGATCTTCGACCAGAGGCTCATACACCTCACTACACATATGTTTCCTTGCCATAGATCAAATTCTTGGATTTATGGTGGAGACCATTTCTTGGTCAAAAATCTATAGGTGTTAGCCTTCAGTGTCATTGAAAATTATCGTTCATGGCTATTTTCGACAAAAATGGGGGTTGTGTGGCCATTGATCATCGACCAGAGGCTCGTACACTTCACCCCACATATGTTTTCTTGCCATAGATCACATTCTTGGATTTCTAGTGGAGACCATTTCTTGGTCAAAAATCTGTTGGTGTTAGCCTTCTGTATTATAGAAAATGGTCGTTCATGGCTATTTTCGACTGAAATGGGGGTTGTGTGGCCATTTATCATCGACCAGAGGCTCATACACCTCAACCCACATATGCTTCCTTGCCATAGATCACATTCTTGGATATCTAGTGGAGACCATTTCTTGGTCAAAAATCCGTACGTGTTAGCCTTCGGTATTATTGAAAATGGTCATTCATGGCTATTTTCGAAAAAAATGGGGGTTGTGTGGCCATTGATCATCGACCAAAGGCGCGTACACCTCACCCCACATATGTTTCCTTGCCATAGATCACATTCTTTGATTTCTGGTGGAGACCATTTCTTGGTCAAAAATCTGAATGTGTTAGCCTTCGGAACTATTGAGAATGGTCGTTCATGGCAATTTTCGACAAAAATGGGGGTTGTGTGGCCATTGATATTGGACCAGAGGCTCATACACCTCACTACGCATATGTTTCCTTGCCATAGATCACATTCTTGGACTTATGGTGGAGACCATTTCTTGGTCAAAAATCCGTAGGTGTTAGCCTTCGGTATTATTGAAAATCGTCGTTCATGGCTATTTTCGACAAAAATGGGGGTTGTGTGGCCATTGATCATCGACCAGAGGCTCATACACCTCACCCCACATATGTTTCCTTGCATATATCACATTCTTGGATTTTTGGTGGAGACCATTTCTTGGTCAAAAATCCGTAGGTGTTAGCCTCTAGTATTATTGAAAATGGTCGCTCATGGCTATTTTCATAAAAAATGGGGGTTGTGTGGCCATTTATCATCGACTAGAGGCTCATAAACCTCACCCCACATATGTTTCCTTGCCATAGATCACATTCTTGGATTTCTGGTGGAGACCATTTCTTGGTCAAAAACTCGTACGTGTTAGCCTTCGGTATGATTGAAAATGGTCGTTCATGGCTATTTTCGGCAAAATGGGGGTTCTGTGGCCATTGATCATCGACCAGAGGCTCGTACACCTCACCCCACATATGTTTCTTGCCATAGATCACATTCTTGGATTTCTGGTGGAGACCATTTCTTGGGCAAAAATCCGAATGTGTTAGCCTTTGGTATTTTTGAAAATGGTCATTCATGGCTATTTTCGACAAAAATGGGGGTTGTGTGGCCATTGATCTTCGACTAGAGGCTCATACACCTCACTACACATATGTTTCCTTGCCATAGATCACATTCTTGGATTTATGGTGGAGACCATTTCTTGGTCAAAAATCCGTAGGTGTTAGCCTTCAGTGTCATTGAAAATGGTCGTTCATGGCTATTTTCGACAAAAATTAGGGTTGTGTGGCCATTGATCGTCGACTAGAGGCTCATACACCTCACCCCACATATGTTTCCTTGTCGTAGATCACATTCTTGGATTTCTGGTGGAGACCATTTCTTGGTAAAAAATCGGTAGGTGTTAGCCTTCGGTATTATTGAAAATGGTCGTTCATGGCTATTTTCGACAAAAATGGGGGTTGTGTGGCCATTGATCATCGCCAGAGGCTCATACACCTCACCCCACATATGTTTCCTTGCCATAGATCACATTCTTGGATTTCTAGTGGAGACCATTTCTTGGTCAAAAATCCGTAGGTGTTAGCCTCTAGTATTATTGAAAATGGTCGCTCATGGCTATTTTCATAAAAAATGGGGGTTGTGTGGCCATTTATCATCGACTAGAGGCTCATAAACCTCACCCCACATATGTTTCCTTGCCATAGATCACATTCTTGGATTTCTGGTGGAGACCATTTCTTGGTCAAAAACTCGTAAGTGTTAGCCTTCGGTATTATTGAAAATGGTCGTTCATGGCTATTTTCGGCAAAATGGGGGTTGTGTGGCCATTGATCATCGACCAGAGGCTCGTACACCTCACCCCACATATGTTTCCTTGCCATAGGTCACATTCTTGGATTTCTGGTGGAGACCATTTCTTGGGCAAAAATCCGAATGTGTTAGCCTTTGGTATTTTTGAAAATGGTCATTCATGGCTATTTTCGACAAAAATGGGGGTTATGTGGCCATTGATCTTCGACCAGAGGCTCATACACCTCACTACACATATGTTTCCTTGCCATAGATCACATTCTTGGATTTATGGTGGAGACCATTTCTTGGTCAGAAATCCATAGGTGTTAGCCTTTAGTGTCATTGAAAATGGCCGTTCATGGATATTTTCGACAAAAATGGGGGTTGTGTGGCCATTGATCATCGACCAGAGGCTCGTACACTTCACCCCACATATGTTTTCATTCCATAGATCACATTCTTGGATTTCTGGAGGAGACCATTCCTTGGTCAAAAATCTGTTGGAGTTTGCCTTCGGTATTATTGAAAATGGTCGTTCATGGCTATTTTCGACTAAAATGGGGGTTGTGTGGCCATTTATCATCGACCAGAGGCTCGTGCAATTCACCCCACATATGTTTCCTTGCCATAGATCACATTCTTGGATTTCTGGTGGAGACCATTTCTTGGTCAAAAATCCGTACGTGTTAGCCTTCGGTATTATTGAATATGGTCATTCATGGCTATTTTCGACAAAAATGTGGGTTGTGTGGCAAATGATCATCGACCAGAGGCTCGTACACCTCACCCCACATATGTTTACTTGCCATAGATCACATTCTTGGATTTCCGGTGGAGACCATTTATTGGTCAAAAATCTGTATGTGTTAGCCTTCAGTATTATTGAAAATGGTCATTCATGGCTATTTTCGACAAAAATGGGGGTTGTGTGGCCATTGATCATCGACCAGAGGCTCGTAAACCTCACCCCACATATGTTTCCTTGCCATAGATCACATTCTTTGATTTCTGGTGGAGACCATTTCTTGGTCAAAAATCTGAATGTTTTAGCCTTCTGTACTATTGAAAATGGTCGTTCATGGCTATTTTCGACAAAAATGGGGGTTGTGTGGCCATTGATATTCGACCAAAGGCTCATACACCTCACTACACATATGTTTCCTTGCCATAGATCACATTCTTGGATTTATTGTGGAGACCATTTCTTGGTCAAAAATCCGTAGGTGTTAGCCTTCAGTGTCATTGAAAATGGTCGTTCATGGCTGATTTCGACAAAAATGGGGTTTGTGTGGCCATTGATCATCGACCAGAGGCTCGTACACTTCACCCCACATATGTTTTCTTGCCAGAGATCGCATTCTAGGATTTGTGGTGGAGACCATTTCTTGGTCAAAAATCCGTTGGTGTTAGCCTTCAGTATTATTGAAAATGGTCGTTCATGGCTTTTTTCGACTAAAATGGGGGTTGTGTGGCCATTTATCATCGACCAGAGGCTCATACACCTCACCCCACATATGTTTCCTTGCCATAGATCACATTCTTGGATTTCTGGTGGAGACCATTTCTTGGTCAAAAATCCGTACGTGTTAGCCTTCGGTATTATTGAAAATGGTCATTCATGGCAATTTTCAACAAAAATGGGGGTTGTGTGGCCAATGATCATCAACCAGAGGCTCGTAAACCTCACCCCACATATGTTTCCTTGCCATAGATCACATTCTTGGATTTCTGGTGGTGACCATTTCTTGGTCAAAAATCCGTAGGTGTTAGCCTTCGGTATTATTGAAAATGGTCGTTCATAGCTATTTTCGACAAAAATGGGGGTTATGTGGCCATTGATCATCGACCAAAGGCTCATACACCTCACCCCACATATGTTTCCTTGCCATAGACCACATTCTTGGATTTCTGGTGGAGACCATTTGTTGGTCAAAAATCTGTGGGTGTTAGCCTTCGGTATTATTGAAAATGGTCGTTCATGGCTATTTTCATCAAAAATGGGGGTTGTGTGGCCATTTATCATCAACCAGAGGCTCGTACACCTCACCCCACATATGTTTCCTTGCCATAGATCATATTCTTGGATTTCCGGTGGAGACCATTTATTGGTCTAAAATCTGTACGTGTTAGCCTTCAGTATTATTGAAAATGGTCATTCATGGCTATTTTCGACAAAAATGGGGGTTGTGTGGCCATTGATCATCGACTAGAGGCTCGTAAACATCACCCCACATATGTTTCCTTGCCATAGATCACATTCTTTGATTTCTGGTGGAGACCATTTCTTGGTCAAAAATCTGAATGTTTTAGCCTTCGGTACTATTGAAAATGGTCGTTCATGGCTATTTTCGACAAAAATGGGGGTTGTGTGGCCATTGATATTCGACCAAAGGCTCATACACCTCACTACACATATGTTTCCTTGCCACAGATCACATTCTTGGATTTATTGTGGAGACCATTTCTTGGTCAAAAATCCGTAGGTGTTAGCCTTCAGTGTCATTGAAAATGGTCGTTCATGGCTATTTTCGACAAAAATGGGGTTTGTGTGGCCATTGATCATCGACCAGAGGCTCGTACAGTTCACCCCACATATGTTTTCTTGCCAGAGATCACTTTCTAGGATTTCTGGTGGAGACCATTTCTTGGTCAAAAATCCGTAAGTGTTAGCCTTCGGTATTATTGAAAATGGTCGTTCATGGCTATTTTCATAAAAAATGGGGGTTGTGTGGCCATTTATCATCAACCAGAGGCTCGTACACCTCACCCCACATATGTTTCCTTGCCATAGATCACATTCTTGGATTTCTAGTGGAGACCATTTCTTGGTAAAAAATCCGTACGTGTTAGCCTTCGGTATTATTGAAAATGGTCGTGGTCGTTCATGGCTATTTTCGACAAAATGGGGGTTGTGTGGCCATTGATCATCGACCAGAGGCTCGTACACCTCACCCACATATGTTTCCTTGCCGTAGATCACATTCTTGGATTTCTGGTGGAGACCATTTCTTGGTCAAAAATCCATACGTGTTAGCCTTCCGTATTATTGAAAATGGTCGTTCATGGCAATTTTCAACAAAATAGAGGTTCTATGGCCATTGATCATCGACCAGAGGCTCATACACCTCACCCACATATGTTTCCTTGCCGTAGATCACATTCTTGGATTTCTGGTGGAGACCATTTCTTGGGCAAAAATCCGAATGTGTTAGCTTTCGGTATTATTGAAAATGGTTATTCATGGCTATTTTCGACAAAAATGGGGTTGTGTGGCCATTGATAATCGACCAGAGGCTCATACACCTCACTACACATATGTTTTCTTGCCATAGATCACATTCTTGGATCTATGGTGGAGACCAGTTCTTGGTCAAAAATCCATAGGTGTTAGTCTTCAGTGTCATTGAAAATAGTCGTTCATGGCTATTTTCGACAATAATGGGGGTTGTGTGGCCATTGATAATCGACCAGAGGCTCATACACCTCACCCCACATATGTTTCCTTGCCATAGATCACATTCTTGGATTTCTGGTGGAGACCATTTCTTGGTCAAAATTCGTAGGTGTTAGCCTTCGGTATTATTGAAAATGGTCGTTCATGGCTATTTTCGACAAAAATGGGGGTTGTGTGGCCATTGATCATCGACCAGAGGCTCGTACACCTCACCCCACATATGTTTTATTGCCATAGATCAAAATCTTGGATTTCTCGTGGAGACCATTTCTTGGTCAAAAATCCGTATGTGTTAGCCTTCGACATTATTGAAAATGGTCGTTCATGGCTATTTTCGACAAAAATAGGGGTTGTGTGGCCATTGATCATCGACCAGAGGCACGTACACCTCACCCGACATATAATTCCTTACCATAGATCATATTCTTGGATTTCTGGTGGAGACGATTTCTTGGTCAAAAATCCGTAGGTGTTAGCCTTCGGTATTATTGAAAATGGTCGTTCATGGCTATTTTCGACAAAAATGGGGGTTCTATGGCCATTGATCATCGACCAGAGGCTCGTACACCTCACCCCACATATGTTTCCTTGCCATAGATCAAATTCTTGGATTTCTGGTGGAGACCATTTCTTGGTCAAAAATCCGTAGGTGTTAGCCTTCGATATTATTGTAAATGGTCGTTCATGGCTATTTTCGATAAAAATGGGGGTTGTGTGGCCATTGATCATCGACCAGAGGCTCATACACCTCACCCCACATATGTTTCCTTGCCATAGATCACATTCTTGGATTTCTGGTGGAGACCATTTCTTGGTCAAAAATCTGTAGGTGTTAGCCTCTGGTATTATTGAAAATGGTCGTTCATGGCTATTTTGATAAAAAATGGGGGTTGTATGGCCATTTATCATCGACCAGAGGCTCGTACACCTCACCCCACATATGTTTCTTGCCATAGATCACATTCTTGGATTTCTGGTGGAGACCATTTCTTGGTCAAAAATTCGTACGTGTTAGCCTTCGGTATTATTGAAAATGGTCGTTCATGGCTATTTTCGACAAAATGGGGGTTGTGTGGCCATTGATTATCGACCAGAGGCTCGTACACCTCACCCCACACATGTTTCCTTATCATAGATCACATTCTTGGATTTCTGGTGGAGACCATTTCTTCGGAAATAATCCGAATGTGTTACCTTCGGTATTTTTGAAAATGGTCATTCATGGCTATTTTCGATAAAAATGGGGGTTGTTTCTCCATTGATCTTCGACTAGAGACTCATACACCTCACTACACATATGTTTCCTTGCCATATATCACATTCTTCGATTTATGGTGGAGACCATTTCTTGGTCAAAAATCCATAGATGTTTGCCTTCAGTTTCATTGAAAATGGTCGTTCATGGCTATTTTCGACAAAATAGAGGTTCTGTAGCCATTGATCATCGACAAGAGGCTCATACACCTCACCCCACATATGTTTCCTTGCCATAGATCACATTCTTGTATTTCGGGTGGAGACCATTTCCTGCTCAAAAATCCGTAGGTGTTAGCCTTCGGTATTATTGAAAATGGTCGTGGTCGTTCATGGCTATTTTCGACAAAAATGGGGGTTGTGTGGCCATTTATCTTCAACCAGAGGCTCATACACCTCACTACACATATGTTTTCTTGCCATATATCACATTTTTGGATCTATGGTGGAGACCAGTTCTTGGTCAAAAATTCGTAGGTGTTGGCCTTCAGTGTCATTGAAAATAGTCGTTCATGGCTATTTTCGACAAAAATGGGGGTTGTGTGGCCATTGATAATAGACCAGAGGCTCGTACACCTCACCCCACAAATGTTTCCTTGCCATAGATCACATTCTTTTATTTCTGGTGGAGACCATTTCTTGGTCAAAAATGAACGACCATTTTCAATAATACCAGAGGCTAACACCTACGGATTTTTGACCAAGAAATGGTCTCCACCAAAAATCCAAGAATGTGATCTATGGCAAGGAAACATATGTGGGGTGAGGTGTGTGAGCCTCTGGTCGATGATCAATGGCCACACAACCCCCATTTTTGTCGAAAATAGCCATGAACGACCATTTTCAATAATACCGATGGCTAACACCTACGGATTTTTGACCAAGAAATCGTCTCCACCAGAAATCCAAGAATATTATCTATGGCAAGGAAACATATGTGGGGTGAGGTGTACGAGCCTCTGGTCGATGATCAATGGCCACACAACCCCCATTTTTCTCGAAACTAGCCATGAACGACCATTTTCAATAATACAGAAGGCTAACACGTACGGATTTTTGACCAAGAAATGGTCTCCACGAGAAATCCAAGATTGTGTTCTATGGTAATGAAACATATGTGGGGTGAGGTGTACGAGCCTCTGGTCGAAGATAAATGGCCACACAACCCCCATTTTTGTCGAAAATAGCCATGAACGACCATTTCCAATAATACCGAAGGCTAACACATACGGATTTTTGACCAAGAAATGGTCTCCACCAGAAATCCAAGAATGTGATCTATGGCAAGGAAACATTTGCGGGGTGAGGTGTACGAGCCTCTGGTCGATTATCAATGGCCACACAACCCCCATTTTTGTCGAAAATAGCCATGAACGACTATTTTCAATGACACTAAAGGCTAACACCTACGGATTTTTTACCAAGAACTGGTTTCCACCATAGATCGAAGAATGTGATATATGGCAAGAAAACATATGTGTAGTGAGGTGTATGAGCCTCTGGTTGAAGATAAATGGCCACACAACCCCCATTTTTGTCGAAAATAGCCATGAATGACCATTTTCAATAATACCGAAGGCTAACACCTACGGATTTTTGACCAAGAAACGGTCTCCACCAGAAATCCAAGAATGTGATCTATGGCAAGGAAACATATGTGGGGTGAGGTGTATGAGCCTCTGGTCGATGATCAATGGCCACAGAACTTCTATTTTGTCGAAAATAGCCATGAACGACCATTTTCAATGACACTGAAGGCTAACACCTATGGATTTTTGACCAAGAAATGGTCTCCACCATAAATCCAAGAATATGATATATGGCAAGGAAACATACGTGTAGTGAGGTGTATGAGCCTCTGGTCGAAGATCAATGGCGAAACAACCCCCATTTTTATCGAAAATAGCCATGAATGACCATTTTCAAAAATACCGAAGGCTAACACATTCGGATTTTTGCCCAAGAAATGGTCTCCACCAGAAATCCAAGAATGTGATCTATGGCAAGGAAACATATGTGGGGTGAGGTGTACGAGCCTCTGGTCGATGATAAATGGCCATACAACCCCCATTATTGTCGAAAATAGCCATGAACGACTATTTTCAATGATATTGAAGGCTAACACCTATTGATTTTTGACCAAGAACTGGTCTCCACCATAGATCCAAGAATGTGATCTATGGCAAGAAAACATATGTGTAGTGTGGTGTATGAGCCTCTGGTTGAAGATAAATGGCCACACAACCCCCATTTTTGTCGAAAATAGCCATGAACGACCATTTTCAATAATACCGAAGGCTAACAAGTACGGATTTTTGACCAAGAAATGGTCTCCACCAGAAATCCAAGAATGTGATCTACGGCAAGGAAACATATGTGGGTGAGGTGTACGAGTGTCTGGTCGACGATCAATGGCCACACAACCCCCATTTTGTCGAAAATAGCCATGAACGACCACGACCATTTTCAATAATACTGAAGGCTAACACGTACGAATTTTTGACCAAGAAATGGTCTCCACTAGAAATCCAAGAATGTGATCTATGGCAAGGAAACATATGTGGGGTGAGGTGTACGAGCCTCTGGTTGATAATAAATGGCCACACAACCCCCATTTTTGATGAAAATAGCCATGAACGACCATTTTCAATAATACCGAAGGCTAACACCTACGGATTTTTGACCAACAAATGGTCTCCACCAGAAATCCAAGAATGTGGTCTATGACAAGGAAACATATGTGGGGTGAGGTGTATGAGCCTTTGGTCGATGATCAATGGCCACACAACCCCCATTTTTGTTGAAAATAGCTATGAACGACCATTTTCAATAATACCGAAGGCTAACACCTACGGATTTTTGACCAAGAAATGGTCACCACCAGAAATCCAAGAATGTGATCTATGGCAAGGAAACATATGTGGGGTGAGGTGTACGAGCCTCTGGTCTATAATCAATGGCCACACAACCCCATTTTTGTCGAAAATAGCCATAAATGACCATTTTCAATAATACCGAAGGCTAACACGTTCGGATTTTTAACCAAGAAATGGTCTCCACCAAAAATCCAAGAATGTGATCTATGGCAAGTAAACATATGTGGGGTGAGGTGTACGAGCCTCTGGTCGATGATAAATGGGCACACAACCCCCATTTTAGTCGAAAATAGCCATGAACGACCATTTTCAATAATATCGAAGGCTAACACCAACAGATTTTTGACCAAGAAATTGTCTCCTCCAGAAATCCAAGAATGTGATCTATAGCAAGAAAATATATGTGGGGTGAAGTGTACAAGCCTCTGGTCGATGATCAATGGCCACACAACCCCCATTTTGGTCGAAAATAGCCATGAACGACCATTTTCAATGACACTGAAGGCTAACACCTATGGATTTTTGACCAAGAAATGGTCTCCACCAGAAATCCAAGAATGTGGTCTATGGCAAGGAAACATATGTGGGGTGAGGTGTATGAGCCTTTGGTCGATGATCAATTGCCACACAACCCCCATTTTTGTCGAAAATAGCCATGAACGACCATTTTCAATAGTCAAATTACGTTTTTGAGGACCTTCGGAAGCCGAAGGCCCCCAACAGTAGCCCCTCGCAATATTAATTTGCTGTACTGATAAATTCATATTGCGATATGGACGAAGGCCTTAAGCCGAAGGTCCAAAAAAACACCTTCCCCTTGCTAGAATAGCAATCAGTCTTTGACAAGCGGGACCCTCTAGTTTTCAATGCTTTGGCGTATAAATAAGAGCTCATCCCGAGTTATTTGACATGCTCTTTTGCCAACTGTTTTTACTCTCCCAACCTTTAGCCTACGCGCAACAACCTTTGCCCGACCTTTTAAATTTTAAGGCTTCGGAGTTGAGAGCACTTTCTCAGCGTTTGCAAGGATGTCTGAAGATAACAAAGTTGTTGGTGATTCGAAGCTGAGTCTTTCTGAGGAAATGCATCTGGGTTTTCTTCAATCTATGTCGAAGACTAATATAGAGAAGATTACTAAAGAAATTTTGGAAGGTTTATCGGAAGATACTGGTGGCAGCGACAGCTATGATGTGGATAGTGGTGGTGAAGACTCCGAAGATCAACCTTGGCGACCAAGCCATGCGGTTTTCGGCAAATCAAGTATTAAAGAGAATCATCTTGTCAACATGAGGGAAAGATATTTCCGGGACTTGTTCATTGTGAGGGCTGACGACGGAGAGAAGACTTGTCCAACTCCTGAGGAAAACGAAGTCGTAGTATTCCGAAGCTTCTTGAAAGCTGGACTACGATTTCCCCTAAGCAGCTTTGTTGTAGAGGTGCTGAAGATATTTGAAATCTACCTCACCAACTTACCCCCGAAGCAATCATAAGGATGAATATCTTCGTGTGGGCCATGAGAAGCCAAGGCCTAGAACCAGATGCGAAAAGTTTCTGCAACATACACGAATTGTTATACGAGACAAAACCCTGGGGTAAGGAACAGTATCACAACAATTTTGGCTGCTACAGCTTCGGCTCCCGGTCTGGGTCAAGCTGCCCAGTGCCGACCTTTCGAAAGAGGTGGCCTGGCGACTGGATGACGGAATGGTTTTACGTGAAGAATGACTTGAAATCACGAGAAGATATAAAGAAGATCATTATGCGTCCCATCTGGCAACGCTTCGGCCTGCGGAGGCCGAAGGTAGAAATGAATGAAGCAGCCGAAGAATGCCAGAGAGCCTTCGGAGTTGTTTGCTCTTTTATTGGGACGAGGGATTTGGTCCAGGAACATATTGCCTTCAGAGTATGGCCACTTGTGGAAAAATGGGGAATGCCGCAGGAGACCATTAAAGAGGCTGACGAAGGTGGACTGGTTAGGCTGAAGTACACTTTTAAGTTCGGAGATAAATTCGTTGAGCCAGATGATGACTGGCTAAAAAGCATTGAAACTGTAAGTGATGAACTACTTGGGGTATATTCCAAGGCCGAAGATACTGCATTGTCAGCAGCCTTCGGAGGCCGAAAAAAGAAGAGACTGAACCGAGTGTTTGACGCAATTGGGTTCGTGTACCCCGACTACCACTATCCAGTGCGGGGTCAAAAAAGAAAGAACACTTCCTCTGCGAAGGAAACTACTTCAGCCGCTCCTAGTGAGCCGACGCCGAAGAGGAAAAGGGTAAAGGTTCTCACACACCGGCCACGTTACATTGAACTGGCCACAGTGGAGTTCGCCGGTGAGACCTCTTCGGCCACCGAAGCTAAAGAATCAACTCTGCTGCCAGGAATCAAAGAGCTAGTCGAAGAGCCAGCAACTGAAAAGGTAGAAGAAGCAAAGACTGAAGAATCGAAAACATTAGAAGTTTTAAGCCCTTCAGCAAAAATTGAGTCAGAAAAAAGCCAGGAGGGTCCAATAGTGACCCCGAAAAGAAAAAGGATGGTTAATGTGTTAGATGTTTTGGAGACAATTAAATCTTCGAGCATAACTCCAAAGAAAACCATTGGAACTTCTGAAGTGTCTACTGAAGCCTTTGTTGCTGAAACTTCGAAGCAACAACCTGAAGCTGAAGCTGGGCCTTCAGAGCTCTCCAAGGAATAACCTTTGGAAATCGAAGAAACAAAGGTTACAAAGGCAGCATTGGAAGCCGAAAAAATAAAAATGTCAGAGCCAATTTCGGTTGAAGGAATTGACACTGCTGCCGCCGAAGCACCTTCCAACATAAGCGATTACATTGTAGGACATGCTTCGGGGAAAAAACTATCTGAAGAAGAGATTTATGAAGCTAATCACTATGCTAGAGAATTAAAATATCCGAAGGGAGCATTAGTGTTCAATGGAATAGACGAAGATGACTTCATATACTGCCTCCCTGATAATAAAGAATTATCTGTCTGCCGGGAGATGGCTAGGAGTATGGGGTTTCCGAAACTTGAAGCTGGATTATGCGCTATGACGAAGGAGGATCTTGCGGATAGCCTTGCATACAATAGCATGAAGGTGCGAGAATTGTATATTTAAAAATTTACAATTTTTGAATCATTCTTTTATTCTTATACTAATTCTTGTATATATAGGGTTTAGTATTGAGTAACGCGCTGAGAGCGCAAAAGAATGCCGAAGACGAGAGCTATAATATTGCTTTCGACAATCTACGATCAGAGGTTATCAAGCTGAGGAACGAAGCTCTGGAAAAAGATAAAATTCTGCTTACATTGGTGGACAAGATAAAGGAAGACGAAGCTACCTCTAAGGCTCAAGCTGAAGCCCAAAAACGCGAAATTAAAGATCTTCAGAAACAGCTAGCCAGAGCTAAGGAAGAGCGTATTCTTGAAGAGACAAAACGAGAGCTTAGTGATTAATGGGCCAATCATTTAGAAATAAATGTTAAAGAGCTTCGTGCCTCCCAGAGAAGATGCTATGTTAAATCCATAGAGTGTGTTAAGAAGATAAAATCCAGCTTCGCCAACGTTGGCGCATTCTCTAGCGAAGAGAATTTCTCAAGGGGCAATCCCGAAGGTCCGATGGAATGGATCAGTAACGAAGCTGAGGCCTTCGAAGAAATCCTGAATAGCCGCGGAGACATATGTGCTTTTTCGGGTGCTAGAGGAATTGCTACTGTTTTGGAGAAGAAAGGTTGTGTGCATGTAAAATCTTTAGCACAATCCGAAGCTACTTTGTCCTCCGAAGACATTAAAGACCCTTCAGCCGAAGCAAGCATGATCGGCGGAAAATTTTTCACCGATATCTGGGACAATGGCGGCCGAGAAATGGAGCAAGAAATTATTCAAAAGAGCGAAAAAGGCATCCATGATGCTAGAAAAGTAGTGGCGGCTGCCGAGAAAAGTACAGAGCCCGAAGGGCAAATAGGTATTAATTAGTGATTTTTATTATGTTGTAATTTTTGATTCCAGACTTTGTTCACGGTTTGTAATAGTAATATAGTCGTATCTTCTCTTCCCTCAGAACCTGCTGAGGCGTCTCCGGGCCCCCACCCGAAGGGGGACGATGAAATTAGAAAAATGGTCGAAGCCATTATGGACAAGGTTGTCGACCAACTACTGAACGAAGCTGCAGAAATAGTTCTTAAGGAGGATTAAATGCTACTGTAGAAACATTTGGAACGTAACGTGTGTAATATATTGTAACTTTGAATGTAATATATAATCTATGTATAGTTTAATTCTTTACGATGCATGAAATCTTGCATACATACCATTTTTTGAGCCTTCGGCAAAAAAACACCTTCCCTTCTTTTCATGCTTCGTGAAGAAAATCTTATATCACAAGAAATTGCATACTTCCCTGATGAAGAATATTCAAGCTTCGTGAAATATTCTCCGAAGCTATAGAAAAGTTTTTGTTGCCTCTCTAATGAAGCTACACTTCTTCTCGATTTGTCTTGTGCCTTAGCACGATTTTCTCTTTTCCAAAATATTCTCCGAAGATCAATACTGTATCCCCTTCTTGTTCCACATGCAATATGCTGTATGGTGCTTATGTTATGCAGAATGATGTGATGATGTTATGTTATGCAAAATGATATTTGTGCCGCAGATACATATCCCTGTAATAGAGCACACACACTTTTTATATCAGCGCTGACTTTTTGCTGTAAGCCTCCCTTAGGAGCTTCTTCGCCTTTTACTTTCAGCGGAATCAGCGTTTATTTTTCGCTGTAAGCCTCCCTTAGGAGCTTCTTCGCCTTTTACTTTCAGCGGAATCAGCGTTTATTTTTCGCTGTAAGCCTCCCTTAGGAGCTTCTTCACCTTTTACTTTCGGCGGAATCAGCGCTGACTTTTCGCTGTAAGCTCAGAAGACTTACTCTGCGCTCCCTTAGGAACGACTTTTTACTGTTCCGAACAATTTGCACTTTGTCCGTTAGAACAAATTTTTGATAATACAAAGGTCCTTCATGCCACCATAAATTCGTATGCTTCGGCAACTCAAGCCTATGGAAAAGACATATTTTTATTATGGTAAAAGACGAAAGTGTTACAAGAAATTGAAAAACGATAAAGGACACTTAAACTTCCCAAAATTGTTCCTTATTAACAAAAAAGTAATACTGAATGTAAAAATGCGAAAAAACTGCTGTTTAGGTAGGATATTTATCAATAAATGTGCTTCGACTCTGGCACAGTGCTATTGACTATGCGAGCTTCGGACTCCTCTCTGAAGTCCCTCTGAAGGTGATTGTGCTGACTCCCTTCTGGCTGCTGTCCTCGCTGCGTCAGCGGTGGCGGTGGAGGCTGTTGCCAAGATGCTTGGGGTTGGCTTGCTGAAGCAACAGAAGCTGCAGGGTGGTTGCCTACATATTCTGGAATATAAGGCGAATGATACGAAGCAGTATGCATGACCTGCTTCGGCTGACTTTGTTGCGCTGCTGCTTCTGCTATCTCCTTCTGCTTCTGGATGGTGACGTGGCACATCCTGGTGGTATGGCCCTTGTCTTCACCACAGAATAGGCAGTAAATTTTTCTTGGCTGATCTCCAAACCTTCCCCCGAAGCCTCTGGCGCCTCTGCCCCTTGGCGCTGGCGGCCGAGCAGAGCTTTGTTCTTGGCCCGAAGCTTGCGAAGAGTATTGTGGCCTTTGCTGTTGGCTGCCTCGATCATCGCCTTGAGCGGAGTTATGAATTGACCTGACATGCCTCGGATGAAATCTTCCTCCGAAGCCCCTGGTCATCTCAGAGAACCTGAATGCCTCCTCCCTTCTCTGGCGGAAGTCATTGTCAGCTCGAATATACTCGTCCATCTTCTGGAGCAGCTTCTCCAAGGTTTGTGGTGGCTTCCTGGCAAAGTATTGTGCTGAGG
This sequence comes from Zea mays, assembly GCF_902167145.1. Lineage (NCBI taxonomy): Eukaryota > Viridiplantae > Streptophyta > Magnoliopsida > Poales > Poaceae > Zea > Zea mays. Next base: position 200,782,547 of record NC_050100.1, read on the forward strand.
GTCCCGGCCGAAGTCCCTTAATCATGGCCTCAATGACAATTTCATTGGGCACTGTTGGCGATTGTGCCCTCAGACGCAGAAACCTTCGGACATACGCCTGAAGGTATTCTTCGTGGTCCTGGGTACACTGGAATAGAGCTTGAGCAGTAACTGGCTTCGTCTGAAACCCTTGGAAGCTAGTTATCAGCATATCCTTCAACTTTTGCCAAGAAGTGATTGTCCCTGGCCGAAGAGAGGAGTACCAGGTCTGAGCGACGCTCTTGACAGCCATGACAAAAGACTTTGCCATGACTGCAGTATTGCCACCATATGAAGATATGGTTGCTTCGCAGCTCATCAAGAATTGCTTCGGGTCTGTATGACCGTCGTACATGGGGAGCTGGGGCGGCTTGTACGACTGGGGCCATGGTGTAGCCTGCAGTTCTGTTGAGAGAGGAGAAGCATCATCGAAAGCAAAATTTCCATGATGGAAATCTTCATACCAGTCGTCCTCATTGTAAAAGCCTTCCTGATGGAGCTCTCTGCGCGGAGGCCTTCGGTTCTGATCATCTTGAACAAGATGACGAACCTCTTCCGAAGCTTGATCTATCTGTCTCTGAAGATCAGCTAGACGAGCCATCTTCTCCTTTTTTCGTTGCACCTGCTGCTGAAGGATCTCCAGGTTTTGGATCTCCTGATCCAAGTCGTCCTCCGGAGGCGTTGGACTAACGGCCTTCCTCTTCTGGCTTCGGGCCACCCTAAGGGAAAGGACATCCTGATTGGGGTCCAGCGGCTGCAGAGTGGCAGCCCCTGTTGCTGAAGCTTTTTTCGGTGGCATGACGAAGGTGATGCTTGCCGAAGGTATTCAAAGCTCAAGAAATGGAAGTGAGTTCACCGGAGGTGGGCGCCAATGGTGGGGACTTGTTCTCAAATGCTATGAATCAAGAACAAGACAACATAAAATGTTAAATATCAAAGCCCTTCGTCCTTCCGATCATTATTTCCCTTCGGATATAATGAATATAGGACGAAGGTCATGAAGGACTTACCCTCATGATCATGATAAAGAAATGGAGAATATTCACACAAAGTACAAAGAGTAACATAACTTAGGTAAACATAATTATCAACCTATTTTCATTTATATTACTTGTGTAAACAACAATAAATTACAAATGTACCTTCGGCTTGAAGGGATGAGAATACATGCGTGACGCAAAAGTAAATGCCAAGTCAGCGTGAACAGTACGGGAATATTGTTCACCTATTTATAGGCACGAGTCGCAGCCCATGCAAAATTACATTAATGCCCTTTACATTTATCAATAATTCTATAGTAAATCTTCGAGGTCTAACTTGGCTTTTCATCTTTAAGTCGGTTTCCTCTTCCTGCCGTTATGCCGAAGCTCTTCTGCACATAACTTCGTGATCGTCTTATCCTTCATCGTGATTGCCGTCCCAGTCAAGCTTCGTCTTAACCATGTTCTTGTATACTCACAATCTGACTTCGAAGGTACCTGTTCACATATTTCTCTTGGAAAACATAGTCAAATTATGTTTTTGAGGACCTTCGGAAGCCGAAGGCCCCCAACAATGGTGGAGACCATTTCTTGGTCGAAAATCCGTAGGTGTTAGCCTTCAGTGTCATTGAAAATGGTCGTTCATGGCTATTTTCGACAAAAATTAGGGTTGTGTGGCCATTGATCGTCGACTAGAGGCTCATACACCTCACCCCACATATGTTTCCTTGTCGTAGATCACATTCTTGAATTTCTAGTGGAGACCATTTCTTGGTCAAAAATCCGTAGGTGTTAGCCTTCGGTATTATTGAAAATGGTCGTTCATGGCTATTTTCGACAAAAATGGGGGTTGTGTGGCCATTGATCATCGACCAGAGGCTCATACACCTCACCCCACATATGTTTCCTTGCCATAGATCACATTCTTGGATTTCTGGTGGAGACCATTTCTTGGTCAAAAATTCGTAGGTGTTATCCTCTAGTATTATTGAAAATGGTCGCTCATGGCTATTTTCATAAAAAATGGGGGTTGTGTGGCCATTTATCATCGACTAGAGGCTCACAAACCTCACCCCACATATGTTTCCTTGCCATAGTTCACATTCTTGGATTTCTGGTGGAGACCATTTCTTGGTCAAAAACTCGTACGTGTTAGCCTTCGGTATTATTGAAAATGGTCGTTCTTGGCTATTTTTGGCAAAATGGGGGTTGTGTGGCCATTGATCATCGACCAGAGGCTCGTACACCTCGCCCCACATATGTTTCCTTGCCATTGATCACATTCTTGGATTTCTGGTGGAGACCATTTCTTGGGCAAAAATCCGAATGTGTTAGCCTTTGGTATTTTTGAAAATGGTCATTCATGGCTATTTTCTACAAAAATGGGGGTTCTGTGGCCATTGATCTTCGACCAGAGGCTCATACACCTCACTACACATATGTTTCCTTGCCATAGATCACATTCTTGGATTTATGGTGGAAACCATTTCTTGGTCAAAAACCCGTAGGTGTTAGCCTTCAGTGTCATTGAAAATGGTCGTTCATGGCTATTTTCGACAAAAATTAGGGTTGTGTGGCCATTGATCGTCGACCTGAGGCTCATACACCTCACCCCACATATGTTTCCTTGCCATAGATCACATTCTTGGATTTCTGGTGGAGACCATTTCTTGGTCAAAAATTCGTAGGTGTTAGCCTCTAGTATTATTGAAAATGGTCGCTCATGGCTATTTTCATAAAAAATGGGGGTTGTGTGGCCATTTATCATCGACTAGAGGCTCACAAACCTCACCCCACATATGTTTCCTTGCCATAGATCACATTCTTGGATTTCTGGTGGAGACCATTTCTTGGTCAAAAACTCGTACGTGTTAGCCTTCGGTATTATTGAAAATGGTCGTTCTTGGCTATTTTTGGCAAAATGGGGGTTGTGTGGCCATTGATCATCGACCAGAGGCTCGTACACCTCGCCCCGCATATGTTTCCTTGCCATAGATCACATTCTTGGATTTCTGGTGGAGACCATTTCTTGGGCAAAAATCCGAATGTGTTAGCCTTTGGTATTTTTGAAAATGGTCATTCATGGCTATTTTCGACAAAAATGGGGGTTCTGTGGCCATTGATCTTCGACCAGAGGCTCATACACCTCACTACACATATGTTTCCTTGCCATAGATCACATTCTTGGATTTATGGTGGAAACCATTTCTTGGTCAAAAACCCGTAGGTGTTAGCCTTCAGTGTCATTGAAAATGGTCGTTCATGGCTATTTTCAACAAAAATTAGGGTTGTGTGGCCATTGATCGTCGACCTGAGGCTCATACACCTCACCCCACATATGTTTCCTTGCCGTAGATCACATTCTTGGATTTCTGGTGGAGACCATTTTTTGGTCAAAAATCCGTAGGTGTTAGCCTTCAGTATTATTGAAAATGGTCGTTCATGGCTATTTTCGACAAAAATGGGGGTTGTGTGGCCATTGATCATCGACCAGAGGCTCATACACCTCACCCCACATATGTTTCCTTGCCATAGATCACATTCTTGGATTTCTGGTGGAGACCATTTCTTGGTCAAAAATTCGTAGGTGTTAGCCTCTAGTATTATTGAAAATGGTCGCTCATGGCTATTTTCATAAAAAATGGGGGTTGTGTGGCCATTTATCATCGACTAGAGGCTCACAAACCTCACCCCACATATGTTTCCTTGCCATAGATCACATTCTTGGATTTCTGGTGGAGACCATTTCTTGGTCAAAAACTCGTACGTGTTAGCCTTCGGTATTATTGAAAATGGTCGTTCTTGGCTATTTTTGGCAAAATGGGGGTTGTGTGGCCATTGATCATCGACCAGAGGCTCGTACACCTCGCCCCACATATGTTTCCTTGCCATAGATCACATTCTTGGATTTCTGGTGGTGACCATTTCTTGGGCAAAAATCCGAATGTGTTAGCCTTTGGTATTTTTGAAAATGGTCATTCATGGCTATTTTCGACAAAAATGGGGGTTCTGTGGCCATTGATCTTCGACCAGAGGCTCATACACCTCACTACACATATGTTTCCTTGCCATAGATCACATTCTTGGATTTATGGTGGAAACCATTTCTTGGTCAAAAACCCGTAGGTGTTAGCCTTCAGTGTCATTGAAAATGGTCGTTCATGGCTATTTTCGACAAAAATTAGGGTTGTGTGGCCATTGATCGTCGACCTGAGGCTCATACACCTCACCCCACATATGTTTCCTTGCCATAGATCACATTCTTGGATTTCTGGTGGAGACCATTTCTTGGTCAAAAATTCGTAGGTGTTAGCCTCTAGTATTATTGAAAATGGTCGCTCATGGCTATTTTCATAAAAAATGGGGGTTGTGTGGCCATTTATCATCGACTAGAGGCTCACAAACCTCACCCCACTTATGTTTCCTTGCCATAGATCACATTCTTGGATTTCTGGTGGAGACCATTTCTTGGTCAAAAACTCGTACGTGTTAGCCTTCGGTATTATTGAAAATGGTCGTTCTTGGCTATTTTTGGCAAAAAAGGGGTTGTGTGGCCATTGATCATCGACCAGAGGCTCGTACACCTCGCCCCACATATGTTTCCTTGCCATAGATCACATTCTTGGATTTCTGGTGGAGACCATTTCTTGGGCAAAAATCCGAATGTGTTAGCCTTTGGTATTTTTGAAAATGGTCATTCATGGCTATTTTCGACAAAAATGGGGGTTCTGTTGCCATTGATCTTCGACCAGAGGCTCATACACCTCACTACACATATGTTTCCTTGCCATAGATCACATTCTTGGATTTATGGTGGAAACCATTTCTTGGTCAAAAACCCGTAGGTGTTAGCCTTCAGTGTCATTGAAAATGGTCGTTCATGGCTATTTTCAACAAAAATTAGGGTTGTGTGGCCATTGATCGTCGACCTGAGGCTCATACACCTCACCCCACATATGTTTCCTTGCCGTAGATCACATTCTTGGATTTCTGGTGGAGACCATTTCTTGGTCAAAAATCCGTAGGTGTTAGCCTTCGGTATTATTGAAAATGGTCGTTCATGGCTATTTTCGACAAAAATGGGGGTTGTGTGGCCATTGATCATCGACCAGAGGCTCATACACCTCACCCCACATATGTTTCCTTGCCATAGATCACATTCTTGGATTTCTGGTGGAGACCATTTCTTGGTCAAAAATTCGTAGGTGTTAGCCTCTAGTATTATTGAAAATGGTCGCTCATGGCTATTTTCATAAAAAATGGGGGTTGTGTGGCCATTTATCATCGACTAGAGGCTCATAAACCTCACCCCACATATGTTTCCTTGCCATATATCACATTCTTGGATTTCTGGTGGAGACCATTTCTTGGTCAAAAACTCGTACGTGTTAGCCTTCGGTATTATTGAAAATGGTCGTTGATCGCTATTTTCGACAAAAAATGGGCGTTGTGTGGCCATTGATCAACGACCAGAGGCCCACACACCTCACCCCACATATGTTTCCTTGCCATAGATCACATTCTTGGATTTATGGTGGAGACCATTTCTTGGTCAAAAATCCGTAGGTGTTAGCGTTCAGTGTCACTGAAAATGGTCGTTCATGGCTATTTTCGACAAAAAATGGGGTTTGTGTGGCCATTGATCATCGACCAGAGGCTTGTACACTTCACCCCACATATGTTTTGTTGCCATATATCACATTCTTGGATTTCTGGTGGAGACCATTTCTTGGTTAAAAATTCGTACGTGTTAGCCTTCGGTATTATTGAAAATGGTCGTTCATGGCTATTATCGACAAAATGGGGGTTGTGTGGCCATTGATCATCGACCAGAGGCTCGTACACCTCACCCCACATATGTTTCCTTGCCATAGATCACATTCTTGGATTTCTGGTGGAGACCATTTCTTGGGCAAAAATCCGAATGTGTTAGCCTTCGGTATTTTTGAAAATGGTCATTCATGGCTATTTTCGACAAAAATGGGGGTTGTGTGGCCATTGATCTTCGACCAGAGGCTCATACACCTCACTACACATATGTTTCCTTGTCATAGATCAAATTCTTGGATTTATAGTGGAGACCATTTCTTGGTCAAAAATCCATAGGTATTAGCCTTCAATGTCATTGAAAATGGTCGTTCATGGCTATTTTCGACAAAAATGGGGGTTGTGTGGCCATTGATCATCGACTAGAGGCTCGTACACTTCACCCCACATATGTTTTCTTGCCATAGATCACATTCTTGGATTTCTGGTGGAGACCATTTCTTGGTCAAAAATTTGTTGGTGTTAGCCTTTGGTATTATTGAAAATGGTCGTTCATGGCTATTTTCGACTGAAATGGGGGTTGTGTGGCCATTTATCATCGACCAGAGGCTCATACACCTCACCCCACATATGTTTCCTTGCCATAGATCACATTCTTGGATATCTGGTGGAGACCATTTCTTGGTCAAAAATCCGTACGTGTTAGCCTTCGGTATTATTGAAAATGGTGATTCATGGCTATTTTCGACAAAAATGGGGGTTGTGTGGCCATTGATCATCGACCAAAGGCTCGTACACCTCACCCCACATATGCTTCTTTGCCATAGAGCACATTCTTTGATTTCTGGTGGAGACGATTTCTTGGTCAAAAATTCGAATGTGTTAGCCTTCGGAACTATTGAAAATGGTCGTTCATGGCTATTTTCGACAAAAATGGGGGTTGTGTGGCCATTGATATTGGACCCGAGGCTCATACACATCACTACACATATGTTTCCTTGCCATAGATCACATTCTTGGATTTATGGTTGAGACCATTTCTTGGTCAAAAATCCGTAGGTGTTAGCCTTCAGTGTCATTGAAAATGGTCGTTCATGGTTATTTTCGACAAAAATTAGGGTTGTTTGGCCATTGATCGTCGACCAGAGGCTCATACACCTCACCCCACATATGTTTCCTTGCCGTTGAACACATTCTTGGATTTCTGGTGGAGAACATTTCTTGATCAAAAATCCGTAGGTGTTAGCCTTCGGTATTATTGAAAATGGTCGTTCATGGCTATTTTCGACAAAAATAGGGGTTGTGTGGCCATTGATCATCGACCAGAGGCTCATACACCTCACCCCACAAATGTTTCCTTGCCATAGATCACATTCTTGGATTTCTGGTGGAGACCATTTCTTGGTCAAAAATCCGTAGGTGTTAGCCTCTAGTATTATTGAAAATGGTCGCTCATGGCTATTTTCATAAAAAATGGGGGTTGTGTTGCCATTTATCATCCACTAGAGGCTCATAAACCTCACCCCACATATGTTTCCTTGCCATAGATCACATTCTTGAATTTCTGGTGGAGACCATTTCTTGGTCAAAAACTCGTACGTGTTAGCCTTCGGTATTATTGAAAATGGTCGTTCATGGCTATTTTCGGCAAAATGGGGGTTGTGTGGCCATTGATCAACGACCAGAGGCTCGTACACCTCACCCCACATATGTTTCCTTGCCATAGATCACATTCTTGGATTTCTGGTGGAGACCATTTCTTGGGCAAAAATCCGAATGTGTTAGCCTTTGGTATTTTTGAAAATGTTCATTCATGGCTATTTTCGACAAAAATGGGGGTTGTGTGGCCATTTATCTTCGACCAGAGGCTCATACACCTCACTGCACATATGTTTCTTTGCCATAGATCACATTCTTGGATTTATGGTGGAGACCATTTCTTGGTAAAAAATCCGTAGGTGTTAGCCTTCAGTGTCATTGAAAATGGTCGTTCATGGCTATTTTCGACAAAAATAAGGGTTGTGTGGCCATTGATCGTCGACCAGAGGCTCATACACCTCACCCCACATATGTTTCCTTGCCATAGATCACATTCTTGGATTTCTGGTGGAGACCATTTCTTGTTCAAAAATCCGTAAGTGTTATCCTTCGGTATTATTGAAAATGGTCGTTCATGGCTATTTTCGACAAAAATGGGGGTTGTGTGGCCATTGATCATCGACCAGAGGCTCATACACCTCACGCCATATATGTTTCCTTGCCATAGATCACATTATTGGATTTCTGGTGGAGACCATTTCTTGGTCAAAAATCCATAGGTGTTAGCCTCTAGTATTATTGAAAATGGTCGATCATGGCTATTTTCATAAAAAATGGGGGTTGTGTGGCCATTTATCATCGACTAGAGGCTCATAAACCTCACCCCACATATGTTTCCTTGCCATAGATCACATTCTTGGATTTCTGGTGGAGACCATTTCTTGGTAAAAAAACTCGTACGTGTTAGCCTTCGGTATTATTGAAAATGGTCGTTCATGGCTATTTTCGGCAAAATGGGGGTTGTGTGGCCATTGATCATCGACCAGAGGCTCGTACACCTCACCCCACATATGTTTCCTTGCCATAGATCACATTCATGGATTTCTGGTGGAGACCATTTCTTGGGCAAAAATCCGAATGTGTAAGCCTTTGGTATTTTTGAAAATGGTCATTCATGGCTATTTTCGAAAAAAATGGGGGTTGTGTGGCCATTGATCTTCGACCAGAGGCTCATACACCTCACTACACATATGTTTCCTTGTCATAGATCACATTCTTGGATTTATGGTGGAGACCATTTCTTGGTCAAAAATCTGTAGGTGTTAGCCTTCAGTGTCATTGAAAATGGTCGTTCATGGCTATTTTCGACAAAAATTAGGGTTGTGTGGCCATTGATCGTCGACCAGAGGCTCATACACCTCACCCCACATAAGTTTCCTTGCTGTAGATCACATTCTTGGATTTCTGGTGGAGACCATTTCTTGGTCAAAAATCCGTAGGTGTTAGCCTTCGGTATTATTGAAAATGGTCGTTCATGGCTATTTTCGACAAAAATGGGGGTTGTGTGGCCATTGATCATCGACCAGAGGCTCATACACCTCACCCCACATATGTTTCCTTGCCATAGATCACATTCTTGGATTTCTGGTGGAGACCATTTCTTGGTCAAAAATCCGTAGGTGTTAGCCTCTAGTATTATTGAAAATGGTCGCTCATGGCTATTTTCATAAAAAATGGGGGTTGTGTGGCCATTTATCATCGACTAGAGGCTCATAAACCTCACCCCACATATGTTTCCTTGCCATAGATCACATTCTTAGATTTCTGGTGGAGACCATTTCTTGGTCAAAAACTCGTACGTGTTAGCCTTCGGTATTATTGAAAATGGTCGTTCATGGCTATTTTCGGCAAAATGGGGGTTGTGTGGCCATTGATCATCGAACAGAGGCTCGTACACCTCACCCCACATATTTTTCCTTGCCATAGATCACATTCTTGGATTTCTGGTGGAGATCATTTCTTGGGCAAAAATCCGAATGTGTTAGCCTTTGGTATTTTTGAAAATGGTCATTCATGGCTATTTTCGACAAAAATGGGGGTTGTGTGGCCATTGATCTTCGACCAGAGGCTCATACACCTACACATATGTTTCCTTGCCATAGATCACATTCTTGGATTTATGGTGGAGACCATTTCTTGGTCAGAAATCCAAAGGTGTTAGCCTTTAGTGTCATTGAAAATGGTCGTTCATGGCTATTTTCGACAAAAATGGGGGTTGTGTGGCCATTGATCATCGACCAGAGGCTCAAACACCTCACCCCACATATGTTTCCTTGCCATAGATCACATTTTTGGATTTCTGGTGGAGACCATTTCTTTGGCAAAAATCCGAATGTGTTAGCCTTTGGTATTTTTGAAAATGGTCATTCATGGCTATTTTCGACAAAAATGGGGGTTGTGTTGTCATTGATCTTCGACCAGAGGCTCATACACCTCACTACACATATGTTTCCTTGCCATAGATCACATTCTTGGATTTATGGTGGAGACCACTTCTTGGTCAGAAATCCATAGGTGTTAGCCTTTAGTGTCATTGAAAATGGTCGTTCATGGCTATTTTCGACAAAAATGGGGGTTGTGTGGCCATTGATCATCGACCAGAGGCTCGTACACTTCACCCCACATATGTTTTCTTTCCATAGATCACATTCTTGGATTTCTGGAGGAGACCATTCCTTGGTCAAAAATCTGTTGGTGTTAGCCTTCGGTATTATTGAAAATGGTGGTTCATTGCTATTTTCGACTAAAATGGGGGTTGTGTGGCCATTTATCATCGACCAGAGGCTCGTGCAATTCACCCCACATATGTTTCCTTGCCATAGATCACATTCTTGGATTTCTGGTGGAGACCATTTCTTGGTCAAAAATCCGTACGTGTTAGCCTTCGGTATTATTGAAAATGGTCGTTCATGGCTATTTTCGACAAAAATGGGGGTTGTGTGGCCAATGATCATCGACCAGAGGCTCGTACACCACACCACACATATGTTTCCTTGCCATAGATCACATTCTTGGATTTCCGGTGGAGACCATTTATTGGTCAAAAATCTGTACGTGTTAGCCTTCAGTATTATTGAAAATGGTCATTCATGGCTATTTTCGACAAAAATGGGGGTTGTGTGGCCATTGATCATCGACTAGAGGCTCGTAAACCTCACCCCACATATGTTTCCTTGCCATAGATCACATTCTTTGATTTCTGGTGGAGACAATTTCTTGGTCAAAAATCTGAATGTTTTATCCTTCGGTACTATTGAAAATGGTCGTTCATGGCTATTTATCGACCAGAGGCTCACAAACCCCATTTTTGTCGAAAATAGCCATGAACGACCATTTTCAATGACAGTGAAGGCTAACACCTACGGATTTTTGACCAAGAAATGGTCTCCACCGGAAATCCAAGAATGTGATCTATGGCAAGGAAACATATGTGGGGTGAATTGCACGAGCCTCTGGTCGATGATAAATGGCCACACAACCCCCATTTTAGTCAAAAATAGCCATGAACGACCATTTTCAATAATACCGAAGGCTAACACCAACAGATTTTTGACCAAGGAATGGTCTCCTCCAGAAATCCAAGAATGTGATCTATGGAAAGAAAACATATGTGGGGTGAAGTGTACGAGCCTCTGGTCGATGATCAATGGCCACACAACCCCCATTTTTTGTCGAAAATAGCCATGAACGACCATTTTCAATGACACTAAAGGCTAACACCTATGGATTTCTGACCAAGAAATGGTCTCCACCATAAATCCAAGAATGTGATCTATGGCAAGGAAACATATGTGTAGTGAGGTGTATGAGCCTCTGGTCGAAGATCAATGACAACACAACCCCCATTTTTGTCGAAAATAGCCATGAATGACCATTTTCAAAAATACCAAAGGCTAACACATTCGGATTTTTGCCAAAGAAATGGTCTCCACCAGAAATCCAAAAATGTGATCTATGGCAAGGAAACATATGTGGGGTGAGGTGTTTGAGCCTCTGGTCGATGATCAATGGCCACACAACCCCCATTTTTGTCGAAAATAGCCATGAACGACCATTTTCAATAATACCAAAGGCTAACACCTACGGATTTTTGACCAAGAAATGGTCTCCACCAGAAATCCAAGAATGTGATCTACGGCAAGGAAACATATGTGGGGTGAGGTGTATGAGCCTCTGGTCGACGATCAATGGCCACACAACCCTAATTTTTGTCGAAAATAGCCATGAACGACCATTTTCAATGACAGTGAAGGCTAACACCTACGGATTTTTGACCAAGAAATGGTCTCCACTATAAATCCAAGAATGTGATCTATGGCAAGGAAACATGTGTGTAGTGAGGTGTATGAGCCTCTGGTCGAAGATCAATGGCCACACAACCCCCATTTTTGTCGAAAATAGCCATGAATGACCATTTTCAAAAATACCAAAGGCTAACACATTCGGATTTTTGCCCAAGAAATGGTCTCCACCAGAAATCCAAGAATGTGATCTATGGCAAGGAAACATATGTGGGGTGAGGTGTACGAGCCTCTGGTCGATGATCAATGGCCACACAACCCCCATTTTGCCGAAAATAGCGATGAACGACCATTTTCAATAATACCGAAGGCTAACACGTACGAGTTTTTGACCAAGAAATGGTCTCCACCAGAAATCCAAGAATGTGATCTATGGCAAGGAAACATATGTGGGGTGAGGTTTATGAGCCTCTAATCGATGATAAATGGCCACACAACCCCCATTTTTTATGAAAATAGCCATGAGCGACCATTTTCAATAATACTAGAGGCTAAAACCTACGGATTTTTGCCAAGAAATGGTCTCCACCAGAAATCCAAGAATGTGATCTATGGCAAGGAAACATATGTGGGGTGAGGTGTTTGAGCCTCTGGTCGATGATCAATGGCCACACAACCCCATTTTTGTCGAAAATAGCCATGAACGACCATTTTCAATAATACCGAAGGCTAACACCTATGGATTTTTGACCAAGAAATGGCCTCCACCAGAAATCCATGAATGTGATCTACGGCAAGGAAACATATGTGGGGTGAGGTGTATGAGCCTCTGGTCGACGATCAATGGCCACACAACCCTAATTTTTGTCGAAAATAGCCATGAACGACCATTTTCAATGACACTGAAGGCTAACACCTACGGATTTTTGACCAAGAAATGGTCTCCACCATAAATCCAAGAATGTGATCTATGGCAAGGAAACATATGTGGGGTGAGGTGTACGAGCCTTTGGTCGATGATCAATGGCCACACAACCCCCATTTTTGTCGAAAATAGCCATGAATGACCATTTTCAATAATACCGAAGGCTAACACGTACGAATTTTTGACCAAGAAATGGTCTCCACCAGATATCCAAGAATGTGATCTATGGCAAGGAAACATATGTGGGGTGAGGTGTATGAGCCTCTGGTCGATGATAAATGGCCACACAACCCCCATTTCAGTCAAAAATAGCCATGAACGACCATTTTCAATAATACCGAAGGCTAACACCAACAAATTTTTGACCAAGAAATGGTCTCCACCAGAATTCCAAGAATGTGATCTATGGCAAGAAAACATATGTGGGGTGAAGTGTACGAGCCTCTGGTCGATGATCAATGGCCACACAACCCCCATTTTTGTCGAAAATAGCCATGAACGACCATTTTCAATGACACTGAAGGCTAACACCTATGGATTTTTGACCAAGAAATGGTCTCCACCATAAATCCAAGAATTTGATCTATGGCAAGGAAACATATGTGGGGTGAGGTGTATGGGCCTCTGGTCGAAGATCAATGGCCACACAACCCCTATTTTTGTCGAAAATAGCCATGAATGACCATTTTCAAAAATACCGAAGGCTAACACATTCGGATTTTTGCCCAAGAAATGGTCTCCACCAGAAATCCAAGAATGTGATCTATGGCAAGGAAACATATGTGGGGTGAGGTGTACGAGCCTCTGGTCGATGATCAATGGCCACACAACCCCCATTTTGTCGAAAATAGCCATGAACGACCATTTTCAATAATACCGAAGGCTAACACGTACGAATTTTTGACCAAGAAATGGTCTCCACCAGAAATCCAAGAATGTAATCTATGGCAAGGAAACATATGTGGGGTGAGGTGTACGAGCCTCTGGTCGATGATTAATGGCCACACAACCCCCATTTTTGATGAAAATAGCCATGAACGACCATTTTCAATAATACCAGAGGCTAACACCTACGGATTTTTTACCAAGAAATGGTCTCCAACAGAAATCCAAGAATGTGATCTATGGCAAGGAAACATATGTGGGGTGAGGTGTATGAGCCTCTGGTCGATGATAAATGGCCACACAACCCCCATTTTTGTCGAAAATAGCTATGAACGACCATTTTCAATAGTACCGAAGGCTAACACCAACGGATTTTTGACCAAGAAATGGTCCCCACCAGAAATCCAAGAATGTGATCTATGGCAAGAAAACATATGTGGGGTGAAGTGTACGAGCCTCTGGTCGATGATCAATGGCCACACAAACCCCATTTTTGTCGAAAATAGCCATGAACGACCATTTTCAATGACACTGAACGCTAACACCTACGGATATTTGACCAAGAAATGGTCTCCACCATATATCCAAGAATGTGATCTATGGAAAGGAAACATGTGTAGTGAGGTGTATGAGCCTTTGGTCGAATATCAATGGCCACACAACCCCCATTTTTGTCGAAAATAGCCATGAACGACCATTTTCAATAGTACCGAAGGCTAAAACATTCAGATTTTTGACCAAGAAATGGTCTCCACCAGAAATCAAAGAATGTGATCTATGGCAAGGAAACATATGTGGGGTGAGGTTTACGAGCCTCTGGTCGATGATCAATGGCCACACAACCCCCATTTTTGTCGAAAATAGCCATGAATGACCATTTTCAATAATACTGAAGGCTAACACATACAGATTTTTGACCAATAAATGGTCTCCACCAGAAATCCAAGAATGTGATCTATGGCAAGCAAACATATGTGGGGTGAGGTGTACGAGCCTCTGGTCGATGATAAATAGCCACACAACCCCCATTTTAGTCGAAAATAGCCATGAACGACCATTTTCAATGGCACTGAAGGCTAACACCTACGGATTTTTGACTAAGAAATGGTCTCCACCAGAAATCAAAGAATGTGATCTATGGCAAGAAAACCTATGTGGGGTGAAGTGTACGAGCCTCTGGTCGATGATCAATGGCCACACAACCCCCATTTTTGTCGGAAATAGCCATGAACGACCATTTTCAATGGCACTGAAGGCTAACACCTACGGATTTTTGACCAAGAAATGGTCTCCACCATAAATCCAAGAATGTGATCTATGGAAAGGAAACATATGTGTAGTGAGGTGTAAGAGCCTTTGGTCAAAGATCAATGGCCACCCAACCCCCATTTTTGTCGAAAATAGCCATGAATGACAATTTTCAATAATACCGAAGGCTAACACATTCGGATTTTTGCCCAAGAAATGGTCTCCACTAGAAATCCAAGAATGTGATCTATGGCAAGGAAACATATCTAGGGTGAGGTGTACGAGCCTCTGGTCGATGATCAATGGACACATAACCCCCATTTTGTCGAAAATAGCCATGAACGATCATTTTCAATAATACTGAAGGCTAACACGTACGAATTTTTGACCAAGAAATGGTCTCCACCAGAAATCCAAGAATGTGATCTATAGCAAGGAAACATATGTGGGGTGAGGTGTACGAGCCTCTGGTCGATGATAAATGGCCACACAACCCCCATTTTTGATGAAAATAGCCATGAACGACCATTTTCAATATTACCGAAGGCTAACACCTACGGATTTTTGACCAAGCAATGGTCTCCACCAGATATCCAAGAATGTGATCTATGGAAAGGAAACATATGTGGGGTGAGGTGTATGAGCCTCTGGTCGATGATCAATGGCCAAAGATCCCCCATTTTTGTCAAAAATAGCCATGAACGACCATTTTCAATAATACCGAAGGCTAACACCTACGGATTTTTGACCAAGAAATGGTCTCCACCAGAAATCCAAAATGTGATCTATGGCAAGGAAACATATGTGGGGTGAGGTGTATGAGCCTTTGGTCGATGATCAATGGCCACATAACCCCCATTTTTGTCGAAAATAGCCATGAACGACCATTTTCAATGACATTGAAGGGTAACACCTACGGATTTTTGACCAAGAAATGGTCTCCACCATAAGTCCAAGAATGTGATCTATGGCAAGGAAACATATGTGGGGTGAGGTGTATGGGCCTCTGGTCGTTGATCAATGGCCACACAACGCCCATTTTTTGTCGAAAATAGCGATCAACGACCATTTTCAATAATACAGAAGGCTAACACGTATGGATTTTTGACCAAGAAATGGTCTCCACCAGAAATCCGAGAATGTGATCTATGGCAAGGAAACATATGTGGGGTGAGGTGTACGAGCCTCTGGTCGATGATCAATGGCCACACAACCCCCATTTTTGTCGAAAATAGCCATGAATGACCATTTTCAATGACACTGAAGGCAAACACCTACGGAATATTGACGAAGAAATGGTCTCCACCATAAATCCAAGAATGTGATCTATGGCATGGAAACATATGTGTAGTGAGGTGTATGAGCCTCTGGACGAAGATCAATGGTCACACAACACCCATTTTTGTCGAAAATCACCATGAATGACCATTTTCAATAATACCGAAGGCTAACACATTCAGATTTTTGCCCAAGAAATGGTCTCCACTAGAAATCCAAGAATGTGATCTATGGCAATGAAACATATGTGGGGTGAGGTGTACGAGGCTCTGGTCGATGATCAACGGCAACACAACCCCCATTTTTGTCGAAAATAGCCATGAACGACCATTTTCAATAATACCGAAGGCTAACACCTACGGATTTTTGACCAAGAAACGGTCTCCACTGGAAATCCAAGAATGTGATATATGGCAAGAAAACATATGTGGGGTGAGGTGTAGGAGCCTCTGGTCGATGATCAATGGCCACACAACCCCCATTTTAGTCGAAAATAGCCATGAACGACCATTTTCAATAATTCCGACCAGAGGCTCAAACACCTCACCCCACATATGTTTCCTTCCCATAGATCACATTCTTGGATTTATGGTGGAGACCATTTCTTGGTCAAAAATCCGTAGGTGTTAGCCTTCAGTGTAATTGAAAATGGTCGTTCATGGCTATTTCCGACAAAAATGGGGGTTGTGTGGCCATTGATCATCGACCAGAGGCTCGTACACTTCACCCCACATAGGTTTTCTTGCCATAGATCACATTCTTGGATTTCTGGTGGAGACCATTTCTTAGTCAAAAATCCGTTTGTGTTAGCCTTCGGTATTATTGAATATAGTCGTTCATGGCTATTTTCGACTAAAATGGGGGTTGTGTGGCCATTTATCATCGACCAGAGGCTCGTACACCTCACCCCACATGTTTCCTTGCCATAGATCACATTGTTGGATTTCTGGTGGAGACCATTTGTTGGTCAAAAATTGTACGTGTTAGCCTTCAGTATTATTGAAAATGGTCATTCATGGCTATTTTCGACAAAAATGGGGGTTGTGTGGCCATTGATCGTCGACCAGAGGCTTATAAACCTCACCCCACATATGTTTCCTTGCCATAGATCACATTCTTTGATTTCTGGTGGAGACCATTTCTTGGTCAAAAATCTGAATGTTTTAGCCTTCGGTACTATTGAAAATGGTCGTTCATGGCTATTTTCGACAAAAATGGGGGTTGTGTGGCCATTGATATTCGACCAAAGGCTCATACACCTCACTACACATGTTTCCTTTCCATAGATCACATTCTTGGATTTTTGACCAAGAAATGGTCTCCACCAGAAATCAAAGAATGTGATCTTTGGCAAGGAAACATATGTGGGGTGAGGTTTACGAGCCTCTGGTCGATGATCAATGGCCACACAACCCCCATTTTTGTCGAAAATAGCCATGAATGACCATTTTCAATAATACTGAAGGCTAACACATACAGATTTTTGACCAATAAATGGTCTCCACCAGAAATCCAAGAATGTGATCTATGGCAAGCAAACATATGTGGGGTGAGGTGTACGAGCCTCTGGTCGATGATAAATAGCCACACAACCCCCATTTTAGTCGAAAATAGCCATGAACGACCATTTTCAATGGCACTGAAGGCTAACACCTACGGATTTTTGACTAAGAAATGGTCTCCACCAGAAATCAAAGAATGTGATCTATGGCAAGAAAACCTATGTGGGGTGAAGTGTACGAGCCTCTGGTCGATGATCAATGGCCACACAACCCCCATTTTTGTCGGAAATAGCCATGAACGACCATTTTCAATGGCACTGAAGGCTAACACCTACGGATTTTTGACCAAGAAATGGTCTCCACCATAAATCCAAGAATGTGATCTATGGAAAGGAAACATATGTGTAGTGAGGTGTAAGAGCCTTTGGTCAAAGATCAATGGCCACACAACCCCCATTTTTGTCGAAAATAGCCATGAATGACAATTTTCAATAATACCGAAGGCTAACACATTCGGATTTTTGCCCAAGAAATGGTCTCCACTAGAAATCCAAGAATGTGATCTATGGCAAGGAAACATATCTAGGGTGAGGTGTACGAGCCTCTGGTCGATGATCAATGGACACATAAACCCCATTTTGTCGAAAATAGCCATGAACGATCATTTTCAATAATACTGAAGGCTAACACGTACGAATTTTTGACCAAGAAATGGTCTCCACCAGAAATCCAAGAATGTGATCTATAGCAAGGAAACATATGTGGGGTGAGGTGTACGAGCCTCTGGTCGATGATAAATGGCCACACAACCCCCATTTTTGATGAAAATAGCCATGAACGACCATTTTCAATATTACCGAAGGCTAACACCTACGGATTTTTGACCAAGAAATGGTCTCCACCAGATATCCAAGAATGTGATCTATGGAAAGGAAACATATGTGGGGTGAGGTGTATGAGCCTCTGGTCGATGATCAATGGCCAAAGATCCCCCATTTTTGTCAAAAATAGCCATGAACGACCATTTTCAATAATACCGAAGGCTAACACCTACGGATTTTTGACCAAGAAATGGTCTCCACCAGAAATCCAAAATGTGATCTATGGCAAGGAAACATATGTGGGGTGAGGTGTATGAGCCTTTGGTCGATGATCAATGGCCACATAACCCCCATTTTTGTCGAAAATAGCCATGAACGACCATTTTCAATGACATTGAAGGGTAACACCTACGGATTTTTGACCAAGAAATGGTCTCCACCATAAGTCCAAGAATGTGATCAATGGCAAGGAAACATATGTGGGGTGAGGTGTATGGGCCTCTGGTCGTTGATCAATGGCCACACAACGCCCATTTTTTGTCGAAAATAGCGATCAACGACCATTTTCAATAATACAGAAGGCTAACACGTATGGATTTTTGACCAAGAAATGGTCTCCACCAGAAATCCGAGAATGTGATATATGGCAAGGAAACATATGTGGGGTGAGGTGTACGAGCCTCTGGTCGATGATCAATGGCCACACAACCCCCATTTTTGTCGAAAATAGCCATGAATGACCATTTTCAATGACACTGAAGGCAAACACCTACGGAATATTGACGAAGAAATGGTCTCCACCATAAATCCAAGAATGTGATCTATGGCATGGAAACATATGTGTAGTGAGGTGTATGAGCCTCTGGACGAAGATCAATGGTCACACAACACCCATTTTTGTCGAAAATCGCCATGAATGACCATTTTCAATAATATCGAAGGCTAACACATTCAGATTTTTGCCCAAGAAATGGTCTCCACTAGAAATCCAAGAATGTGATCTATGGCAATGAAACATATGTGGGGTGAGGTGTACGAGGCTCTGGTCGATGATCAACGGCAACACAACCCCCATTTTTGTCGAAAATAGCCATGAACGACCATTTTCAATAATACCGAAGGCTAACACCTACGGATTTTTGACCAAGAAACGGTCTCCACTGGAAATCCAAGAATGTGATATATGGCAAGAAAACATATGTGGGGTGAGGTGTAGGAGCCTCTGGTCGATGATCAATGGCCACACAACCCCCATTTTAGTCGAAAATAGCCATGAACGACCATTTTCAATAATTCCGACCAGAGGCTCAAACACCTCACCCCACATATGTTTCCTTCCCATAGATCACATTCTTGGATTTATGGTGGAGACCATTTCTTGGTCAAAAATCCGTAGGTGTTAGCCTTCAGTGTAATTGAAAATGGTCGTTCATGGCTATTTCCGACAAAAATGGGGGTTGTGTGGCCATTGATCATCGACCAGAGGCTCGTACACTTCACCCCACATAGGTTTTCTTGCCATAGATCACATTCTTGGATTTCTGGTGGAGACCATTTCTTAGTCAAAAATCCGTTTGTGTTAGCCTTCGGTATTATTGAAAATAGTCGTTCATGGCTATTTTCGACTAAAATGGGCGTTGTGTGGCCATTTATCATCGACCAGAGGCTCGTACACCTCACCCCACATGTTTCCTTGCCATAGATCACATTGTTGGATTTCTGGTGGAGACCATTTGTTGGTCAAAAATTGTACGTGTTAGCCTTCAGTATTATTGAAAATGGTCATTCATGGCTATTTTCGACAAAAATGGGGGTTGTGTGGCCATTGATCGTCGACCAGAGGCTTGTAAACCTCATCCCACATATGTTTCCTTGCCATAGATCACATTCTTTGATTTCTGGTGGAGACCATTTCTTGGTCAAAAATCTGAATGTTTTAGCCTTCGGTACTATTGAAAATGGTCGTTCATGGCTATTTTCGACAAAAATGGGGGTTGTGTGGCCATTGATATTCGACCAAAGTCTCATACACCTCACTATACATGTTTCCTTTCCATAGATCACATTCTTGGATTTATGGTGGAGACCATTTCTTGGTCAAAAATCCGTAGGTGTTAGCGTTCAATGTCATTGAAAATGGTTGTTCATGGCTATTTTCGACAAAAATGGGGTTTGTGTGGCCATTGATCATCGACCAAAGGCTCGTACACTTCACCCCACATATGTTTTCTTGCCATAGATCACATTCTTGGATTTCTGGTGGGGACCATTTCTTGGTCAAAAATCCGTTGGTGTTAGCCTTCGGTATTATTGAAAATGGTCGTTCATGGCTATTTTCGACAAAAATGGGGGTTGTGTGGCCATTTATCATCGACCAGAGGCTCATACACCTCACCCCACATATGTTTCCTTGCCATAGATCTCATTCTTGGTTTCTGGTGGAGACCATTTCTTGGTAAAAAATCCGTAGGTGTTAGCCTCTGGTATTATTGTAAATGGTCGTTCATGGCTATTTTCATCAAAAATGGGGGTTGTGTGGCCATTTATCATCGACCAGAGGCTCGTACACCTCACCCCACATATGTTTCCTTGCCATAGATCACATTCTTGGATTTCTGGTGGAGACCATTTCTTGGTCAAAAATTCGTACGTGTTAGCCTTCGGTATTATTGAAAATGGTCGTTCATGTCTATTTTCGACAAAATGGGGTTGTGTGGCCATTGATCATCGACCAGAGGCTCGTACACTTCACCCCACATAGGTTTTCTTGCCATAGATCACATTCTTGGATTTCTGGTGGAGACCATTTCTTAGTCAAAAATCCGTTTGTGTTAGCCTTCGGTATTATTGAAAATAGTCGTTCATGGCTATTTTCGACTAAAATGGGCGTTGTGTGGCCATTTATCATCGACCAGAGGCTCATACACCTCACCCCACATGTTTCCTTGCCATAGATCACATTGTTGGATTTCTGGTGGAGACCATTTGTTGGTCAAAAATTGTACGTGTTAGCCTTCAGTATTATTGAAAATGGTCATTCATGGCTATTTTCGACAAAAATGGGGGTTGTGTGGCCATTGATCGTCGACCAGAGGCTTGTAAACCTCATCCCACATATGTTTCCTTGCCATAGATCACATTCTTTGATTTCTGGTGGAGACCATTTCTTGGTCAAAAATCTGAATGTTTTAGCCTTCGGTACTATTGAAAATGGTCGTTCATGGCTATTTTCGACAAAAATGGGGGTTGTGTGGCCATTGATATTCGACCAAAGTCTCATACACCTCACTATACATGTTTCCTTTCCATAGATCACATTCTTGGATTTATGGTGGAGACCATTTCTTGGTCAAAAATCCGTAGGTGTTAGCGTTCAATGTCATTGAAAATGGTTGTTCATGGCTATTTTCGACAAAAATGGGGTTTGTGTGGCCATTGATCATCGACCAAAGGCTCGTACACTTCACCCCACATATGTTTTCTTGCCATAGATCACATTCTTGGATTTCTGGTGGGGACCATTTCTTGGTCAAAAATCCGTTGGTGTTAGCCTTCGGTATTATTGAAAATGGTCGTTCATGGCTATTTTCGACAAAAATGGGGGTTGTGTGGCCATTTATCATCGACCAGAGGCTCATACACCTCACCCCACATATGTTTCCTTGCCATAGATCTCATTCTTGGTTTCTGGTGGAGACCATTTCTTGGTAAAAAATCCGTAGGTGTTAGCCTCTGGTATTATTGTAAATGGTCGTTCATGGCTATTTTCATCAAAAATGGGGGTTGTGTGGCCATTTATCATCGACCAGAGGCTCGTACACCTCACCCCACATATGTTTCCTTGCCATAGATCACATTCTTGGATTTCTGGTGGAGACCATTTCTTGGTCAAAAATTCGTACGTGTTAGCCTTCGGTATTATTGAAAATGGTCGTTCATGTCTATTTTCGACAAAATGGGGTTGTGTGGCCATTGATCATCGACCAGAGGCTCGTACACCTCAGCCCACATATGTTTCCTTGCCATAGATCACATTCTTGGATTTCTGGTGGAGACCATTTCTTGGGCAAAAATCCGAATGTGTTAGCCTTCGGTATTTTTGAAAATGGTCATTCATGGCTATTTTCGACAAAAATGGGGTTTGTGTGGCCATTGATCTTCGACCAGAGGCTCATACACCACACTACACATATGTTTCCTTGCCATAGATCAAATGCTTGGATTTATGGTGGAGACCATTTCTTGGTCAAAAATCCATAGGTGTTAGCCTTCAGTGTCATTGAAAATGGTCGTTCATGGCTATTTTCGACAAAAATGGGGGTTGTGTGGCCATTGATCATCGACTAGAGGCTCGTACACTTCACCCCACTTATGTTTTCTTGCCATAGATCACATTCTTGGATTTCTTGTGGACACCATTTCTTGGTCAAAAATATGTTGGTGTTAGCCTTCGGTATTATTGAAAATGGTCGTTCATGGCTATTTTCGACTAAAATGGGGGTTGTGTGGCCATTTATCATCGACCAGAGGCTCATACACCTCACCCCACATATGTTTCCTTGCCATAGATCACATTCTTGGATATCTGGTGGAGACCATTTCTTGGTCAAAAATCCATACGTGTTAGCCTTCGGTATTATTGAAAATGGTCATTCATGGCTATTTTCGACACAAATGGGGGTTGTGTGGCCATTGATCATCGACCAAAGGCTCGTACACCTCACCCCACATATGTTTCCTTGCCATAGATCACATTCTTTGATTTCTGGTGGAGACCATTTCTTGGTCAAAAATCCGAATGTGTTAGCCTTCGGAACTATTGAAAATGGTCGTTCATGGCTATTTTCGACAAAAATGGGGGTTGTGTGGCCATTGATATTGGACCAGAGGCTCATACACCTCACTACACATATGTTTCCTTGCCATAGATCACATTCTTGGATTTATGGTGGAGACCATTTCTTGGTCAAAAATCCGTAGGTGTTAGCCTTTAGTGTCATTGAAAATGGTCGTTCATGGTTATTTTCGACAAAAATTAGGGTTGTGTGGCCATTGATCGTCGACCAGAGGCTCATACACCTCACCCCACATATGTTTCCTTGCCGTAGATCACATTCTTGGATTTCTGGTGGAGACCATTTCTTGGTCAAAAACCGTAGGTGTTAGCCTTCGGTATTATTGAAAATGGTCGTTCATGGCTATTTTCGACAAAAATGGGGGTTGTGTGGCCATTGATCATCAACCAGAGGCTCATACACCTCACCCCACATATGTTTCCTTGCCATAGATCACATTCTTGGATTTCTGGTGGAGACCATTTCTTGGTCAAAAATCCGTAGGTTTTAGCCTCTAGTATTATTGAAAATGGTCGCTCATGACTATTTTCATAAAAAATGGGGGTTGTGTGGCCATTTATCATCGACTAGAGGCTCATAAACCTCGCCCCACATATGTTTCCTTGCCATAAATCACATTCTTGGATTTCTGGTGGAGACCATTTGTTGGTCAAAAATTGTACGTGTTAGCCTTCAGTATTATTGAAAATGGTCATTCATGGCTATTTTCGACAAAAATGGGGGTTGTGTGGCCATTGATCGTCGACCAGAGGCTTGTAAACCTCACCCCACATATGTTTCCTTGCCATAGATCACATTCTTTGATTTCTGGTGGAGACCATTTCTTGGTCAAAAATCTGAATGTTTTAGCCTTCGGTACTATTGAAAATGGTCGTTCATGGCTATTTTCGACAAAAATGGGGGTTGTGTGGCCATTGATATTCGACCAAAGGCTCATACACCTCACTACACATGTTTCCTTTCCATAGATCACATTCTTGGATTTATGGTGGAGACCATTTCTTGGTCAAAAATCCGTAGGTGTTAGCATTCAGTGTCATTGAAAATGGTTGTTCATGGCTATTTTCGACAAAAATGGGGTTTGTGTGGCCATTGATCATCGACCAGAGGCTCGTACACTTCACCCCACATATGTTTTCTTTCCATAGATCACATTCTTGGATTTCTGGAGAAGACCATTCCTTGGTCAAAAATCTGTTGGTGTTAGCCTTCGGTATTATTGAAAATGGTCGTTCATGGCTATTTTCGACTAAAAAGGGGGTTGTGTGGCCATTTATCATCGACCAGAGGCTCATGCAATTCACCCCACATATGTTTCCTTGCCATAGATCACATTCTTGGATTTCCGGTGGAGACCATTTCTTGGTCAAAAATCTGTACGTGTTAGCCTTCGGTGTCATTGAAAATGGTCATTCATGGCTATTTTTGACAAAAATGGGGGTTGTGTGGCCAATGATCATCGACCAGAGGCGCATACACCTCACCCCATATATGTTTCCTTGCCATAGATCACATTCTTGGATTTCCGGTGGAGACCATTTATTGGTCAAAAATCTGTACGTGTTAGCCTTCAGTATTATTGAAAATGGTCATTCATGGCTATTTTTGACAAAATGGGGGTTGTGTGGCCATTGATCATCGACCAGAGGCTCGTAAACCTCACCCCACATATGTTTCCTAGCCATAGATCACATTCTTTGATATCTGGTGGAGACCATTTCTTGGTCAAAAATCTGAATGTTTTAGCCTTCGGTACTATTGAAAATGGTCGTTCATGGCTATTTTTGACAAAAATGGGGGTTGTGTGGCCATTGATATTCGACCAAAGGCTCATACACCTCACTACACATATGTTTCCTTGCCATAGATCACATTCTTGGATTTATTGTGGAGACCATTTCTTGGTCAAAAATCCGTAGGTGTTAGCCTTCAGTGTCATTGAAAATGGTCGTTCATGGCTAGTTTCGACAAAAATGGTTTGTGTGGCCATTGATCATTGACCAAAGGCTCGTACACTTCACCCCACATATGTTTTCGTGCCAGAGATCACATTCTAGGATTTCTGGTGGTGACCATTTCTTGGTCAAAAATCCGTTGGTCTTAGCCTTCGGTATTATTGAAAATGGTCGTTCATGGCTATTTTCGACTAAAATGGGGGTTGTGTGGACATTTATCATCGACCAGAGGCTCATACACCTCACCCCACATATGTTTCCTTGCCATAGATCACATTCTTGGATTTCTGGTGGAGACCATTTCTTGGTCAAAAGTCCGTACGTGTTAGCCTTCGGTATTATTGAAAATGGTCATTCATGGCTATTTTCGACAAAAATCGGGGTTGTGTGGCCAATGATCATCAACCAAAGGCTCGTAAACCTCACCCCACATATGTTTCCTTGCCATAGATCACATTCTTTGATTTCTGGTGGAGACCATTTTTTGGTCCAAAATCCGAATGTGTTAGCCTTCAGTGTCATTGAAAATGGTCATTCATGGCTATTTTCGACAAAAATTAGGGTTGTGTGGCCATTGATCATCGACCAGAGGCTCGTACACCTCACCCCACATATGTTCCTTGCCATAGATCACCTTCTTGGATTTATGGTGGAGACCAATTTTTGGTCAAAAATCCGTAGTTGTTAGCCTTCAGTGTCATTGAAAATGGTTGTTCATGGCTATTTTCGACAAAAATAGGGGTTGTGTGGCCATTGATCATCGACTAGAGGCTCGTACACCTCACCCCACGTATGTTTCCTTGCCATAGATCACATTCTTGGATTTCTGGTGGAGACCATTTCTTGGTCAAAAATCCGTAGGTGTTAGCGTTTGGAATTATTGAAAATGGTCGTTCATGGCTATTTTCGACAAAAATGGGGGTTGTGTGGCCATTGATCATCGACCAGAGGCTCATACACCACACCCCACATATGTTTCCTTGCCATAGATAATTTCTTGGATTTCTGGTGGAGACCATTTCTTAGTCAAAAATCCGTAGGTGTTAGCCTCTAGTATTATTGAAAATGGTCGCTCATGGCTATTTTAATCAAAAATGGGGGTTGTGTGGCCATCTATCATCGACTAGAGGCTCGTAAACCTCACCCACAAATGTTTCCTTGCCATAGATCACATTCTTGGATTTCTGGTGGAGACCATTTCTTGGTCAAAAATTCGTACGTGTTAGCCTTCGGTATTATTGAAAATGGTCGTTCATGGCTATTTTTGACAAAATGGGGGTTGTGTGGCCATTGATCATCGACCAGAGGCTCGTACACCTCACCCCACATATGTTTCCTTGCCATAGATCACATTCTTAGATTTCTGGTGGAGACCATTTCTTGGGAAAAATCCGAATGTGTTAGCCTTCGGTATTTTTGAAAATGGTCATTCATGACTATTTTCGACAAAAATGGGGGTTGTGTGGCCATTGATCTTCGACCAAAGGCTCATACACCTCACTACACATATGTTTCCTTGCCATAGATCACATTCTTGGATTTATGGTGGAGACCATTTCTTGGTCAGAAATCCATAGGTGTTAGCCTTCAGTGTCATTGAAAATGGTCGTTCATGGCTATTTTCGACAAAAATGGGGGTTGTGTGGCCATTGATCATCGACCAGAGGCTCGTACACTTCACCCCACATATGTTTTCTTGCTATAGATCACATTCTTGGATTTCTGGTGGAGACCATTTCTTGGTCAAAAATCTTTTGGTGTTAGCCTTCGGTATTATTGAAAATGGTCGTTCATGGCTATTTTCGACTAAAATGGGGGTTGTGTGGCCATTTATCATCGACCAGAGGCTCGTACACCTCACCCCACATATGTTTACTTGCCATAGATCACATTCTTGGATTTCTGGTGGAGACCATTTCTTGGTTAAAAATTCGTACGTGTTAGCCTTCGGTATTATTGAATATGGTCATTCATGGCTATTTTCGACAAAAATGGGGTTGTGTGGCCATTGATTATCGACCAGAGGCTCGTACACCTCACCCCACATATGTTTCCTTGCCATAGATCACATTCTTGGATTTCTGGTGGTGACCATTTCTTGGTCAAAAATCCGTAGGTGTTAGCCTTCGGTATTATTGAAAATGGTCGTTCATAGCTATTTTCGACAAAAATGGGGGTTGTGTGGCCAATGATCATCGACCAAAGGCTCATACACCTCACCCCACATATGTTTCCTTGCCATAGACCACATTCTTGGATCTATGGTGGAGACCAGTTGTTGGTCAAAAATCCATAGGTGTTAGCCTTCAGTGTCATTGAAAATAGTCGTTCATGGCTATTTTCGACAATAATGGGGGTTGTGTGGCCATTGATAATCGACCAGAGGCTCATACACCTAACCCCACATATGTTTCCTTGCCATAGATCACATTCTTGGATTTCTGGTGGAGACCATTTCTTGGTCAAAAATACGTAGGTGTTAGCCTTCGGTATTATTGAAAATGGTCGTTCATGGCTATTTTCAACAAAAATGGGGGTTCTGTGGCCATTGATCATCGACCAGAGGCTCGTACACCTCATCCGACATATAATTCCTTGCCATAGATCATATTCTTGGATTTCTGGTGGAGACGATTTCTTGGTCAAAAATCCGTAGGTGTTAGCCTTCGGTATTATTGAAAATGGTAGTTCATGGCTATTTTGATAAAAAATGGGGGTTGTATGGCCATTTATCATCGACAAGAGGCTCGTACACCTCACCCCACATATGTTTCTTGCCATACATCACATTCTTGGATTTCTGGTGGAGTCCATTTCTTGGTCAAAAATTCGTACGTGTTAGCCTTCGGTATTATTGAAAATGGTCGTTCATGGCTATTTTCGAAAAAAACGGGGGTTGTTTCGCCATTGATCTTCGACCAGATGCTCATACACCTCACTACACATATGTTTCCTTGCCATATATCACATTCTAGGATTTATGGTGGAGACCATTTCTTGGTCAAAAATCCATAGGTGTTAGCGTTCAGTGTCATTGAAAATGGTTGTTCTTGGCTATTTTCGACAAAATAGAGGTTCTGTAGCCATTGATCATCGACCACAGGCTCATACACCTCACCCCACATATGTTTCCTTGCCATAGATCACATTCTTGGATTTCTGGTGGAGACCATTTCTTGGTCAAAAATCCGTAGGTGTTAGCCTTTGGTATTATTGAAAATGGTCATTCATGGCTATTTTCGACAAAAATGGGGGTTGTGTGGCCATTTATCTTCAACCAGAGGCTCATACACCTCACTACACATATGTTTTCTTGCCATATATCATATTCTTGGATCTATGGTGGAGACCAGTTCTTGGTCAAAAATCCGTAGGTGTTAGCCTTCAGTGTCATTGAAAATAGTCGTTCATGGCTATTTTCGACAAAAATGGGGGTTGTGTGGCCATTGATAATCGACCAGAGGCTCGTACACCTCACCCCACAAATGTTTCCTTGCCATAGATCACATTCTTGGATTTCTGGTGGAGACCATTTCTTGGTCAAAAATGAACGACCATTTTCAATAATACCAGAGGCTAACACCTACGGATTTTTGACAAAGAAATGGTCTCCACCAGAAATCCAAGAATGTGATCTATGGCAAGGAAACATATGTGGGTTGAGGTGTGTGAGCCTCTGGTCGGTGATCAATGGCCACACAACCCCCATTTTTGTCGAAAATAGCCATGAACGACCATTTTCAATAATACCGATGGCTAACACCTACGAATTTTTTACCAAGAAACGGTCTCCACCAGAAATCCAAGAATGTGATCTATGGCAAGGAAACATATGTGGGGTGAGGTGTACGAGCCTCTAGTCGATGATCAATGGCCACACAACCCCCATTTTTGTCGAATATAGCCATGAACGACCATTTTCAATAATACAGAAGGCTAACACCTACGGATTTTTGACCAAGAAATCGTCTCCACCAGAAATTCAAAAATATTATCTATGGCAAGGAAACATATGTGGGGTGAGGTGTACGAGCCTCTGGTCGATGATCAATGGCCACACAACCCCCATTTTTGACGAAACTAGCCATGAACGACCATTTTCAATAATACAGAAGGCTAACACGTACGGATTTTTTTGACCAAGAAATGGTCTGCACGAGAAATCCAAGATTGTGATCTATGGTAATGAAATTTATGTGGGGTGAGGTGTACGAGCCTCTGGTCGAAGATAAATGGCCACACAACCCCCATTTTTGTCGAAAATAGCCATGAACGACCATTTTCAATAATACCGAAGGCTAACACATACGGATTTTTGACCAAGAAATGGTCTGCACCAGAAATCCAAGAATGTGATCTATGGCAAGGAAATATTTGTGGGGTGAGGTGTACCAGCCTCTGGTCGATTATCAATGGCCACACAACCCCCATTTTTGTCGAAAATAGCCATGAACGACTATTTTCAATGACACTAAAGGCTAACACCTACGGATTTTTGACCAAGAACTGGTCTCCACCATAGATCCAAGAATGTGATATATGGCAAGAAAAGATATGTGTAGTGAGGTGTATGAGCCTCTGGTTGAAGATAAATGGCCACACAACCCCCATTTTTGTCGAAAATAGCCATGAATGACCATTTTCAATAATACCGAAGGCTAACACCTACGGATTTTTGACCAAGAAATGGACTCCACCAGAAATCCAACAATGTGTTCTATGGCAAGGAAACATATGTGGGGTGAGGTGTATGAGCCTCTTGTCGATGATCAATGGCCACAGAACCTCTATTTTGTCGAAAATAGCCATGAACGACCATTTTCAATGACACTGAAGGCTAACACCTATGGATTTTTGACCAAGAAATGGTCTCCACCATAAATCCAAGAATGTGATATATGGCAAGGAAACATATGTGTAGTGAGGTGTATGAGCCTCTGGTCGAAGATCAATGGCGAAACAACACCCATTTTTATCGAAAATAGCCATGAATGACCATTTTCAAAAATACCGAAGGCTAACACCTTCGGATTTTTGCCCAAGAAATGGTCTCCACTAGAAATCCAAGAATGTGATCTATGGCAAGGAAACATATGTGGGGTGAGGTGTACGAGCCTCTGGTCGATGATCAATGGCCACACAACCCCCATTTTGTCGAAAATAGCCATGAACGACCATTTTCAATAATACCGAAGGCTAACACGTACGAATTTTTGACCAAGAAATGGTCTCCACCAGAAATCCAAGAATGTGATCTATGGCAAGGAAACATATGTGGGGTGAGGTGTACGAGCCTCTGGTCGATGATAAATGGCCATACAACCCCCATTTTTTTATCAAAATAGATTTTCAATAATACCAGAGGCTAACACCTATAGATTTTTGACCAAGAAATGGTCTCCACCAGAAATCCAAGAATGTGATCTATGGCAAGGAAACATATGTGGGGTGAGGTGTATGAGCCTCTCGTCGATGACCAATGGCCACAAAACCCCCATTTTTGTCGAAAATAGCCATGAACGACCATTTACAATAATATCGAAGGCTAACACCTACGGATTTTTGACCAAGAAATGGTCTCCACCAGAAATTCAAGAATTTGATCTATGGCAAGGAATTATATGTTGGGTGAGGTGTACGAGCCTCTTGTCGATGATCAATGGCCACACAACCCCCATTTTTGTCGAAAATAGCCATGAACGACCTTTTTCAATAATACCGAAGGCTAACACGTACGGATTTTTGACCAAGAAATGGTCTCCACGAGAAATCCAAGATTTTGATCTATGGCAATAAAACATATGTGGGGTGAGGTGTACGAGCCTCTGGTCGATGATCAATGGCCACACAACCCCCATTTTTGTCGAAAATAGCCATGAACGACCATTTTCAATGATACCGAAGGCTAACACCTACGGATTTTTGACCAAGAAATGGTCTCCACCAGAAATCCAAGAATGTGATCTATGGCAAGGAAACATATGTGGGGTGAGGTGTACGAGCCTCTGGTCGATTATCAATGGCCACACAACCCCCATTATTGTCGAAAATAGCCATGAACGACTATTTTCAATGACATTGAAGGCTAACACCTATGGATTTTTGACCAATAACTGGTCTCCACCATAGATCCAAGAATGTGATCTATGGCAAGAAAACATATGTGTAGTGAGGTGTATGAGCCTGTGGTTGAAGATAAATGGCCACACAACCCCCATTTTTGTCGAAAATAGCCATGAATAACCATTTTCAATAATACCGAAGGCTAACACATTTGGATTTTTGCCCAAGAAATGGTCACCATCAGAAATCCAAGAATGTGATCTACGGCAAGGAAACATATGTGGGTGAGGTGTATGAGCCTCTGGTCGATGATCAATGGCCACAGAACCTCTATTTTGTCGAAAATAGCCATGAACTACCATTTTCAATAATACCGAAGGCTAACACGTACGGATTTTTGACCAAGAAATGGTCTCCACCAGAAATCCAAGAATGTGATCTACGGCAAGGAAACATATGTGGGTGAGGTGTACGAGCCTCTGGTCGATGATCAATGGCCACACAACCCCCATTTTGTCGAAAATAGCCATGAACGACCACGACCGTTTTCAATAATACCGAAGGCTAACACGTACGAATTTTTGACCAAGAAATGGTGTCCACTAGAAATCCAAGAATGTGATCTATGGCAAGGAAACATATGTGGGGTGAGGTGTACGAGCCTCTGGTTGATAATAAATGGCCACACAACCCCCATTTTTGATGAAAATAGCCATGAACGACCATTTTCAATAATACCGAAGGCTAACACCTACGGATTTTTGACCAACAAATGGTCTCCACCAGAAATCCAAGGATGTGGTATATGGAAAGGAAACATATGTGGGGTGAGGTGTATGAGCCTTTGGTTGATGATCAATGGCCACACAACCCCCATTTTTGTCGAAAATAACTATGAACGACCATTTTCAATAATACCGAAGGCTAACACCTACGGATTTTTGACCAAGAAATGGTCACCACCAGAAATCCAAGAATGTGATCAATGGCAAGGAAACATATGTGGGGTGAGGTGTACGAGCCTCTGGTCGATGATCAATGGCCACATAACCCCCATTTTGTCGAAAATAGCCATGAACGACCATTTTCAATAATACCGAAGGCTAACACGTATGGATTTTTAACCAAGAAATGGTCTCCACCAGAAATCCAAGAATGTGATCTATGGCAAGGAAACATATGTGGGGTGAGGTGTACGAGCCTCTGGTCGATGATAAATGGCCACACAACCCCCATTTTTGATGAAAATAGACATGAACGAGCATTTTCAATAATACCGAAGGCTAACACCTACGGATTTTTGACCAACAAATGGTCACCACCAGAAATCCAAGAATGTGGTCTATGGCAAGGAAACATATGTGGGGTGAGGTGTATGAGCCTTTGGTCGATGATCAATGGCCACACAACCCCATTTTTGTCGAAAATAGCTATGAACGACCATTTTCAATAATACCGAAGGCTAACACCTACGGAATTTTGACCAAGAAATGGTCACCACCAGAAATCCAAGAATGTGATATATGGCAAGGAAACATATGTGGGGTGAGGTGTATGAGCCTCTGGTCGATAATCAATGGCCACACAACCCCATTTTCGTTGAAAATAGCCATGAACGACCATTTTCAATAATACCGAAGGCTAACACCTACGGATTTTTGACCAAGAAATGGTCTCCACCAGAAATCCAAGAATGTGATCTATGGCAAGTAAACATATGTGAGGTGAGGTGTACGAGCTTCTGGTCGATGATAAATGGCCACACAACCCCCATTTTAGTCGAAAATAGCCATGAACGACCATTTTCAATAATACCGAAGGCTAACACCAACAGATTTTTGACCAAGAAATGGTCTCCACCAGAAATCCAAGAATGTGATCTATAGCAAGAAAACATATGTGGGGTGAAGTGTACGAGCCTCTGGTCGATGATCAATGGCCACACAACCCCCATTTTTGTCGAAAATAGCCATGAACGACCATTTTCAATGACACTGAAGGCTAACACCTATGGATTTTTGACCAAGAAATGGTCTCCTCCAGAAATCCAAGAATGTGGTCTATGGCAAGGAAACATATGTGGGGTGAGGTGTATGAGCCTTTGGTCGATGATCAATTGCCACACAACCCCCATTTTTGTCGAAAATAGCCATGAACGACCATTTTCAATAATACCGAAGGCTAACACCTACGGATTTTTGACCAAGAAATGGTCTCCACCAGAAATCCAAGAATGTGATCTATGGCAAGGAAACTTATGTGGGGTGAGGTGTACGAGCCTCTGGTTGATGATCAATGGCGACACAACTCCCATTTTTGTCGAACATAGCCATGAATGACCATTTTCAATGACACTGAAGGCTAACACCTACGAATTTTTGACCAACAAATGGTCTCCACGAGAAATCCAAGATTCTGATCTATGGCAAGAAAACATTTGTGGGGTGAAGTGTATGAGCCTCTGGTCGATGATCAATGGCCACACAACCCCCATTTTTGTCGAAAATAGCCATGAACGACCATTTTCAATGACACTAAAGGCTAACACCTTTGGATTTTTGACCAAGAAATGGTCTCCACCATAAATCCAAGAATGTGGTATATGGCAAGGAAACATATGTGTAGTGAGGTGTATGAGCCTCTGGTCGAAGATCAATGGCCACACAACCCCCATTTGTGTCGAAAATAGCAATGAATGACCATTTTCAATAATACCGAAGGCTAACACGTACGGATTTTTTACCAAGAAATGGTCTCCACCAGAAATCCAAGAATGTGATCTATGGCAAGGAAACATATGTGGGGTGAGGTGTATGAGCCTCTGGTCGATGATCAATGGCCACACAACCCCCATTTTTGTTGAAAATAGCCATGAACGACCATTAACAATAATACCGAAGGCTAACACCTACAAATTTTTGACCAAGAAATGGTCTCCACCAGAAATCCAAGAATGTGATCTATATGGCAAGGAAACATATGTGTGGTGAGGTGTACGAGCCTCTGATCGATGATCAATGGCCACACAACCCCCATTTTTGTCGAAAATAGCGATGAACGACCATTTTCAATAATTCCGAAGGCTAACACCTACGGATTTTTGACCAAGAAATCGTCTCCACCAGAAATCTAAGAATATGATCTATGGCAAGGAAACATATTTGGGGTGAGGTGTACGAGCCTCTGGTCGATGATCAATGGCCACACAACCCCCATTTTTGTCGAAAACAGCCATGAACGACCATTTTCAATAATACCGAAGGCTAACACGTACGGATTTTTGACCAAGAAATGGTCTCCACGAGAAATCCAAGATTGTGATCTATGGCAATTAAACATATGTGGGGTGAGGTGTACGAGCCTCTGGTCGATGATAAATGGCCACACAACCCCCATTTTTGTCGAAAATAGCCATGAACGACCATTTTCAATAATACCGAAGGCTAACACCTACGGATTTTTGACCAAGAAATGGTCTCCACCAGAAATCCAAGAATGTGATCTATGGCAAGGAAACATATGTGGGTGAGGTGTACGAGCCCTTGGTCGATTATCAATGGCCACACAACCCCCATTTTTGTCGAAAATTGCCATGAACGACTATTTTCAATGACACTGAAGGCTAACACCTATGGATTTTTGACCAAGAACTGGTCTCCACCATAGATCCAAGAATGTGATCTATGGCAAGAAAACATATGTGTAGTGAGGTGTATGAGCCTCTGGTTGAAGATAAATGGCCACACAACCCCCATTTTTGTCGAAAATAGCCATGAATGACCATTTTCAATAATACCGAAGGCTAACACATTCGGATTTTTGCCCAAGAAATGGTCTCCACTAGAAATCCAAAAATGTGATCTATGTCAAGGAAAAATATGTGGGGTGAGGTGTATGAGCCTCTGGTCGATGATCAATGGCCACAGAACCTCTATTTTGTCAAAAATAGCCATGAACGACCATTTTCAATAATACCGAAGGCTAACACGTCGGATTTTTGACCAAGAAATGGTCTCCACCAGAAATCTAAGAATGTGATCTACGGCAAGGAAACATATGTGGGTGAGGTGTACGAGCCTCTGGTCGATGATCAATGGCCACACAACCCCCATTTTGTCGAAAATAGCCATGAACGACCATTTTCAATAATACCGAAGGCTAACACGTACGAATTTTTGACCAAGAAATGGTCTCCACCAGAAATCCAAGAGTGTGCTCTATGGCAAGGAAACATATGTGGGGTGAGGTGTACGAGCCTCTGGTCGATGATAAATGGCCACACAACCCCATTTTTGATGAAAATAGCCATGAACGACCATTTTCAATAATACCGAAAGCTAACACCTACGGAATTTTGACCAACAAATGGTCACCACCAGAAATCCAAGAATGTGGTCTATGGCAAGGAAACACATGTGGGGTGAGGTGTATGAGCCTTTGGTCGATGATCAATTGCCACACAACCCCCATTTTTGTCGAAAATAGCCATGAACGACCATTTTCAATAATACCGAAGGCTAACACCTACGGATTTTTGACCAAGAAATGGTCTCCACCAGAAATCTAAGAATGTGATATATGACAAGGAAACTTATGTGGGGTGAGGTGTACGATCCTCTGGTCGATGATCAATGGCGACACAACCCCCATTTTTGTCGAAAATAGCCATGAATGACCATTTTCAATGACACTGAAGGCTAACACCTATGAATTTTTGACCAACAAATGGTCTCCACGAGAAATCCAAGATTCTGATCTATGGCAAGAAAACATATGTGGGGTGAAGTGTACGAGCCTCTCGTCGATGATCAATGGCCACAGAACCCCCATTTTCGTCGAAAATAGCCATGAACGACCATTTTCAATGACACAGAAGGCTAACACCTATGGATTTTTGACCAAGAAATGGTCTCCACCATAAATCCAAGAATGTGATCTATGGCAAGGAAACATATGTGTAGTGAGGTGTATGAGCCTCTGGTCGAAGATCAATGGCCACACAACCCCCATTTGTGTCGAAAATAGCCATGAATGACCATTTTCAATAATACCAAAGGCTAACACGTACGGATTTTTGACCAAGAAATGGTCTCCACCATAAATCCAAGAATGTGATCTATGGCAAGGAAACATATGTGGGGTGCAATGTACGAGCCTCCGGTCGATGATAAATGGCCACACAACCCTCATTTTAGTCAAAAATAGCCATGAACGACCACTTTCAATAATACCGAAGGCTAACACCAACAGATTTTTTACCAAGAAATGGTCTCCTCTAGAAATACAAGAATGTGATCTATGGCAAGAAAACATATGTGGGGTGAAGTGTACGAGCCTCTGGTCGATGATCAATGGCCACACAACCCCCATTTTTGTCGAAAATAGCCATGAACGACCATTTTCAATGACACTGAAGGCTAACACCTATGGATTTTTGACCAAGAAATGGTCTCCACCATAAATCCAAGAATGTGATCTATGGCAAGGAAACATAAGTGTAGTGAGGTGTATGAGCCTCTGGTCGAAGATCAATGCCCACACAACCCCCATTTTTGTCGAAATAGCCATGAATGACCATTTTCAATAATACCGAAGGCTAACACGTACGAATTTTTGACCAAGAAATGGTCTCCACCAGAAATCCAAGAATGTGATCTATGGCAAGGAAACATATGTGGGGTGAATTGTACGAGCCTCTGGTCGATGATAAATGGCCACACAACCCCCATTTTAGTCGAAAATAGCCATGAACGACCATTTTCAATAATACCGAAGGCTAACACCAACAGATTTTTGACCAAGAAATGGTCTCCTCCAGAAATCCAAGAATGTGATCTATGGCAAGAAAACATATGTGGGGTGAAGTGTACGAGCCTCTGGTCGATGATCAATGGCCACACAACCCCCATTTTTGTCGAAAATAGCCATGAACGACCATTTTCAATGACACTAAAGGCTAACACCTATGGATTTCTGACCAAGAAATGGTCTCCACCATAAATCCAAGAATGTGATCTATGGCAAGGAAACATATGTGTAGTGAGGTGTATGTGGGGGACAGATATCCCCCGGGTCCACTGGAAGAGTAAAAGACCTCACGAAAGGCCCAAGGGCCCAATAAATCGTAAGGTCATTCTTTCGTGGGCCTGGGGAGGGACAATCAGCAAAACAGCTTGACATGAGGCCGGATTGGTGCAAGCCCAGACGGCCCACAACGTTGAGCGAGCGACCACAACAGAGATCCGACTTTCCCGCGCTGGAGCCCCCATGCAACGGGGCCATGCGAGGATAGGTCAGCGGAACTATAGGGAGATAAAATCAAACAGTTCACTATCTTTTAGTTACACATTGTTATCATATCCGCGTGTATTGCCCCACGGTCGAGTATATAAGGCCTAGGGGGCACCCCTTCAGAACGATCGACCCTATTATTCAGCCACCCACCTCAACTCTCTGCATTCTCAATTCAGCTACCTTGTAACCTCATTCACCAAGCATACTCACCAGGACGTAGGGTGTTACGCATCTCTAAGCGGCTCGAACCTGTAAATATTGTCCACTGTCCCTCGTGCATCTGGCATGAACCATTTTGCTACAGTCGGCGACACCGTCCTACTCCTAAAAACACCTTGAGGGGCAACCCCGGGTGTGCGGTCGAACCCAAAACACCGACAGCTGGCGCGCCAGGTAGGGGGTGTGTCGACGATCCAAGCTAGCTCAATGGCCGTCACCTTCCACAACAAGATCACCCTCGTCCCGGATCCGTATTCTGCTTCGGAACAATCTCATCCGTAGCGGATGAAGAGGGAACTCTACACCGCATTGCAGATCCGCCGAAAAAGAAGTCTCCTCCAACAAACTCCGAAAATATCGGAGAAGTTCTCCGGGAAAAGATCGCCTTCAGAAAGTCAGGGGCCGAGAGCCCGCTGACCCGGAGAACTCCACTGTCTACTTCCTCGACAAAAGAATGGACACAGATCGTGAGGAAGAAGGAGACCAAGGGGAAGCAAATTGTTCTTTCCGTTCCTCTGCCCTCAAAGGAGAACGGAAAGAAGGTCGCCACGACAGCAGCACCATTCTATCCCGACGTTCTCTTCATCGGGAGAGTGGAGTCGCCTCCCGTCTCCGACGACGAGCCGACCGCACCCGGAGAAGAACCACCTCAACGAGAATCCCGCCGACGGAGAAACCGGCGCCGGAACATTCGGCGACATCACGAGGCCGGAGAACGGAATCCGGAGCAACCTGTCTCGCGGGACGAGGTCTCGGAGATAGGAGAAACTCTGGAGGAACGCGTCTTCAGAGAACGAAGGAACTCCCGGCGACGTGATCGCCGCCGAGCTCAAGAACGAGCTGAGCAAGACGCAAGGCAACGCCGGGAGAATCCGCTCTTCGGGCGCAACCTGAATCCCGACTTCGCCCGAGCCATGAACACGCCGAGCGAAGTTGGGGGAGTACTAGCTCGGATAGCTGATGGGCTCCCTCGGACTCCCGATGCCGAGGGCTACCGACGGTTGTTCACCCAGGCAGCCAACCATCTTCTACCGCTTGCTCACCCGCCGAACGATATACGACACGCCATCAACAGCCGCTGAGACGCACGAAGTTCCATCAATGCTTCGCGTGAACGACGGCATGAGAACGAGATCCGCCGTCGGGAAGAGTACGACAGGGATCATGGCATCCCAGCTCGGAGCCAGGCCACCAGAACTGAGTCGGCAACGGCCTCGACTGGCAGTACCACCCGGGGACGGTCGAGGAACCACAACAACTACTCCCTTCCCCGGGACAGACATCATCCACGACGACAGGAGGACACGTGCGGAGTGTCTGCTCTTACTCCACGCCTTAGGGCCATCCAATGGCCTCCTAACTTCAAGGTATCCAATGTCGACAAATATGAACCTAAGCAGGATCCAGGGGGCTGGCTAGCCGTCTACACCACCGCTGCTCGAGCTGCCGGGGCATCCGAAGATGTGATGACCGCGTACTTACCCATTGTCCTCGGGCAAGACGCGCTGCAATGGCTGCGACATCTACCTCGACACTGCATCGATGACTGGGGCGACTTCAGTCGACGCTTCACCGCCAATTTCCAGTCCTTCTCCGACAAACCGGCGCAACCATGGGACCTCAAATCCATCAAGCGCCGGGGGGACGAAACTCTACGGTCGTACCTTAAAAGGTTCTAGACCATGAGAAATCGTATCCCCGAGGTCACGGAGGCGGCCGTGATCGAGGACTTCTACAGAGGATCCAACGACTCGGCTTTTGTACGAGCCATATTACAGAAGGCGCCGACTACCTCCGAGGAGCTATTCCGGGAAGCCGACCTCTACATCACCGCCGACGAGCGAGCCCAGGACCTCATCGGAGGAGTGAAGCCCGCACCGGCAGCACCACGACGCGACGCAAACCAGCAGCCCGACAAACGCTGGGAGAAGAGACCTCGCGAAGAGGTACACGCCGCCGGACCACCAGCCTCTCGCGCCCGGGGAGGACCTCGCGGAGGCGAGCGCACGCTGGACGACATCCTCGACGCCCAGTGCCCGTACCACAAGGACATGCGCCACACTCTTCGGAACTGCCGGGACTTCAAGCATTCCGTCGGGCACGGCCGACCCTTCCAACCTCTACCTCCTCCTCCGCCGAGGGGAGGACCAGAAGAACCATGACAGCCCCAGCAACAGGAGGAGGGAGGAGGAGGAGCTTTCCCGCGTGTTGACAGGGAGGTCAACGTCATCTTCGGCGGAAACGGATCACAGGAGAACAGAAGACAACAAAAGCTAAACGATCGCCAGATACTGGTGGCGACCACCGGTCCTCCCGCCCCATACCGGTGGTCAGAGCACCCGATCACTTTCACTCGGGCGGATCAATGGCTCAACTTCGACCACCCAGGCAAATACCCGCTCCTCGTCGATCCGGTGATCCGAGAGAGCAGGGTGAAGAAGGTGTTGGTGGACGGGGGGAGCAGCATCAACGTCACCTTCCCCCGGACACTCCAAGGCTTGGGAGTTCACCTCAAAGAGCTCCACGAGTCTGACACTCCCTTCTTCGGCATCGTGCCGACTGAAGGGGAATACCCGCTGGGCCACATCTACATGCCCGTCACCTTCGGAACTCCGGAGAACTACAGGACCGAGTTCCTGAGGTTCGAAGTGGCGAACTTCGACTGCGGGTACAACGCCATCATCGGGAGGCCGGGATTGGCCAAATTCATGGCCATTCCTCATTACACGTACATGATACTGAAGATGCCAGGACCACAAGGAATCATGACTGTGCGCGCCGACTTCCAAGGCGCCGCAGAGTGTTTCCTAGTGGCCATCCAAGCGGCCCTCACCACCAAGCGATCGACGATTTCTTCAACACATGCGAACTCTAAGCCTGAGGAGGACCTTGCAGTACCGGCAAACGAAGCTCAGGCCGCGACCTCTATGCGGCCGACTGAAGAAACTAAAAGGATCAACCTGGGGTTCGCTGATGAACGCAAGACTGCCATCATCAGCTCCAGCCTGGACGACAAATAGGAAAGCGCGCTCGTCCAGTTTCTGCAAGATAACCGAGATGTATTCGCATGGCAACCTGCGGATATGCCAGGAGTCCCAAGAGAACTGGCCGAGCACAAATTGAAGGTCTATCCCCAGGCAAGGCCGATTCGGCAAAAACTACGTCGTTTCACGCCCGACAAGAGAGAGGCCATTCACGCCGAGTTAGCTCGCTTGGTCGCGGCTGGATTCATTAGAGAGGTGTTACATCCCGAGTGGTTAGCCAACCCTGTTCTTGTACTCAAAAAGAATAAAGTGGATTGGCGCATGTGCGTCGACTATACTGATCTCAACAAACATTGTCCAAAGGATCCCTTCGGGCTCCCGAGGATAGACCAGGTGGTGGACTCCACCGCTGGATGTTCTGTGCTGTCTTTCCTGGATTGCTATTCCGGATACCATCAGATTAGTTTGGCAAAGGAAGACGAGGAAAAAACAGCGTTCATCACTCCGTTTGGTGATTTCTGTTATACCTCCATGCCGTTCGGTCTCAAAAACGCTGGAGCAACTTATCAGAGAGCTATTCAAACATGCTTAGCCGATCACTGCGGCAAGCGTGTGGAGGCCTACGTAGATGACGTGGTAATCAAAACGGAGAACTCGGAAAACTTCATCGAAGACTTACAGCTGGTTTTCAACAGTCTGAGGCGGTATCGATGGAAGCTTAATCCCGAAAAATGTGTTTTTGGGGTACCAGCAGGAAAGTTACTCGGGTTTATTGTCAGCCACCGGGGAATTGAGGCTAATCCGGATAAGATTGAAGCTATCATGAAGATGGAAGCACCTCGATCACAAAAGAAGGTTCAGCGACTTACTGGATGTATGGCAGCTCTGAGCAGATTTATATCCAGGCTGGGGGACAAAGGTTTACCATTTTACAAGCTACTCAAGAAGGTGGATAAGTTTCAGTGGACTTCAGAGGCACAGGAAGCTCTAGATGCACTGAAAAGATTCTTGACAACACCGCCAGTACTGAAGCCGCCACGGCGAGCCACATCAACTCAACCAGCTGAAGGTCTGCTGCTGTACATCTCTTGCACGACTCACGTGGTAAGCACCGCGTTGGTAGTCGAGCGAGCAGAAGAAGGACATACCTACCCAGTGCAACATCCTGTTTACTTCATCAGTGAAGTTCTGGGTCCCTCGAAGAAAAAGTACCCTCAAGTTCAGAAGCTATTATATGCAGTACTTCTAACTGCCCGCAAGCTACGTCATTACTTTGATGACCCCAAAGTCATAGTAGTCACTGGTTTTCCGATAGGGGATATTCTTCACAACAAGGAAGCCATTGGCCAAATAGCCAAGTGGGCTTGTTGTTAGAAATATGCCCTAGAGATAATCATAGAGATGAGCATATTTCTTTGTATCCATGATATATATATTGCTTAATTGAATATCCATGGAAGGCACCTTGTATTGATTAGCAATTATGTGAATTGTTTGTGAGATTCTTTACTTATATGGTTATTCTAAATGATGTCCCTAGTCAGAGTCGATGACTAGCACATGTATTAGTTGATGACTACATTTCACAAGTCATGAACATGGAGATGTTAAACTAATAATGTGGGCACATGTATGACATGAGGCTGGACCGACCCAACGTGAGATATTGTAATATAGTTCTCTTCTTGCAACATGAATACTGTATCCTTAGACCTGAGATTGTCGCATGTTCTCAAGATGTGAATTGACTTACTTAGGGACTATCAAACGCTATCCCGTAACTGGGTAGTTATAAAGGTAGTTTTGGGTTTGTCAGGAAGCATGCTGTGAGGCATGGTCAGTCAAGATGGAATTTGTCCCTCTCTTTGTGAGAGAGATATCTCTAGGCCCCTCGAGTGATTGGATCAAGAAATGCATGGCCGTGCTAGGGTTAAGAGTTAACCATTGAAAGGATTCCAATTCACAGTGTCGAGAAAGAGAGGTCAGCTTAGAGTCAGACCAAATATCGTGAGACAAAGGGAACAGCATGTACGTAATGTCGCAATGGTTCGTCTGATATGATCTTTACGTACACATAGGAGTTGACATGTCTTGCTAGAGGCCGCTGTCAATTATTGGGCCAAGTAAGAGTACTCGGGCTATGTCTATTTGTACGTGAACCTATAGGGTCACACACTTAAGGGGAAGGAAGCCTAATTCGGATTAGATCCGAAATTAGACTGGGCTTTAGGGTTAATGATGGGCCTCGGCGTCAGAAGCCCACCATAACGCCTATATAATGAGGGGCGGGGGCGCGGTTAAGTCATAACCTAATTCGCCACCTGCAAACCAGCAGCCGCCGCTCACCTCTCGCCCTCGCCAAGCCGCCGTCGCGAACCTAGCAGTTCGGTATGCGGCGCTTCCTCCCTGTACGTGTGGATACCTCGGAGGTGCTGCATCTGGAGCACTTGGACGAACCGTGCGAGGACGTGAAGGACGCCGGCGACTGCACAGCACTGCTCGACGCGTTCGTCTACATCGAGACGTCTTCCGCTGCTCTGCGCGTCTAGTGGTAATTCCATGACCTATAACCGCAGTAGTTCTTGGTATTATGGGGTTGAAAATTTTGTTTTGCGCTAGCGTAGCCTCCCCGTAATCCTACAGTGGTATCAAAGCCAGGTTATGCGTAGTTTTAGGTCTGGATCTAGGTTCATGAGATGGATCTACTTGATGCACGGTTTGATTAGATCAATTGGTAATAAAGGGTTGAAGTAGATTACATCGGATATGACTGGAGAGATCAGTTCGTCCTTCTCTGTTGTATGCGCGACTTGCCCCTATCGGCTGGAATCACCATCGGCTGGAATCACCATCGGGGCTAACTGCGTACACAACCAGCAGATTGACGTAACAGATCAACGTCATGAGTGTAATCTCCTTCGGGTCGAAAGTCTCGGATTTGAGGTGTCTGCTGAAGTGGCGAACGTATAGAAACGTGTTTGTCTAACCTGTTTTTGCAGGACATCTTGTGATCGGTATGGCTATTGTGTATATGATGCATGTTAATAAATTATTCATGACCTGCGTGTCGTGACCAGGGCAATACGGCTGGAGCCACATGTATTGTCCAAATTTAATGTAATGACCTGCGTGTCAACATGTGATGATCCAAAGCGTATATGTAATTTGTTTACCAGCATACGTTAGATAGGTCTTGAAGGACTCATCACCTGGAGGATGGCATACCTATATCATGGAGATGGAGATCATCGTGATGGAAAGATTATTGGAGATGGGTGTTGGGTCTATGCTTCGTCGCCGAAGGTCTTATAGAAAGAAGTGGTCCTCGGCTGAAGCTGTTAGCATAAGATAGCCGAAGGGTCCTCTTCGTGAAGCTTCGTCATTACAAACCGACTTAAACATAGAATGACCTTTTAGTCCATAAATGTCTGAGTCAATGTTGTAAGCTTTTGTAAGGGGCATACTTGTAATTCTTCACAGGCTGCGTCCTGTGTCTATAAATAGTGAACAGTATTCCATTACTGTTCACGCATTCTGGTATTTTGCAATCACATCTCTCGGAATTCAACCTTTGCCAAGGCATAGGTATCATTGTATTTAATGATTCAATATATTAAGTAAATATAATATAATGCATCTGTGATTTATTCATTCATCTTATACCTTTTATTTCACATTATCTTACAATATTTATTGAAAGTTTATTACGAAGGTTCAACTTCGTAATAATACTCTCATCAACCTTCATCCAAGACCCATTATCCTCAAAGGAATAATGCTTCATGGACGAAGGACGGTAACATTTAACATTTTATGTTGCCTTGTTCTTAATTCATAGCATTTGAGAACAAGTCTCCAACATTGGCGCCCACCTCCGGTGAACTCACTTCCACTTTTTGAGCTGATGGCTTCGTTCAACGACCAAGCTGGCGCTGCTTCGGACCCGAAGCTGGTGCTCCCGATCACAGGTGGCTCGTCCTCAGAGCCAGCTAACAAGAAACAAAAGAAGGAAGC
Organism: Zea mays; assembly: GCF_902167145.1. Taxonomy (NCBI): domain Eukaryota; kingdom Viridiplantae; phylum Streptophyta; class Magnoliopsida; order Poales; family Poaceae; genus Zea; species Zea mays. The sequence continues at coordinate 200,827,196 of NC_050100.1, forward strand.
ACAAAGAAGGGTACAACATGTTGGGGTGCAAGGACCCTTCATCAAGTCAAGATGGTCTCACATTCCTATTACCTTCTCCCAAGAGGACCTTCAGCTCAAAGATTACCCACACAACGATGCCATGGTCATCTCTTGTGTTATCAAAGGATTTCTGGTCCACAATGTCTTGGTTGACACAGGCAGTGCAGCTGACATCATATTTGCTAAGGCCTTCAGACAAATGCAAGAGCCAGAGGATAAGATTCATGATGCTACACATCCTCTCTGTGGCTTCGGAGGAAGGCAGATTGTAGCACTGGGCAAGATCACCATGTCAGTGACCTTCGGGTTCATTAACAACACTAGAACTGAGCAAGTTGTGTTTGACATTGTTGACATGGAATACCCTTACAATGCAATTATTGGTCGTGGTACCCTCAATGCCTTCGAAGCAATCCTTCATCCTGCCTATCTTTGCATGAAGATACCTTCGGATCAGGGACCCATTGCTATTCATGGAAGTCAGGAAGCTGCAAGAAGGGTCGAAGGTAATTGGACTGACTCAAAAGCAATCCATAACATAGATGGAGCTGAAGCTTGTGAACAGTACAAATTCAGAAGGGAGAAAGCAGCTTCAGCAGATCAGCCGAAGCCTATGCTCTTATGTGAGGACATAGCAGAGCAGAAGGTGCTGTTAGGCTCTCAGTTATCCGAAGAGCAGGAGAAAACCTTGATAAGGTTTTTGTTCAATAACAAGGATGTTTTTGCATGGTCAGCCAATGATCTCTGCGGAGTTAATAGAGATGTTATTGAGTACTCGCTCAATGTCGATCCATCCTTCAGACCCAGAAAGCAAAGGCTTCGGAAAATGTCAGATGATAAGGCCGAAGGTGCTCGCAACGAAGTCAAAAGACTCCTTAGTGCAGGAGTTATCAGAGAAGTGAAGTACCCAGAATGGCTAGCTAACACTGTTATGGTAAAAAAGGCCAATGGCAAGTGGCGAATGTGCATCGATTTTACAGATCTTAACAAGGCTTGCCCGAAGGATGAATTCCCACTACTAAGGATAGACTCTTTAGTTGATGCAGCAGCTTCTTCAGAGCTCATGAGTCTGTTAGACTGTTATTCAGGCTATCACCAAATTTGGATGAAGAAGGAAGATGAGCCAAAGACTAGCTTCATAACTCCAAGTGGCACATATTGTTATCTTCGGATGCCTGAGGGGCTCAAAAACGCTGGAGGGAGTTTCAGCCGAATGACTGCGAAGGTTCTCCAATCTCAAATAGGCAGAAATGTGCTAACTTATGTTGATGACATCATTGTAAAAAGCACGAAGCAGGAGAATCATATTGCTGACTTGCAGGAGACCTTCGCCAGTTTCAGGCAGGCTGGTTTAAAGTTAAATCCAGAAAAATGCGTCTTCGGAGTAAAGAAGGGGAAATTTCTTGGATGCTTGGTTTCAACAAAGGGAATTGAAGCTAATCCAAGTAAGATTGAAGCTATACTTCGGATGGAGCCACCAACTACAAAGAAGGGGGCTCAAAGATTGACAGGAAGGTTGGCATCTCTCAATAGATTCATATCCAGATCAGCAGAGAGAAACTTACCATTCTTCGAAGTGCTGAAATCAGCCGAAGTCTTTCAATGGGGACCAATCCAGCAGAAGGCCTTCGAAGAGCTGAAACAGTATTTAATAGATCTAACAACATTGACTCCACCAATGCCAGGGGCTCCTTTATTATTATATGTGGCAGCTTCGCACTCAGCGGTAAGTGCAGCGCTTGTCCAGGAGAAGCTTGATGGTCAAGTCAAAAGGCAGGCCCCAATATATTTTGTTTCCGAGGTTCTTAGTTTATCAAAGAAAAATTATACAGAGTTGGAGAAGGTACTGTATGCTGTCTTGATGGCCTCCAGGAAGCTTCGGCACTATTTCCAAGCTTACAACATAATTGTTCCTTCTTCACAACCTCTGAAGGATATTATGAGGAACCGAGAAGCTACGGGAAGGATTGGAAAATGGGCTGCAGAGCTCAATGAATTTTGTATCGAATATGTTCATAGATCTTCGATTCAGTCCCAGGCGTTGGCAGACTTCATTGCTGACTGGACGCCAGGGGCTCAGGAGGAGGAAACGAATGAAGACAACGAAGCCTGGACAGTGTTTTGTGATGGATCTTGGGGAACCTTCGGAGCAGGAGCGGCTGCTGTGTTGGTTTCACCTTCCAAGGTCAAAACTTGTTATGCGGCAAAGCTTGATTTTAGTTGCACGAATAACATTGCTGAGTACGAAGCATTGATTCTAGGTCTTCGGAAGTTAAAAGCAATGGGAATCAGAAGGGCCATACTTAAAACTGATTCCCAGGTTGTTTCGGGTCATATTGACAAGAGTTGCAAGGCTAAGGACCCGAAGCTTGAAAAATATCTGGATATGGTTCGAAGAGTTGAAGCTTCCTTCGAAGGGTTTTCTGTCAAAAATATCCCTCGAGGACAAAATGAGCATGCTGATTTGCTAGCTAAGTCAGCAGCACAGGGGCTGCCTTTACCCTCGGATGTGTTCTTCGAAACAATAAAAGCACCTTCGGTGGAACTTCTTGAAAGAGCAGTCCTTAATATATCTCCTGTTTTTAGCGAAGATTGGAGAACCGAGATCATCTCTTACCTTCAGGGTAAATTCCTTTCAGATGACGAAGCTTATAACAAGAGGATAGAGGCAAGAGCTCGTCCATATGTCATAATAGAAGGGGAGTTGTACAAACATGGAGTTTGTGCTCCGCTGCTCAAATGTTTATCCAGAACCGAAGGTATAGAGTTAATGAATGAAATACATGCAGGCCTGTGTGGATCTCACATCGGATCTAGGCCGTTACATGGAAAAATTTTCCGCCAAGGGTTTTATTGGCCGAAGGCAGCTTCGGATGCAGCAGAATTGGTTCAAAAGTGCGAAGGTTGTCAGAAATGTGCAAGAGATCAAAAACAACCTTCGTCCTTAACACAGCTCATACAACCCACTTGGCCATTGCAAAGGTGGGGCCTTGACTTGTTAGGTCCGTTACCACCGGCCCAAGGGAACCTGAGATATGTTGTAGTAGCTGTGGAATATTTTTCTAAATGGATTGAGGCGAAGCCTTTAGCCACAATAACTTCGGCTACCGTCCAAAAGTTTTTCTGGCAGAATATTGTTTGTCGTTTCGGGGTGCCAAAGGCTATCACTGTGGACAATGGGACACAGTTTGACTCCGAAGCTTTCAGGGATTTCTGTGACCAAATTGGTACGAAAATCCATTTTGCATCAGTTAGGCACCCGAAGTCAAATGGACTCGTTGAAAGAGCCAACGGCATTATAATGACAGGAATAATGAAGTTAATATTCAACCAACCCAGGGGAAAATGGCCAGATCAGTTAACCAAAGTGGTGTGGAGCCACAACACAACAACATCAAGGTCTACAGGCTTCACTCCATTCAAGTTGTTATTCGGTGACGAAGCAATAACTCCAGAGGAAGCTAAAACCGGATCAATAAGGATAGTAGCTTCGGCAGAATCAGATTCTGAAGCTGCTTATTCTATAGAAAAAGATGCTTTAGAAGGGATCAGATTACAAGCCGTGGAGAACATCAGTAAATATCAAGCCGAAACAATCAAGTGGCGGGATAGAAAGGTTCGGCTAAAAAATATTGAGCCAGGACACTTGGTGCTTCGGAGAGTGGCCAACCCAGAAACAGTAGGCAAATTGCAGCTGAAATGGGACGGACCTTTCTTAGTAGCATCTTCGTCAAGACCCGGTTCATACAGATTGAAGGATATGGACGGCAACGACATTCCTAGGTCTTGGAATGCGGATGAGCTTCGGCGATATTATGTATAACTCGATGTAATTTTTCATATTTTTTATTTTTCTTTCATGGCACCCTTTTCCTTTCCGAAGGGGGAGAAAGGTTTTTAATGGGGCCAGCATATGTAATTTCCTTTTTTAGTTCTATAAGAGCAAAATCCCCCAAGGAATGTAAATGTAAAAGCTGAGAACGCACCATCGAGTGCCAAAAAGTAAAGGCGAAGAAGCTCCAAAGTCGTTCCTAAGGGAATGCAGAGCTTACAGCGAAAAGTCAATGCTGATTCCGCCAAAAGTAAAGGCGAAGAAGCTCCAAAGTCGTTCCTAAGGAAATGCAGAGCTGACAGCGAAAAGTCAACGCTGATTCCGCCAAAAGTAAAGGCGAAGAAGCTCCAAAGACGTTCCTAAGGGAATGCAGAGCTGAGGTGTGATTGTTTTTGCGAAAATAATGGCTATGAATATGGCTTCGGATACGTGTTTGGCCATTCATTTTCACATCACATTACATCATAGCATTTGCATTCATAAACATTCATCTAGGCATATGCAGGATAATCATCTTCATGGCATAAATGGTTGCTTCGGCAAAAAGAGAAAAAAAAGGAGAAAAAAGAGCTTCGTGCACAAAAAAGAAAGGAAAATATTGTTTTCTATGCTTCGCTGCGTACGAAAAGAAGGGAAGGTGTTTTTTCGCCTTCGGCTCAAAAGAAAATTTCGTCCACATCAAAGCATTTCTCATACATCAATGGAAGGATAAGGATATATAACAAGGTATGAACAGAATTCGTTAAAGACAAGTTTTAGTTACATTTACAAAAGTTATCTCAAAAGTTTCTCAAGTACTGTCTACAGTTTACTATCTAAATCTCCAAGGAGCTTCGGCCTCGGCGTCATTTTTGATCATCAGCTTCGGCTTCGTCATCCTACATGAATAAGGTTGTTGTAAGTCAAAATCAAGTTTATAGGAAAAGGTAAGCACAAGGTATGGTTTCTTACTGGATCAAGGTGGCTACGAGCTTCGTCTCCAGCCTTCTCTCGCCCACCTTTTGTCCATATCATTTTTACAAATCGATTCGAGATACTTCGGGCGAGATCAGGGATGTCATCCAGGATTGATGGTGATAAAGTGAAATTTGGCCTGTTGACAATCTTTCCATGATCACAGCCAGCCTTCAGGAAGGCTGCAGCAGTCCCTCGAGAAGCCACCCAGGCACAGAAGTCACCATGCCCAGCTATGACTTCGTCGAGCTCGTCAATCTCCCCCTCAATATGTTCGAAGGTTTTCGGTAGATCTTCAGCTGAGGGGATGAATTTTTCACTGCTAGCTCCAACTGAGTAAAAAATCTTTCTTAATCGTTGAATGCAGTTGTTGCTAAATTCCAAGCATTTTTCTTGAAGACTTGTCAGTAGTTTTCTCAAATCTGAATTTTGTTGAGCTTCGGCTTCAAGTTTTGCATTAAGATCTTGTTTCTCTCGTTCGAACTGCTCAGACTGGCGGAGAAGCTTCGTGTTCAGTTCTGTTATTTTTGCTTCAGCTTCCGCCAATAAACCTTCGGTTGCCTGGAGCTCAAAGTTCTTTTTCTCGAAAGCATCTGATTGTTCCTTTATTCTGCTTTCCAAATTTTCAATTATAACTTCGTGCTTCTTATCTTCAAAATCTTGTTGCATTTGCAAGGCTTTGCTCAATAGCATACTCTGCACGGAAACAACCTTCGTCAGACATGTTTTTTCTATTAGAAACAATAAAAGTTAAGGGACAAGTAGTTCACCTTGAAGTTGGAATAAAATAAACTACCAACGACATGTTGTCGTCGGTAGCGGCTGATGTCTGTTTCTAGCTTTGGGAAGCCGATACTCTTGGACAGAGTACTGATAACTTTGGCCCCTGTTTGATCTCGGATACACTCCAATTTCTCATCATCAACACCTCCGAAGAGGAGTGCCCCAGGTCTGTATCCACAGGATTTGGCATACTCTCTAAGCTCTTCTATTTCAGCTTTTGATAGTTGTCCTCCAACTAAATTCTGGAACATGAAGGCTTCGTTTTCTGAAGCTTCATCAGCAATTTCTTTTCCTTTCTTTGACGCTGTGGTCACGGCCTCTTTGGCAGCAGTGGTAGCTTCTTCTGCAGCCATGTCTAGCAGTATTTGATCAATATGTTCAATTGTGCTCTCCAGGTTCAAATCTTCAGCTGAGGCAGCTTCGGCAGCTGCGGCCTCCGAAGGTACAATTTCAATATCTGTCCCCTCTGCAGCTGCCGGTGTTTTCTGGGCTGAAGCTCTTGGCGGCGTCTTGTCAATTACCTCTGTCACAGTGATAATTCTTTGTTTCTTTGCCTTGATTATCTCCTTTGATTTTTCGGGCTCCTTGTCCTTCTGAAAAAACTTTGTCAGATGGGGCCCCAGTGGACTTAGCTTCGCAGGTAAGGATTCAGTCATTACCTTCAGAATTTCCTCAACGACAGCGGCAGAGGGTGATGCGGGGGTTTCTTCTTCGTCGGATATGTTACGCTTCGGAGAGGACGCTTTCTTCTTCTTCGGAAATTTCTTTTTTGGTAGTTCTTTTTCATCTTCATTTGAGGCCTCAGCTTTCCTTTTCCTTTTTTGGCCTTCGGCGCCTTTGTTCAGATTTTCGTAATCAGGGTATTCGAAGCCCAGGGCGTGCAGCACTCGGTTTAGTCTTCGCTTCGGACGGGTGCCGAAGGCCGCGGTCATCAATTGATCTTCTTTTTTGGAGTAGTTGCCAAGTATTTCATTACACATAAATTCAATTGTTTCCAACCACTCTTGGCAAGGTTTTTTAAAGTATTTCTTGAACTTGTAATAGTAGGGCAACCGTACAAGTTCCCCTTTTTTCTTCTCCCCCTGTAGCTTCGGCATTTCCCATTCTTTTGAGGTAGGAAAAACCCTGAAGGATAGGAATTCTTGCACTAGATCCCTAGTTCCAATATGTTCTGCAATAATCTTGAATTCGCTCACCGCGACCAAACTTGGACCACCTAATGTCATTTTGCACCGAGGTCTTGTTTCTCCGAAAGTTAGTTCAAGAGGGCTCTAAACCAGCTTCTCTTTATCTTCGTCAACCTTGACGTAAAACCACTCTGATTTCCAGCCTGCCGGCCATTTGCTTCGGTAGCTAATCACGGGAAACTTCGTGGTTTTCCGATAAGCAAAGTTATAGCAACCAAAATTTTCATGCAATCCGTCTTTTCTGGCTTTCGTTTGGTAATGTAGTTCATGAACTCGACAAAAGCTGTCGGCAAATGGTTCCATCGCCTGGCTCCGGAGAGCCCAGATGTATACGCTAAGCCTGACAATCGCATTGGGAGTCAGCTGGTGAAAGTAGATACCAAATTGATCTAGTACGCCAGAAATTATCCTATTCAAAGGAAATCTTAATCCAGCCTTTAAGAAGCTCTTGAAAATGACTATTTCATCCTTTTCTGGCTTCGGGGTAGTTTCTTCCCCCCCAAGCGAAGTAACTTCTTCTCATTTTCAGTAAAATAGCCCGACTTCACCATCTTGGGGAAGTCAGCCTTGGAAACAGTTGACTTGCCAAAGTCCAAATGGCTGGGCTTGCTTGGCGCGACAATATGAGAATCATCTTCAGGATCAGTTTCTTCAGTGTTTTCTTCTTCTTCTTCTACTACGGCAGTTGTTTGTTCTGTTTCAGCAGTAGGGTTTTCTTCTGTAGTTACCAGCCCGGAACGTCGCATTGCTTCGGAGATAGGGACAGTCTCCGAAGCTTCAAATTCGCCTCTGTCACGCTCAACCCTAGCAGTCGAACGCAGTCTGGCCATTTAAATCTGAAATTGTGGAATTTAAAAATATCTTTCTTCCGAAGTTTTTCTGGACGAAGCAAGCTTCAGGCTGGAGCTTCGTTCGATTCCTAGAGTCAAGCTTCGGCGATGGCTAAAAATTTTGGCAGCGAAACAGTGCAAATAGCAATGAATGCTGTGGTAACTTCACACCTACTCGTCTGTTTATATAGTGCTGCAGGTAAGAAGGCGAAGCGCCAGAATTTTTACACCAGGCGGACACCCGCTCGCACTCGCTGTGTGGTGGACCGCAGAGACCGAACAGTAACTCTGCAAGGTGGGACCGCTATACGCTGGAAGATGGAATCGTTTCTCGAGAACGAGCTCAGGGAAGGTGTTTTTTCAGACCTTCGGCGCTCCGAAGCTTAAGAGACTTTTTTCACGAATCAAGCTCGTTACGAAAAACGATCTAGCACCGCGAAAGGGGCTACTGTTGGGTCTATGCTTCGTCGCCGAAGGTCTTATAGAAAGAAGTGGTCCTCGGCTGAAGCTGTTAGCATAAGATAGCCGAAGGGTCCTCTTCGTGAAGCTTCGTCATTACAAACCGACTTAAACATAGAATGACCTTTTAGTCCATAAATGTCTGAGTCAATGTTGTAAGCTTTTGTAAGGGGCATACTTGTAATTCTTCACAGGCTGCGTCCTGTGTCTATAAATAGTGAACAATATTCCATTACTGTTCACGCATTCTGGTATTTTGCAATCACATCTCTCGGAATTCAACCTTTGCCAAGGCATAGGTATCATTGTATTTAATGATTCAATATATTAAGTAAATATAATATAATGCATCTGTGATTTATTCATTCATCTTATACCTTTTATTTCACATTATCTTACAATATTTATTGAAAGTTTATTACGAAGGTTCAACTTTGTAATAATACTCTCATCAACCTTCGTCCAAGACCCATTATCCTCAAAGGAATAATGCTTCATGGACGAAGGACGGTAACATTTAACATTTTATGTTGCCTTGTTCTTAATTCATAGCATTTGAGAACAAGTCTCCAACAATGGGGATCACCATGTGACAGCAAGCCATACCGAATCAAAAATGTTGTGTGAATGCCATTCTTATTGTTCTACTTGTTTATATTGCATATATGTCCTTGCGTGCGATGTTATAAGTAGGACGATCCCTCATAAATGTTTAAGCTTTAATGCCTCTCCAAACCTTGCACTATCATAAGTCTTGTACAATTGGTGGTGGGTCTATGAAATTAGGGTGCCACCAGTTTTCCTTGACTAGATAGGTTTGTATCGGATACGAACTACAGAAAGGGTTGGTTAACTTAAACAAAGTCAGCTTAATGGTTAAGGACTTTGAGGCATAAGGTTGGGAGCCGAGACATAGAGATGTCACCCAACAACAGGAGTCATATATATGATATGATTAGCAAAGAGTTGCTTACCGATCTACCTTGTCTTCTAGCGGTGATGCTAAAGCTCACTAGTAGACTTGTTAGTTGTGGGTTCTGAATCACTAAGTATCAATCGAGGGATATTGATTTTAGTGGGAGTAGACTATTAAATGTTTAATATGATTTACTCTGTCATGGCTATTTTTGTCTTAGTATTTTGCATTATTTTGTTGTAGATAAATGGCACCTAGCACACCAACATTTACTTTGCGATCAATTCTTGAAAAGGATAAGTTAAATGGAACAAACTATACGGATTGGATCCGTAACCTGAGAATTGTTCTCAGGGCTGAAAAAAGGAAGACGTTCTAGACACCCCACTGCCAGAGGATCCTGGTGAAAATGCAACTGCTGCAGCTAAAACCGCTTACAAGAAAGCAATGGATACTAATCTTGAAGTGAGTTGCCTAATGCTTGCTTTCATGGAGCCTGAGCTGCAGATGCAGTTTGAGACAAACCATGAGGTGCACGATATGATCGTGGCGCTCAAGGATATGTTCCAGACTCAGGCTAGGACTGAAAGGTTCAATGTGTCCAAAGCCTTTCTGGAATGCAAGCTAGCAGAAGGCGCAGCAGTTGGGCCACACGTAATCAAAATGGTTGGTTACAGTCAGAGGTTGGAGAAGCTAGGCTTCCCAATAAGCCAAGAGTTGGCCACTGACTTCATTTTGGCATCTCTTCCGCCCAGCTATGGAAACTTCATCATGAACTACCATATGCATGGGGCGGAGAGGGGCCTCAATGAACTATGTGGCATGCTGAAAACTGTAGAGGGGGACATAAAGAAAAGCGCTGGCAGCAGCGGCCATGTGATGGCGGTCCAAAACAAACCCAACTTTAAGAAGAAGGGTAAAACTCAAAATAAGAAGGGCAAGGCAAAGGATACAGTATCCAAGCCAAATCAAAAGCCCAAGGCTGGACCAGCTGCAGATGCAGAGTGGTTTTATTGCAAAGAACTTGGTCACTGGAAAAGGAATTGCAAGCAGTACTTGGCCTCTATTAAGGATCGCGGCGGTAAGGGTACAGCCGCAGCAGGTACACTTGCTATTCACATTACAGAAATTTTTCTTGCTGATTCTTATATTAATTCTTGGGTATTTGATACCGGATCGGTTGCCCATATTTGCAATTCGATGCAGGGAATGATAAGAAGTAGAAGCGTGAAAAGAGGATAAGTTGATCTCCGGGTAGGCAATAATGCAAGAGTTGCTGCGTTGACCGTCGGGACGATGCAACTCCACCTTCCATCAGGATTTATTTTGGAGTTAAATAATTGTTATCTAGTTCCTAGTATGAGTCGAAACATTATGTCTCCTTCATGTTTGATGAAGGATGGTTATTCATTTGCGAGTGAAAACAATGGTTGTGTGATCTCTAAGAATGGCATGTTTGTGGCTTTTGCATCCATTATGAATGGGTTATTCATTTTAAATCTTGATGATGCACCTATCTGTAATATTAGTGCTAAAAGGCCTCGACCTAATGATTTAAGTCCTACCTACATGTGGCACTGTCGTTTGGGTCATATAAGTGAGAATCACATGAAGAAGCTTCATTCTGATGGGCTTTTAACTTCGTTTGATTTTGAATCATACGAGACATGTGAAGCTTGCTTACTTGGTAAGATGACCAAGCTGCCTTTCACGGGTTTACCGGAGAGGACATTAGATTTATTGGAACTCATACATACTGATGTGTGCGGACCAATGAGTACGACAGCTAGGGGAGGATTCCAATACTTCATAACCTTCACTGATGATTTTAGTAGATATGGGTATGTCTACTTAATGAAACACAAGTCTGAATCCTTAGAAAAGTTCAAAGAGTTTCAGAATGAAGTAGAAAATCAGCGTGGCAAGAAAATTAAAGCACTGCGATCAGATAGTGGTGGTGAATATTTGAGTCATGAGTTTAGCAATCATCTAAAGAGTTGTGGAATTGTTCCACAGCTTACGCCGCCTGGAACGCCTCAGAGGAATGGCGTGTCTGAGCGACGTAATCGGACTTTATTGGATATGGTTTGATCAATGATGAGCCAGTCGGACCTACCTTTGTCGTTTTGGGGATACGCTCTAGAAACAGCAGCTTTCACACTAAATAGGGTACCGTCTAAGTCCGTAGTTAAGACACCATATGAGATGTGGACTGGGAAGACTCCCAGTTTGTCTTTTCTGAAGATTTGGGGTTGTGAGGTTTACGTCAAGCGACTACAGTCGGATAAACTCACTCCAAAATCGGACAAGTGCATGTTCGTGGGATATCCAAAGGAAACTTTAGGATATTACTTTTACCATCGGTCAGAGGGCAAAGTGTTTGTCGCCCGGAACGGTGTGTTCTTAGAGAAAGAGTTTCTCAAAAGAGAGAAAAGTAAACAAAAGGTGTATCTTGAAGAAGTTCAGGATGAGCCAGTGGGACAAGATTCAACAAGTGATGCTAATGTAGCAGAACAAGTTGAGACGTCTATGGCAAGAGAATCACCACCACAACCACGAAGGTCAGCAAGGCTTTGCGAGGCACGAGGAGAAGTGCTATTGTTGGGCAATGGCGAAGTGTTGTTAGACAACGACGAACCTGCAACATATTCAGAAGCGATGATGGACCCAGATTCCGAGAAATGGCATGTCGCCATGAGATCCGAGATAGATTCCATGGGAGAAAATCAAGATTGGAACTTGGTTGACCCGCCTGATGGTGTTAGACCTATAAAATGCAAATGGATCTATAAGAAGAAGAAAGGCATGGATGGAAATGTTCACATCTATAAGGCTCGACTTGTTGCAAAGGGTTTTCGACAAGTTCAAGGAGTTGACTATGACGAGACATTCTCGCCAGTAGCGATGCTTAAATCTATTCGGATCATTCTAGCTATTGCCCCATATTTCGATTATGAGATTTGGCAGATGGATGTCAAAACAGCTTTCCTTAATGGAAACCTAGATGAGGACGTGTATATGATACAACCCGAGGGTTTTGTCGATCCGATCAATGCTGCAAACATATGCAAACTTCAGAAATCCATTTATGGGTTGAAGCAAGCATCTCGGAGTTGGAACATTCGTTTTGATGAAGTAATCAAAGGGCTTGGTTTTCATCAGAATGAAGAAGAAGCTTGTGTTTACAAGAAGGAAAGTGGGAGCGCTGTTGTATTTCTGATCTTGTATGTGGATGACATATTATTGATTGGGAATGACATTCCTATGCTGGAGTCCGTCAAGGCTTCACTGAAAAAGAGTTTTTCTATGAAGGACTTAGGGGAAGCAGCATATATTTTGGGCATAAGGATCTATAGAGATAGGTCGAAGAGGCTTATAGGATTAAGTCAAGATATGTACATTGACAAGGTTTTGAAACGGTTCAACATGGAACAGTCCAAGAAAGGTTTCATACCTATGTCACATGGTAAACACCTTAGCCAGATGCAATGTCCTGCGACAGCTAAAGAGCGGGAGCGCATGAGTAAGGTACCATACGCCTCAGCGATTGGATCAATCATGTATGCCATGATAAGTACACGCCCAGATGTTTCATACGCTATAAGTGCTACGAGTAGGTACCAGGCTGATCCAGGTGAGGATCACTGGACAGCGGTAAAAGGCATTCTTAAGTACTTAAGAAGGACTAAAGATATGTTCCTGGTATATGGGGGTAAGGAGGAGCTCGTTGTAACTGGTTACACCGATGCTAGCTTCCAAACTGACCCAGACGAGTTAAAATCGCAATCAGGTTTTGTGTTCACAATAAATGGTGGTGCTGTTAGTTGGAAGAGTTCCAAACAGGAGACTGTGACTGATTCTACAACAGAAGCCGAGTACATTGCAGCTTCTGAATCTGCGAAGGAAGGTGTTTGGATAAGAAAGTTCCTCATCGAGCTTGGTGTGTTTCCTAATGCATCTAGCCCATTGAACCTCTACTGTGACAACAATGGGGCTATTGCGCAAGCTAAGGAGCCAAGGAACCACCAGAAAAACAAACACGTACTGCGGAAGTTTCACCTCATACGAGAATTCATTAGGCGGGGTGAGATAAAGATATGCAAAATACATACGGATTTGAATGTTGCTGATCCTTTGACAAAACCTCTTCCACAACCTAAGCATGAGGCACACGTGAGATCTATGGGTATTAGATATCTTCTAGATTAACTCTAGTGCAAGTGGGAGACTGTTAGAAATATGCCCTAGAGATAATCATAGAGATGAGCATATTTCTTTGTATCCATGATATATATATTGCTTAATTGAATATCCATGGAAGGCACCTTGTATTGATTAGCAATTATGTGAATTGTTTGTGAGATTCTTTACTTATATGGTTATTCTAAATGATGTCCCTAGTCAGAGTCGATGACTAGCACATGTATTAGTTGATGACTACATTTCACAAGTCATGAACATGGAGATGTTAAACTAATAATGTGGGCACATGTATGACATGAGGCTGGACCGACCCAACGTGAGATATTGTAATATAGTTCTCTTCTTGCAACATGAATACTGTATCCTTAGACTTGAGATTGTCGCATGTTCTCAAGATGTGAATTGACTTACTTAGGGACTATCAAACGCTATCCCGTAACTGGGTAGTTATAAAGGTAGTTTTGGGTTTGTCAGGAAGCATGCTGTGAGGCATGGTCAGTCAAGATGGAATTTGTCCATCTCTTTGTGAGAGAGATATCTCTGGGCCCCTCGAGTGATTGGATCAAGAAATGCATGGCCGTGCTAGGGTTAAGAGTTAACCATTGAAAGGATTCCAATTCACAGTGTCGAGAAAGAGAGGTCAGCTTAGAGCCAGACCAAATATCGTGCGACAAAGGGAACAGCATGTACGTAATGTCGCAATGGTTCGTCTGATATGATCTTTACATACACATAGGAGTTGACATGTCTTGCTAGAGGCCGCTGTCAATTATTGGGCCAAGTAAGAGTACTCGGGCTATGTCTATTTGTACGTGAACCTATAGGGTCACACACTTAAGGGGAAGGAAGCCTAATTCGGATTAGATCCAAAATTAGACTGGGCTTTAGGGTTAATGATGGGCCTCGGCGTCAGAATCCCACCATAACGCCTATATAATGAGGGGCGGGGGCGCGGTTAAGTCATAACCTAATTCGCCACCTGCAAACCAGCAGCCGCCGCTCACCTCTCGCCCTCGCCAAGCCGCCGTCGCGAACCTAGCAGTTCGGTACACGGCGCTTCCTCCCTATACGTGTGGATACCTCGGAGGTGCTGCATCTGGAGCACTTGGACGAACCGTGCGAGGACGTGAAGGTCGCCGGCGACTGCACGGCACTGCTCGACGCGTTCGTCTACATCAAGACGTCTTCCGCTGCTCTGCGCGTCTAGTGGTAATTCCATGACCTATAACCGCAGTAGTTCTTGGTATTATGGGGTTGAAAATTTTGTTTTGCGCTAGCGTAGCCTCCCCGTAATCCTACACTTGTGAGCTGGGATCTCATGACATCGAGTTCCGACATCGCACTGCCATCAAAACTCAAGCACTGGTTGATTTCGTATCAGAGTGGACTGAACAGCAAGTACCAGATAACCCAGAGACTGCAGAAGTATGGCGAATGTATTTTGATGGCTCGCTGAAGCTGCAGGGAGCAGGAGCGGGAATTCTCTTCGCCGCACCTAGAGGCGAGCACCTCAAATATGCCCTCCAGTTGTTGTTTCCGGCCTCCAACAATGCAGCCGTGTATGAAGCTCTGATCCATGGATTGAACATCGCCATATCATTGGGCATCAAGAGACTGATGGTATACGGAGACTCTCTGGTAGTCATTAGCCAGATAAACAAAGAGTGGGATTGTTCAAGCGATTCAATGGGAAAGTACTGTACTGCACTGCGAACCTAGCAGATCGGAACACGGCAGCCGATGTGTTGACCAAGCTAGGATCCAGTCGAACTCAGGTCCCACCTGGAGTCTTTGTACAAGAAATACTACAACCGAGCATCTCGATGGATCAAGTAGAAGAGTGTAATATTATAAATCAACCCGAGTCAGACTCTGATGACTAGAGAAGGCCAATCATCAGGTATATAAAGAATGAAGAGGAACCAGATGATAAAAATGCAGCTGAGCGCATTGCCAGACAATCGGCTCACTACACACTCATTGGGGAGACATTATACAGAAGGGGTGCATCAGGCGTCCTCATGAAGTGCATTCTCTCATCTACTAGGAAGCGACTTCTGGAGGAGGTCCATGCCGGGCAATGTGGAATACATGCGGCGTCTAAGACACTAGTCGGGAAGGTTTTCAGGTCAGGATTCTATTGGCCAACAAAGAAGAATGATGCAGCCGAGTTAGTTCAGAGGTGCGAAGCTTGCCAGTACTTGTCAAAACAACAACATCTACCAGCACAGCAACTGCAGACCATACCAGTGACTTGGCCCTTTGCGTGCTGGGGACTGGATATGATTGGACCTTTCAAGAAAGCTCAAGGAGGATACACTCATGTACTGGTACCAATCGACAAATTCACTAAATGGATAGAATTCAAACCCATTGCCTCTTTGACCTCAGCTAAGGCCGTGGAATTCATACAAGACATAATATTCAGATTCGGGATACCAAACAACATCATAACTGACCTAGGATCCAACTTCACAAGTTCAGAGTTCTTCGACTTTTGCGAACAAAAAAGCATTCAGATCAAGTATGCTTCTGTAGCACATCCAAGAGCCAACGGGCAGGTTGAGCGAGCCAACGGGATGATACTGGAGGCACTCAGGAAAATGGTCTTCGATAAGAACGAAAAGTTCGCAGGAAAATGGATAAGAGAATTGCCCTATGTCGTCTGGAGCCTAAGAACCCAGCCTAGCTGAGCTCTGCATGGAAACACTCCTTTCTTCATAGCCTATGGGTCAGAGGCAGTATTACTAGCCGACCTCAAGTTCGGAGCGCCAAGGTTAATCTTCGAAAACATAGCAGAAGTCGAAGCCACCGGGCTGGAGGACATTGATGTACTCGAGGAAGAACGGCTGAATGCAGTAATCCAATCAGCACGATACCAGCAGACTCTAAGGCGCTATCACGACAAGGCCGTGCGGCAGCGATCCTTCTCAGTAGGAGATCTTGTCCTCCACCGAATTCTAACGGGGGAGGGACGGCACAAGTTATCGCCCTTATGGGAAGGACCCTTCATAGTAGCAGAAGTCACTCGGCCAGGATCATATCGTCTCACTCAGATGGACGACACAAAAGTCGGGAACTCCTGGAATATAGAACACCTCAGGAAATTTTATCTCTAGCTGTATTTCAAAAGCTATCGGGACGACGATGTACTCTGTAAAATGGAAATATGTCATCAATAAAAAAAGGCTTCAAAGATACTCAGTTTGTTCATGATTGACTTGCATTCTTACTTAACTCGGGGTGACCACTATGCCCTGCTAACGGAGCAATCGGCTTAAGTCGGCAACGACTTAAGGCGGTGCAACATGCTCGCGCTTACTTAACTCGGGGTGACCACTATGCCCTGCCAACGGAGCAATCGGCTTAAGTCGGCAACGACCTAAGGCGGTGCAACATGCTCACGCTTACTTAACTCGGGGTGACCACTATGCCCTGCTAACTGAGCAATCGGCTTAAGTCGGCAACGACTTAAGGCGGTGCAACATGCTCGCGCTTACTTAACTCGGGGTGACCACTATGCCCTGCTAACGGAGCAATCAGCTTAAGTCGGCAATGACTTAAGGCGGTGCAACATGCTCGCGCTTACTTAACTCGGGGTGATCACTATGCCCTACTAACGGAGCAATCGGCTTAAGTCGGCAACGACTTAAGGCGGTGCAATATGCTCGTGCTTACTTAACTCGAGGTGACCACTATGCCCTGCTAACGGAGCAATCGGCTTAAGTCGGCAACGACTTAAGGTGGTGCAACATGCTCGCGCTTACTTAACTCGGGGTGACCACTATGCCCTGCTAACGGAGCAATCGGCTTAAGTCGGCAACGACCTAAGGCGGTGCAACATGCTCAAGCTTACTTAACTCGGGGTGATCACTATGCCCTATTAACAGAAGCAATCGACTTAAGTCAGCAGCGACTTAAGGCGATCTGACGTGCTTACAATTACTCATATAAGGATGACTTCTATATCCCGCAAACAAATTTCAAAACCATCGCACATCATTTTACTACTGCAAATTTACGAACTGATGAATTCTGAAACAATATGAGAATAACAATGTCGTTCAAGTACTGAAATGACGTCCTCTAACGAATGTCTGACCATGCTAACCGCGCGCTCAAAACACGCAAAATGTTTCTCTATTTTGTGATATTTTTCTTAGGAGCAATCGATGAGGAAGGGCGACTCGAGGAATCAGGGGCAACATTCACGTCAGCCCTTATATCTTCGGGAACAACCACGCTGGGTCTACTCATCAAGATTCGCCCCGCCCGAATGGCCTTATCCATGGCTCTGTCGCGCTGGGCTCTGAGAGTAACGGAAGTTTCTTCAGCAACCTTGGCAGCCAGCCGAGCAGTTTCTAACTCCTGGGCGATGGATTTCTTGGAAGCTCGGAGTTCTTTGATAGTAGCGTCCTTCGCTGATATCAACTGCTTGAGCCGGGTCACCTCATCCGTAGATTCCTACAGCTTACAGCGTTGGTTGTCTAACTCTTCCATGGTGAAGCGATGACTCCTCTCCAGGATGGTCAGCGAGTTGCTAGAATCGCGATACAATCTGTCAAGACTATCGCGAGAAGCAGCAAGGATACGTTTTTCTTCCTGCAAACAAAAGTCAACTCCCTCAAACATCAAGCAACTAATAGGAGCACAACAAGGCAAAGCACAGTTTCATGTGTCACCTTTTCAGAATTAAGCTGAGCGTGAAGAGAAGAACTCAGTGCATTGGCGTCATCTAAGGCAGCAGAGACCTGAGCTAGTTCAGTCTGACTTTGAGAATACTTTTCCTCAAAGTCAGAGCACCGCTGGACCAATCCTGATCTCAAGAATGTTTTTCTTCAAGAGTGGAAATCTGCCGAGTCATACCTAGCAGGAGACAATCAAACAAAAGGGGTCAGAATGTAAAGCAGTCTACAGTGAAGACAAAGAGAAGCAAAAAAGCACTAACCAGCATTGGTCGCCTCCAAGTCAGAGACACGATGTTGAAGTAACACTGGATTCCAACGTGCAAGAGACAAAGCTCCTTCTGGAACAGAAGTACCTTGTAACCTCAGCTGGCTAGCCATCCCGTCCACCAAAGCCTGATAAGGAGAACAGATGAGTATAATGACAGCAGTTCATGCGGTGTAAAAATCAAGCTAAAGTATATCACAGTACCTGGAGGTTGGAAAAGAACGAAGGGACCCCCAAATCATGAGAGATCAATTGACGACCGGGCGTAAGGCCACCACCCGAAGCAGCTTGCAACGAACCAGCAAGAACCAACTTAGTGCCATCAACAGAGCCCAAAACCTGGTCAGTGGGGACGCTGCCCTCTAAAGCGACCCCCTGGTCCAAAGCTTGGGCTACCACCATGCAGCCGGAGTGCGGAGGCGATCCCGCATGAACGTCCATGGAAGTACAAGAGGGAGACCCCGCTCGGACACCCTCGGGGGCTGGGTCATAGTTTGCACTGCCCACTTGAGTCAGATCATCCCCGACAGCACCCTCGGGGGTTGGGCAGTGGCTTGCGCTTCCCACCCGAACCAAGTCATCCCCGGCAACATCCTCGGGGGTTGGGCAAGTGTCAGCACCATCCTTGGGGTCCAAGTTCTCTGCGGTAGCCACCTCTAAGGCTGATGGGCCCTCAGTTACTTCCATGGGACCGGGACGATCCAAATCAGTCTCCTGACCCTCGAGATCGCGCTCTAAGGTCGACGAGGCACGAGATGACCTCAACCCAGCATCAAGCACATCAGCACAAACCTCCATCACACCATCATCTGCTGGCTCTGATAACAAATCCTCTGGGAACATATCCTCAAGAGTCTGATCAAAATTCGCCAGGGACAATTCTTGCAGACCAATGAGAGCAGACAAAGCAGGAGAAGGAACTCCACTACTTTCACCACTAGCGATGAACTGCCGACTGTTTTTCCGAGTCAAAGGAACTTCATCCTCTTCCTCCTCGTCGTCTTCATTAGCAACACAGGCAGCACCCCCATTGGGATCAGCAACAGATGGAGCACCCACATTGGGATCAGCAGCAGATTGGGTACACCCATTGGGGTCAGCGTCAATAAATTCAGTCACAGGCGTTTCTTCAGCAGCAGGAACCGAAGTACCAACGTCCCGATCCAAACTGGATACTCGCTGGAGGCGTCTCTTTTTCTTTTTCTGCTCATCAGCAGAAGGATCAGGTTGATTGGCTCGGCAAGGGCTCCTCGGGCGAGTGCTGCCAGGCTTCTGAATATCCAAGGTCGTACCAGCCTCTGGGAGGGGCGCCACCACCAATGTCCCAGCAGGAGCAGCATCAGAAGAGTCCTCAGCCAGCAAATCAAGCATAGCACTTATCTCTGCATCACTAGGATTCAGGGGCACCTCAAAATGGACCTACCGTTCATCATCAGGAATCTCCCCGAGCGAGGCAACCAAGGCACTAACTTCTTCAGCGGAGGGTCGCACTCTAAGGCCCAAACTGCCATCAGTGACAGGTGGATTTGACACAAAAAGAGTGAAGGCTTTGGGAGGAGGAAAGTTCCAGGCTGAGTATGCCATTGGGGCACCAACGTTTGACACCTTGCCTCTAAGGATCATCTCAAGTCGGCTCACCAAGTCTAAAGGGGGAATTCTTCTGTTGGTAACCCGAGTTGAGTCGGCTAGGCCTCGATACAGATAAGCCGGGTGTGCCCTGTCTTTCAACGGCTGAATATTCTTGAAGACAAAATCAGCAACCACAGCTTCAGTAGTTAGGCCCCTCTCCTTCAGCAATCCAACTTCAGCTAGCAAAGCACCTGCCTCAGCTACCTCCTGATCCGTGGGGGACTCGGTCCAACTCGGGGTGCGAACGTCCGGCTGTCTTCCCGACCGAGGGGGGAGAGAGTTCCCATAATTCTCAACAATGAACCACTCCAAGTGCCATCCCTTGATACTGTCTTTGAGAGGGATTTCGAGATACTCAGTTTTCCTCCCGCGGCGCATCTTCAAGCTAGCACCCCCAACCAACTGATGTTGCCCTCCGGCCATCCCAGGGCGACAGTGATACAAGTACTTCCACAACCCAAAATGTGGCAGCACGCCAAGAAAGGCTTCACATAAATGAACGAAAATGGAAATTTGCAGGATAGAATTGGGATTCAGATGGGTCAAGTTAAGATGGTAGAAATCAAGGAGGCCGCGGAAAAAGGGAGAAATGGGAAGACCGAGGCCGCAGAGAAGGAAAGGGGCATAAATCACGGACTCATGGGTATCCTCTGTCGGGACAGTGACCCCATGACAAATCCGCCAAGAGGAGAGCTCCCTCGGGGGAAGAACCCCGATGGACACGAGGTGGAGAAGTTCGGTCTCGGAGATGACAAACATGTGGTTACCTGCGAAAGGCAACTGGCTGTTGGGGTCGATTGGAGGAATCACCACGGCAGACGAACTCGAGGCCTTCCTCTTGGGCGCCATCTCGATTCTACCGGCGAGCAGAGTGGGAAGCGAATTGCAGAGAGGATTCGGAAGCAAGAAAGCAAGAACTAGGGCACGGAAAGCAAAGGCGGCTAAAAGCGCAGCACTTATAGGATATTCCCGAGCCAGATACCGTTTCAAAAAGCGCCCAGTCAGCACCCGACGGCTATTTCCAAAACACCGGCGTGCCACATCATCACCCGATAGTTATTTCCAAAACACTGGTGCGCCACATCATCACTCGGCTATTATCCTCAAAGTGGCCCACGCAGCCTGCTATCGCTCGGCGTTACCTCTAAAACGCTGACGTCGCCCTCAAGTCGCTTGGCAGTTAACTCTAAAACTCCGACATCATATTCAGTTACTCGGCGTTACCTCTAAAACGCTGACATCGCCTTCAAGTCGCTCGGCGTTACCTCTAAAACGCTGACATCGCCCTCAAGTCGCTCGGCAGTTAACTCTAAAACTCCGACATCATATTCAGTCACTCGACGTTACCTCTAAAACGCTGACGTTGTCTTCAAGTCACTCGGCGTTACCTCAAAAACTCCGACATCGTGTTCAGTCGCTCGGCAGTTAACTCTAAAACTCCGACATTGTCTTCAAAGTCACTCGGCAGTTATCTCTAAAACTCTGACATCATCTACAAGTCGCTCGGCAGCTACCTCTAAAAGCATCGATATGACGCCCAAATTATTCACTTACAATTCCAAGGGAATCAACTTCACGAAAAAGGTGGGAAGAGAAATGATTCAAGAACTTTGAGTTATGAATATCAACGAGCAATCATCACAGAGAAGCCAACATCATTTCTCCATTAAAGGGAAGATATCATACTTACAAATCAACTCATTATGAGTTGATACTTCCCGACTACTACTACATTACATTATACTACTACTATTACTACTACTACTACACTACACTATGCTATACTACTCTACACTACTAAATACTACTACATTATTCTAACTATACTATACTAACATCTAAAGACCAGTGGCATCTAGCCACTGGCCCTGTTGCTGCCTTTGCCGCTGCCGCCCCTGTTGCCGCCCCTGCTGCTGCCGCCGTCGCCATCCTTGCTGCCGCCCCTGCCGCTGCCGTCACCGTCACTGCCGCCACCGCCTTCGTCGTCATCATCGTCGTCGTCGTCGTCCTCGCCGTCGCCGCCACCGTCCTCCTCGGACGAGTCCTCCTCATCCGAGGAGTACTCCGACTCATCCGAGCCCTCGAGCCCGGAGCGCTCGACGGCCCGGATGTATGTCCAGACCTCCACCGCGAGCCCCTGGGAGTCGTCTGAGTCATCAGACGACTCACGCAGGGGGATGGGAGCCGGAGATCCCTCAGACTCAGAGGAGAACTCCTCCTCTGAGTACTCCGAGTCACCAAAATCCTCCGATGGAGGAGTTGGCTCACGCTTGCGCTTGTTGTTCTTACCCATGGTGGAAGCGAAAGGGCAAGAAGAAAAGCAAGCAACAGAGAACAGCAAGAGATGTGAAAAAGCCGGAGAGACAACGACATTATTTATAGAAGGAGAGGGCAACCGCTCACCTCCAACCGCGGTCACTGAACAGTCGCGAAGCATTCAATAAGCACTTCAACCCGTCTGAAGACACGTCAGGCGGCTGACGCCGTTTCACGCAACACAACACCCATTGGGACTCCAGTCAACAGCGCGTAGGATATGATTACACCCGCCGTCACATCACATTACTACTCAGAAGCAACCGGCTAAAACACTCAGCGTACCAAGCCGTCCCTTGCCCACACCCATTGGGGGGGGGACGCCCAGGAATTATCAGTATATTTTTCAAAACTGTCACATCCGTGTAGGGCATGCAGTGAATACCTCAAGACAAAAATGAGATATCAGTAAGGATCAGAGGAAAGCCAAATATAGCCGGTGAAGTACAAAATATGGCCCACAGAAGCGACGTGAAGACTAGACAGAGAACGTCCATCAAATGTCCAATCAGTCGCAGGGCAAATAAATTACACCACCTAGCAAGATATGGATGGATTGTGAACTCGGCTGCAAAAGACAAAATACATGCTGACCTCTGAAGCATAATATTGATGACATAATGCTGACCTCCAAAGCATAATGCGAATGACATCATGCCGATTTTTACAAGCAGAAAGGATAATCTTCAGCAAAAAGACACAAAAGGAAGACCTTCGAATGGATTATCCTCAAAAATCCACTTGAAGGTCGGGGGCTACACCCATTGGGTGCACCTTCGGTGCACCCCATGGATCACCATTTCAAGCCAAGATAGTGCCGACTTCTAAGGCATGGGACAAGATTAAAGACAAGGCTGGCCCTCAACCAAAACGCAGGAGTAAAGATGAAAATAATTTCTGGTGAAGACCTTCGAGTAGATTATTTTCTAAAATCTACTCGAAGCTTGGGGGCTACACCCATTGGGTGCACCTCCGGTGCACCCAATGAAGTTCAGGGTCCTACAAAATGAAATGCCGACCTCTAAGGCACAAGCACGAAACAAAGCTTCAGTTTACGAGTGATCAAAGCAGGAGGAGACAGTAAGAAATCGTTTTCTTCAAATTACCTGCACGCTGGACCTGGGATCTTTGGGCTGATTACCTCAAAATCAACCCAAAGATCGGGGGCTTGTGGGGGACAGATATCCCCCGGGTCCACTGGAAGAGTAAAAGACCTCACGAAAGGCCCAAGGGCCCAATAAATCGTAAGGTCATTCTTTCGTGGGCCTAGGGAGGGACAATCAGCAAAACAGGTTGACATGAGGCCGGATTGGTGCAAGCCCGGACGGCCCACAACGTTGAGCGAGCGACCACAACAGAGATCCGACTTTCCCGCGCTGGAGCCCCCATGCAACGGGGCCATGCGAGGATAGGTCGGCGGAACTATAGGGAGATAAAATCAAACAGTTCACTATCTTTTAGTTACACATTGTTATCATATCCGCGTGTATTGCCCCACGGTCGAGTATATAAGGCCTAGGGGCACCCCTTCAGAACGATCGACCCTATTATTCAGCCACCCACCTCAACTCTCTGCATTCTCAATTCAGAGAGCTACCTTGTAACCTCATTCACCAAGCATACTCACCAGGACGTAGGGTGTTACGCATCTCTAAGCGGCCCGAACCTGTAAACATTGTCCACTGTCCCTCGTGCATCTGGCACGAACCATTTTGCTACAGTCGGCGACACCGTCCTACTCCTAAAAACACCTTGAGGGGCAACCCCGGGTGTGCGGTCGGACCCAAAACACCGACAGTGTATGAGCCTCTGGTCGAAGATCAATGGCCACACAACCTCCATTTTTGTCGAAAATAGCCATGAATGACCATTTTCAAAAATACCGAAGGCTGACACATTCGGATTTTTTCCCAAGAAATGGTCTCCACCAGAAATCCAAGAATGTGATCTATGGCAAGGAAACATATGTGGGGTGAGGTGTATGAGCCTCTGGTCGATGATCAATGGCCACACAACCCCCATTTTGTCGAAAATAGCCATGAACGACCATTTTCAATAATACCGAAGGCTAACACGTACAAATTTTTGACCAAGAAATGGTCTCCACCAGAAATCCAAGAATGTGATCTATGGCAAAGAAACATATGTGGGTGAGGTTTACGAGGTTCTAGTCGATGATAGATGGCCACACAACCCCCATTTTTGATGAAAATAGCCATGAGCGACCTTTTTCAATAATACTAGAGGCTAACACCTACGGATTTTTGACTAAGAAATGGTCTCCACCAGAAATCCAAGAATGTGATCTATGGCAAGGAAACATATGTGGGGTGAGGTTTATGAGCCTCTGGTCGATGATCAATGGCCACACAACCCCCATTTTTGTCGAAAATAGCCATGAACGACCATTTTCAATAATACCGAAGGCTAACACCTACGGATTTTTGACTAAGAAATGGTCTCCACCAGAAATCCAAGAATGTGATCTATGGCAAGGAAACATATGTGGGGTGAGGTGTATGAGCCTCTGGTCGATGATCAATGGCCACACAACCCCCATTTTTGTCGAAAATAGCCATGAACGACCATTTTCAATAATACCGAAGGTTAACACCTACGGATTTTTGACCAAGAAATGGTCTCCACCAGAAATCCAAGAATGTGATCTACGGCAAGGAAGCATATGTGGGGTGAGGTGTACGAGCCTCTAGTCGATGATCAATGGCCACACAACCCCTATTTTTGTCGAAAATAGCCATGAACAACCATTTTCAATGACACTGAAGGCTAACAACTACGGATTTTTGACCGAAAAATGGTCTCCACCATAAATCCAAGAATGTGATCTATGGCAAGGAAACATATGTGGGTTGAGGTGTACGAGCCTCTGGTCGATGAACAATGGCCACACAACCCTAATTTTTGTCGAAAATAGCCATGAACGACCATTTTCAATGACACTAAAGGCTAACACATTCAGATTTTTGACCAAAAAATGGTCTCCACCAGAAATCAAAGAATGTGATCTATGGCAAGGAAACATATGTGGGGTGAGGTTTACAAGCCTCTGGTTGATGATCATTGGCCACACAACCCCCATTTTAGTCGAAAATAGCCATGAACGACCATTTTCAATAATACCGGAGGCTAACACCAACAGATTTTTGACCAAGAAATGGTCTCCACCAGAAATCCTAGAATGTGATCTCTGGCAAGAAAACATATGTGGGGTGAAGTGTACGAGCCTTTGGTCGATGATCAATGGCCACACAAACCCCATTTTTGTCGAAACTAGCCATGAACGACCATTTTCAATGACACTGAAGGCTAACACCTACGGATTTTTGACCAAGAAATGGTCTCCACAACAAATCCAAGAATGTGATCTATGGCAAGGAAACATATGTGTAGTGAGGTGTATGAGCCTTTGGTCGAATATCAATGGCCACACAACCCCCATTTTTGTCGAAAATAGCCATGAACGACCATTTTCAATAGTACCGAAGGCTAAAACATTCAGATTTTTGACCAAGAAATGGTGTCCACCAGAAATCAAAGAATGTGATCTATGGCTAGGAAACATATGTGGGGTGAGGTTTACGAGCCTCTGGTCGATGATCAATGGCCACACAACCCCCATTTTTGTCGAAAATAGCCATGAATGACCATTTTCAATAATACTGAAGGCTAACACGTACAAATTTTTGACCAATAAATGGTCTCCACCGGAAATCCAAGAATGTGATCTACGGCAAGGAAACATATGTGGGGTGAGGTGTACGAGCCTCTGGTCGATGATTATTGGCCACACAACCCCCATTTTTGTCGAAAATAGCCATGAATGACCATATTCAATAATACCGAAGGCTAAGACGTACAGATTTTTGACCAAGAAATGGTGTCCACCAGAAATCCAAGAATGTGATCTATGGCAAGGAAACATATGTGGGGTGAGGTTTATGAGCCTCTAGTCGATGATAAATGGCCACACAACCCCCATTTTTTATGAAAATAGCCATGAGCGACCATTTTCAATAATACTAGAGGCTAACACCTACGAATTTTTGACCAAGAAATGGTCTCCACTAGAAATCCAAGAATGTGATCTATGGCAAGGAAACATATGTGGGGTGAGGTGTATGAGCCTCTGGTCGATGATCAATGGCCACACAACCCCCATTTTTGTCAAAAATAGCCATGAACGACCATTTTCAATAATACCGAAGGCTAACACCTACAGATTTTTGACCAAGAAATGGTCTCCACCAGAAATCCAAGAATGTGATCTACGGCAAGGAAACATATGTGGGGTGAGGTGTATGAGCCTCTGGTCGACGATCAGTGGCCACACAACCCTAATTTTTGTCGAAAATAGCCATGAACGACCATTTTCAATGACACTGAAGGCTAACACCTACGGATTTTTGACCAAGAAATGGTCTCCACCATAAATCCAAGAATGTGATCTATGGCAAGGAAACATATGTGTAGTGAGGTGTATGAGCCTCTGGTCGAAGATCAATGGCCACACAACCCTCATTTTTGTCAAAAATAGCCATGAATGAACATTTTCAAAAATACCAAAGGCTAACACATTCGGATTTTTAACCAAGAAATGGTCTCCACTAGAAATCCAAGAATGTGATCTATGGCAAGGAAACATATGTGGGGTGAGGTGTACGAGCCTCTGGTCGATGATCAATGGCCACACAACCCCCATTTTGCCGAAAATAGCCATGAACGACCATTTCAATAATACCGAAGGCTAACACGTACGAGTTTTTGACCAAGAAATGGTCTCCACCAGAAATCCAAGAATGTGATCTATGGCAAGGAAACATATGTGGGGTGAGGTGTATGAGCCTCTAATCGATGATAAATGGCCACACAACCCCCATTTTTTATGAAAATAGCCATGAGCGACCATTTTCAATAATACTAGAGGCTAACACCTACGGATTTTTGACCAAGAAATGGTCTCCACCAGAAATCCAAGAATGTGATCTATGGCAAGGAAACATATGTGGGGTGAGGTGTATGAACCTCTGGTCGATGATCAATGGCCACACAACCCTTATTTTTGTGGAAAATAGCCATGAACGACCATTTTCAATAATACCGAAGGCTAACACCTACGGATTTTTGACCAAGAAATGGTCTCCACCAGAAATCCAAGAATGTGATCTACGGCAAGGAAACATATGTGGGGTGAGGTGTATGAGCCTCTGGTCGACGATCAATGGCCACACAACCCTATTTTTTGTCGAAAATAGCCATGAACGACAATTTTCAATGACACTGAAGGCTAACAACTACGGATTTTTGACCAAGAAATGGTCTCCACCATAAATCCAAGAATGTGATCTATGGCAAGGAAACATATGTGTAGTGAGGTGTATGAGCCTCTGGTCGAAGATCAATGGCCACACAACCCCCATTTTTGTCGAAAATAGCCATGAATGACCATTTTCAAAAATACCAAAGGCTAACACATTCGGATTTTTGCCCAAGAAATGGTCTCCACCAAAAATCCAAGAATGTGATCTATGGCAAGGAAACATATGTGGGGTGAGGTGTACGAGCCTCTGGTCGATGATCAATGGCCACACAACCCCCATTTTGCCGAAAATAGCCATGAACGACCATTTTCAATAATACCGAAGGCTGACACGTACGAGTTTTTGACCAAGAAATGGTCTCCACCAGAAATCCAAGAATGTGATCTATGGCAAGGAAACATATGCGGGGTGAGGTTTATGAGCCTCTAGTCGATGATAAATGGCCACACAACCCCCATTTTTTATGAAAATTGCCATGAGCGACCATTTTCAATAATACTAGAGGCTAACACCTACGGATTTTTGACCAAGAAATGGTCTCAACCAGAAATCCAAGAATGTGAACTATGGCAAGGAAACATATGTGGGGTGAGGTGTATGAGCCTCTGGTCGATGATCAATGGCCACACAACCCCCATTTTTGTCGAAAATAGCCATGAACGACCATTTTCAATAATACCGAAGGCTAACACGTACGGATTTTTGACCAAGAAATGGTCTCCACCAGATATCCAAGAATGTGATCTATGGCAAGGAAACATATGTGGGGTGAGGTGTACGAGCCTCTGGTCGATGATAAATGGCCACACAACCCCCATTTCAGTCAAAAATAGCCATGAACGACCATTTTCAATAATACCGAAGGCTAACACCAACAGATTTTTGACCAAGAAATGGTCTCCAGCAGAAATCGAAGAATGTGATCTATGGCAAGAAAACATATGTGAGGTGAAGTGTACGAGCCTCTGGTCGATGATCAATGGCCACACAACCCCCATTTTTGTCGAAAATAGCCATGAACGACCATTTTCAATGACACTGAAGGCTAACACCTATGGATTTTTGACCAAGAAATGGTCTCCACCATAAATCCAAGAATTTGATCTATGGCAAGGAAACATATGTGTAGTTAGGTGTATGAGCCTCTGGTCTAATATCAATGGCCACACAACCCCCATTTTTGTCGAAAATAGCCATGAATGACCATTTTCAAAAATACCGAAGGCTAACACATTCGGATTTTTGCCCAAGAAATGGTCTCCGCCAGATATCCAAGAATGTGATCTATGGCAAGGAAACATATGTAAGGTGAGGTGTACGAGCCTCTGGTGGATGATCAATGGCCACATAACCCCCATTTTGTCGAAAATAGCCATGAACGACCATTTTCAATAATACCGAAGGCTAACACGTACGAATTTTTGACCAAGAAATGGTCTCCACCAGAAATCCAAGAATGTGATCTATGGCAAGGAAACATATGTGGGGTGAGGTGTACGAGCCTCTGGTCGATGATAAGTGGCCACACAACCCCCATTTTTGATGAAAATAGCCATGAACGACCAATTTCAATAATACCAGAGGCTAACACCTACGGATTTTTTACCAAGAAATGGTCTCCACCAGAAATCCAAGAATGTGATCTATGGCAAGGAAACATATGTGGGGTGAGGTGTATGAGCCTCTGGTCGATGATAAATGGCCACACAACCCCCATTTTCGTCGAAAATAGCCATGAACGACCATTTTCAATAATACCGAAGGCTAACACCAACGGATTTTTGACCAAGAAATGGTCCCCACCAGAAATCCAAGAATGTGATCTATGGCAAGAAAACATATGTGGGGTGAAGTGTACGAGCCTATGGTCGATGATCAATGGCCACACAAACCCCATTTTTGTCGAAAATAGCCATGAACAACCATTTTCAATGACAGTGAAGGCTAACACCTACGGATTTTTGACCAAGAAATGGTCTACACCATAAATCCAAGAATGTGATCTATGGAAAGGAAACATGTGTAGTGAGGTGTATGAGCCTTTGGTCGAATATCAATGGCCACACAACCCCCATTTTTGTCGAAAATAGCCATGAACGGCCATTTTCAATAGTACCGAAGGCAAAAACATTCAGATTTTTGACCAAGAAATGGTCTCCACCAGAAATCAAAGAATGTGATCTATGGCAAGGAAATATATGTGGGGTGAGGTTTACGAGCCTCTGGTCGACGATCAATGGCCACACAACCCCCATTTTTGTCGAAAATACCCATGAATGACCATTTTCAATAATACCGAAGGCTAATACGTACAGATTTTTGACCAATGAATGGTCTCCACCAGAAATCAAAGAATGTGATCTATGGCAAGGAAACATATGTGGGGTGAGGTGTACGAGCCTCTGGTCGATGATAAATGGCCACACAACCCCCATTTTAGTCGAAAATAGCCATGAACGACCATTTTCAATAATACCGAAGGCTAACACCAACGGATTTTTGACTAAGAAATGGTCTCCATCAGAAATCCAAGAATGTGATCTATGGCAAGAAAACCTATGTGGGGTGAAGTGTACGAGCCTCTGGTCGATGATCAATGGCCACACAACCCCCATTTTTGTCGGAAATAGCCATGAACGACCATTTTCAATGACAGTGAAGGCTAACACCTACGGATTTTTGACCAAGAAATGGTCTCCACCATAAATCCAAGAATGTGATCTATGGCAAGGAAACATATGTGTAGTGAGGTGTATGAGCCTCTGGTCAAAGATCAATGGCCACACAACCCCCATTTTTGTCGAAAATAGCCATGAATGACAATTTTCAATAATACCGAAGGCTAACACATTCGGATTTTAGCCCAAGAAATGGTCTCCACTGGAAATCCAAGAATGTGATCTATGGCAAGGAAACATATGTGGGGTGAGGTGTACGAGCCTCTGGTCGATGATCAATGGCCACACAACCCCCATTTTGTCGAAAATAGCCATGAACGATCATTTTCAATAATACTGAAGGCTAACATATGTTTCCTTAGCCTTCGGTATTATTGAAAATGGTCGTTCATGGCTATTTTCGACAAAATGGGGGTTGTGTGGCCATTGATCATCGACCAGAGGCTCGTACACCTCACCCCACATATGTTTCCTTGCCATATATCACATTCTCGGATTTCTGGTGGAGACCATTTCTTGGTCAAAAATCCATACGTGTTAGCCTTCTGTATTATTGAAAATGGTCGTTGATCGCTATTTTCGACAAAAAATGGGCGTTGTGTGGCCATTGATCAACGACCAGAGGCCCATACACCTCACCCCACATACGTACAAATTTTTGACCAAGAAATGGTCTCCACTAGAAATCCACGAATGTGATCTATAGCAAGGAAACATATGTGGGGTGAGGTGTACGAGCCTCTGGTCGATGATAAATGGCCACACAACCCCCATTTTTCATGAAAATAGCCATGAACGACCATTTTCAATAATACCGAAGGCTAACACCTACGGATTTTTGACCAAGAAATGGTCTCCACCAGAAATCCATGAATGAGATCTATGGAAAGGAAACATATGTGGGGTGAGGTGTATGAGCCTCTGGTCGGAATTATTGAAAATGGTCGTTCATGGCTATTTTCGACAAAAATGGGGGTTGTGTGGGCATTGATCATCGACCAGAGGCTCCTACACCTCACCCCACATATGTTTTCTTGCCATATATCACATTCTTGGATTTCCAGTGGAGACCGTTTCTTGGTCAAAAATCCGTAGGTGTTAGCCTTCGGTATTATTGAAAATGGTCGTTCATGGCTATTTTCGACAAAAATGGGGGTTGTGTGGCCATTGATCATCGACCAGAGGCTCGTACACCTCACCCCACATATGTTTCCTTGCCATAGATCACATTCTTGGATTTCTGGTGGAGACCATTTCTTGGTCAAAAATCCGTAGGTGTTAGCCTTCGGTATTATTGTAAATGGTCGTTCATGGCTATTTTCGACAAAAATGGGGGTTGTGTGGCCATTGATCATCGACTAGAGGCTCATACACCTCACCCCACATATGTTTCCTTGCCATAGATCACATTCTTGGATTTCTGGTGGAGACCATTTCTTGGTCAAAAATTCGTACGTGTTAGCCTTCGTTACTATTGAAAATGGTCGTTCATGGCTATTTTCGACAAAAATGGGGGTTGTGTGGCCATTGATCATCGACCAGAGGCTCCTACACCTCACCCCACATATGTTTTCTTGCCATATATCACATTCTTGGATTTCCAGTGGAGACCGTTTCTTGGTCAAAAATTCGTAGGTGTTAGCCTTCGGTATTATTGAAAATGGTCGTTCATGGCTATTTTCGACAAAAATGGGGGTTGTGTGGCCGTTGATCATCGACCAGAGGCTCGTACACCTCACCCCACATATGTTTCCTTGCCATAGATCACATTCTTGGATTTCTGGTGGAGACCATTTCTTGGTCAAAAATCCGTAGGTGTTAGCCTTCGGTATTATTGTAAATGGTCGTTCATGGCTATTTTCGACAAAAATGGGTGTTGTGTGGCCATTGATCATCGACCAGAGGCTCATACACCTCACCCCACATATGTTTCATTGCCATAGATCACATTCTTGGATTTCTGGTGGAGACCATTTCTTGGGCAAAAATCTGAATGTGTTAGCCTTCGGTATTATTGAAAATGGTCATTCATGGCGATTTTCGACAAAAATGGGTGTTGTGTGGCCATTGATCTTCGACCAGAGGCTCATACACCTCACTACACATATGTTTCCTTGCCATAGATCACATTCTTGGATTTATGGTGGAGACCATTTCTTCGTCAAAATTCCGTAGGTGTTAGCCTTCAGTGTCATTGAAAATGGTCGTTCATGGCTATTTTCGACAAAATGGGGGTTGTGTGGCCATTGATCATCGACCAGAGGCTCGTACACCTCACCCCACATATGTTTCCTTGCCATAGATCACATTCTTGGACTTATGGTGGAGACCATTGCTTGGTCAAAAATCCATAGGTGTTACCCTTCAGTAACATTGAAAATGGTCGTTCATGGCTATTTTCGACAAAAATGGGGGTTATGTGGCCATTGATCATCGACCAAAGGCTCGTACACCTCACCCCACATATGTTTCCTTGCCATAGTTCACATTATGGATTTCTGGTGGAGACCATTTCTTGGTCAAAAATCCGTAGGTGTTAGCCTTCGGTATTATTGAAAATGGTCGTTCATGGCTATTTTTGACAAAAATGGGGGTTCTTTGGCCATTGATCATCGACCAGAGGCTCATACACCTCACCCCACATATGTTTCCTTTCCATAGGTCACATTCTTGGATATCTGGTGGAGACCATTTCTTGGTCAAAAATCCGTAGGTGTTAGCCTTCGGTATTATTGAAAATGGTCGTTCATGGCTATTTTCATCAAAAATGGGGGTTGTGTGGCCATTTATCATCGACTAGAGGCTCGTACACCTCACCCCACATAGGTTTCCTTGCTATAGATCACATTCTTGAATTTCTGGTGGAGACCATTTCTTGGGCAAAAATCCGAATGTGTTAGCCTTCGGTATTATTGAAAATTGTCATTCATGGCTATTTTCCACAAAAATGGGGGTTGTGTGGCCATTGATCTTTGACCAGAGGCTCATACACCTCACTACACATATGTTTCCTTGCCATAGATCACATTCTTGGATTTATGGTGGAGACCATTTCTTGGTCAAAAATCCGTAGGTGTTAGCCTTCAGTGCCATTGAAAATGGTCGTTCATGGCTATTTCCGACAAAAATGGGGGTTGTGTGGCCATTGATCATCGACCAGAAGCTCGTACACTTCACCCCACATAGGTTTTCTTGCCATAGATCACATTCTTGGATTTCTGGTGGAGACCATTTATTAGTCAAAAATCCATTGGTGTTAGCCTTTAGTATTATTGAAAATGGTCGTTCATGGCTATTTTCGACAAAAATGGGGGTTGTGTGGCCATTGATCGTCGACCAGAGGCTCATAAACCTCACCCCACATATGTTTCCTTTCCATAGATCACATTCTTTGATTTCTGGTGGAGACCATTTCTTGGTCAAAAATCTGAATGTTTTAGCCTTCGGTACTATTGAAAATGGTCGTTCATGGCTATTTTCGACAAAAATGGGGGTTGTGTGGCCATTGATATTCGACCAAAGGCTCATACACCTCACTACACATGTTTCCTTTCCATAGATTACATTCTTGGATTTATGGTGGAGACCATTTCTTGGTCAAAAATCCGTAGGAGTTAGCGTTCAGTGTCATTGAAAATGGTCGTTCATGGCTATTTTCGACAAAAATGGGGTTTGTGTGGCCATTGATATTGGACCATAGATCACATTCTTGGATTTATGGTGGAGACCATTTCTTGGTCAAAAAACCGTAGGTGTTAGCCTTTAGTGTCATTGAAAATGGTCGTTCATGGCTATTTTCAACAAAAATTAGGGTTGTGTGGCCATTGATCGTCGACCAGAGGCTCATACACCTCACCCCACATATGTTTCCTTGCCGTAGATCATATTCATGGATTTCTAGTGGAGACCATTTCTTGGTCAAAAATCCGTAGGTGTTAGCCTTCGGTATTATTGAAAATGGTCGTTCATGGCAATTTTCGACAAAAATGGGGGTTGTGTGGCCATTGATCATCGGCCAGAGGCTCAAACACCTCACCCCTCATATGTTTCCTTTCCATAGATCACATTCTTGAATTTCTGGTGGAGACCATTTCTTGGTCAAAAATCCGTAGGTGTTAGCCTCTAGTATTATTGAAAATGGTCGCTCATGGCTATTTCATAAAAAATGGGGGTTGTGTGGCCATTTATCATCGACTAGAGGCTCATAAACCTCACCCCACATATGTTTCCTTGCCATAGATCACATTCTTGGATTTCTGGTGGAGACCATTTCTTGGTCAAAAACTTGTACGTGTTAGCCTTCGGTATTATTGAAAATGGTCGTTCATGGCTATTTTTGGCAAAATGGGGGTTGTGTGGCCATTGATCATTGACCAGAGGCTCGTACACCTCACCCCTTATATGTTTCCTTGCCATAGATTACATTCTTGGATTTCTGGTGGAGACCATTTCTTGGGCAAAAATCCGAATGTGTTAGCCTTTGGTATTTTTGAAAATGGTCATTCATGGCTATTTTCGACAAAAATGGGGGTTGTGTGGCCATTGATCTTCGACCAGAGGCTCATACACCTCACTACACATATGTTTCCTTGTCATAGATCACATTCTTGGATTTATGGTGGAGACCATTTTTTGGTCAAAAATCCGTAGGTGTTAGCCTTCAGTGTCATTGAAAATGGTCGTTCATTGCTATTTTCGACAAAAAATAGGGTTGTGTGGCTATTGATCGTCGACGAGAGGCTCAAACACCTCACCCCACATATGTTTCCTTGGCGTAGATCACATTTTTGGATTTCTGGTGGAGACCATTTCTTGGTCAAAAATCCGTAGGTGTTAGCCTTCGGTATTATTGAAAATGGTCGTTCATGGCTATTTCCGACAAAAATGGGGGTTGTGTGGCCATTGATCATTGACCAGAGGCTCATACACCTCACCCCACATATGTTTCCTTGCCATAGATCACATTCTTGGATTTCTGGTGGAGACCATTTCTTGGTCAAAAATCCGTAGGTGTTAGCCTCTAGTATTATTGAAAATGGTCGCTCATGGCTATTTTCATAAAAAATGGGGGTTGTGTGGCCATTTATCATCGACTAGAGGCTCATAAACCTCACCCCACATATGTTTCCTTGCCATAGATCACATTCTTTGATTTCTGGTGGAGACCATTTCTTGGTCAAAAACTCGTACGTGTTAGCCTTCGGTATTATTGAAAATGGTCGTTCATGGCTATTTTCGGCAAAATGGGGGTTGTGTGGCCATTGATCATCGACCAGAGGCTCGTACACCTCACCCCACATATGTTTCCTTGCCATAGATCACATTCTTGGATTTCTGGTGGAGACCATTTCTTGGGCAAAAATCCGAATGTGTTAGCCTTTGGTATTTTTGAAAATGGTCATTCATGGCTATTTTCGACAAAAATGGGGGTTGTGTGGCCATTGATCTTCGATCAGAGGCTCATACACCTCACTACACATATGTTTCCTTGCCATAGATCACATTCGTGGATTTATGGTGGAGACCATTTCTTGGTCAAAAATCCGTAGGTGTTAGCCTTCAGTGTCATTGAAAATGGTCATTCATGGCTATTTTTGAAAAAAATAAGGTTGTGTGGCCATTGATCGTCGACCAGAGGCTCATACACCTCACCCCACATATGTTTCCTTGTCGTAGATCACATTCTTGGATTTCTGGTGGAGACCATTTCTTGGTCAAAAATCCGTAGGTGTTAGTCTTCGGTATTATTGAAAATGGTCGTACATGGCTATTTTTGACAAAAATGGGGGTTGTGTGGCCATTGATCATCGACCAGAGGCTCATACACCTCACCCACATATGTTTCCTTGCCATAGATCACATTCTTGGATTTCTGGTGGAGACCATTTCTTGGTCAAAAATTCGTAGGTGTTAGCCTCTATTATTATTGAAAATGGTCGCTCATGGCTATTTTCATAAAAATGGGGGTTGTGTGGCCATTTATCATCGACTAGAGGCTCATAAACCTCACCCCACATATGTTTTCTTGCCATAGATCACATTCTTGGATTTCTGGTGGAGACCATTTCTTGGTCAAAAACTCGTACGTGTTAGCCTTCGGTATTATTGAAAATGGTCGTTCATGGCTATTTTCGGCAAAATGGGGGTTGTGTGGCCATTGATCATCGACCAGAGGCTCGTACACCTCACCACACATATGTTTCCTTGCCATAGATCACATTCTTGGATTTCTGGTGGAGACCATTTCTTGGGCAAAAATCCGAATGTGTTAGCCTTTGGTATTTTTGAAAATGGTCATTCATGGCTATTTTCGACAAAAGTGGGGGTTGTGTGGCCATTGATCTTCGACCAGAGGCTCATACAGCTCACTACACATATGTTTCCTTGCCATAGATCACATTCTTGGATTTATGGTGGAGACCATTTCTTGGTCATAAATCCATAGGTGTTAGCCTTTAGTGTCATTGAAAATGGTTGTTCATGGCTATTTTTGACAAAAATGGGGGTTGTGTAGCCATTGATCATCAACCAGAGGCTCGTACACTTCACCCCACATATGTTTTATTTCCATAGATCACATTCTTGGATTTCTGGAGGAGACCATTCCTTGGTCAAAAATCTGTTGGTGTTAGCCTTCGGTATTATTGAAAATGGTCGTTCATGGCTATTTTCGACTAAAATGGGGGTTGTGTGGCCATTTATCATCGACTAGAGGCTCGTGCAATTCACCCCACATATGTTTCCTTGCCATAGATCACATTCTTGGATTTCTGGTGGAGACCATTTCTTGGTCAAAAATCCGTACGTGTTAGCCTTCAGTATTATTGAATATGGTCATTCATGGCTATTTTCGGGGGTTGTGTGGCCAATGATCATCGACCAGAGGCTCGTACACCTCACCCCACATATGTTTCCTTGCCATAGATCACATTCTTGGATTTCCGGTGAAGACCATTTATTGGTCAAAAATCTGTACGTGTTAGCCTTTAGTATTATTGAAAATGGTCATTCAAGGCTATTTTCGACAAAAATGGGGGTTGTGTGGCCATTGATCATCGACCAGAGGCTCGTAAACCTCACCCCATATATGTTTCCTTGCCATAGATCACATTCTTAGATTTATTGTGGAGACCATTTCTTGGGCAAAAATTCGTATGTGTTAGCCTTCAGTGTCATTGAAAATGGTCGTTCATGGCTATTTTCGACAAAAATGGGGTTTGTGTGGCCATTGATCATCGACCAGAGGCTCATACACTTCACCCCACATATGTTTTCTTGCCAGAGATTACATTCTAGGATTTCTGGTGGAGACCATTTCTTGGTCAAAAATCCGTTGGTGTTAGCCTTCGGTATTTTTGAAAATGGTCGTTCATGGCTATTTTCGACTAAAATGGGGTTGTGTGGCCATTTATCATCGACTAGAGGCTCATACACCTCACCCCACATATGTTTCCTTGCCATAGATCACATTCTTGCATTTCTGGTGGAGACCATTTCTTGGTCAAAAATCCGTACGTGTTAGCCTTCGGTATTATTGAAAATGGTCATTCATGGCTATTTTCGACAAAAATGGGGGTTGTGTGGCCAATGATCATCAATCAGAGGCTCGTAAACCTCACCCCACATATGTTTCCTTGCCATAGATCACATTCTTTGATTTCTGGTGGAGACCATTTTTTGGTCAAAAATCCGAATGTGTTAGCCTTCAGTACTATTGAGAATGGTCGTTCATGGCAATTTTTGACAAAAATGGGGGTTGTGTGGCCATTGATATTCGACCAGAGGCTCATAGACCTCACTACACATATGTTTCCTTGCCATAGATCACATTCTTGGATTTATGGTGGAGACCATTTTTTGGTCAAAAATCCGTAGGTGTTAGCCTTAAGTGTCATTGAAAATGGTTGTTCATTGTTATTTTCGAAAAAAATAGGGGTTCTGTGGCCATTGATCATCGACCAGAGACTCGTACACCTCACCCCACATATGTTTCCTTGCCATAGATTATATTCTTGGATTTCTAGTGGAGACCATTTCTTGGTAAAAATCCGTAGGTGTTAGCCTTCGGTATTATTGAAAATGGTCGTTCATGGCTATTTTCGACAAAAATGGGGTTGTGTGGCCATTGATCATCAACCAGAGGCTCATACACCTCACCCCACATATGTTTCCTTGCCATAGATCACATTCTTGGATTTCTGGTGGAGACCATTTCTTGGTAAAAAATCCGTAGGTGTTAGCCTCTAGTAATATTGAAAATGGTCGTTCATGGCTATTTTCATCAAAAATGGGGGTTGTGTGGCCATTTATCATCGACCAGAGGCTCGTACACCTCACCCCACATATGTTTCCTTGCCATAGATCACATTCTTGGATTTCTGGTGGAGACCATTTCTTGGTCAAAAATTCGTACGTGTTAGCCTTCGGTATTATTGAAAATGGTCGTTCATGGCTATTTTCGACAAAATGGGGGTTGTGTGGCCATTGATCATCGACCAGAGGCTCATACACCTCACCCCACATATGTTTCCTTGCCATAGTTCACATTCTTGGATTTCTGGTGGAGACCATTTCTTGGGCAAAAATCCGAATGTGTTAGCCTTCGGTATTCTTGAAAATGGTCATTCATGGCTATTTTCGACAAAAATGGGGGTTGTGTGGCCATTCATCTTCGAACAGAGGCTCATACACCTCACTACACATATCTTTCCTTGCCATAGATCACATTCGTGGATTTATGGTGGAGACCATTTCTTGGTCAAAAATCTGTAGGTGTTAGCCTTCAGTGTCATTGAAAATGGTCGTTCATGGCTATTTTCGACAAAAATGGGGTTTGTGTGGCCATTGATCATCGACCAGAGGCTCATACACTTCACCCCACATATGTTTTCTTGCCAGAGATCACATTCTAGGATTTCTGGTGGAGACCATTTCTTGGTCAAAAATCCGTTGGTGTTAGCGTTCGGTATTATTGAAAATGGTCGTTCATGGCTATTTTCGACTAAAATGGGGGTTGTGTGGCCATTTATCATCGACTAGAGGCTCATACACCTCACCCCACATATGTTTCCTTGCCATAGATCACATTCTTGCATTTCAGGTGGAGACCATTTCTTGGTCAAAAATCCGTACGTGTTAGCCTTCGGTATTATTGAAAATGGTCAATCATGGCTATTTTCGACAAAAATGGGGGTTGTGTGGCCAATGATCATCAACCAGAGGCTCGTAAACCTCACCCCACATATGTTTCCTTGCCATAGATCACATTCTTTGATTTCTGGTGGAGACCATTTTTTGGTCAAAAATCCGAATGTGTTAGCCTTCAGTACTATTGAGAATGGTCGTTCATGGCAATTTTTGACAAAAATGGGGGTTGTGTGGCCATTGATATTCGACCAGAGGCTCATAGACCTCACTACACATATGTTTCCTTGCCATAGATCACATTCTTGGATTTATGGTGGAGACCATTTTTTGGTCAAAAATCCGTAGGTGTTAGCCTTAAGTGTCATTGAAAATGGTTGTTCATTGTTATTTTCGACAAAAATAGGGGTTGTGTGGCCATTGATCATCGACCAGAGACTCGTACACCTCACCCCACATATGTTTCCTTGCCATAGATCATATTCTTGGATTTCTAGTGGAGACCATTTCTTGGTAAAAATCCGTAGGTGTTAGCCTTCGGTATTATTGAAAATGGTCGTTCATGGCTATTTTCGACAAAAATGGGGTTGTGTGGCCATTGATCATCAACCAGAGGCTCATACACCTCACCCCACATATGTTTCCTTGCCATAGATCACATTCTTGGATTTCTGGTGGAGACCATTTCTTGGTAAAAAATCCGTAGGTGTTAGCCTCTAGTAATATTGAAAATGGTCGTTCATGGCTATTTTCATCAAAAATGGGGGTTGTGTGGCCATTTATCATCGACCAGAGGCTCGTACACCTCACCCCACATATGTTTCCTTGCCATAGATCACATTCTTGGATTTCTGGTGGAGACCATTTCTTGGTCAAAAATTCGTACGTGTTAGCCTTCGGTATTATTGAAAATGGTCGTTCATGGCTATTTTCGACAAAATGGGGGTTGTGTGGCCATTGATCATCGACCAGAGGCTCATACACCTCACCCCACATATGTTTCCTTGCCATAGTTCACATTCTTGGATTTCTGGTGGAGACCATTTCTTGGGCAAAAATCCGAATGTGTTAGCCTTCGGTATTCTTGAAAATGGTCATTCATGGCTATTTTCGACAAAAATGGGGGTTGTGTGGCCATTCATCTTCGAACAGAGGCTCATACACCTCACTACACATAACTTTCCTTGCCATAGATCACATTCGTGGATTTATGGTGGAGACCATTTCTTGGTCAAAAATCTGTAGGTGTTAGCCTTCAGTGTCATTGAAAATGGTCGTTCATGGCTATTTTCGACAAAAATGGGGTTTGTGTGGCCATTGATCATCGACCAGAGGCTCATACACTTCACCCCACATATGTTTTCTTGCCAGAGATCACATTCTAGGATTTCTGGTGGAGACCATTTCTTGGTAAAAAATCCGTTGGTGTTAGCGTTCGGTATTATTGAAAATGGTCGTTCATGGCTATTTTCGAATAAATGGGGGTTGTGTGGCCATTTATCATCGACTAGAGGCTCATACACCTCACCCCACATATGTTTCCTTGCCATAGATCACATTCTTGCATTTCTGGTGGAGACCATTTCTTGGTCAAAAATCCGTACGTGTTAGCCTTCGGTATTATTGAAAATGGTCATTCATGGCTATTTTCGACAAAAATGGGGGTTGTGTGGCCAATGATCATCAACCAGAGGCTCGTAAACCTCACCCCACATATGTTTCCTTGCCATAGATCACATTCTTTGATTTCTGGTGGAGACCATTTTTTGGTCAAAAATCCGAATGTGTTAGCCTTCAGTACTATTGAGAATGGTCGTTCATGGCAATTTTCGACAAAAATGGGGGTTGTGTGGCCATTGATATTCGACCAGAGGCTCATAGACCTCACTACACATATGTTTCCTTGCCATAGATCACATTCTTGGATTTATGGTGGAGACCATTTCTTGGTAAAAAATCCGTAGGTGTTAGCCTTAAGTGTCATTGAAAATGGTTGTTCATTGCTATTTTCGACAAAAATAGGGGTTGTGTGGCCATTGATCATCGACCAGAGACTCGTACACCTCACCCCACATATGTTTCCTTGCCATAGATCATATTCTTGGATTTCTAGTGGAGACCATTTCTTGGTCAAAAATCCGTAGGTGTTAGCCTTCAGTATTATTGAAAATGGTCGTTCATGGCTATTTTCGACAAAAATGGGGTTGTGTGGCCATTGATCATCAACCAGAGGCTCATACACCTCACCTCACATATGCTTCCTTGCCATATATCACATTCTTGGATTTCTGGTGGAGACCATTTCTTGGTAAAAAAATCCGTAGGTGTTAGCCTCTAGTAATATTGAAAATGGTCGTTCATGGCTATTTTCATCAAAAATGGGGGTTGTGTGGCCATTTATCATCGACCAGAGGCTCGTACACCTCACCCCACATATGTTTCCTTGCCATAGATCACATTCTTGGATTTCTGGTGGAGACCATTTCTTGGTCAAAAATTCGTACGTGTTAGCCTTCAGTATTATTGAAAATGGTCGTTCATGGCTATTTTCGACAAAATGGGGGTTGTGTGGCCATTGATCATCGACCAGAGGCTCGTACACCTCACCCCACATATGTTTCCTTGCCATAGATCACATTCTTGGATTTCTGGTGGAGACCATTTCTTGGGCAAAAATCCGAATGTGTTAGCCTTCGGTATTCTTGAAAATGGTCATTCATGGCTATTTTCGACAAAAATGGGGGTTGTGTGGCCATTGATCTTCGACCAGAGGCTCATACACCTCACTACACATATGTTTCCTTGCCATAGATCAAATTCTTGGATTTATGGTGGAGACCATTTCTTGGTCAAAAATCCATAGGTGTTAGCCTTCAGTGTCATTGAAAATGGTCGTTCATGGCTATTTTTGACAAAAATGGGGGTTGTGTGGCCATTGATCATCGACCAGAGGCTCGTACACTTCACCCCACATATGTTTTCTTGCCATAGATCACATTCTTGGATTTCTGGTGGAGACCATTTCTTGGTCACAAATCTGTTGGTGTTAGCCTTTGGTATTATTGAAAATGGTCGTTCATGGCTATTTTCGACTAAAATGGGGGTTGTGTGGCCATTTATCATCGACTAGAGGCTCATACACCTCACCCCACATATGTTTCCTTGCCATAAATCACATTCTTGGATATCTGGTGGAGACCATTTCTTGGTCAAAAATTCATACGTGTTAGCCTTCGGTATTATTGAAAATGGTCATTCATGGCTATTTTCGACAAAAATGGGCGTCATGTGGTAATTGATCATCGACCAAAGGCTCGTACACCTCAACCCACATTATTTTATTTCTGGTGGAGACCATTTCTTGGTCAAAAATCCGTAGGTGTTAGCCTTCAGTGTCATTGAAAATGGTCGTTCATGGCTATTTTCGAAAAAAATTAGGGTTGTGTGGCCATTGATCATCGACCAGAGGCTCGTACACCTCAACCCACATATGTTTCCTTGTCGTAGATCACATTATTGGATTTATGGTGGAGACCATTTTTTGATCAAAAATCCGTAGTTGTTAGCCTTCAGTGTCATTGAAAATGGTCGTTCATGGCTATTTTCGACAAAAATTAGGGTTGTGTGGCCATTGATCATCGACCAGAGGCTCGTACACCTCACCCCACATATGTTTCCTTGCCGTAGATCACATTCTTGGATTTCTGGTGGAGACCATTTCTTGGTCAAAAATCCGTAGGTGTTAGCCTTCGGTATTATTGAAAATGGTCGTTCATGGATATTTTCGACAAAAATGGGGGTTGTGTGGCCATTGGTCATCGACCAGAGGCTCATACACCTCACCCCACATATGTTTCCTTGCCATAGATCACATTGTTGGATTTCTGGTGGAGACCATTTCTTAATCAAAAATCCGTATGTGTTAGCCTCTAGTATTATTGAAAATGGTCGCTCATGGCTATTTTCATCAAAAATGGGGGTTGTGTGGCCATCTATCATCGACTAGAGGTTCGTAAACCTCACCCCACATATGTTTCCTTGCCATAGATCACATTCTTGGATTTCTGGTGGAGACCATTTCTTGGTCAAAAATTCGTACGTGTTAGCCTTCGGTATTATTGAAAATGGTCGTTGATGGCTATTTTCGGCAAAATGGGGATTGTGTGGCCATTGATCATCGACCAAAGGCTCGTACACCTCACCCCACATATGTTTCCTTGCCATAGATCACATTCTTGCATTTCAGGTGGAGACCATTTCTTGGGAAAAAATCTGAATGTGTTAGCCTTTGGTATTTTTGAAAATGGTCATTCATGGCTATTTTCAACAAAAATGGGGGTTGTGTGGCCATTGATCTTCGACCAGAGGCTCATACACCTCACTACACATATGTTTCCTTGTCATAGATCACATTCTTGGATTTATGGTGGAGACGATTTCTTGGTCAGAAATTCATAGGTGTTAGCCTTTAGTGTCATTGAAAATGGTCGTTCATGGCTATTTTCGACAAAA
The DNA here is from genome assembly GCF_902167145.1 of Zea mays. Lineage (NCBI taxonomy): Eukaryota > Viridiplantae > Streptophyta > Magnoliopsida > Poales > Poaceae > Zea > Zea mays. The sequence continues at coordinate 200,870,952 of NC_050100.1, forward strand.
ATGGGGGTTGTGTGGCCATTGATCATCAACCAGAGGCTCGTACACTTCACCCCACATATGTTTTCTTGCCATAGATCACATTCTTGGATTTCTGGAGGAGACCATTTCTTGGTCAAAAATCTGTTGGTGTTAGCCTTCGGTATTATTGAAAATGGTCGTTCATGGCTTTTTTCGACTAAAATGGGGGTTGTGTGGCCATTTATCATCGACCAGAGGCTCGTACAATTCACCCCACATATGTTTCCTTGCCATAGATCACATTCTTGGATTTCTGGTGGAGACCATTTCTTGGTCAAAAATCCGTACGTGTTAGCCTTCGGTATTATTGAAAATGGTCATTCATGGCTATTTTCGACAAAAATGGGGGTTGTGTGGCCATTGATCTTCAACCAGAGGCTCATACACCTCACTACACTTATGTTTCCTTGCCATAGATCACATTCTTGGATTTATGGTGGAGACCATTTCTTGGTCAAAAATCCATAGGTGTTAGCCTTCAGTGTCATTGAAAATGGTCGTTCATGGCTATTTTCGACAAAGATGGGGGTTGTGTGGCCATTGATCATCGACCAGAGGCTCATACACTTCACCCCACATATGTTTTCTTGCCATAGAGCACATTCTTGGATTTCTAGAGGAGACCATTTCTTGGTCAAAAATCTGTTGGTGTTAGCCTTCGGTATTATTGAAAATGGTCGTTCATGGCTATTTTTGACTAAATGGGGGTTGTGTGGCCATTTATCATCGACCGGAGGCTCGTACAATTCACCCCACATATGTTTCCTTGCCATAGATCGCATTCTTGGATTTCTGGTGGAGACCATTTCTTGGTCAAAAATCCGTACGTGTTAGCCTTCGGTATTATTGAAAATGGTCATTCATGGCTATTTTCGACACAAATGGGGGTTGTGTGGCCATTGATCTTCGACCAGAGGCTCATACACCTCACTACACATATGTTTCCTTGCCATAGATCACATTCTTGGATTTATGGTGGAGACCATTTCTTGGTCAAAAATCCATAGGTGTTAGCCTTCAGTGTCATTGAAAATGGTCGTTCATGGCTATTTTCGACAAAAATGGGGGTTGTGTGGCCATTGATCATCGACCAGAGGCTCGTACACTTCACCCCACATTTGTTTTCTTGCCATAGATCAGAATCTTGGATTTCTCGTGGAGACCATTTGTTGGTCAAAAATTCGTTGGTGTTAGCCTTCAGTGTCATTGAAAATGGTCATTCATGGCTATTTTCGACAAAAATGGGGGTTGTGTCGCCATTGATCATCGACTAGAGGATCGTACACCTCACCCCACATAAGTTTCCTTGCCATATATCACATTCTTGGATTTCTGGTGGAGACCATTTCTTGTTCAAAAATCCATAGGTGTTAGCCTTCGGTATTATTGAAAATAGTCGTTCATGGCTATTTTCGACAAAATGGGGGTTGTGTGGCAATTGATCATCGACCAAAGGCTCATACACCTCATCCCACATGTGTTTCCTTGCCATAGACCACATTCTTGGATTTTTGGTGGTGACCATTTCTTGGTCAAAAATCCGTAGGTGTTAGCCTTCGGTATTATTGAAAATGGTCGTTCATGGCTATTTTCGACAAAAATGGGGGTTGTGTGGCCATTGATTATCGACCAGAGGCTCGTACACCTAACAGCTACAGTCATTTTCGGCGGCCAGAAGACACCGAAAATAAGCCATTTGCCGCCGAAAATAAGCTATTTTCGGCGGCAAAAGGTTTATTTTCGGCGGCTTCTGGCCGCCAAAAAAAACTGGCCGAAAATAAGGCTTTATTTTCGGCGGCCAGGCCCTGGCCGCCGAAAATAGCTTATTTTCGGCGGCTGGTTCCTTGGCCGCCGAAAATAGCAGACAATTTTCGGCGGCTAGGAGCAGGCCGCCGAAAATTGAGCCCGTCGAAAATAATATCTCTATTTTCGGCGGCCAGTGAGTAGGCCGCCGAAAATTAATAATTTCAGAGCAAAAAAATTTGAAAAAAATGCGAAAAATAACAGAATTTCATACAAAATTCATACAATAACAGAAATTTCATACAATAACAGAAAATCCATACTTGAGTTCACAACATAAAACTTGAGTCCATACAAATATAAAGTCCACAAATAGTCCATACAAACATAAAGTCCACAAATAGTTCATTACAACACAGTGCGGCACAAAGCTAACTTAATCACACATTGGGGTCGTTGGAGTTGTGTCCACTACCTCCAGAAGCCAATAACTGGTCGACGAAGTCGTGTAACGGGTTTGGATCCTAAAAAAGGATGACATTAATAACGGCATTGGTTACATGTATAACGACTATTCAAACAAATTGTTTCTCAAACTAACCTCTCCTGCATAAGCTCCCTCCCCTGCATAAGCTCCTCCTGGTGCTGGTATGACCAGTGGTGGCGTGTTGTGGCCCATGACTCCGGATCCCTACAAAATCAACTTTAGTAAAGATTTGACAATTAGGTTGATACAAACGACAAGTCTTAACTAAATTGAATAACCTGAGGTGGAGGTGGAGGTGGCGGAGCATGTAATCCCCACTGAGGCATCGGCGGCTGAAATTGAGGGAAAACAAATGGTTGCTGCTGTGCCTGCTGTGGAAACCAAGACTGTTGCAAATATAATATATTAGTTATAGAACCAATATCGAGCGTGTTGAGAATAAATAAGACACTCACGTTCATTGCTTGTTGCGCCTGTGCGTTGTAAGCAGCCATGTACTCTGATTGCTGTTGGAGAAATGCCATTTGTTGTTGCCGCATCTCTTTACGAAACTTTTCTTGCTGCTCCCTCATAGCTTCCTCCATGCTAGATACAGAGCGGCGAATACGGCTGCTACTACCACAGCCCGCCTGCGACGAAGAGCCGCCACGAGAACGCAACTCCGTCGAATCGATAACACCGGTAAACATAGAATATCTTGAAGAACAAGAAAATTAGCTATTCGGTCGTAGTTCCAATATTATTGAAAACAATTCACAAGTTCATACCGTCCATGCGCCTTGCCTCCAAGTGAATGCACAACATCAGCGTCGATGGTAGGCGCTCCTCGCCAATCGTAGTCTTCTCCATACTTCTTAACCATCTCCTGCCCGTATGTCTCCTGCAATACAATATGAAGGTTCAGCACACATGTAATTTATAGCTATATGGGAAGAAAACATTAATCATAACAACAACTAACCATACGCTCAACGGCCGCTTGACTACACAGCTCATCGGAGATTTCACTGTTTTTCGCTTGATGCCCTCTCCTATAAACATCGATTGGGCTCGGGGAACTCCAGTTTGAGCCTCCTGCAAATATATGAGTTCAATCCTGTTCCATTTCTGAGTAAAACAGAATACTACATACTCACCATTCGCTTAGCCAACCGAATGTGTCCATCAGCCCCATAGGTATGGTTGACTACGACCTCATCATCGTCCTCGTCCTGCTGATGGCGCTGCCTATGTCGATTTCTGTTTGACTTCTCAATCCACTCGGGCGAAGCCCATATCTCACACAAAGCCTTGTAAGCCTGCGGCCGGTGTTCCATCCATGGAAGAGTTACCTGCATATAAAGCGTTAGCTCAAAATTACATTCACATCTGAATGAGCTGTTAAATTAGATTTTTACCTCCATGTACTGGTCTACAGTCAAGTAGACATCTGAATATTGTCGAAAGTTGTTGATAGAATGACCTCGACGCTTCATGTACGCGTTCACAACCTGTAGACGAGCATTGGAAAATGCATCCCTGCACACCTTTTTCGCATTTTTCTCTAATACTCGGTCTGCATGCTCTTGAGCCTCAGGTTCCACACGATAGCGTCTCCATCCAACATCGAAAATAAAATTAGTTCAAAAACAACTAATAAATGTTAGGTTGAAACAACTAATAAATGTTAGTTCGAAAAAATTACCCAAAAGTCGTGTTTGACGGCGCCTTGAGCTGTTCCATATGTAGCATGTGGAGCTAGTGCGAAGTGCGACCAGCTAGTGCAAGGAACCACCACACCTTTCGGGTCGATGATAATTCCTGGGTTATGTAGACGACAGAGGTTACCTAAGACTTGATTAACCTGTCTATGGTGACCTCGACCGTCAAATGACGTGTCTTCCCATTGGCTGCATGACAAAAAACAAGAAAGTCATGTCATATATATAGTGTAAAATAAACAAATAAGTAAGAACAAAGTGGCCAAACGTGAGTACCTATCTCCAACCGGAATGATCAGTACTCGAGCTTCAGATTGTGCAGGCGCTGACGGAGGTAGGACAAAGTGGCCCTTCCGAGTGCCCCTTCGTCGAACGACAGGAGCCTCGGTGGTATCGTCATCCGCCTCAGCATCTATGCCCTCATGGGCCTGCTCGTCCTCCTCGTCATCCTCCTCATGGGCCTGCTCGTCCTCGTCCTCCTCCTCATGGTGTTGCACCTCCTCCTCGTCGTCCTCCTCTTCCTATGCACATGAAATAGAGACACGTAAAAATTTACATAAACATTTACATAAGATCATTTATATAAGTGACTGACAAATAAGATCAATTACATAAACATTTACATCGGTACTCCGTTGTAGAGCGATAGGTGTATCACGTAGTTCTGGCCGAGCGTGTCTCAGCAACGTCTTCTGTCTGCTCTGGCTAGAAGAACTCCCTTGGAAAAGGGAACGTGCACCAGGGAGTATCCTGCTAGCCGCATTAAGAAACCCCCTTGCAGTGCGCTTTGGTTTATTCCTACCACTCATCCTGTTCAATAGAAAAACATTAAATGTATTAGCTCCATAAAATTAAGTGAACTAATAAAAAATCAAATAATACATCACATAATATGAAATTTTGCATTACACATCAAAATTCATCAGAATCACGATCAAGGAGTCTTCTTCGATCCAAAGCTCGCAATGTGGCTTTTTTGTTCCTTGGATTTCGTTTTCGTTTCGGTGCAACACACTCATCAGTAGTGACATCGTTACGGTCTCCGACTAGTGAGTTCAGTGCAACACCCTCATCGATAGTAAAAGTAGTTGGCAATTCTTCTTCTTGATAAACATCATCGACCTGTTCGTCTTCGAATTGATAACCAGCAGTGCAAGGAGTATGTAAACGTTCCCTAGGGTTCACCTTATGAACTACCCACCATGCTTCAAACTTCGGATTTGGGTACGACATATAGTAGACCTGCTCGCACTGGTGTGCAAGGATAAAATTATCATGGCCTCGAAGTCGTTCCTTGTGCTTTACTTCAGTTATACCATATTGACTTTGTCTAATCCCATTAGTGCTGTCAAACCAATCACATAGAAAGAATACTAATTTCAAAGGTTTGTTCCCTGCAAAATTAAACTCTAGGATGTTTTGAATGATGCCATAATAATTAGTTTCTTTGCCGAGTGCATCGAGTGCCCTAGTCAGAACTCTAGTGTTACATGTGGCTGCACGAGGACGAGACTTTTCAAATTGGTCTGAACGAAAACGAAAGCCATTCACATCGTATCGACCAAATGTTCTGCAAGTGACCGTCCCATAAGATAGCTGTCTCAAGTCCTCGTGTATGTTAGGAGTCTTTGTGCACTGCAAATAATATACAGTTAAAATGACTACCTCGCGTAAAAGGCTAAATGACATGAAAGTAAGGAATATAGAGAGTTTACATGCTCGCGAAACCAGTCAACAAAATTAGGTCTTCCTTGCCTCCCATGTCGTCGCATAGTATCTAGTTGTTTGCTTGTAGGCTGATGGGAATAAGTCCAATTTTCCTCGTCGAACTTACTGTACGACAAATAAGTAATTAAATATGGCTCCTTTGGTAAAGAAATTAAGGGGTAAAATAAAGACTTACATGAAATATGGCTCCATCTCTTCCATATTAGAGTACATGTATAGCAATGCGGACATTCTTTCATCCATGCTAAGGTGGTAGAACGTTCCCTTACTAGTACTTGTGCCTCTCCATTGGAAAATGTTGAGATCACTGACAGGAGGTTCCTCATCGACATTGTATCGCATGGTAGCAGCATAGACATTATGTTCCTCTGTGAAATACACACTCGTGAAGTATGAAACCTCCTTTAGCAAAAAAGCTTCAGCGATGCATCCTTCTACTCTAGCCTTATTTCGAACCATGCCTCGCAGGTTTTTGAGTGCATGTTCAATGTGATACATCCACCTATATTGTACAGGTCCACCAACCTTTGCCTCATATGGAATGTGAATAAGTAGATGCTCCATCGGATTGAAGAATCCAGGTGGGAATATTTTTTCTAGCTTGCATAACAACACTGGTATTTGTTTCTCCAACTTCTCCATCATATTTTTACTTATTTCTTTGGCACAGATCTGCCTGTAGAAATAACTTAGCTCAGCTATTGCTTGCCACATGGCGTCGGGCATATAACCACGAAACATGACAGGGATAATCCTCTCCATTAATATATGGAAGTCATGGCTCTTTAACCCAGTTAGTTTTCCCGTTTTCAAATTCACAGCTCTTTTCAAGCCCGCAGCATAACCATCGGGAAATTTAATTTTTTTCATCCATCTCATTACCTCGATCTTGTCTTTAGAGGTAAGACAGAACAAGGCACGGGGTGGCCTACCGTTGTCATTGAGCACTTGGGTTGGTCGGTCACAAAGCATTGCTAGATCTCTTCAAGCTTTCAGATTGTCCTTTGTTTTGTCAAAATGCATGCAGGTGTGTATGAGGGCTTCAGCAACATTACTTTCTTGGTGCATGACATCAATGTTGTGCACAAGAATCAATGACGACATATAAGGGAGCTCCCAGAGACCACATATATGTGTCCAGTTGTGGTCCACTCCGAATCCTTCGTACTTGTCCCCCTTTTCATTTAGGACAAGGTTGTTCAGCTGAGCATATATTTCTGCCGCGTTAAGACGTTTAGGCGGACCTTTGGTGACCACAGTGTTCTTTATAAAGTTTTTCTTATCGCTCCTAAAGGGGTGTTTCCTGGGCAACCAGCGTCGATGACAATCGAAGTAAGTGATCTTTCCACCATGAGCAAGACGGAAGCAATCTGTATCTGAACCGCAATATGGACATGTCAATCTACCATGTGTACTCCAACCGGTAAAAATAGCATACGCCATGAAGTCATGCACCGACCACAAATACGCAACTCGAAGTTTGAATATCTGTTTTGTAAAAACATCGTATGCTTCAACACCTTTCCAAAGCTCCTTCAACTCTTCAATCAAGGGTTTTAACATGACATTGAGGTTCTTTCCAGGATAGTCTGGGCCAGGAATGATTAAGCAAAGAAATATAAATTCATATTTCATACAAAGAGAAGGTGGAAGGTTGTATGGAATAACAAAGACGGGCCAACATGAGTATGATGATGCCATTTGACCAAAAGGTGTGAAGCCATCGGTCGCGAGGCCGATTCGAACATTCCTCGGATCAGCTGCAAACTCGGGATCAAACGTGTCGAGAGCCTTCCATGCATCCCCATCTGAAGGGTGCACGATTAGGTCATCGTTATCACGGACACCTTCTTTGTGCCATCGCATGTGCATAGCGGTTTTTTTAGATAGAAACATCCGTTTCACTCGAGGAGTTAGTGGCAAGTAGCGGAGCTGCTTATGTGCAACATCTGTCATCACCTTCTCACCCTCATCATTAACAACTTCCACAAATCTAGGTTGTCCACATTTCAGACATTTTTTCTCTTCCGCATGCTCCTTCATGAAAAGCATACAATTATTTTTGCATGCATCAATCTTCTCATAATCCATACCGAGACCTTTGATAATTGTCTCTGATTGGTACATGTCTTTAGGCAACTTATTGGGCTTTGGGAGCACATCTCCTAATAACTTTAAAATCTCATTGTAACAATTGTTCGAGAAAAAGTACTTGGACTTAATGGACATGAGCCGAGTCACAAAAGCGAGTATACTCACATCTGTGTGTTCATGCAACGGCTCTTCAGAGTCTTTTAGTAGTTTAAAAAATCTGGAAACCTCTGGTGTGGCAGGATCCTCGGAGCTTAGGTTGAATTCTGGACGTAGCGAATCTAGCATCTCATGCATCGCATCATCGCCAGCCCAATCATTGTTCTCCTCCTCTTCTACATTCCTGTTGGGTACTACCTCACCATGATGTTCCCACACCTCATATCCGGGCATAAATCCAAACTGACAAAGATCTAGGCTAACTCTTTCCTTATTAAGAAATATACTGTTTTTGTGACGCCTTCAAGGGCATCTGACAGTGCCGGTTAAGGACAAGGCGAATACGTGGTCCACAAAATCTTTGGTCTTGGCAATCCATTCATCAGAATGACGTCCATTTCTACTCCAGCCATTGTACATCCATGCACGATCTTCAGCCATGCCTGAGACTATTAAACGGAACAATATCGTGAAAATTTTTTTCAACTTCGTCAAGGGTATCGGTCCTACATGTATGTACGACATGGATAGGTTCTAAACCCACATGAACCTAGCAGGACCCAAAAAAATTTGGTAGCATAACTTCGCTGCCACTAAATAATATTACTTCTATACAAAACAAACAATGATATAATACTAATCAAATCAAACTAAGTACCACATACAATAATTATGCAACTATTATACGTACCAATATAATATACTATTAAATCTAATAATATAATAGTAATCAAACAATAATACAAAAATAAAAAATAAAATACTTGCATGCTAATAATATACTATTAAAGCTAATAATATAATAGTAATCAAATTAAACAATATAATATACTATAACATACTTGCATTCTAATAATATAATTGCATACTAATAATATAATAGTAATCAAATTAAACAATATAATATACTATAACATACTTGCATTCTAATAATATAATTGCATACTAATAATATAATAGTAATCGAATTAAACAAAATTACAAACAGTAATCAAACAAACACAATTACAAATATATAATAATTTCGGCGGCATCTAAATAACAGCCGTCGAAAATAAGAAATAAAATACTTAAAAAAATTACCTCTCCGGCTCGGGGCTTTGAACAGCGGTGGTCGACGGTGGATTGGTTCCACGACTTCGGTGGCTCGGGGCTTTGAACGGCGGTGGTCGACGGTGGCAGCTCGAACGACGGTGGTCGACGGTGATGCCTCGGGGCGGTGGCGGCTCGAAGCGCGGCGGCAGCGGCCGAGGCCGGGCTTCCCGGCGGCGGGTGGCCGGCGACCGGCGGCAGGGGCGGGGGGTGGCCGGCCGGGGGGCGCAGGGGCAGCAGGGAGCGACGGCGCGGGCGGGCAGGGAGCGGCGGCGCGGGAGGCCAGGGAAGAGAGAAAGAAAGAGAAGAAGAAGGGGGCTGACCGTTTTTAAACTTTTAGTTTTCGGCGGCTAACCCTGGCCGCCGAAAATAAGCCATAATTTTCGGCGGCCGTGTCAGAAGCCGCCGAAAATAGCCTAGTTTTCGGCGGCCGTGTCAGAAGCCGCCGAAAATTACGCTATTTTCGGCGGCTGTATCAGACCAACGAAAATAATCAGCAATTTTCGGCTGCTAACCTCTGGCCGCCGAAAATTACGGTGGCCGCCGAAAGTGTTGCGTACTGCTGTTGTGTTCAGTGTCATTGAAAATGGTCGTTCATGGCTATTTTCGACAAAAATTAGGGTTGTGGGGCCATTGATCATCGATCACAGGCTCGTACACCTCAACCCACATATGTTTCCTTGTCGTAGATCACATTATTGGATTTATGGTGGAGACCATTTTTTGGTCAAAAATCCGTAGTTGTTAGCCTTCAGTGTCATTGAAAATGGTCGTTCATGGCTATTTTCGACAAAAATTAGGATTGTGTGGCCATTGATCATCGAACAGAGGCTCGTACACCTCACCCCACATATGTTTCCTTGCCGTAGATCACATTCTTGGATTTCTGGTGGAGACCATTTCTTGGTCAAAAATCCGTAGGTGTTAGCCTTCGGTATTATTGAAAATGGTCGTTCATGGCTATTTTCGACAAAAATGGGGGTTGTGTGGCCATTGATCATCGACCAGAGGCTCATACACCTCACCCCACATATGTTTCCTTGCCATAGATCACATTCTTGGATTTCTAGTGGAGACCATTTCTTAATCAAAAATCCGTAGGTGTTAGCCTCTAGTATTATTGAAAATGGTCGCTCATGGCTATTTTCATCAAAAATGGGGGTTGTGTGGCCATCTATCATCGACTAGAGGTTCGTAAACCTCACCCCACATATGTTTCCTTGCCATAGATCACATTCTTGGATTTCTGGTGGAGACCATTTCTTGGTCAAAAATTCGTACGTGTTAGCCTTCGTTATTATTGAAAATGGTCGTTGATGGCTATTTTCGGCAAAATGGGGATTGTGTGGCCATTGATCATCGACCAGAGGCTCGTACACCTCACCCCACATATGTTTCCTTGCCATAGATCACATTCTTGGATTTCAAGTGGAGACCATTTCTTGGGAAATAATCCGAATGTGTTAGCCTTTGGTATTTTTGAAAATGGTCATTCATGGCTATTTTCAACAAAAATGGGGGTTGTGTGGCCATTGATCTTCGACCAGAGGCTCATACACCTCACTACACATATGTTTTCTTGTCATAGATCACATTCTTGGATTTATGGTGGAGACGATTTCTTGGTCAGAAATTCATAGGTGTTAGCCTTTAGTGTCATTGAAAATGGTCGTTCATGGCTATTTTCGACAAAAATGGGGGTTGTGTGGCCATTGATCATCAACCAGAGGCTCGTACACTTCACCCCACATATGTTTTCTTGCCATAGATCACATTCTTGGATTTCTGGAGGAGACCATTTCTTGGTCAAAAATCTGTTGGTGTTAGCCTTCGGTATTATTGAAAATGGTTGTTCATGGCTTTTTTTCGACTAAAATGGGGGTTGTGTGGCCATTTATCATCGACCAGAGGCTCGTACAATTCACCCCACATATGTTTCCTTGCCATAGATCACATTCTTGGATTTATGGTGGAGACCATTTCTTGGTCAAAAATCCATAGGTGTTAGCCTTCAGTGTCATTGAAAATGGTCGTTCATGGCTATTTTCGACAAAAATGGGGATTGTGTGGCCATTGATCATCGACCAGAGGCTCATACACTTCACCCCACATATGTTTTCTTGCCATAGATCACATTCTTGGATTTCTAGAGGAGATCATTTCTTGGTCAAAAATCTGTTGGTGTTATTGAAAATGGTCGTTCATGGCTATTTTTGACTAAAATGGGGGTTGTGTGGCCATTTATCATCAACCGGAGGCTCGTACAATTCACCCCACATATGTTTCCTTGCCATAGATCGCATTCTAGGATTTCTGGTGGAGACCATTTCTTGGTCAAAAATCCGTACGTGTTAGCCTTCGGTATTATTGAAAATGGTCATTCATGGCTATTTTCGACACAAATGGGGGTTGTGTGGCCATTGATCTTCGACCAGAGGCTCATACACTTCACCCCACATTTGTTTTCTTGCCATAGATCAGAATCTTGGATTTCTCGTGGAGACCATTTGTTGGTCAAAAATTCGTAGGTGTTAGCCTTCAGTGTCATTGAAAATGGTCATTCATGGCTATTTTCGACAAAAATGGGGGTTGTGTCACCGTTGATCATCGACTAGAGGATCGTACACCTCACCCCACATAAGTTTCCTTGCCATATATCACATTCTTGGATTTCTGGTGGAGACCATTTCTTGGTCAAAAATCCGTAGGTGTTAGCCTTCGGTATTATTGAAAATCGTCGTTCATGGCAATTTTCGACAAAATGGGGGTTGTGTGGCAATTGATCATCGACCAAAGGATCATACACCTCACCCCACATGTGTTTCCTTGCCATAGACCACATTCTTGGATTTTTGGTGGTGACCATTTCTTGGTCAAAAATCCGTAGGTGTTAGCCTTCGGTATTATTGAAAATGGTCGTTCATGGCTATTTTCGACAAAAATGGGGGTTGTGTGGCCATTGATCATCGACCAGAGGCTCGTACACTTCACCCCACATAAGTTTTCTTGCTATAGATCACATTCTTGGATTTCTGGTGGAGACCATTTCTTGGTTAAAAATCCGTACGTGTTAGCGTTCGGTATTATTGAAAATGGTCATTTATGGCTATTTTCGACAAAAATGGGGGTTGTGTGGCCATTGATTATCGACCAGAGGCTCGTACACCTAACCCCACATATGTTTCCTTGCCATAGATCACATTCTTAGATTTCTGGTGGTGACCATTTCTTGGTCAAAAATCCGTAGGTGTTAGCCTTCGGTATTATTAAAAATGGTCGTTCATAGCTATTTTCGACAAAAATGGGGGTTGTGTGGCCATTGATCATCAACCAAAGGCTCATACACCTCACCCCACATATGTTTCCTTGCCATAGACCACATTCTTGGATTTCTACTGGAGACCATTTGTTGGTCAAAAATCCGTAGGTGTTAGCCTTCGGTATTATTGAAAACGGTCGTTCATGGCTATTTTCATCAAAAATGGGGGTTGTGTGGCAATTTATCATCAACCAGAGGCTCGTACACCTCACCCCACATATGTTTCCTTGCCATAGATCACATTCTTGGATTTCTAGTGGAGACCATTTCTTGGTCAAAAATTCGTACGTGTTAGCCTTCGGTATTATTGATAATGGTCGTGGTCGTTCATGGCTATTTTTGACAAAATGGGGGTTGTGTGGCCATTGATCATCGACCTGAGGCTCGTACGCCTCACCCACATATGTTTCCTTGCCGTAGATCACATTCTTGGATTTCTGGTGGAGACCATTTCTTGGTCAAAAATCTATACGTGTTAGCCTTCGATATTATTGAAAATGGTCGTTCATGGCTATTTTCGACAAAAAAGAGGTTCTGTGGCCATTGATCATCGACCAGGGGCTCATACACCTCACCCACATATGTTTCCTTGCCGTAGATTACATTCTTGGATTTCTGGTGGAGACCATTTCTTGGGCAAAAATCCGAATGTGTTAGCCTTCGGTATTATTGAAAATGGTTATTCATGGCTATTTTCGACAAAAATGGGGTTGTGTGGCCATTTATCTTCAACCAGAGGCTCATACACCTCACTACACATATGTTTTCTTGCCATAAATCACATTCTTGGATCTATGGTGGAGACCAGTTCTTAGTCAAAAATCCATAGGTGTTAGCCTTCAGTGTCATTGAAAATAGTCGTTCATGGCTATTTTCGACAATAATGGGGGTTGTGTGGCCATTGATAATCGACCAGAGGCTCGTACACCTCACCCCACATATGTTTCCATGCCATAGATCACATTCTTGGATTTCTGGTGGAGACAATTTCTTGGTCAAAAATCCGTAGGTGTTAGCCTTCGGTATTATTGAAAATGGTCGTTCATGGCTGTTTTCAACAAAAATGGGGGTTGTGTGGCCATTGATCATCAACCAGAGGCTCGTACACCTCACCCCACATATGTTTTATTGTCATAGATCAAAATCTTGGATTTCTCGTGGAGACCATTTCTTGGTCAAAAATCCGTACGTGTTAGCCTTCGGTATTATTGAAAATGGTCGTTCATGGCTATTTTCGAAAAAAATGGGGGTTGTGTGATCATCGACCAGAGGCTCGTACACCTCACCCGACATATAATTCTTTGCCATAGATCATATTCTTGGATTTCTGGTGGAGACAATTTCTTGGTCAAAAATCCGTAGGTGTTAGCCTTCGGTATTATTGAAAATGGTCGTTCATGGCTATTTTCGACAAAAATGGGGGTTGTGTGGCCATTGATCATCGACCAGAGGCTCGTACGCCTCACCCCACATATGTTTCCTTGCCATAGATCAAATTCTTGGATTTCTGGTGGAGACCATTTCTTGGTCAAAAATCCGTAGGTGTTAGCCTTCGATATTATTGTAAATGGTCGTTCATGGCTATTTTCGACAAAAATGGGGGTTGTGTGGCCATTGATCATCGACCAGAGGCTCATACACCTCACCCCACATATGTTTTCTTGCCATAGATCACATTCTTGAATTTCTGGTGGAGACCATTTCTTGGTCAAAAATCTGTAGGTGTTAGCCTCTAGTATTATTGAAAATGGTCGTTCATGGCTATTTTGATAAAAAAATGGGGGTTGTATGGCCATTTATCATCGACCAGAGGCTCGTACACCTCACCCCACATATGTTTCTTGCCATAGATCACATTCTTGGATTTCTGGTGGAGACCATTTCTTGGTCAAAAATTCGTACGTGTTAGCATTCGGTATTATTGAAAATGGTCGTTCATGGCTATTTTCGACAAAATGGGGGTTGTGTGGCCATTGATCATCGACCAGAGGCTCGTACACCTCACCCCACATATGTTTCCTTGCCATAGATCACATTCTTGAATTTCTGGTGGAGACCATTTCTTGGGCCAAAATCCGAATGTGTTAGCCTTCGGTATTTTTGAAAATGGTTATTCATGGCTATTTTCGATAAAAATGGGGGTTGTTTCGCCATTGATCTTCGACCAGAGGCTCATACACCTCACTACACATATGTTTCCTTGCCATATATCACATTCTTGGATTTATGGTGGAGACCATTTCTTGGTCAAAAATCCAGAGGTGTTAGCCTTCAGTGTCATTGAAAATGGCCGTTCATGGCTATTTTCGACAAAAATGGGGATTGTGTGGCCATTGATCATCGACCAGAGGCTCATACACTTCACCCCACATATGTTTTCTTGCCATAGATCACATTCTTGGATTTCTAGAGGAGACCATTTCTTGGTCAAAAATCTGTTGGTGTTAGCCTTCGGTATTATTGAAAATGGTCATTCATGGCTATTTTTGACTAAAATGGGGGTTGTGTGGCCATTTATCATCGACCGGAGGCTCGTACAATTCACCGCACATATGTTTCCTTGCCATAGATCGCATTCTTGGATTTCTGGTGGAGACCATTTCTTGGTCAAAAATCCGTACGTGTTAGCCTTCGGTATTATTGAAAATGGTCATTCATGGCTATTTTCGACACAAATGGGGGTTGTGTGGCCATTGATCTTCGACCAGAGGCTCATACACCTCACTACACATATGTTTCCTTGCCATAGATCACATTCTTGGATTTATGGTGGAGACCATTTCTTGGTCAAAAATCCATAGGTGTTAGCCTTCAGTGTCATTGAAAATGGTCGTTCATGGCTATTTTCGATAAAAATGGGGGTTGTGTGGCCATTGATCATCGACCAGAGGCTCGTACACTTCACCCCACATTTGTTTTCTTGCCATAGATCAGAATCTTGGATTTCTCGTGGAGACCATTTGTTGGTCAAAAATTCGTAGGTGTTAGCCTTCAGTGTCATTGAAAATGGTCATTCATGGCTATTTTCGACAAAAATGGGGGTTGTGTCGCCGTTGATCATCGACTAGAGGATCGTACACCTCACCCCACATAAGTTTCCTTGCCATATATCACATTCTTGGATTTCTGGTGGAGACCATTTCTTGGTCAAAAATCCGTAGGTGTTAGCCTTCGGTATTATTGAAAATCGTCGTTCATGGCAATTTTCGACAAAATGGGGGTTGTGTGGCAATTGATCATCGACCAAAGGATCATACACCTCACCCCACATGTGTTTCCTTGCCATAGACCACATTCTTGGATTTTTGGTGGTGACCATTTCTTGGTCAAAAATCCGTAGGTGTTAGCCTTCGGTATTATTGAAAATGGTCGTTCATGGCTATTTTCGACAAAAATGGGGGTTGTGTGGCCATTGATCATCGACCAGAGGCTCGTACACTTCACCCCACATAAGTTTTCTTGCTATAGATCACATTCTTGGATTTCTGGTGGAGACCATTTCTTGGTTAAAAATCCGTACGTGTTAGCGTTCGGTATTATTGAAAATGGTCATTTATGGCTATTTTCGACAAAAATGGGGGTTGTGTGGCCATTGATTATCGACCAGAGGCTCGTACACCTAACCCCACATATGTTTCCTTGCCATAGATCACATTCTTAGATTTCTGGTGGTGACCATTTCTTGGTCAAAAATCCGTAGGTGTTAGCCTTCGGTATTATTAAAAATGGTCGTTCATAGCTATTTTCGACAAAAATGGGGGTTGTGTGGCAATTGATCATCAACCAAAGGCTCATACACCTCACCCCACATATGTTTCCTTGCCATAGACCACATTCTTGGATTTCTAGTGGAGACCATTTGTTGGTCAAAAATCCGTAGGTGTTAGCCTTCGGTATTATTGAAAACGGTCGTTCATGGCTATTTTCATCAAAAATGGGGGTTGTGTGGCAATTTATCATCAACCAGAGGCTCGTACACCTCACCCCACATATGTTTCCTTCCCATAGATCAGATTCTTGGATTTCTAGTGGAGACCATTTCTTGGTCAAAAATTCGAACGTGTTAGCCTTCGGTATTATTGATAATGGTCGTGGTCGTTCATGGCTATTTTTGACAAAATGGGGGTTGTGTGGCCATTGATCATCGACCTGAGGCTCGTACGCCTCACCCACATATGTTTCCTTGCCGTAGATCACATTCTTGGATTTCTGGTGGAGACCATTTCTTGGTCAAAAATCTATACGTGTTAGCCTTCGATATTATTGAAAATGGTCGTTCATGGCTATTTTCGACAAAATAGAGGTTCTGTGGCCATTGATCATCGACCAGGGGCTCATACACCTCTCCCACATATGTTTCCTTGCTGTAGATTACATTCTTGGATTTCTGGTGGAGACCATTTCTTGGGCAAAAATCCGAATGTGTTAGCCTTCGGTATTATTGAAAATGGTTATTCATGGCTATTTTCGACAAAAATGGGGTTGTGTGGCCATTTATCTTCAACCAGAGGCTCATACACCTCACTACACATATGTTTTCTTGCCATAAATCACATTCTTGGATCTATGGTGGAGACCAGTTCTTGGTCAAAAATCCATAGGTGTTAGCCTTCAGTGTCATTGAAAATAGTCGTTCATGGCTATTTTCGACAATAATGGGGGTTGTGTGGCCATTGATAATCGACCAGAGGCTCGTACACCTCACCCCACATATGTTTCCTTGCCATAGATCACATTCTTGGATTTCTGGTGGAGACAATTTCTTGGTCAAAAATCCATAGGTGTTAGCCTTCGGTATTATTGAAAATGGTCGTTCATGGCTGTTTTCAACAAAAATGGGGGTTGTGTGGCCATTGATCATCAACCAGAGGCTCGTACACCTCACCCCACATATGTTTTATTGTCATAGATCAAAATCTTGGATTTCTCGTGGAGACCATTTCTTGGTCAAAAATCCGTACGTGTTAGCCTTCGGTATTATTGAAAATGGTCGTTCATGGCTATTTTCGAAAAAAATGGGGGTTGTGTGATCATCGACCAGAGGCTCGTACACCTCACCCGACATATAATTCTTTGCCATAGATCATATTCTTGGATTTCTGGTGGAGACAATTTCTTGGTCAAAAATCCGTAGGTGTTAGCCTTCGGTATTATTGAAAATGGTCGTTCATGGCTATTTTCGACAAAAATGGGGGTTGTGTGGCCATTGATCATCGACCAGAGGCTCGTACGCCTCACCCCACATATGTTTCCTTGCCATAGATCAAATTCTTGGAATTCTGGTGGAGACCATTTCTTGGTCAAAAATCCGTAGGTGTTAGCCTTCGATATTATTGTAAATGGTCGTTCATGGCTATTTTCGACAAAAATGGGGGTTGTGTGGCCATTGATCATCGACCAGAGGCTCATACACTTCACCCCACATATGTTTTCTTGCCATAGATCACATTCTTGGATTTCTGGTGGAGACCATTCTTGGTCAAAAATCTGTAGGTGTTAGCCTCTAGTATTATTGAAAATGGTCGTTCATGGCTATTTTGATAAAAAAATGGGGGTTGTATGGCCATTTATCATCGACCAGAAGCTCGTACACCTCACCCCACATATGTTTCTTGCCATAGATCACATTCTTGGATTTCTGGTGAAGACCATTTCTTGGTCAAAAATTCGTACGTGTTAGCCTTCGGTATTATTGAAAATGGTCGTTCATGGCTATTTTCGACAAAATGGGGGTTGTGTGGCCATTGATCATCGACCAGAGGCTCGTACACCTCACCCCACATATGTTTCCTTGCCAGAGATCACATTCTTGAATTTCTGGTGGAGACCATTTCTTGGGCCAAAATCCGAATGTGTTAGCCTTCGGTATTTTTGAAAATGGTTATTCATGGCTATTTTCGACAAAATGGGGGTTGTTTCGCCATTGATCTTCGACCAGAGGCTCATACACCTCACTACACATATGTTTCCTTGCCATAGATCACATTCTTGGATTTATGGTGGAGACCATTTCTTGGTCAAAAATCCATAGGTGTTAGCCTTCAATGTCATTGAAAATGGTCGTCCATGGCTATTTTCGACAAAAATGGGGGTTGTGTGGCCATTGATCATCAACCAGAGGCTCGTACACTTCACCCCACATATGTTTTCTTGCCATAGATCGCAATCTTGGATTTCTCGTGGAGACCATTTGTTGGTAAAAAAATTCGTAGGTGTTAGCCTTCAGTGTCATTGAAAATGGTCATTCATGGCTATTTTCGACAAAAATGGGGGTTGTGTCGCCATTGATCATCGACCAGAGGCTCGTACACCTCACCCCACATAAGTTTCCTTGCCACAGATCACATTCTTGGATTTCTGGTGGAGACCATTTCTTGGTCAAAAATCCGTAGGTGTTAGCCTTCGGTATTATTGAAAATGGTCGTTCATGGCTATTTTCGACAAAAATGGAGGTTGTGTGGCAATTGATCATCGACCAAAGGCTCATACACCTCACCCCAAATATGTTTCCTTGCCATAGACCACATTCTTGGATTTCTGGTGGAGACCATTTCTTGGTCAAAAATCCATAGGTGTTAGCCTTTAGTGTCATTGAAAATGGTCGTTCATGGCTATTTTCGACAAAAATGGGGGTTGTGTGGCCATTGATCATCGACCAGAGGCTCGTACACTTCACCCCACATATGTTTTCTTGCTATAGATCACATTCTTGGATTCCTGGTGGAGACCATTTCTTGGTCAAAAATCTGTTGGTGTTAGCCTTCGGTATTATTGAAAATGGTCGTTCATGGCTATTTTCGACTAAAATGGGGGTTGTGTGGCCATTTATCATCGACCAGAGGCTCGTACACCTCACCCCACATATGTTTACTTGCCATAGATCACATTCTTGGATTTCTGGTGGAGACCATTTTTTGGTTAAAAATCCGTACGTGTTAGCCTTCGGTATTATTGAAAATGGTCATTTATGGCTATTTTCGACAAAAATGGGGGTTGTGTGGCCATTGATTATCGACCAGAGGCTCGTACACCTCACCCCACATATGTTTCCTTGCCATAGATCACATTCTTGGATTTCTGGTGGTGACCATTTCTTGGTCAAAAATCCATAGGTGTTAGCCTTCGGTATTATTGAAAATGGTCGTTCATAGCTATTTTCGACAAAAATGGGGATTGTGTGGCCATTGATCATCGACCAAAGGCTCATACACCTCACCCCACATATGTTTCCTTGCCATAGACCACATTCTTGGATTTCTGGTGGAGACCATTTTTGACCAAGAAATGGTCTCCACCAAAAATCCAAGAATGTGATCTACGGCAAGGAAACATATGTGTGTGAGGTGTATGAGCCTCTGATCGATGATCAATGGCCACACAACCCCAATTTTGTCGAAAATAGCCATGAACGACCACGACCATTTTCAATAATACCGAAGGCTAACATGTACGAATTTTTGACCAAGAAATGCTCTCCACTAGAAATCCAAGAATGTGATCTATGGCAAGGAAACATATGTGGGTGAGGTGTACGAGCCTCTGGTTGATGATAAATGGCCACACAACCCCCATTTTTTCTGAAAATAGCCATGAACGACCATTTTCAATAATACCGAAGGCTAACACCTACGGATTTTTGACCAACAAATGGTCTCCACCAGAAATCCAAGATTGCGATCTATGGCAAGAAAACATATGTGGGGTGAAGTGTACGAGCCTCTGGTTGATGATCAATGGCCACACAACCCCCATTTTTGTCGAAAATAGCCATGGACGACCATTTTCAATGACATTGAAGGCTAACACCTATGGATTTTTGACCAAGAAATGGTCTCCACCATAAATCCAAGAATGTGATCTATGGCAAGGAAACATATGTGTAGTGAGGTGTATGAGCCTCTGGTCGAAGATCAATGGCCAGACAACCCCCATTTGTGTCGAAAATAGCCATGAATGACCATTTTCCATAATACCGAAGGCTAACACGTACGAATTTTTGACCAAGAAATGGTCACCACCAGAAATCCAAGAATGTGATCTATGGCAAGGAAACATATGTGGGGTGAGGTGTATGAGCCTCTGGTCGATGATCAATGGCCACACAACCCCCATTTTTGTCGAAAATAGCCATGAACGACCATTTACAATAATACCGAAGGCTAACACCCACGGATTTTTGACCAAGAGAAGATCTCCACCAGAAATCCAAGAATGTGATATATGGCAAGAAAACATATGTGGGGTGAGGTGTACGAGCCTCTGATCGATGATCAATGGCCACACAACCCCCATTTTTGTCGAAAATACCCATGAACGACCATTTTCAATAATTCCGAAGGCTAACACCTACGGATTTTTGACCAAGAAATCGTCTCCACCAGAAATCCAAGAATATGATCTATGGCACGGAAACATATTGGGGTGAGGTGTATGAGCCTCTGGTCGATGATCAATGGCCACACAACCCCCATTTTTGTCGAAAACAGCCATGAACGACCATTTTCAATAATACCGAAGGCTAACACGTACGGATTTTTGACCAAGAAATGGCCTCCACGAGAAATCCAAGATTGTGATCTATGGCAAGGAAACATATGTGGGGTGAGGTGTACGAGCCTCTGGTCGATGATAAATGGCCACACAACCCCCATTTTTGTCGAAAATAGCCATGAACGACCATTTTCAATAATACCGAAGGCTAACACCTACGGATTTTTGACCAAGAAATGGTCTCCACCAGAAATCCAAGAATGTGATCTATGGCAAGGAAACATATGTGGGGTGAGGTGTACGATCCCCTGGTCGATTATCAATGGCCACACAACCCCCATTTTTGTCGAAAATTGCCATGAACGACTATTTTCAATGACACTGAAGGCTAACACCTATGGATTTTTGACCAAGAACTGGTCTCCACCATAGATCCAAGAATGTGATCTATGGCAAGAAAACATATGTGTAGTGAGGTGTATGAGCCTCTGGTTGAAGATAAATGGCCACACAACCCCCATTTTTGTCGAAAACAGCTATTAATGACCATTTTCAATAATACTGAAGGCTAACACATTAGATTTTTGCCCAAGAAATGGTCTCCACCAGAAATCCAAAAATGTGATCTATGTCAAGGAAACATATGTGGGGTGAGGTGTATGAGCCTCTGGTCGATGATCAACGGCCACAGAACCTCTATTTTGTCAAAAATAGCCATGAACGACCATTTTCAATAATACCGAAGGCTAACACGTACAGATTTTTGACCAAGAAATGGTCTCCACCAGAAATCTAAGAATGTGATCTACGGCAAGGAAACATATGTGGGTGAGGTGTACGAGCCTCTGGTCGATGATCAATGGCCACACAACCCCCATTTTATCGAAAATAGCCATGAACGACCATTTTCAATAATACCGAAGGCTAACACGTACGAATTTTTGACCAAGAAATGGTCTCCACCATAAATCCAAGAGTGTGCTCTATGGCAAGGAAACATATGTGGGGTGAGGTGTACGAGCCTCTGGTCGATGATAAATGGCCACACAACCCCCATTTTTGATGAAAATAGCCATGAACGACCATTTTCAATATTACCGAAAGCTAACACCTACGGATTTTTGACCAACAAATGGTCTCCACCAGAAATCCAAGAATGTGGTATATGGCAAGGAAACATATGTGGGGTGAGGTGTATGAGCCTTTGGTCGATGATCAATGGCCACACAACCCCCATTTTTGTCGAAAATAGCCATGAACGACCATTTTCAATAATACCGAAGGCTAACACCTACGGATTTTTGACCAAGAAATGGTCACCACCAGAAATCCAAGAATGTGGTCTATGGCAAGGAAACACATGTGGGTGAGGTGTATGAGCCTTTGGTCGATGATCAATTGCCACACAACCCCCATTTTTGTCGAAAGTAGCCATGAACGACCATTTTCAATAATACCGAGGGCTAACACCTACGGATTTTTGTCCAAGAAATGGTCTCCACCAGAAATCCAAGAATGTGATATATGGCAAGGAAACTTATGTGGGGTGAGGTGTACGATCCTCTGGTCAATGATCAATGGCGACACAACCCCCATTTTTGTCGAAAATAGCCATGAATGACCATTTTCAATGACACTGAAGGCTAACACCTACGGATTTTTGACCAACAAATGGTCTCAACCAGAAATCCAAGAATGTGGTCTATGGCAAGGAAACATATGTGGGGTGAGGTGTATGAGCCTTTGGTCGATGATCAATGGCCACACAACCCCCATTTTTGTCGAAAATAGCCATGAACGACCATTTTCAATAATACCGAAGGCTAACACCTACGGATTTTTGACCAAGAAATGGTCACCACCAGAAATCCAAGAATGTTGTCTATGGCAAGGAAACACATGTGGGTGAGGTGTATGAGCCTTTGGTCGATGATCAATTGCCACACAACCCCCATTTTTGTCGAAAGTAGCCATGAACGACCATTTTCAATAATACCGAGGGCTAACACCTACAGATTTTTGACCAAGAAATGGTCTCCACCAGAAATCCAAGAATGTGATATATGGCAAGGAAACTTATGTGGGGTGAGGTGTACGATCCTCTGGTCAATGATCAATGGCGACACAACCCCCATTTTTGTCGAAAATAGCCATGAATGACCATTTTCAATGACACTGAAGGCTAACACCTACGAATTTTTGACCAACAAATGGTCTCCACGAGAAATCCAAGATTCTGATCTATGGCAAGAAAACATATGTGGGGTGAAGTGTACGAGACTCTGGTCGATGATCAATGGCCACACAACCCCCATTTTTGTCGAAAATAGCCATGAACGACCATTTTCAATGACACTGAAGGCTAACACCTATGGATTTTTGACCAAGAAATGGTCTCCACCATAAATCCAAGAATGTGATCTATGGCAAGGAAACATATGTGTAGTGAGGCGTATGAGCCTCTGGTCGAAGATCAATGGCCACACAACCCCCATTTGTGTCGAAAATAGCAATGAATGACCATTTTCAATAATACCGAAGGCTAACACGTACGGATTTTTGACCAAGAAATGGTCTCCACCAAATATGCAAGAATGTGATCTACGGCAAGGAAACATATGTGGGGTGAATTGTATGAGCCTACGGTCGATGATAAATAGCCACACAACCCCCATTTTAGTCGAAAATAGCCATGAACGACCATTTTCAACAATACCGAAGGCTAACACCAACAGATTTTTGACCAAGAAATGGTCTCCTCCAGAAATCCAAGAATGTGATATATGGCAAGAAAACATATGTGGGGTGAAGTGTACGAGCCTCTGGTCGATGATCAATGGCCACACAACCCCCATTTTTGTCGAAAATAACCATAAACGACCATTTTCAATGACACTAAAGGCTAACACCTATGGATTTCTGACCAAGAAATGGTCTCCACCAAAAATCCAAGAATGTGATCTATGGCAAGGAAACATATGTGTAGTGAGGTGTATGAGCCTCTGTTCGAAGATCAATGGCCACACAACCCCCATTTTTGTCGAAAATAGCCATGAATGACCATTTTCAAAAATACCAAAGGCTAACACATTCGGATTTTTTCCCAAGAAATGGTCTCCACCAGAAATCCAAGAATGTGATCTATGGCAAGGAAACATATGAGGGGTGAGGTGTACGAGCCTCTGGTCGATGATCAATGGCCACACAACCCCCATTTTGCCGAAAATAGCCATCAACGACCATTTTCAATAATACCGAAGGCTAACACGTACGAATTTTTGACCAAGAAATGGTCTCCACCAGAAATCCAAGAATGTGATCTATGGCAAGTAAACATATGTGGGGTGAGGTTTACGAGCCTCTAGTCGATGATAGATGGCCACACAACCCCCATTTTTGATGAAAATAGCCATGAGCGACCATTTTCAATAATACTAGAGGCTAACACCTACGGATTTTTGACTAAGAAATGGTCTCCACCAGAAATCCAAGAATGTGATCTATGGCAAGGAAACATATGTGGGGTGAGGTGTATGAGCCTCTTGTCGATGATCAATGGCCAGACAACCCCCTTTTTTGTCGAAAATAGCCATGAACGACCGTTTTACCAAGAAATGGTCTCCACCAGAAATCCAAGAATGTGATCTACGGCAAGGAAACATATGGGGGGTGAGGTGTACGAGCCTCTAGTCGATGATAAATGGCCACACAACCCTAATTTTTATCGAAAATAGCCATGAACGACCATTTTCAATGACACTGAAGGCTAACAACTACGGATTTTTGACTAAAAAATGGTCTCCACCATAAATCCAAGAATGTGATCTACGGCAAGGAAACATATGTGGGTTTAGGTGTACGAGCCTCTGGTCGATGATCAATGGCCTCACAACTCTATTTTTTGTCGAAAATAGCCATGAACGACCATTTTCAATGACACTGAAGGCTAACACCTACGGATTTTTGACCAAGAAATGGTCTCCACCAGAAATCAAAGAATGTGGGGTGAGGTGTACGAGCCTTTGGTCGATGATCAATGACCACATGACCCCCATTTTGTCGAAAATAGCCATGAATGACCATTTTCAATAATAACGAAGGCTAACACGTACGGATTTTTGACCAAGAAATGGTCTCCACCAGATATCCAAGAATGTGATCTATGGCAAGGAAACATATGTGGGGTGAGGTGTATGAGCCTCTGGTCGATGATAAATGGCCAGACAACCCCCATTTTAGTCGAAAATAGCCATGAACGACCATTTTCAATAATACCGAAGGCTAACACCAACAAATTTTTGACCAAGAAATGGTCTCCACTAGAAATTCAAGAATGTGATCTATGGCAAGAAAACATATGTGGGGTGAAGTGTACGAGCCTCTGGTCGATGATCAATGGCCACACAACCCCCATTTTTGTCGAAAATAGCCATGAACGACCATATTCAATGACACTGAAGGCTAACACCTATGGATTTTTGACCAAGAAATGGTCTCCACCATAAATCCAAGAATTTGATCTATGGCAAGAAAACATATGTGTAGTGAGGTGTATGAGCCTCTGGTCGAAGATCAATGGCCACACAACCCCCATTTTTGTCGAAAATAGCCATGAATGACCATTTTCAAAAATACCAAAGGCTAACACATTCGGATTTTTGCCCAAGAAATGGTTGTTGGGGCGAAGGCGAAGACGTCACCCTCCGCTCGAGGCCTTCGCCGTGGTCGTCGGTCCAACGGAGACAAGACAACGGGCGAAGGCATCCTTCGCTCCATACGACATCGGGCGAAGACCTAAAACGAGGTCATCCCACCGTGCGGCCTCGTCCAGCATGGAGGCCCACGAGAGATCCGGCCCATTGCCGCAGGCCCTGCGTGGCCACTACGTGTACGGGCCTAATTTGTAAAGGCGCCTCTGTAATTACAGTCTGTAACCCCGCTTTATGGGAATATTCTGGGGATAACCTAGGTGTCTGAGGGCACATGCGTCCTTAACACAAGACGCTGGGCACTCGGATACCTATAAATACCCCCGCACAGTGCCCTTAAGAGGCTAGGTTAACAGAGCTATTGCCATCTTGCGCGAGAACCCTGTTTACGTCACTACTCCCGTTGGATCCCCTTGCAGCAGAGAGCAAGTTCCAACATTTGGCGCCCACCGTTCGTGCTACGAAAAACCACCCGCGATGGCACCCAAGAAAGCTAGCTCGAAGGCTGACGAGGCTGCGAAGGCAGCACTACTCGCCGCAAGAAAGGGCAAGGCCCTCGCCCTCACCCAATCCACCCACCAAGAGGCCATTGAAGACGACGTTCTCCGCACCTGCGAAGACGACACTCTCCGCACCTGCGGCCCTGAAGGACAATCGCAGCCACCCCCAGGCTTCGCCACACTGGAGGGCGCGGACCTCACCGAGGACGGTGAAGTCCTCGGCGTCTCAGCGGAAGAACAACTACAGCTGCGCGCCCTGCGCCTCAAGAACCGCAATCTCCAGAGGCAGAAAGAGATACTGGAGGCCAAGCGCCAGCGCGTATCCGCACTAGCCAAGGTGCGGCAAATGATACGCGACGAAGAGCAGAAGGCCCAGGACCTCGAGCGGGAGATCGCGCTGATGCAGCGCGAAGGCCATCTTGGCCTGCAGCACGGGCCACCCCTACAGCAGCGCGCACAACTGGAAGACACGCGCGAAGGCCACCTCGGCCTGCAGCATGGGCCACCCCTGCAACAGCGCGCACAACCGAAAGACCCGCATTTCCCCCAGCGCGACCACACCTTCCCGCACGCCGCGCCATTCCAAGGGGTCAACTACCTCGACGAGCGAAGTCCCCTGGCGCCACACCTGCAAGTGATGCCTTGGCCCGCTAACTTCCGGGCAGGGACCTGTCCCAAGTACAACGGCAGCACCGACCCAGCACAATACATAATGAGTTATCAGGTCGCCGTTGCATCTTCCGGAGGGGACGACGCCACAATGGCCAAGTCTTTCATCATCGCCCTCGAAGGCCCAGCTCTCACCTGGTTCACCAGGTTGCCTCCGCTGTCCATTGATTCCTGGAGAAGCCTCCGGGACAAGTTCCTGCTCAACTTCCAAGGGTACCGCCCAGACACCGATGCCTTGGCCGAACTCTCGCTCTGCAAGCAGCTGGAAAAGGAGACTCTGCGGGAGTATTACCGCAAATTTTTAACACTCAAGTCACAGCTGCCCTCAGTCGATGACCAGATCGCTATCCAATACTCTATCAGTGGCCTTCGCGCTGGCGTCCTCTATAGCCACTGCATCAGAGATCCGCCCAAGAACCTCCAGGAATTATATCAGCTGTTTGAAAAATACGCCAAATCCAAGAGCTCCACCAGCGCAAGGTTGAGTCCAAAAGGAAGCCTAAAGATGCTCCACAGTCCAGCCGCACGTGGACGAGGACTCCGCAGCAAGACTCCGGTCGAGACGGCCGCAATCAACAGCAAGTGCACAACATCGCCAACCAACACCCCGCTGCTGAGGCCCCTCGTCGCCAGGAATATCCCCCCAGGGCCGCGGAAATTGAACTCGCTGTAGGGGTCGGGGGCGTGCGCAGCCGCCGCGCCGATTCTACTGCCTCTTCCATGGCGAAGACTGCGCCCACCAAACCAAAGACTGCCCTGAAACAAAGGCCACCAAAGACAGGATGGCACGGGCGCAGCCAGCCGACAACCCCAGAGTTGTCGCGCACACTTACCAGCAACCCCCTCCACCATATATCCACGCCCCCGCCCCGCATCCACCGCATCACGCTTACCAACACCATCAGGAAGTACAAATCGTACCTCCTCCACCCCCACCACCACACCAGCAACATCAAAACATCCCCCACGCCCCAAAGCAGGAAGACTTCGCCGATCAGCCGTATCGCGGAGTCATTCACATGATAACTGGGGGGTCCAGCACTGACTTCGACAGAAAGCGGCAGAAGCGGGACCACTACCGCAGCATCAACCACGTCGCCATCACTGGCCCAGTCGTGCAGACAAAGTGGTCCCACATACCGCTAACCTTCGACGCACGAGACGTCGACCTGCGCAGCGCCCCCCACAGCGACGCCATGGTTATCAATTGCAGTGTGGCAGGCTGGGACCTGCACAAAGTCCGAGTCGACAATGGCAGTCAGGCAGACATCATCTTCCTCCACGCCTTCGATCGCATGGGCATAAGCCACAGCCTGCTCAAGCCTTCGGACAACCTGTTGTATGGCTTCGGCGGCAAGGGCACCTTTCCTGTCGGCAAAATAGAGCTGCCTCTCTCCTTCGGTGTAGCACCCAATGCCTCTAAAATATTGTGGATATGGTATATCCGTACAACGCCATCATGGGCCGGGGCTCCATCAATAAGTTCGAAGCAGCCATTCACGGACTGTACCTATGTATGAAGATACCAGGTCCGTTAGGCGTTATTACGGTCTACGGCAATCAGCAGACTGCGCGCAACATAGAGCGGGACTTCGTGCCCGGTTAAAGAAACGTGCACTGCCTCACGGCCCAGCGCGAGGTCCCCGCGCCCGCCAGCCCAACCGATAAACAGCACGACAAGGCACAGCTGCAGAGCAACGACGGGACCAAGACCGTCCCACTCGACCAGGCCACGCCCATGCAGACAGTCACTATCAGCGAAGACCTCACTTCGCAAGAAGAGGAGAAGCTCCTCTACTGCCTGTCCAAGAACAAAGATGTCTTCGCCTGGTCAGCCCTCGACCTGGTCGGGGTCAGCCGATCCATAATTGAGCACAGCTTGGGAATCGACCCTTCTGTGAGGCCGAAAAAACAGCGGCTTCGCAAGATGTCCGACGAGAAGACAGAGGCCGCCAAGGCAGAAGTGCACCGCCTCCTGGAAGCCAAATTCATCGAGCCGGTGGCTTACCCCACGTGGCTCTCCAACGTTGTGATGGTGCAGAAAAAGAGCGGGAAGTGGCGAATGTGCATCGACTTCACCAGTCTCAATAAGGCCTGCCCAAAGGACAACTTCCCGTTGCCGCGGATCGACAAAATAATCGATAGCGTGGCCGGATGCGAAGTCATGTCACTCCTCGTCTGCTTCTCCGGTTACCACCAGATATACATGAAGGAGGAAGACAAGGCTAGCACCAGCTTTATAACACCCTTCGGCACATATTGCTTCATCAGAATGCCGGAGGGACTCAAGAACGCCGGGTCCACCTTCTCCAGGCTTACCAAGACAGTGCTCGAAGGGCAAGTTGGCAGAAATATATTCACATATGTGGACGACATCGTCGTTGCCAGCAAGAGCAAGGCGGACCATCTCACTGACCTCGCCGAGACATTCGCGAACATGCGAGACGCACGACTCCGCCTAAACCCGGAAAAGTGCGTCTTCGGCGTTCGCCAAGGCAAAATATTGGGCTACCTGGTATCACACCGCGGCATCGAGGCCAACCCAACCAAAATTCAAGCCATCATAAACATGACACCTCCGTAGTCCGCCAGAGACGTCCAGCGCTTGACGGGGAGATTGGCCGTCCTCAACAGATTCATCTCCAGATCCATTGAGCGAAGTCTCCCTTTCCTCAAAACTCTACGTGGCGCAAAAGACTTTGCTTGGGGACCAGAGCAGGCAGCGGCCTTCGCCTCATTAAAACAGTACCTGTCGGAGTTGGCAGTCCTTACAAGCCCCGACTCTTCACTACCTCTGTTGCTCTATGTTGCGGCTTCGCCGCATGCAGTCAGCGCGGCACTGGTGCAGGAGCAGGCAGTTGAGGGCGTGATCAGGCAGTGCCCAATTTATTACGTCTCCGAAGTGCTGACGCCGTCCAAATGTAACATGACAGAACTGGAGAAGATTGCCTACGCAGTCGTTATGTCTTCGCACAAATTGCGCCATGATTTTGAAGCATTCAAGGTCCGGGTCACCTCAGACAGGGGACTCGGCGAATTGTTCAGAAACCCGGAAGCATCGGTGAGGATTGCCAAGTGGGCGGCCGAACTCTCCGGCTACCACATTAATTTCGAGCCCAGGACAGCCATCAAGTCACAAGTCCTGGCAGACTTCGTCGTCGACTGGACTGGGCCAATAACACAGCCGGACCCGTCCGCAGAGAAGGTTTGGACGATCCATTGCGACGGCGCATGGTGCCATGCGGGGGCAGGCGCCGCGGCAGTCATCACCTCACCAACCGGAGTCAAGCACAGATATGCGGCTCGCCTCGGCTTCGCTCTGGAATCCGACAGATGCACAAATAACATAACAGAATACGAAGCAGTCATCCTCGGTCTCCGCAAGCTGAGGGCCCTTGGGGTCACCACCTGCATCATCAGAACAGACTCCAAGGTAGTTGCCGGCTAGGTCGAGAAAGACTATGCAGCAAAGGACCCCGCACTCATGCAATACCTCGCGGCCATCAGAAGTCTCGAGAGACAATTCAAGGGATTCACTTTGCATCATGTGGACCGGGCCAAGAATGAAGAGGCCGACGCACTGGCCAAGGCGGCTGCCAGAGGCGAGTCCCTGCCCTCCGACGTGTTCTACCATGTCATCGGCACACCAGCCGTCCGGAGCCCCGAAGGGCTCCAAATAACCAATGACAGCGAGGGCCACCGCATAGTCAACCTTATCATGACCGAAGACTGGCGGGCACCAATAACTCTGTTCCTACAGGGGTATTATCACCCAACCGACATCAACGAGGCCAAGCGCCTCAAACATCGAAGCCGGGACTTCGCACTGATTGAGGGCCAACTCTACAAGAAGGGGGTCAGTCAGCCAATGCTCAAATGCGTCACCGAAACCGAAGGTGTCCAAATCCTACGCGAAGTCCACAGTGGTACCTGCGGCTCTCACGCAGGGCCAAGGGCCCTAGCTGCTAAGGTGATCTGCCAAGGCTTCTACTGGCCCGCAATGATCTGCGCCGCAAATCGGGTCACAAGGTCCTGCGAAGCCTGCCAGATGTTTTCCCCTCGATCAGGCAGCCCTTCGCAATTCACAAAGCTGATCGCCCACACATGGCCTCTCCAGCGCTGGGGCCTAGACATCGTCGGGCCCCTACCCACGGCTCAGGGGAACCTTAAGTTCGCCTTCGTCGCTGTCGAATACTTCACCAAATGGATCGAGGCAAGGGCTGTCTCCACAATAACATCAAAGACTGCCCAAAAATTCTTTTGGCAAAACATTGTTTGCCGCTTCGGAGTACCGTCTGAACTAACAGTCGACAACGGCAAGCAGTTTGACAGCCAAGAATTCAAGGATTTTTGCTTCTCCATCGGCACCAAGCTCGCCTTCGCCTCAGTCTATCACCCGCAGTCCAACGGAGTTGTGGAACGCGCCAATGGAAAAATCTTCACAGCTGTCAAAAAGATGCTCCTCAACGAAAAAAGGGCAGGTGGGTCGATTTGTTACCCGAGGCAGTCTGGGCACTAAACACGACTGAGTGCAGGGCGACCGGGTTCACTCCTTTCGGCCTTCTATACGGATCGGAGGCCATGACCCCACAAGAAATAAAACATGGGTCCCCGCGAACAGTTCCGTCAGCCGTCCCCGACGTGGACGAGCCCACTTCAAAGGATCTCATCGATGGAGACCGAGTCTTCGCCTTACAGCCTCTAAACAAATACCAAGCCCAGACAAAAGCATGGTGCGACGACGCAGTCATCCCGAGGAAATTCAGCGAAGGGGACCTCGTACTCATCCGAACAGCTCGGACAGAGTCCAGGGGCAAGCTGGAGCCCAGGTGGGAGGGCCCCTTCATAGTCAAGACGAATGCTTCCCCCAGCGCTTACAGGCTCACAACGCCAAACGGCGAAGACCTGGAGCACTCCTGGAACATCGACAACCTCCGCAAATTTTTTGTTTGACTCATCAGGGCTGATTCGCCCTTGTAATTCGCAAAAACAATCTTATTCTGGCCCGCACTCTTTTCCTCCCGGGGGTGAGGTTTTTAACGAGGCGGAGCCATGTAATATACAAGCGAAAAATCCCCCGCAAAAACATGCGTCGAAAAAAGACCGCGACGACGGTCTTCGACATTCGACCAATACGAAGTCACCGCGAGGCTCAGCGCTAGCCACCCTCGCGTGCAACAACTTCGTGCAGAAGTCGCCTAAGGGTGCAGCCGGATTAGCACAATAAGTGCGAAAAATCGAAGTCTACCACGAAGACTTACCGTGCAGAAGTCGCCTAAGGGTGCAGCCGGATTAGCACAATAAGTGCGAAAAATCGAAGTCTACCACGAAGACATACCGTGCAGAAGTCGCCTAAGGGTGCAGCCGGATTAGCACAATAAGTGCGAAAAATCGAAGTCTACCACGAAGACTTCCCGTGCAGAAGTCGCCTAAGGGCGCAGCCGGACTAGCACAATAAGTGTGAAAAATCGATGTCTACCGCGAAGACTTACCGTGCAGAAGTCGCCCAAGGGCGTAGCCGGACTAGCACAATAACTGCGAAAAATCGAAGTCTACCGTGAAGACTTACCGTGCAGAAGTCGCCCAAGGGCGCAGCCGGACTAGCACAATAAGTGCGAAAAATCGAAGTCTACCGCGAAGACTTACCGTGCAGAAGTCGCCTAAGGGTGCAACCGGACTAGCACAACAAGTGCGAAAAACCGAAGTCTACCGCGGAGACTATCCGTGCAAAAGTCGCATACGGGCGCAGCCGGGCTAGCACAATAGCAATTACACCTGTCCGTGCAACAGTCCGAGCAAAGACCGGCTACACGCACACCAGTCCAGCATAACAATTACACCTGACCAAGTACGTAACGCCTTCGCTAGCATAGCCGAATGTGCGAGGGCACACAACTTCATCATACAAGCCGTTACACATGTACAAGCGAGGGCATCACACTCTACATCGGCTCAGCCTTCGGAATAATTCCCATCTCCCTATAGTTGAATAACATTATCCTAAGCTCCTCTCCCGCAAAAAGACTCCGCAACTCCCCCTCACCTGTACTCACGGCGGCTGGCAAGGACAACAGTTCCTGTCGGCCGGCCCTACTCACACGAAGTCGACCGCCGTCCGCCCCACTCACTCTGCGCTTCGCAACCGCCCTTCACCGCCTACGCCCAGTACTCGGACCAGGCACATCTTCTGCATCCGTAGCGCGCGGTGAAGCCTCCGCCGCTGCCACATCCAAGGCCGCAAAGTAGTCCAAGTCCTCATCCGATGACTCCTCAGTCCACTCAACCGAGCTCCCAGAGTCACCAAAATCAGAAAACTTAGATGTAGATCCATCCGATTTATTACCATCATCCACGGTCGAAGCCGCCAAAAAATTAGTAGTGGCAGTTGCGTGCGCAGGCCGAAAATCTTGAACCTGCGCAGCAACCAAGATTCAGCAACATATCCAAAATTCCCTAACTACCCACACCCACTACGCCACATGCGAAGACCCAGCCGTCGCGGGAGCCTCCGCCGTCGCCTCCGCCGCCACCGTCGCAGGATCTTCAACCCTCGGCGCAGCAGTTGGCGGCGGGCCTTCGCCGGCTGCAGCGGCTGCGGGGACATCAGGAACGCCTTCGGCGGTCTCCAGGGGCTTCAGGGGTGCCTTCGGCGGTCTCCGGGAGCGGCTCCAGGGCGGCCTCCGCCGGGTTCGACTCCGGGTCAGGCAGCATGGTGTTCAAAGCCCCAAAGTCATCCACCCTCTCACCACGCACCGCCTGAGACACAGCACACAAATTCAGCAAACCCATACATAGCCCACATCCAACAAACACCAAATAAAGGTCAGTCATTACCTGACCCCTCGCCGTCTCGGCCCGTTCCCTGACCACCTCTCGATCGTGGGGGCCCCACATCCGGTCATAGAGGGCTTCGGCGGATTCCTTCACTACAGAGTCCTCGACCTTGTAGATATCACGCTCGAAATCTTCATCAGCTTGGTCGAAGACTTCATAGTGTTGGCACCCTTCGCGAGAGAGCGCGTTCATCGCCCCCTCGCAGGTGACCAGGGAAGCATAAGACATAAACCCCTCCACGATGGTGGGGAGCGCCTGCAACTTCTCCTGAACCCACTCCAGGCAGCGAAGTCCGGGCTCTCGGTCCGGCACTTCGAACTCAGCGGTCCGCGCGCCCAGCTCATGGTATGAATCCATAAGTTGTTTGCGAGTCCGCACAGCCTCCGTGCGCGTCGCGGCTTCGGCCCTCTCCACACGGCTCTGCAGGGCGCGGAGCCGCTCCTCCAACTGCTCGGTGCGCTCCCTGGCAAGACCGCCCTCCACCCGTGCCAAATTGGCCTCCGCCTGCGCAGCCTGCGCCTTGGCGAGGGCCTCATTGGCCTCCCTCCTCTCCTCCGCAAGTTGGAGCCGGAGGTTAGTCTTCTCCCCCTCCAGCGCGGCCACCTTGTCCGCCAGCTTGCGGCACTTGCTGTCGGCGGCCGATTTTTCCCGGACGGTGTCGGCATGTTGCGTCCGAAGTCTCTCGACTTCGGCAGACACAACTGCCGTGAGGGCCCCCGACGCCGCGTGGTCTGCGAAGTTAGACGCCTGCAAAACACACGTAAGACCACAGCCCCAACGAAGCGAAAAAAACGAACCGAAGTCTAGCTCAATGTACCTGACTTAGTGCCTCCTTCATCTCCTTCAGCCGGCGGGACACAGCGCCCGACTCGTCCCTCACAGCAGCAAGTGCCGGCATCTCGCCGCCAGCACTAAGAGCACCACCCTTCGCCTTTGGCACTACGGCAGCCGCCGTGGTCGCCGCGGCAGGCGGAACAACGACAAGTTGGCCTTCGTCCGACCCTGCGACGTATCAACAAATTTAGAAAAAAAAGACGAGCCAGCGCCTTACCAACAAGATAGTCTTCCACACTAATGTCGGTGGCGAAGTCGGCGACGCGCTTGCCCGGCGGCGGCAACCCTCGGGCTGCCTTAACGGCCTCCGGCACCCTGCCGGACACCGGTGCAGCCTTCGCAGTCTTGGAACCACCGGCGACAGCCGCAGCCTCCGGCGCCCTGCTGGATGCAGGGACGGCCGACTTCGCCGCCAGCGGCGGCAGGCCTCCGCCGGGGGCAGTAGCCTTCGCAGCCCCCTGCTGCCTCTTCGGCCTGGCTTCATGAAGCCTGACGACCGCCTGGCGCTTCTGTGCAGCTCCTTGGCGATCCTTGTCCATCACTGCCGACACAACAGCAGCAATATTCCGCCCGTAAGGAAACACTTTCCACTCACGAACCATGCGAGATGTAAAAAAGTCTTCGCCGGCCGCGCGGGGGATAGGAACATTCCTAGGCCACCAACCCCCGGTAACCCTCAGCATCCGCGCCGAAGACTCCCGGAGCTCGGCCGAAGACATCCTTCCCCCCGGGGCCGCGCATGTCCTCATCAATTCTATAGCAAAACCATCAGAAACCCCAAGTCCTCCCATAGCAGTACCTAGTTTCCTCTTCTTAGAGGACGGGGCGACCGCCGGCGCGGGGTCGTCTCCAGACTCTACCACCGGTTTCTTCCCGCGACGATCCACATCGTCCTGGCCGGGATAACCGCCATACGGCAGTCCATTTAATTCAAAAACCCTGTTCAAACGGTCATTCGACCCGCGGATACCCAGCTACGCTGGCCCTCTGTCCTCTGCACGTACCGACCAACGATCCGCACCGCCCCATCCTCCGCCTCACGCACAAAGGCGGCCGGATCGCGGTTATGCAGATCCAGCGCGAAGACAGGACTTCGCACTAGCATCCCACCATGGGAAGGCATCCGGCGAGGGCACACTTCGCCCAACGACTAGCCATGCGCCAAAGGCCATACCCCGTACGCAATAAATTCTTCAACCAAATCCCGCCCACTGCTCAGGCCGGCGGCGCACCGAAGGGCCCCTTCGTCCGCATCCTCCTCCGCCACTTCAAAAGGCGGGTATGCTGAGTAGAAATGCGAGCACATCTCAGACACGGGGAGCCCTGGCTGGTCTTCGACGGTACCCTCCGCAACGTAGAACCAAAAATCTTGCCAATTGCCCCACTTGTTGCGGGCGCAGGGAACCAACTCCACTACCTCCATCGTGGTCTTGCCGGTCTTCGGCGTAAATGTACAGGTCCCAAACTGGGCAACTTCATCCCCAATCATCCTCTTCTACCAGTGCAGGAAATAGTACTTCGCGAAGACTTCGACTGATGGCTGTCCGCCGTACGAAGTCGTCGCCCAGACATACTTCGACAGTGCCACCACGGCATTCGGAGTCAGCTGATGGATTTGAACGCTAAATCTGCGCAGGACTTCTCCAACAAATCGGTGCACAGGCAGGCAGAGACCGACGGCGAAGAACGCCTCGAACACAACCAACTCACCTTCCGGCGCGGGGACTTCCTCCGTCCCCGGGACACGGGCGACTCCGCTGTCAAAGTAACCCAGCCGCTGCATATCTTGCACGCGGACCGACGACATCCGCGACACACCAAATCCACCGTATCGCCGGCGCGCAACTCCTCCGCCGCCAAAGTACTCAGCGTTTCTTTAGACGACGCGTCGGCTGGCGGCGTAGCGGCAGCGGAAGAAGAAGAGGTCGGCATCGCTACGTACCGTCGGCGGCGGCGGGCGGTTTGCTTCACTCGAGCCAGATCTCCGGCGAACAGGAGCAAGGAGGGCAGACGAGCAGCAAGACGGTGGAAAAGGCGGCTTGGGTTTTCACGGAGCGCGGAAGGATAAAGTTCAAAACGCGCCGCCCCCCGCCCCCTTTTATACACAGGGCGCGGCACTTCAGGAAACCCGCAGTCCAACAGTACGGTGTCAATCAACGGTCATGTCAAAAACCCCCGCGGTACCACTTCGAGCGAGGGCAGCGTCTCCACCATCTAGCGACGTCTTCGGCACCAGATGACTTAGTCGAACTGGTCCCTCGGAGGGCAAATGTTGGGGCGAAGGCGAAGACGTCACCCTCCGCTCGAGGCCTTCGCCGTGGTCGTCGGTCCAACGGAGACAAGACAACGGGCGAAGGCATCCTTCGCTCCATACAACATCGGGCGAAGACCTACAACGAGGTCATCCCACCGTGCGGCCTTGTCCAGCATGGAGGCCCACGAGAGATCCGGCCCATTGCCGCAGGCCCTGCGTGGCCACTACGTGTACGGGCCTAATTTGTAAAGGCGCCTCTGTAATTAAAGTCTGTAACCCCGCTTTATGGGAATATTCTAGGGATAACCTAGGTGTCTGAGGGCACATGCGTCCTTAACACAAGACGCTGGGCACTCGGATACCTATAAATACCCCCGCACAGTGCCCTTAAGAGGCTAGGTTAACAGAGCTATTGCCATCTTGCGCGAGAACCCTGTTTACGTCACTACTCCCGTTGGATCCCCTTGCAGCAGAGAGCAAGTTCCAACAATGGTCTCCACCAAAAATCCAAGAATGTGATCTATGGCAAGGAAACATATCTGGGGTGAGGTGTACGAGGCTCTGGTCGATGATCAATAGCCACACAACCCCCATTTTGTCGAAAATAGCCATGAACGACCATTTTCAATAATACCGAAGGCTAACATGTACGAATTTTTGACCAAGAAATGGTCTCCACCAGAAATCCAAGAATGTGATCTATGGCAAGGAAACTTATGTGGGGTGAGGTGTACGAGCCTCTGGTCGATGATAAATGGCCACACAACCCCCATTTTTGATGAAAATAGCCATGAACGACCATTTTCAATAATACTAGAGGCTGACACCTACGGTTTTTTTTACCAAGAAATGGTCTCCACCAGAAATCCAAGAATGTGATCTATGGCAAGGAAACATATGTGGGGTGAGGTGTATGAGCCTCTGGTTGATGATCAATGGCCACACAACCCCATTTTTGTCGAAAATAGCCATGAACGACCATTTTCAATAATACCGAAGGCTAACACCTACGGATTTTTGACCAAGAAATGGTCTCCACTAGAAATCCAAGAATATGATCTATGGCAAGGAAACATATGTGGGGTGTGGTGTACGAGCCTCTGGACGATGATCGATGGCCACACAACCCCTATTTTTGTCGAAAATAGCCATGAACAACCATTTTCAATGACACTTAAGGCTAACACCTACGGATTTTTGACCAAGAAATGGTCTTCACCATGAATCCAAGAATGTGATCTATGGCAAGGAAACATATGTGTAGTGAGGTCTATGAGCCTCTGGTCGAATATCAATGGCCACACAACCCCCATCTTTGTCGAAAATAGCCATGAACGACCATTTTCAATAGTACCGAAGGCTAACACATTCGGATTTTTGACCAAAAAATGGTCTCCACCAGAAATCAAAGAATGTGATCTATGGCAAGGAAACATATGTGGGGTGAGGTTTACGAGCCTCTGGTTGATGATCATTGGCCACACAACCCCCATTTTTGTCGAAAATAGCCATGAACGACCATTTTCAATAATACCGAAGGCTAACACCAACTGATTTTTGACCAAGAAATGGTCTCCACCAAAAATCCTAGAATGTGATCTCTAGCAAGAAAACATATGTGGGGTGACGTGTACGAGCCTCTGGTCGATGATCAATGGCCACACAAACCCCATTTTTGTCGAAAATAGCCATGAACGACCATTTTCAATGACACTGAAGGCTAACACCTACGGATTTTTGACCAAGAAATGGTCTCCACATTAAATCCAAGAATGTCATCTATGGCAAGGAAACATATGTGTAGTGAGGTGTATGAGCCTTTGGTCGAATATCAATGGCCACACAACCCCCATTTTTGTCGAAAATAGCCATGAACGACCATTTTCAATAGTACCGAAGGCTAAAACATTCAGATTTTTGACCAAGAAACGGTCTCCACCAGAAATCAAAGAATGTGATCTATGGCAAGGAAACATATGTGGGGTGAGGTTTACGAGCCTCTGGTCGATGATCAATGGCCACACAACCCCCATTTTTGTCGAAAATAGCCATGAATGACCATTTTCAATAATACTGAAGGCTAACACGTACAGATTTTTGACCAAGAAATGGTCTCCACCGGAAATCCAAGAATGTGATCTATGGCAAGGAAACATATATGGGGTGAGGTGTACGAGCCTTTGGTCGATGATCATTGGCCACACAACCCCCATTTTTGTCGAAAATAGTCATGAATGACCATATTCAATAATACCGAAGGCTAACACGTACGGATTTTTGACCAAGAAATGGTCTCCACCAGAAATCCAAGAATGTGATCTATGGCAAGGAAACATATGTGGGGTGAATTGCACGAGCCTCTGGTCGATGATAAATGGCCACACAACCCCCATTTTAGTCGAAAATAGCCATGAACGACCATTTTCAATAATACTGAAGGCTAACACCAACAGATTTTTGTCCATGGAATGGTCTCCTCCAGAAATCCAAGAATGTGATATATGGAAAGAAAACATAAGTGGGGTGAAGTGTACGAGCCTCTGGTCGATGATCAATGGCCACACAACCCCCATTTTTGTCGAAAATAGCCATGAACGACCATTTTCAATGACACTAAAGGCTAACACCTATGGATTTCTGACCAAGAAATGGTCTCCACCATAAATCCAAGAATGTGATCTATAGCAAGGAAACATATGTGTAGTGAGGTGTATGAGCCTCTGGTCGAAGATCAATGGCCACACAACCCCCATTTTTGTGGAAAATAGCCATGAATGACCATTTTCAAAAATACCAAAGGCTAACACATTCAGATTTTCGCCCAAGAAATGGTCTCCACCAGAAATCCAAGATTGTGATCTATGGCAAGGAAACATATGTGGGGTGAGGTGTACGAGCCTCTGGTCGATGATCAATGGCCACACAACCCCCATTTTTGTCGAAAATAGCCATGAACGACCATTTTCAATAATACCGAAGGGTAACATGTACGAGTTTTTGACCAAGAAATGGTCTCCACCAGAAATCCAAGAATGTGATCTATGGCAAGGAAACATATGTGGGTGAGGTTTATGTGCCTCTAGGCGATGATAAATGGCCACACAACCCCCATTTTTTATGAAAATAGCCATGGGCGACCATTTTCAATAATACTAGAGGCTAACACCTACGGATTTTTGTCCAAGAAATGGTCTCCACCAGAAATCCAAGAATGTGATCTATGGCAAGGACATATATGTGGGGTGAGGTGTATGAGCCTCTGGTCGATGATCAATGGCCACACAACCCCCATTTTTGTTGAAAATAGCCATGAACGACCATTTTCAATAATACCAAAGGCTAACACCTACGGATTTTTGACCAAGAAATGGTCTCCACCAGAAATCCAAGAATGTGATCTACGGCAAGGAAACTTATGTGGGGTGAGGTGTATGAGCCTCTGGTCGACGATCAATGGCCACACAACCCTAATTTTTGTCAAAAATAGCCATGAACGACCATTTTCAATGACACTGAAGGCTAACACCTACGGATTTTTGACCAAGAAATGGTCTCCACCACAAATCAAGAATGTGATCTATGGCAAGGAAACATATGTGTAGTGAGGTGTCTGAGCCTCTGGTCGAAGATCAATGGCCACACAACCCCCATTTTTGTCCAAAATAGCCATGAATAACAATTTTCAAAAATACCAAAGGCTAACACATTCGGATTTTTGCCCAAGAAATGGTCTCCACCAGAAATCCAAGAATGTGATCTATGGCAAGGAAACATATGTGGGGTGATGCGTACGAGCCTCTGGTTGATGATCAATGGCCACACAACCCCCATTTTGCCGAAAATAGCCATGAACGACCATTTTCAATAATTCCGAAGGCTAACACGTACGAGTTTTTGACCAAGAAATGGTCTCCACCAGAAATCCAAGAATGTGATCTATGGCAAGGAAACATATGTGGGGTGAGGTTTATGAGCCTCTAGTCGATGATAAATGGCCACACAACCCCCATTTTTTATGAAAATAGCCATGAGCGACCATTTTCAATAATACTAGAGGCTAAGACCTACGGATTTTTGACCAAGAAATGGTCTCCACCTGAAATCCAAGAATGTGATCTATGGCAAGGAAACATATGTGGGGTGAGGTGTACGAGCCTCTGGTCGATCATCAATGGCCACACAACCCCCATTTTGCCGAAAATAGCCATGAACGACCATTTTCAATAATACCGAAGGCTAACACGTACGAGTTTTTGACCAAGAAATGGTCTCCACCAGAAATCCAAGAATGTGATCTATGGCAAGGAAACATATGTGGGGTGAGGTTTATGAGCCTCTAGTCTATGATAAATGGCCACACAACCCCCATTTTTTATGAAAATAGCCATGAGCGACCATTTTCAATAATACTAGAGGCTAAGACCTACGGATTTTTGACCATGAAATGGTCTCCACTAGAAATCCAAGAATGTGATCTATGGCAAGGAAACATATGTGGGGTGAGGTGTATGAGCCTCTGGTCGATGATCAATGGCCACACAACCCCCATTTTTGTCGAAAATAGCCATGAACGACCATTTTCAATAATACCGAAGGCTAACACCTACGGATTTTTGACCAAGAAATGGTCTCCACCAGAAATCCAAGAATGTGATCTATGGCAAGGAAACATATGTGGGGTGAGGTGTATGAGCCTCTGGTCGACGATCAATGGCCACACAACTCTAATTTTTGTCGAAAATAGCCATGAACGACCATTTTCAATGACACTGAAGGCTAACACCTACAGATTTTTGACCAAGAAATGGTCTCCACCATAAATCCAAGAATGTGATCTATGGCAAGGAAACATATGTGTAGTGAGGTGTATGAGCCTCTGGTCGAAGATCAATGGCCACACAACCGCCATTTTTGTCGAAAATAGCCATGAATGACCATTTTCAAAAATACCAAAGGACATTCGGATTTTTGCCCAAGAAATGGTCTCCACCAGAAATCCAAGAATGTGATCTATGGCAAGGAAACATATGTGGGGTGAGGTGTACGAGCCTCTGGTCGATGATCAATGGCCACACAACCCCCATTTTGCCGAAAATAGCCATGAACGA
This sequence comes from Zea mays, assembly GCF_902167145.1. NCBI lineage: Eukaryota > Viridiplantae > Streptophyta > Magnoliopsida > Poales > Poaceae > Zea > Zea mays. Next base: position 200,912,687 of record NC_050100.1, read on the forward strand.
CCATTTTCAATAATACCGAAGGCTAACACGTACGAGTTTTTGACCAAGAAATGGTCTCCACCAGAAATCCAAGAATGTGATCTATGGCAAGGAAACATATGTGGGGTGAGGTTTATGAGCCTCTAGTCGATGATAAATGGCCACACAACCCCCATTTTTTATGAAAATTGCCATGAGCGACCATTTTCAATAATACTAGAGGCTAACACCTACGGATTTTTGACCAAGAAATGGTCTCCACCAGAAATCCAAGAATGTGATCTATGGCAAGGAAACATATGTGGGGTGAGGTGTATGAGCCTCTGGTCGATGATCAATGGCCACACAACCCCCATTTTTGTCGAAAATAGCCATGAACGACCATTTTCAATAGTACCGAAGGCTAAAACCTACAATTTTTGACGAAGAAATGGTCTCCACCAGAAATCCAAGAATGTGATCTACGACAAGGAAACATATGTGGGGTGAGGTGTATGAGCCTCTGGTCGACGATCAATGACCACACAACCCTAATTTTTGTCGAAAATTGCCATGAATGACCATTTTCAATGACACCGAAGGCTAACACCTACAGATTTTTTCCCAAGAAATGGTCTCCACCAGAAATCCAAGAATGTGATCTATGGCAAGGAAACATATGTGGGGTGAGGTGTACGAGCCTCTGGTAGATGATCAATGGCCACACAACCCCCATTTTGTCGAAAATAGCCATGAACGATAATTTTCAATAATACCGAAGGCTAACACGTACGAATTTTTGACCAAGAAATGGTCTCCACCAGAAATCCAAGAATGTGATCTATGACAAGGAAACATATGTGGGGTGAGGTGTACGAGCCTCTGGTCGATGATAAATGGCCACACAACCCCCATTTTTGTCGAAAATAGCCATGAACGACCATTTTCAATAATACCGAAGGCTAACACCAACGGATTTTTGACCAAGAAATGGTCCCCACCAGAAATCCAAGAATGTGATCTATGGCAAGAAAACATATGTGGGGTGAAGTGTACGAGCCTCTGGTCGATGATCAATGGCCACACAAACCCCATTTTTCTCGAAAATAGCCATGAACAACCATTTTCAATGAAACGGAAGGCTAACACCTACGGATTTTTGACCAAGAAATGGTTTCCAACATAAATCCAAGAATGTGATATATGGCAAGGAAACATATGTGAGGTGAGGTGTACAAGCCTCTGGTCGATGATAAATGGCCACACAACCCCCATTTTATATGAAAATAGCCATGAACGACCATTTTCAATAATACCGAAGGCTAACACCTACGGATTTTTGACCAAGAAATGGCCTCCACCAGAAATCCAAGAATGTAATCTATGGCAAGGAAACATACGTGGGGTAAGGTGTATGAGCCTCTGGTCGATGATCAATGGCCACACAACCCCCATTTTTGTCGAAAATAGCCATGAACGACCATTTTCAATAATACCGAAGGCTAACACCTACGGATTTTGGACCAAGAAATGTTCTCCACCAGAAATCCAAAATGTGATCTATGGCAAGGAAACATATGTGGGGTGAGGTGTATGAGCCTCTGGTCGATGATCAATGGCCACACAACCCCCATTTTTGTCGAAAATAGCCATGAACGATCAATTTCAATGACACTGAAGGCTAACACCTACGGATTTTTGACCAAGAAATGGTCTCCACCATAAATCCAAGAATGTGATCTATGGTAAGGAAACATATGTGTAGTGAGGTGTATGAGCCTCTCGTCGAAGATCAATGGCCACAAAGCCCATTTTTGTCGAAAATAGCCATGAATGACCATTTTCAATAATACCAAAGGCTAACACATTCAGATTTTTTCCCAAGAAATGGTCTCCACCAGAAATCCAAGAATGTGATCTATGGCAAGGAAACATATGTGGGGTGAGGTGTACGAGTCTCTGGTCGATGATCAATGGCCACACAACCCCCATTTTTGTCGAAAATAGCCATGAACGACCATTTTCAATGACACTGAAGGCCAACACTCACGGATTTTTGACCAAGAAATGGTCTCCACCAGAAATCAAAGAATGTGATCTATGGCAAGGAAACATATGTGGGGTGAGGTTTATGAGCCTCTGGTCGATGATCAATGGCCACACAACCCCCATTTTTGTCGAAAATCGCCATGAATGACCATTTTCAATATTACCGAAGGCTAACATGTACGGATTTTTGACCATGAAATGGTCTCCACCAGAAATCCAAGAATGTGATCTATGGCAAGGAAACATATGTGGGGTGAGGTGTACAAGCCTCTGGTCGATGATAAATGGCCACACAACCCCCATTTTAGACGAAAATAGCCATGAACGACCATTTTCAATAATATCGAAGGCTAACACCTACGGATTTTTGACCAAGAAATGGTCTCCACCATAAATCCAAGAATGTGATCTATGGCAAGGAAACATATGTGTAGTGGGGTGTATGAGCCTCTGGTCGAAGATCAATGGCCACACAACCCCCATTTTTGTCGAAAATAGCCATGAATGACCATTTTCAATAATACCGAAGGCTAACACATTCAAATTTTTGCCCAAGAAATGGTCTCCACCAGAAATCCAAGAATGTGATCTATGGCAAGGAAACATATGTGGGGTGAGGTGTATGAGCCTCTGGTCGATGATCAATAGCCACACAACCCCAATTTTGTCGAAAATATCCATGAACGACCTTTTCAATAATACTGAAGGCTAACACGTACGAATTTTTGACCAAGAAATGGTCTCCACCAGAAATCCAAGAATGTGATCTATGGCAAGGAAACATATGTGGGGTGAGGTGTACGAGCCTCTGGTCGATGATAAATGGCCACACAACCCCCATTTTTGATGAAAATAGTCATGAACGACCATTTTCAATAATATCGAAGGCTAAGACCTAGCGATTTTTTTACCAAGAAATGGTCTCCACCAGAAATCCAAGAATGTGATCAATGACAAGGAAACATATGTGAGGTGAGGTGTATGAGCCTCTGGTCGATGATCAATGGCCACACAACCCCCATTTTTGTCGAAAATAGCCATGAACGACCATTTTCAATAATACCGAAGGCTAACACCTACGGATGTTTGACCAAGAAATGGTCTCCACCAGAAATCCAAGAATGTGATCTATGGCAAGAAAACATATGTGGAGTGAAGTGTACGAAGCTCTGGTTGATGATCAATGGCCACACAACCCCCTTTTTTGTCGAAAATAGCCATGAACGACCATTTTCAATGACACTGACGGCTAACACCTACGGATTTTTGACCAAGAAATGGTCTCCACCATAAATCCAAGAATGTGATCTATGGCAAGGAAACATATGTGTAGTGGGGTGTATGAGCCTCTGGTCGAAGATCAATGGCCACACAACCCCCATTTTTGTCGAAAATAGCCATGAATGACCATTTTCAATAATACCGAAGGCTAACACATTCGGATTTTTGCCCAAGAAATGGTCTCCACCAGAAATCCAAGAATGTGATCTATGGCAAGGAAACATATGTGGGGTGAGGTGTATGAGCCTCTGGTCGATGATTAATAGCCACACAACCCCAATTTTGTCGAAAATATCCATGAACGACCTTTTCAATAATACTGAAGGCTAACACGTACGAATTTTTGACCAAGAAATGGTCTCCACCAGAAATCCAAGAATGTGATCTATGGCAAGGAAACATATGTGGGGTGAGGTGTACGAGCCTCTGGTCGATGATAAATGGCCACACAACCCCCATTTTTGATGAAAATAGTCATGAACGACCATTTTCAATAATACCGAAGGCTAAGACCTACACATTTTTTTACCAAGAAATGGTCTCCACCAGAAATCCAAGAATGTGATCAATGACAAGGAAACATATGCGGGGTGAGGTGTATGAGCCTCTGGTCGATGATCAATGGCCACACAACCCCCATTTTTGTCGAAAATAGCCATGAACGACCATTTTCAATAATACCGAAGGCTAACACCTACGGATGTTTGACCAAGAAATGGTCTCCACCAGAAATCCAAGAATGTGATCTATGGCAAGAAAACATATGTGGAGTGAAGTGTACGAAGCTCTGGTTGATGATCAATGGCCACACAACCCCCTTTTTTGTCGAAAATAGCCATGAACGACCATTTTCAATGACACTGACGGCTAACACCTATGGATTTTTGACCAAGAAATGGTCTCCACCATAAATCCAAGAATGTGATCTATGGCAAGGAAACATATGTGTAGTGGGGTGTATGAGCCTCTGGTCGAAGATCAATGGCCACACAACCCCCATTTTTGTCGAAAATAGCCATGAATGACCATTTTCAATAATACCGAAGGCTAACACATTCGGATTTTTGCCCAAGAAATGGTCTCCACCAGAAATCCAAGAATGTGATCTATGGCAAGGAAACATATGTGGGGTGAGGTGTACGTGCCTCTGGTCGATGATCAATAGCCACACAACCCCCATTTTGTCGAAAATAGCCATGAACGACCTTTTCAATAATACTGAAGCCTAACACGTACGAATTTTTGACCAAGAAATGGTCTCCACTAGAAATCCAAGAATGTGATCTATGGCAAGGAAACATATGTGGGGTGAGGTGTACGAGCCTCTGGTCGATGATACATGGCCACACAACCCCCATTTTTGATGAAAATAGCCATGAACGACCATTTTCAATAATACTGAAGGCTAAGACATACGGATTTTTGACCAAGAAATGGTCTCCACCAGAAATCCAAGAATGTGATCTATGGCAAGGAAACATATATGGGGTGAGGTGTATGAGCATCTCGTTGATGATCAATGGCCACACAACCCCCATTTTTGTCGAAAATAGCCATGAACGACCATTTTCAATAATACCGAAGGCTAACACCTACGGATTTTTGACCAAGAAATGGTCTCCACCAGAAATCCAAGAATGTGATCTATGGCAAGGAAACATATGTGGGTGAGGTGTACGAGCCTCAGGTCGATAATCAATGGCCACACAACCCCCATTTTTGTCGAAAATAGCCATGAACGACCATTTTGAATGACACTGAAGGCTAACACCTACGGATTTTTGACCAAGAAATGGTCAACACCATAAATCCAAGAATGTGATCTATGGCAAGGAAACATATGCGTAGTGAGGTGTATGAGCCTATAGTCGAATATCACTGGCCACACAACCCCCATTTTTGTCGAAAATAGCCATGAACGACCATTTTCAATAGTACCGAAGGCTAACACATTCGTATTTTTGACCAAGAAATGGTCTACACCAGAAATCAAAGAATGTGATATATGGCAAGGAAACATATGTGGGGTGAGGTTTACGTTCCTCTGGTCAATGATCAATGGCCACACAACCCCCATTTTTGTCTAAAATACCATGAATGACCATTTTCAATAATACCGAAGGCTAAGACGTACGGTTTTTTGACCAAGAAATGGTCTCCACCAGAAATCCAAGAATGTGATCTATGGCAAGGAAACATATGTGGGGTGAGGTGTACGAGCCTCTTGTCGATGACAAATGGCCACACAACCCCCATTTTGTCGAAAATATCCATGAACGACCTTTTCAATAATACTGAAGGCTAACACGTACGAATTTTTGACCAAGAAATGGTCTGCACCAGAAATCCAAGAATGTGATCTATGGCAAGGAAACATATGTGGGGTGAGGTGTACGAGCCTCTGGTCGATGATAAATGGCCACACAACCCCCATTTTTGATGAAAATAGTCATGAACGACCATTTTCAATAATACCGAAGGCTAAGACCTACAGATTTTTTGACCAAGAAATGGTCTCCACCAGAAATCCAAGAATTTGATCAATGACAAGGAAACATATGCGGGGTGAGGTGTATGAGCCTCTGGTCGATGACAAAAGGCCACACAACCCCCATTTTAGTCGAAAATAGCCATGAACGACCATTTTCAATAATACCGAAGGCTAACACCTACGGATGTTTGACCAAGAAATGGTCTCCACCAGAAATCCAAGAATGTGATCTATGGCAAGAAAACATATGTGGGTTGAAGTGTACGAAGCTCTGGTTGATGATCAATGGCCACACAACCCCCTTTTTTGTCGAAAATAGCCATGAACGACCATTTTCAATGACACTGACGGCTAACACGTACGAATTTTTGACCAAGAAATGGTCTCCACCAAAAATCCAAGAATGTGATCTATGGCAAGGAAACATATGTGTAGTGGGGTGTATGAGCCTCTGGTCGAAGATCAATGGCCACACAACCCCCATTTTTGTCGAAAATAGCCATGAATGACCATTTTCAATAATACCGAAGGCTAACACATTCGGATTTTTGCCCAAGAAATGGTCTCCACCAGAAATCCAAAAATGTGATCTATGGCAAGGAAACATATGTGGGGTGAGGTGTACGAGCCTCTGGTCGATGATCAATAGCCACACAACCCCCATTTTGTCGAAAATAGCCTTGAACGACCTTTTCAATAATACTGAAGGCTAACACGTACGAATTTTTGACCAAGAAATGGTCTCCACCAGAAATCCAAGAATGTGATCTATGGCAAGGAAACATATGTGGGGTGAGGTGTATGAGCATCTCGTTGATGATCAATGGCCACACAACCCCCATTTTTGTCGAAAATAGCCATGAACGACCATTTGCAATGACACTGAAGGCTAACACCTAAGGATTTTTGACCAAGAAATGGTCAACACCATAAATCCAAGAATGTGATCTATGGCAAGGAAACATATGTGTAGTGAGGTGTATGAGCCTATAGTCGAATATCGCTGGCCACACAACCCCCATTTTTGTCGAAAATAGCCATGAACGACCATTTTCAATAGTACCGAAGGCTAACACATTCGGATTTTTGACCAAGAAATGGTCTACACCAGAAATCAAAGAATGTGATATATGGCCAGGAAACATATGTGGGGTGAGGTTTACATTCCTCTGGTCAATGATCAATGGCCACACAACCCCCATTTTTGTCTAAAATACCATGAATGACCATTTTCAATAATACCGAATGCTAACACGTACGGATTTTTGACCAAGAAATGGTCTCCACCAGAAATCCAAGAATGTGATCTATAGCAAGGAAACATATGTGGGGTGAGGTGTACGAGCCTCTGGTCGATGACAAATGGCCACACAACCCCCATTTTAGTCGAAAATAGCCATGAACGACCATTTTCAATAATACCGAAGGCTAACACCAACAGATTTTTGACCAAGAAATGGTCTCCACCAGAAATCCAAGAATGTGATCTATGGCAAGAAAACATATGTGGGTTGAAGTGTACGAGCCTCTGGTCGATGATCAATGGCCACACAACCCCCATTTTTGTCGCAAATAGCAATGAACGACCATTTTCAATGACACTGAAGGCTAACACCTACGGATTTTTGACCAAGAAATGGTCTCCACCATAAATCCAGGAATGTGATCTATGGCTAGGAAACATATGTGTAGTTGGGTGTATGAGCCTCTGGTCTAAGATCAATGGCCACACGACCCCCATTTTTCTCGAAAATAGCCATGAATGACCATTTTCAATAATACCGAAGGCTAACACATTCGGATTTTTGCCCAAGAAATGGTCTCCACCAGAAATCCAAGAATGTGATCTATGGCAAGGAAACATATGTGGGGTGAGGTGTACGAGCCTCTGGTCGTTGATCAATGGCCACGCAACCCCCATTTTGTCGAAAATAGCCATGAACGACCATTTTCAATAATACTGAAGGCTAACGCGTACGAATTTTTTACCAAGACATGGTCTCCACCAAAAATCCAAGAATGTGATCTATGGCAAGGAAACATATGTGGGGTGAGGTGTACGAGCCTCTGGTCGATGATACATGGCCACACAACCCCCATTTTTGATGAAAATAGCCATGAACGACCATTTTCAATAATACTGAAGGCTAAGACCTACGGATTTTTGACCAAGAAATGGTCTCCACCAGAAATCCAAGAATGTGATCTATGGCAAGGAAACATATATGGGGTGAGGTGTATGAGCATCTCATTGATGATCAATGGCCACATAACCCCCATTTTTGTTGAAAATAGCCATGAACGACCATTTTCAATAATACCAAAGGCTAACACCTACGGATTTTTTACCAAGAAATGGTCTCCACCAGAAATCCAAGAATGTGATCTATGGCAAGGAAACATATGTGGGTGAGGTGTACGAGCCTCAGGTCGATGATCAATGGCCACACAACCCCCATTTTTGTCGATAATAGCCATGAACGACCATTTTCAATGACACTGAAGGCTAACACCTACGGATTTTTGACCAAGAAATGGTCACCACCATAAATCCAAGAATGTGATCTATGGCAAGGAAACATATGTGTAGTGAGGTGTATGAGCCTATAGTCGAATATCACTGGCCACATAACCCCCATTTTTGTCGAAAATAGCCATGAACGACCATTTTCAATAGTACCAAAGGCTAACACATTCGGATTTTTGACCAAGAAATGGTCTCCACCAGAAATCAAAGAATGTGATCTATGGCAAGGAAACATATGTGGGGTGAGGTTTACGAGCTTCTGGTCGATGATCAATGGCCACACAATCCGCATTTTTGTCGAAAATAGCCTTGAATGACCATTTTCAATAATAGCGAAGGCTAACACGTACGGATTTTTGAATAAGAAATGGTCTCCACCAGAAATCCAAGAATGCGATCTATGGCAAGGAAACATACGTGGGGTGAGGTGTACGAGCCTCTGGTCGATGATAAATGGCCACACAACACCCATTTTAGTCGAAAATAGCCATGAACGACCATTTTCAATAATACCGAAGGCTAACTCCAACGGATTTTTGACAAGGAAATGGTCTCCACCAGAAATCCAAGAATGTGATCTATTGCAAGGAAACATATGTGGGGTGAGGTGTACGAGCCTCTGGTCGATAATAAATGGCCGCACAACACCCATTTTGGTCGAAAATAGCCATGAACGACCATTTTCAATAGTACTGAAGGCTAACACATTCGAATTTTTGACCAAGAAATGGTCGTGGTGAGGTTTACGAGCCTCTGCTCGATGATCAATGGCCACACAACCCCCATTTTTGTCGAAAATAGCCATGAATGACCATTTTCAATAATACCGAAGGCTAACACGTACGGATTTTTGACCAAGAAATGGTGTCCACCAGAAATCCAAGAATGCGATCTATGGCAAGGAAACATATGTGGGGTGAGGTGTACGAGCCTCTGGTCGATGATAAATGGCCACACAACACCCATTTTAGTCGAAAATAGCCATGAACGACCATTTACAATAATACCGAAGGCTAACACCAACGAATTTTTGACCAAGAAATGGTCTCCACCAGAAATCCAAGAATGTGATCTATGACAAGAAAACATATGTGGGGTGAAGTGTACGAGCCTCTGGTCGATGATCAATGGCGACACAACCCCCATTTTTGTCGAAAATAGCCATGAACGATCATTTTCAATGACACTGAAGGCTAATACCTATGGATTTTTGACCAAGAAATGGTCTCCACCATAAATCCAAGAATGTGATCAATGGCAAGGAAACATATGTGTAGTGAGGTGTATGAGCCTCTGGTCGAAGATCAATGGCCACACAACCCCCATTTTTGTCGAAAATAGCCATGAATGACCATTTTCAATAATACCGAAGGCTAACACATCCATAGGTGTTTGCCTTCGATATTATTGAAAATGGTTGTTGATGCAATTTTTGACAAAAATTGGGGTTGTGTAGCCATTGACCATCGAACAAAGGCTCGTACACCTGACCCCATATATGTTTCCTTGCCATAGGTCACATTCTTTGATTTCTAGTGGGGACCACTTCTTGGTCGAGATCCGTAGGTGTTAGCCTTCGATATTATTGAAAATGATCGTTCTTGCAATTTTGGACAAAAATGGGGGCTGTGTGGCAATTGATTATCAACCAGAGGCTCATACACTTGACCCCACATATGTTTCCTTGCCATAGATCACATTCTTGGATTTTTGGTGGAGGCCATTTCTTGGCCAAAAATCCGTTGGTGTTAGCCTCGGTAGTATTGAAAATGGGGGTTTTTTAGTCGATGACAATGTCCACACAACCCCATTTTTGTCGAAAAAAGCATGAACAACCATTTTCTATAATACCGAAGGCTAACACCTACGGATTTTTGACCTAGAAATGGTCTCCACCAGAAATCCAAGAATGTGACCTATGGAAAGGAAACATATGTGGGGTGAGGTGTATGAACCTCTAGTCGATGATCAATGGACACACAACCCCTATTTTTGTTGAAAATTGCATGAATGACCATTTTCAATAATAGTGAAGGCTAACACCTATGGATTTTTGATCAAGAAATGGTCTCTGCTAGAAATGCAAGAATGTGATCTATGGCAACGACACATATGTGGGTTCTGGTTTCTGAGCCTCTGGTCATTGGTAAATGGCCACACAACCCCCATTTTGACGAAAATAGCATGAACGACCATTTTCAATAATAACGAGGGCTAACACCTATGGATTTTTGACCAAGAAATGGCCTCCACCAGAAATCTAAGAATGTGATCTATGGCAAGGAAACATATGTGGATTGAGGTGTACGAGCCTCTGGTCCATGATTATTGGCCACACAACGCATATTTTTGCCGAAAATTGCATCAACGACCATTTACAATAACACCGAAGGCTAACACCTACAGATTTTTGACCAATAAATGGTCTCCACCAAAAATCCAAAAATGTGATCTATGGCATAGAAACATATGTGGGATGAGGTGTATGAGTCTCTAGTCGATGATCAATGGCCACACAACCCCCATTTTTGTCAAAAATAGCATGAACGACCATTTTCAATAATACCGAAGGATAACACCTATGGATTTTTGACTAAGAAATCGTCTCCACCAGAAATCTAAGAATGTGATCTATGGCAAGGAAAATATGTGGGGTATGGTGTACGAGCCTCTGGTCGATGATCAATGGCCACACAACCCCCATTTTGTCGAAAATAGCCAAGAACGACCATTTTCAATAATACCAAAGGCTAACGCCTACGGATTTTCGACCAAGAAATGGTCTCCACCAAAATACAAGAATGTAATCTATGGCAAGGAAACATATGTGGGGTGAGGTGTACGAGCCTTTGGTCAATGATAAATGGCCACACAAGCCCCATTTTGGTCAAAAATAGCATGAACGACCATTTTCAATAATACTGAAGGCTAACACCAACGGATTTTTCACTAAGAAATGGTCTCCACCAGAAATCCAAGAATGTGATCGATGGCAAGGAAACATATGTGGGGAGAGGTGTACGAGCCTCTGGTTGACGATCAAAGGCCACCCAACACCTATTTTTGTTGAAAATAGCATGAACGACCATTTTCAATAATTCTGAAGGCAAACACCTACGGATTTTTGACCAAGAAATGGTCTCCACCAGAAATCCAAGAATGTGATTTATCGCAAGGAACCATATGTGGGGTGAGGTGAACGAGCCTCTGGTCAATAATCAATGGCCACACAACCCCCATTTTTGTCGAAAATAGTAATGAACAACCATTTTCAATAATACCGAAGGCTAACACCTACGGATTTTTGACCAAGAAATGGTCTCCACCAGAAATCCAAGAATGTGATCTATGGCAAGGAAACATATGTGGGGTGAGGTGAACGAGCCTCTGGTCAATGATCAATTGCCACACGACCCCCATTTTTGTCGAAAATAGCCATGAACAACCATTTTCAATAATTCCAAAGGCATCAACGACCATTTCCAATAATACCGAAGGCAAACACCTTCGAATTTTTGACCAATAAATTGTCTCGACCAAAAATCCAAAAATGTGATCTATGGCATGGAAACATATGTGGGGTGAGGTGTACGAGCCTCTGGTCGATGATTAATGGTCACACAACACCTATTTTTGTCGAAAATGCCATGAACGACCATTTTCAATAATACCCATGGCTAACACCTATGGATTTTTGAACAAAAAATGGTCTCCACCAGAAATCCAAGAATGTGATCTATGGAAAGAAAACATACATGGCGTGAGGTGTATGAGCCTCTGGTCAATGATCAATGGCCACACAACTACCATTTTTGTCGAAAATAGCATGAAGGACCATTTTCAATTATACCGAAGGCTAACACCAACAGATTTTTGGCCAAGAAATGGTCTCCACCAGAAAACCAAGAATGTGATCTATGGCAAGGAAACCTATGTGGGGTGAGGTGTAGGAGCCTCTAGTCGATGATCAATGGCCACACAACCTTCATCTTTGCCGAAAATAGCCATGAAACGACCATTTTCAATAATACCAAAGGCTTACACCAACGGGTTTTTTACCAAGAAATGATCTCCACCAAAAATCCAAGAATTTGATCTATGGCAAGGAAACATATGTGGGGTCAGGTGTATGAGCCTTTGGTCGATGATCAATGGCTACACAACCCCCATTTTTGTCCAATATAGCAAGAACGAGCATTTTCAACAATACCGAAGGCTAACACCTACGGATTTTTGACCAACAAATGGACCCCACCAGAAATCCAAGAATGTGACCTATGGCAAGGAAACATATGTGGGGTCTGGTGTACGAGCCTTTGTTCGATGGTCAATGGCTACACAACCCCCATTTTGTCGAAAATAGAATGAACGACCATTTTTAATAATACCGAATGCTAGCACCTACAGATTTTTGACCAAGAAATGGTCTCCACCAAAAATCTAAAAATGTGACCTATGACAAGGAAACATATGTGGGGTCTGGCGTACAAGCCTCTGGTCGATGATCAATGGCCCCACAATCCCCATTTTGTCGAAAATAGCCATGAACGATCATTTTCAATATTACTGAAGGGTAACACCTAGGATTTTTACCAAGAAATGGTCTCCACCAGAAATCCAAGAATGTGATCCACGGTAAGGAAACATATGTGGGTGAGGTGTACGAGCCTCTGGTCGATGATCAAAGGCCACACAACCCCTATTTTTTCAAAAATAGAATGAACGACCATTTTCAATAATACCGAAGGCTAACACCAACGGATTTTTTACCAAGAAATGGTCTCACCAAAAATCCAAGAATGTGACATATGGCAAGGAAACATATGTGGGGTGAGGTGTACGAGTAACTGGTCGATGATCAATGGCCACACAACCCCCATTTTTGTCGAAAATAGCATGAACGATCATTTTCAATAATACCGAAGGTTAACACCTTCAGATTTTTGACCAAGAAAATGGTCTCCATAGAAATCCAAGAATGTGACCTATGGCAAGGAAACATAAGTGGGGTGAGGTGTACGAGCCTCTGGTCGATGATGAATGGCCACACAACCCCATTTTTGTCAGAAATTGCCTTGAACGAGCATTTTCAATAATACCAAAGGCTAACACCTACCGATTTTTGACCAAGAAATAGTCTTCGCCAGAAATCCAAGAATGTGAATTATGGGAAGGAAACATATGTGGGGTGAGGTGTACTCGAAACTGGTCGATGATCAATTGCCACACAACCCCCATTTTTGTCGAAAATAGCATGCACGACCATTTTCAATAATACCTACAGATTTTTGGCCAAGAAATGGTCTCCACCCGAAAACCAAGAATGTGATCTATCACAAGGAAACAAATGTGGGGTGAGGTGTACGAGCCTCTAGTCGATGATCAATGGCCAACACCTACAGATTCTTGACCAAGAAATGGTCTCCACCAAAAATCCAAGAATGTGATCTATGGCCAGGAAACATATGTGGGGTCAGGTTTATGGGCCTCTGGTCGATGATCAATGATCACACAACCCCTATTTGTGTCCAAAATAGCATGAATGACCATTTTCAATAATACCGAAGGCTAACACCAATGGATTTTTGACCAAGTAATGGCCTCCACCAGAAATCCAATGGGGTGAGGTGTACGAGCCTCTGGTCGATGATCAATGGCCACACAACACACATAAACTTAAACTCATATTGATGTGTTTATGTCCACTCAAGTAAAACATCACACATCATTATGCCACATCGTTTCTAAAAATAAAATAAAGACCATGGGAAATTTAGCCAAATTGCACGAGAGAACTGTCCAAACATGGGTTAAGGTTGTAAGGAATCTTCTTTCCACCAAACTATTGCTATTAAGTAGGAATATGAAGAATTCAAAACAATAGATCATCTTTTAAACTAAAAATGGCGTTTCCTTGATGTCAAGGGCATTGTATTCGCACCAGAGGGTATTAGAGTACAACTAGTGGATGAAGACGTTATTGGGCTAGCTAATGACCTTTTGTGATACCAGGTTTCCTATAATCCCCTCTATTCAAGGCATACCTAGATGGTTTTTATATCCACTCAAGAAAAACAACACACATCAATATGCCACATCGATTCTCAAAATAAAATAATGACCATGGAAAATTTATCCAAATTGAGTGAGAGAACTGTCCAAACATAGGTTAAGGTTGTAAGGCACATTTTTCCACCATATCGTTGCTAAAAAGTTGGAATATAGAGAATTCAAACAATAGATAACCTTTTAAACCACAAATGACGTTTCTATGATTTTGAGGGCACTATATTAGCACGAGAGGGTATTAGTGGGCAACTAGTGGATGAAGACGTTATTGGGCTAGCTAATGACTTTTGTGATACCAGGTTTCCAATAGTCCCCTCTATTCAAGGCATACCTAGATGGTGTTTATGTCCACTCAAGTATAACACCATACATCATTATGCCACACTGTTTCTCAAAGTAAAATAAAGACCATGGGAAATTTAGCCAAATTGCGTGAGAGAACTGACCAAATATAGGTTAAGGTTGTAAGACACCTTTTTTCCACCGTACAATTGCTAAAAAGTTGGAATATAAAGAATTCAAAACAATTGATCACCTTTTATACCACAAATGACGTTTCCCAGATGTCAAGGGCATTGTAATTGCACGTGAGGGTATTAGAGTACAACTAGTGGATGAAGACGTCATTGGGCTAGCAAATGACATTTTGTGATACCAGGTTTTCTATAATCCCCTCTATTCAAGGCATACCCACACGGTGTTTATGTCCACTCAAGAAAAACAAAACACATCAATATGCCACATTGTTTCTAAAAATAAAATAATGACCTTGGAAAATTTAGCCAAATTACGTGAGTGAACTGTACAAAGATAGGTTAAGGTTGTAAGGCACCTTTTTTCCACCATACAGTTGCGAAAAAGTTGGAATATAAAGAATTCAAAACAATAGATCACCTTTTAAACCTCAAATGACGTTTCTATGATATTGAGGGCATTGTATTCACAACTAGTGGATGATGACGTTATTGGGCTAGCTAATGACCTTTTGTGATACTAGGTTTCCTATAATCCCCTCTATTCAAGGCATACCTAGATGGTGTTTATGTCCACTCAAGTAAAACCCCGTACATCATTTTTGCCACATCATTTCTCAAAATAAAATAAAGACCATGGGAAATTTATCCAAATTGCGTGTGAGTTCTGTCCAAACATAGGTTACGGTTGTAAGGCACCTTTTTTCCACCATATAGATGCTAAAAGGTTGGAATATAAAGAATTCAAAACAATATATCACCTTTTAAACCTCAAATGTCGTTTCTATGATATTGAGGGCATTGTATTCACACGAGTGGGTTTTAGAGTACAACTAGTGGATAAAGACATTATTGGGCTAGCTAATGATCTTTTGCGATACCAGGTTTCCTATAATCCCCTCTATTCTAGGCACACCAAGATGGCGTTTCTGTCCACTCAAGTAAAACACCACACATCATTATGCCACATCATTTCTCAAAATATAATAAAGACCATGTGAAATTTAGCAAAATTGCGTGAGAGAACTGTCCAAACATAGGTTAAGGTTATATGACACCTTTTTTCACCATACAGTTGCTAAAATGTAGGAATATAAAGAATTCAAAGTAATAGATCAACTTTTAAACTAAAAATGACGTTTCCCTGATGTCAATGGCATTGTATTCACACGAGAGGGTATTAGAATACAACTACTGGATGAACACGTTAGTGGGCTAGCCAATGACCTTTTGTGATAACAGGTTTCCTATAACCCCTCTATTCAAGGCATACTTAGACGGTGATTATGTCCACTCAAGTAAAACACCACCCATCAATTTGCCACATCGTTTCTCAAAATCAAATAAAGACCATTGAAAATTTTGCCAAACTACATGGGAGAACTGTCCAAACATATGTTAAGGCTGTAAGGCACCTTTTTTCCACCATACAATTGCTAAAAAGTTTCAATATAAAGAATTCAATTCAATAGATCACCTTTTAAACCACAACTGACGTTTCCTTGATGTCAAGGGCATTGCATTGGCACAAGAGGGTATTAGAGTACAACTAGTGGATGAAGATGTCATTGGGCTAGCTAATGACCTTTTGTGATACCAGGTTTCCTATAATCCTCTCTATTCAAGGCATACCTAGTCGTGTTTATGTCCACTCAAGAAAAACAAAACACATCAATATGCCACATCATTTCTCAAAATAAAATAATGACCATGGAAAATTTAGCCAAATTACGTGAGTGAACTGTCCAAACATAGGTTAAGGTTGTACGACACCTTTTCCACCATATAGTTGCAAAAAAGTTGGAATATAAAGAATTCAAAACAATATATCACCTTTTAAACCTCAAATGATGTTTCTATGATATTGAGGGCATTGTATTCACACGAGACGGTATTAGAGTACAACTAGTGGATGAAGATGTTATTAAGCTAGCAAATGACCTTTTGTGATAGCAAAATACCTAAAATCCCCTCTATTTAACGCATACCTAGATGGTATTTGTGTCCACTCAAGTAAAACACCGCACATCATTATGCCACATCGTTTCTCAAAATAAAATAAAGACCATGGGAAATTTAGCCAAATTGCATGAGAGAACTTTCCAAACATAGGTTAATGTTGTAAGGCACTTTTTTCCACCATACAGTTGCTAAAAAGCAGGAATATAAAGAATTCAAAACAATAGATCACCTTTTAAACTAAAAATGATGTTTCCCAGATGTCAAGGGCATTGTATTCGCACGAGAGGATATTAGAGTACAACTAGTGGATAAAGATGTTATTGGGCTAGCTAATGACCTTTTGTGATACCAGGTTTCCTATAATCCCCTCTATTCAAGGCATACCTAGACGGTGTGAAAGGGAAATGTGCCCTTGGGCCATTTTTAAGTATTTTGGTGATTGAGTGCAAACACAAGTGCTTAAATGTGAAAATATGCCCATGGATGATCAAAGTGCAAATCACAAGTTAAGGTATGTTTCTAAGCCTTAGTACATTGGTTTTGTGTACTAATATATTTGTCTAAGTGTTAGAAACAGATAGAAGAAGAGAAGAGAAGACTTGGCTGTGTGCAGCCAAGGGGCTGCTTCGGTTTGAGGCACCGGACTGTCCGGTGGTGCACCGGACAGTGTCCGGTGGTGCACCGGACAGTGTCCGGTGCGCCAGGCTGCCTCGGCCGAAGAGGGCGCTCTCGGGTTTTTCTCCGGCGACTTCGGCTAAAATTCACCGGACTGTCCGGTGTGCACCGGACTGTCCGGTGAGCCAACGGTCGGCCGGGCCAACGGTCGGCCGCGCGATCGGCGCGCGACACGTGGCCGAGCCAACGGTCGGAAGGAAGCACCGGACTGTCCGGTGTGCACCGGACTGTCCGGTGCGCCAGATCTGCAACGGTCGGCAACGGTCGGCTTCGCCATTTAAGGAAACAAATCGGGCACCGGACAGTGTCCGGTGTGCACCGGACTGTCCGGTGTGCACCGGACTGTCCGGTGCTCCCGACGACAGAAGGCAAGGATGGCCTTCCGGATTTGCTCTCAACGGCTCCTAGCTGCCTTGGGGCTATAAAAGGAGCCCCTAGGCGCATGGAGGAGACACACAAGCAACCTTTGAGCATTCTTGATCATCCACACTAAGTCTCTGCGCATTCGTTTGTGTTTCTAAGTGATTCGAGCTCTGTTCTAAGTGAGAACTCTGAGATAGTCTTGTGAGCTCGATTCTTGGCCGTGTGTGTGCGCTTTTGCTGTGGATTTGTGTGTGTTGCTTCCCTCCCTTACTCTGTGTTTCATTTGTGATCATATACTTGTAAGGGCAAGAGACTCCAATTTGTGGAGATTCCTTGCAAACGGGATAGTGAAAGGAAAACAAAACACCGTGGTATTCAAGTGGGTCTTTGGACCGCTTGAGAGGGGTTGATTGCAACCCTCGTCCGTTGGGACGCCACAACGTGGAGTAGGCAAGCGTTGGTCTTGGCCGAACCACGGGATAAAACCACTGTGTCACTCTGTGCTTGATTCTCTTGTGGTACTGTGTTTTGTTGAGACTTCACCTTAGCCACTTGGCAATAATCGTGCTAACACTTAACAAGTTTTTGTGGCTTAAGTTTGAAGTTTTTACAGGATCACCTATTCACCCCCCCCTCTAGGTGCTCTCAATTGGTATCGGAGCCGTTCTCTTCAAGAAAGGGACTAACCGCCCGAAGAGATGGATCCTAAGGGGAAGGGAATTGTGATCAACGACAAGGAGAAGGAGTCCTTCGTCAATGAGCCAAGGGATGACAAGTCCAATGACTCGGGCTCGGGCCACAAGCGAAGAGATGGGAAGAAGAAGAAGACAAGACGCATCAAGGAGATCGTCTACTACGACAGCGATGAGTCCTCTTCTTCCCAAAAGGACGACGACCACGACAAACAAAGGAAACCGGTTAATTCGAACTTTTCATTTGATTATTCTCGTATTCCACATAGTTCGAATTCGCATTTGCTTTCCATTCCTCTTGGTAAACCTCCACATTTTGATGGGGAGGACTACGGATTTTGGAGTCACAAAATGCGTAGTCATTTATTCTCTCTCCATCCAAGCATATGGGAGATTGTAGAGAATGGAATGAAATTTGATAGCTCGGATAGCCCTATGTTTATCAATGAACAAATTCATAAAAATGCACAAGCTACTACTGTTCTCTTAGCATCTTTGTGCAGGGAAGAGTACAATAAGGTGAGCGGCTTGGACAATGCCAAGCAGATATGGGACACCCTCAAGATCTCTCACGAGGGGAACGACATCACCATGCTCACCAAGATGGAGTTGGTGGAGGGCGAGCTTGGACGATTCGCCATGATAAGGGGAGAAGAGCCAACTCAAACTTACAACCGGCTCAAGACCCTTATCAACAAGATAAGGAGCTACGGAAGCACGCGCTGGACGGATCACGACGTCGTCCGCCTAATGCTCAGGTCCTTTACCGTTCTTGATCCTCATTTGGTGAATAATATTCGTGAGAATCCCAGGTACACCAAAATGTCGCCCGAAGAAGTCCTAGGAAAATTCGTCAGCGGGCGAATGATGATCAAGGAGGCAAGGTATGTGGACGACGCCTTGAATGGTCCGATCAACGAGCCGCAACCTCTCGCTCTCAAGGCAACACGAAGCAAGGATGCGCTACCTAGCAAGGTGGCACAAATTGAGGCGGCCGGACTCAACGATGAAGAGATGGCTCTCATCATCAAGAGATTCAAGACGGCGCTAAATGGTCGCAAGGGGCAGCCAAGCAAGACCAAGACCAAGGGGAAGCGCTCATGCTTCAAATGCGGTAAGCTTGGTCATTTTATCGCTAACTGTCCCGATAATGAAAGTGACCAGGAAAAGGGGAACAAAAGAGAAAAGAAGAAGCAATACAAGAAGGCAAAGGGCGAGGCGCATCTAGGAAAGGAGTGGGACTCGGATTGCTCCTCCTCCGACTCCGACAACGAAGGACTCGCCGCCACTGCCTTCAACAAATCGGCTCTCTTCCCCAACGAGCGTCTCACATGTCTTATGGCAAGGGAGAAGAAGGTGAGTACTCAAGACTCCACTTATGCTTCTTCTAGTGATAGTGAGTCTAGTGATAAATGGATCAGCTACCACTTGAGAGATTTTGAAAATAGTAGAATAGAGTTTTTGTTTTGTCAAAAGCTTTTATTGTCTCTTATTGTCTCTTTTGTCAAAAGTTGACTTCTTGTGGGGAGAAGTATTGATTGTGGGAGATAGGGGGAGTTTTTGAAATCTTTGATCAATCTCTTTTGGAATGACTCTCTTTATGCTTCAACATGTGTGTTTTGACTTAGAGATAGAGATTTGAATTTGATTTGCAAAAACAAACCAAGTGGTGGCAAAGGATGATCCATATATGCCAAAATTGAATAAAACCAATTTGAGTTTTTATTTGAAGTGATTTTGCACTTGCTCTGGTTGCTTTATGTTGTGTTGGCATAAATCACCAAAAAGGGGGAGATTGAAAGGGAAATGTGCCCTTGGGCCATTTTTAAGTATTTTGGTGATTGAGTGCAAACACAAGTGCTTAAATGTGAAAATATGCCCATGGATGATCAAAGTGCAAATCACAAGTTAAGGTATGTTTCTAAGCCTTAGTACATTGGTTTTGTGTACTAATATATTTGTCTAAGTGTTAGAAACAGATAGAAGAAGAGAAGAGAAGACTTGGCTGTGTGCAGCCAAGGGGCTGCTTCGGTTTGAGGCACCGGACTGTCCGGTGGTGCACCGGACAGTGTCCGGTGGTGCACCGGACAGTGTCCGGTGCGCCAGGCTGCCTCGGCCGAAGAGGGCGCTCTCGGGTTTTTCTCCGGCGACTTCGGCTAAAATTCACCGGACTGTCCGGTGTGCACCGGACTGTCCGGTGAGCCAACGGTCGGCCGGGCCAACGGTCGGCCGCGCGATCGGCGCGCGACACGTGGCCGAGCCAACGGTCGGAAGGAAGCACCGGACTGTCCGGTGTGCACCGGACTGTCCGGTGCGCCAGATCTGCAACGGTCGGCAACGGTCGGCTTCGCCATTTAAGGAAACAAATCGGGCACCGGACAGTGTCCGGTGTGCACCGGACTGTCCGGTGTGCACCGGACTGTCCGGTGCTCCCGACGACAGAAGGCAAGGATGGCCTTCCGGATTTGCTCTCAACGGCTCCTAGCTGCCTTGGGGCTATAAAAGGAGCCCCTAGGCGCATGGAGGAGACACACAAGCAACCTTTGAGCATTCTTGATCATCCACACTAAGTCTCTGCGCATTCGTTTGTGTTTCTAAGTGATTCGAGCTCTGTTCTAAGTGAGAACTCTGAGATAGTCTTGTGAGCTCGATTCTTGGCCGTGTGTGTGCGCTTTTGCTGTGGATTTGTGTGTGTTGCTTCCCTCCCTTACTCTGTGTTTCATTTGTGATCATATACTTGTAAGGGCAAGAGACTCCAATTTGTGGAGATTCCTTGCAAACGGGATAGTGAAAGGAAAACAAAACACCGTGGTATTCAAGTGGGTCTTTGGACCGCTTGAGAGGGGTTGATTGCAACCCTCGTCCGTTGGGACGCCACAACGTGGAGTAGGCAAGCGTTGGTCTTGGCCGAACCACGGGATAAAACCACTGTGTCACTCTGTGCTTGATTCTCTTGTGGTACTGTGTTTTGTTGAGACTTCACCTTAGCCACTTGGCAATAATCGTGCTAACACTTAACAAGTTTTTGTGGCTTAAGTTTGAAGTTTTTACAGGATCACCTATTCACCCCCCCCCCTCTAGGTGCTCTCACGGTGTTTATGTCCACTCAAATAAAACACCACATATTAATATGCCACATTGTTTCTCAATAAAACAAAGACCATGGAAAATTTAGCCAAATTGAGTGAGAGAACTGTCCAAACATAGGTTAAAGTTGTAAGGCACATTTTTCCACCATACGGTTGCTAAAAAGTTGGAATATAAAGAATTTAAAACAATAGATCACATTTTAAGCCACAAATGACGTTTCTATGATATTGAGGGCACTGTATTCGCACGAGAGGGTATTAGAGTACAACTAGAGGTTGAAGACGTTATTGGGCTAGCTAATAACTTTTTGTGATACCAGGTTTCCTATAATCCCTTCTATTCAAGGCGTACCTAGATTGTGTTTATGTCCACTCAAGGAAAACACCACACATCAATTTGCCACATCTTTTCTCAAAATAAAATAAAGACCATGCAAAATTTAGCCCAATGACGTCTTCATCGACTAACCCAATGTGCCTTACAACCTTAACCTATGTTTGGACTGTTCTCTCACTCAATTTGGCTAAATTTTCCATGGTCATTGTTTTATTTTGAGAAATGATGTGGCATATTGACGTGTGTTGTTTTTCTTGAGTGGACATAAACACCGTCTAGGTATGCCTTGAATGGAGGGGATTATAGGAAACCTAGTATTACAAAAGGTCATTAGCTAGCCCAATAACGTCTTCATCCACTAGTTGTACTCTAATACCCTCTGGTGCGAATACAATGCCCTTGACATCAGGGAAACGTCATTTTTAGTTTAAAAGGTGATCTATTGTTTTGAATTCTTTATATTCCTACTTATTAGCATCTTTTTGGTGGAAAAAAAGGTGTCTTACAACCCTAACCTATGTTTGGAAAGTTCTCTCGTGCAATTTGGAAAATTTCCCATGGTCTTTATTTTATTTTGAGAAATGATGTGGCATAATGATGTGCGATGTTTTACTTGAGTGGACATAAACACCATCTAGATATGCCTTAAATAAAAGAAATTATAGGAAACCTGGTATCACAAAAGGTCATTAACTAGCCCAATAACGCCTTCATCCGCTAGTTGTACTCTAATACCCTCTCGTGTGAATACAATGCCCTCAATATCATAGAAACGTCATTTGAGGTTTAAAAGGTGATCTATTGTTTTGAATTCTTTATATTCCAACTTTTTAGCAACTGTATGGTGGAAAAAATTGCCTTAAAACCTTAACCTATGTTTGGACAGTTCACTCAGGCAATTTGGCTAAATTTTCCATAGTCTTTATTTTATTTTTAGAAATGATGTGTCATATTGATGTGTGGTGTTTTACTTGAGTGGACATAAACACCATCTAGGTATCCCTTGAATAGAGGGGATTATAGGAAACCTGGTATCACAAAAGGTCATTATCTAGCCCAATGACATCTTCATCCACTAGTTGTACTCTAATACCCTCTCATCCGAATATAATGCCCTTGACATCAGGGAAACATCATTTGTGGTTTAAAAGTTGATCTATTGTATTGAATTCTTTATATTCCAACTTTTTATCATCTTTATTTTATTTTGAGAATCGATGTGGCAAATTGATGTGTGGCGTTTTACTTGAGTGGACATAAACACCGTTTAAGTATTCCTTGAATAGTGGGGATTATAGGAAACCTGTTATCACAAAAGATCATTAGCTAGCCCACTAGCGTCTTCATCCAATAATTGTACTCTAATACCCTCTCGTGTGAATACAATGCCTTTAATATCATAGAAACACTATTTTTTGTTTCAAACATGATCTATTGTTTTGAATTCTTTATATTCCAACTTTTTAGCATCTGTATGGTGGAAAAAAGGTGTCTTACAACCTTAACCTATGTTTGGACAGATCTCTTACGCAATTTGGCTAAATTTCCTATTGTCTTTATTTTATTTTTAGAAACGATGTGGCGTAATGATGTGTGATGTTTTACTTGAGTGGACATAAACACCATCTAGGTATGCCTTTAATACAGGGGATTATAGGAAACCTAGTATCACAAAAGGTCATTAGCTAGCCCAATAACGTCTTCATCCACTAGTTGTTCTCGAATACCCACTCGTCTGAATACAATGTCCTCAATATCATAGAAACGTCATTTGAGGTTTAAAAGGTGATCTATTGTTTTGTATTCTTTATACTACAACCTTTTCACAACTTTATGGTGGAAAAAAGGTGACATACAACTATAACCTATGTTTGGACAGATCTCTCACGCAATTTTTCTAAATTTCCCATGGTCTTTATTTTATTTTATTTTGAGAAACGATGTGGCATAATGATGTGCGGTGTTTTACTTGAGTGGACATAAACACCACCTAGGTATGCCTTGAATAGAGAGGATTATAGGAAACCTGGTATCACAAAAGGTCAGTAGCTAGCCCAATAATGTCTTCATCCACTAGTTGTACTCTAATACCCTCTCATGTGAATACAATGCCCTCAATATCATGGAAACATCATTTGTGGTTTAAAAGATGATCTATTGATTAGAATTCTTTATATTCCAACTTTTTAGCAACTGTATGGTGGAAAAAAGGTGCCTTACAACCATAACCAATGTTTGGACAATTCACTCATGCAATTTGGCTAAATTTTCCATGGTCTTTATTTTATTTTGAGAAACGTTGTGGCATATTGAATAGAGAGGATTATAGGAAACCTAGAGGGGATTATAGGAAACCTAGAATCACAAAAGGTCATTAGCTAGCCTAATGACGTCTTCATCCACTAGTTGTACTCTAATACCCTCTCGTGCTAATACAATGCCCTTGACATCAGGAAACGTCATTTGTAGTTTAAAAGGTTATCTATTGTATTGAATTCTTTATATTCCAACTTTTTGCATGGTTTAAAAAATATGCCTTACAATGTTAACCTATGTTTGGACAGGTCTCCCATGCAATTTGGCTAAAATTTTCATGGTCTTTATTTTATTTTGAGAAACGATGTTGCAAATTGAAGTGTGGTGTTTTACTTGAGTGGACTTAAACACCATTTGAGTATGCCTTGAATAGAGGGGATTATAGGAAACATATTATCACAAAAGGTCATTAGCTAGCCCACTAATGTCTCCATTCAGTGTGTTGTACTCTAATACCCTCTCATGCGAATACAATGCCCTCATTACCATAGAAACACTATTTCTAGTTTCAAAGTTGGTCTATTCTTTTGAATTCTTTATATTCCAACTTTTTAGCAACTGTATGATGGAAAAAGGTGCCTTACAACCTTAACCTATGTTTGGACAGATCTCTTATGTAATTTAGCTAAATTTCCCATGGTCTTTATTTTATTTTGAGAAACAATGTGGCATAATAAAGTGTAGTGTTTTACTTGAGTGGACATAAACACCATCTAGGTATGCCTTGAATAGAGGGGATTATAAGAAACCTGGTATCACAAAAGGTCATTAGCTAGCCCAATAACGTCTTCATCCACTAGTTGTACTCTAATACTCACTCATGTGAATACAATGCAGTCAATATCATAGAAACATCATTTGAGGTTTATAAGCTGATCTATTGTTTTGAATTATTTATATTCCAACCGACCATTTCCAGGTCATAAATCGTAGGTGTTAGCCTTCTGTATTATTGAAAATGGTCATTAAGGGCAATTTTTGATAATAATGGGGTTGTGTGGCCATTGATCATCGACCAGAGGCTCGTACACCTCACCCCACATATGTTTCCTTGCCATAGATCACATTCTTAGATTTCTAGTGGAGACCATTTGTTGATCAAAAATCCGTAGGTGTTAGCCTTCGGTATTATTGAAATAGTCGTCCATTCAATTTTCGACAAAAATGTGGGTTGTGTGGCCATTTATCATCGACCAAAGGCTCGTACAACTCACCCCACAAATGTTTCCTTCCCATAGATCACAATCTTGGTTTTCTGGAGGAGACCATTTCTTGGTCAAAAATTTATAGGTGTTACCCTTCGGTATTATTGAAAATGGTCGTTCATGTTATTTTCAAAAAAAATAGGGGTTGTGTGGCCATTGATCAATGACGAGAGGCTCGTACACCTAACCCCACATATGTTTACTTGCCATATATCACATTCTTGGATTTCTATTGGATACCATTTCTTGGCCAAAAATTGTAGGTGTTATC
Organism: Zea mays; assembly: GCF_902167145.1. Taxonomy (NCBI): domain Eukaryota; kingdom Viridiplantae; phylum Streptophyta; class Magnoliopsida; order Poales; family Poaceae; genus Zea; species Zea mays. The sequence continues at coordinate 200,938,445 of NC_050100.1, forward strand.
CTTCGGTATTGTTGAAAATGGTCGTTCATGCTATTTTCAACAAAAATAGGGGTTTGTGTGGCCATTAATCATCGACCAAAGGCTCGTACACCTCATCCCACATATGTTTTATTGCCATAGATAAAATGTTTGGATTTCTGGTGGAGACCAAATCTTAGTAAAAATGCGTAGGTGTTAGCCTTCGGTATTATTGAAAATGGTCGTTCATGCTATTTTCGACAAAAATAGGGGTTGTGTGGCCATTGGTCATTGACCAGAGGCTCGTACACCTCACCCCACATATGTTTCCTTGCCATAGATCACATTTTGTTTGACTCTATTTATTGGTAAAATATCTGTAGGTGTTAGCTTTCGGTATTATTGAAAATGGTCGTTCATGCTATTTTCAAAAAAATATGGGTTGTGTGGCCTTTGATCATCGACCAGGGGTTCGTACACCTGACCCCACATATTTTTCTTTGCCATAGATCACATTCTTGGATTTCTAGTGGAGGTCGTTTCTTGGTGAGAAATCTGTAGGTGTCAGCCTTCTGTATTATTGAATATGGTAGTTCGTGCTATTTTCGACAAAAATGGGGGTTGTGTGGCCATTGATCATCTACTAGAGGCTCGTACACCACACCCCACATATGTTTCCTTGACATAGATCACATTCTTGGATTTCTGGTGGAGACCATTTCTTCGTCAACAATCCGTAGGTGATAGACTTCGGTATTATTGAAAATGGCCGTTCATGCTATTTTCGACAAAAATGGGGGTTGTGTAGCCATTGATCATCGACCATAGGCTCGTACGCCTGACCCCACATGTGTTTCCTTACCATAGATCACAATTTTGGATATCTGTTGGAGACCATTTCTTGTTCAAAATCTTTAGGTGTCAGCCTTCGGTATTATTGAAAATGGTCGTTCATGCTATTTTCGACTTCCTTGGATTCCTAGAGGAGACCAAATTTTGGTCAAAAATCCGTAGGTGTGAGCCTTCGGTATTATTGAAAATGGTCGTACATGCTATTTTCGAAAAAATGGGTGTTGTGTGGCCATTAATCATCGACTAGAGGCTCGTACACCTCACCCCACATATTTTTTGCTTGCCATAGATTGCATTCTTGGATTTTTGGTGGAGTCCATTTCTTGGTCAAAAATCCGTAGGTGTTATCCTTCGATATTATTAAAATGGTCGTCCATGCAATTTTCGAGAAAAATGTGGGTTGTGTGGCCATTGATCATCTACTAGAGGCTCGTACACTTCACCCCACATATATTTACTTGCCATAGATCACATTCTTGGATTTCTGGTGGAGACCATTTCTTGGTCAAAAATCCGTACGTGTTAGCCTTCGGTATTATTGAAAATGGTCATTCATGGTATTTTAGACAAAAATGGGGGGTTGTGTGGCCATTGATCATCGACCAGAGGCTCGTACAATTCCCCACACATATGTTTCCTTGCCATAGATCACATTGTTGGATTTCTGGTAGAGACCATTTTTTGGTCAAAAATTCGTAGGTGTTTGCCTTCAGTATTATTGAAAATGGTTGTTCATGGCTATTTTCGATAGAAATGGGGGTTGTGTGGCCATTGATCATCGACCAGAGTCTCGTACACCTCACCCGACATATGTTTCCTTGACATAGATCACATTCTTGGATTTCTGGTGGAGACCATTTCTTAGTCAAAAATCTGTAGGTGTTAGCCTTCGGTACTATTGAAAATGGTCGTTCATGCTATTTTCGACAAAAATAGGGGTTGTGTGGCCATTGATCATCGACTAGAGGCTCGTACACTTCACCCCACATATGTTTCCTTGCCATAGATCACATTCTTGAATTTTTGGTGGAGACCATTTCTTGGTCAAAAATTCGTAGGTGTTGGCCTTCCATATTACTAAAAATGGTTGTTCATGCTATTTTTGACAAAAATAGGGGTTGTGTGGTCATTGATCATCGACCAGAGGCTCATACACCTCACCCCACACATGTTTCCTTGCCATAGATCACATTCTTGGATTTCTTGGTCAAAAATCTGTAGGTGTTAGCCTTTGGTATTTTTGAAAATGGTCGGTCATAATATTTTCGAAAAAATGGGGGTTGTGTGGCCACCCATCGTCGACCAGAGCCTCGTACAACTGACAACACATATGTTTCCTATTCATAGATCACATTCTTGGATTTCTGGTGGAGACAATTTTTTTAAAAAAATTCGTAGGGGTTAGCCTTCGGCATTATTGAAATGGTCATTCATGCAATTTTCGACAGCCTTGAATTTCTAGGGGAGACCATTTCTTGGTCAAAAATCTGTAGGTGTTAGCCTTCAGTATTATTGAAAATGTTCGTTCATGCTATTGTCGACAAAAATGGGGGTTGTGTGGCCATTGATCATCGACTAGAGGCTCGTACACCTCACCCCACATATGTTTGCTTTCCATAGATTGCATCCTTGGATTTCTTATGGAGACCATTTCTTCATCAAAAATCCGTAGGTGTTATCCTTCGATATTATTGAAAATGGTCGTTCATGCAATTTTCGACAAAAATGTCTGTTGTGTGGCCACTAGTCATCGACTAGAGGCTCGTTTGTATGTGTTAGCCTTCGGTATTATTGAAAATTGTTGTTCATGCTATTATCGACAAAAATGGGGGTATTGTGGCCATTGATCATCGACCAGAGGCTTGTACACCTCACCCCACATAGGTTACCTTGCCACAGATCATGTTCTTGGAATCCTGGTGGAGACCATTTCTTGGTCAAAAAATTCGTAGGTGTTAGCCTTCGCTATTATTGAAAATGGTTGTTCTTGGCTATTTTCGACAAAAATGGGGGTTATGTGGCCATTGATCATCGACTAGAGGCTCGTACACCTCACCCCACATATGTTTCCTTGCCATAGATCATCGACTAGAGGCTCGTTCTTGGATAACGAGCCTCTAGTCGATGATCAATGGCCACACAACAGACATTTTTTTCAAAAATTGCATGAACGACCATTTTCAATAATACAGAAGGATAACACCTACAGATTTTTGATGAAGAAATGGTCTCAACCAGAAATCCAAGAATGCAATCTTTGGCAAGCAAACAAATGTGGGGTGAGGTGTACGAGCCTCTAGTCGACGATCAATAGCCACACAACCCCCATTTTTGTCGACAATAGCATGAACAAACATTTTCAATAATACTGAAGGCTAACACCTACAGATTTTTGACCAAGAAATGGTCTCCCCTAGAAATCCAAGGCTGTCGAAAAATGCATGAATGACCATTTCATTAATGCCGATGGCTAACCCCTACGGATTTTTACTAAGAAATTGTCTCCACCATAAATCCAAGAATGTGATCTATGAACAGGAAACATATGTGTTATCTGGTGTACGAGGCTCTGGTCGACGATTAGTGGCCACACAACCCCCATTTTTTCGAAAATATTATGACCGACCATTTTCAAAAATACCAAAGGCTAACACCTACAGATTTTTGACCAAGAAATGGCCTCCACCAGAAATCCAAGAATGTGATATATGGCAAGGAAACATATGTGGGGTGAGGTGTACGAGCCTCTGGTCGATGATCAATGGCCACACAACCCCTATTTTTGTCGAAAATAGCATGAATGACCATTTTCAATAATACGGAAGGCCAACATCTACGGATTTTTGACCAAAAAATGGTCTCCACTAGAAATCCTAGAATGTGATCTATGGCAAGGAAACATATGTGGGGTGAAGTGTACGAGCCTGTGGTCGATGATCAATGGCCACACAACCCCTATTTTTGTCGAAAATAGCATGAACGACCATTTTCAAAAGTACCTAAGGCTAACACCTACAAATTTTTGACTAAGAAATGGTCTCCACCAGAAATCAAAGAATGCGATCTATGCAAAGGAAACATATGTGGGGTGAGGTGTATGAGACTCTGGTCGATGATCAATGGCTACACAACCCCCATTTTTGTCGAAAATAGCCATGAACAACCATTTTCAATAATACTGAAGGCTAACACCTACGAATTTTTGACCAAAAAATGGTCTCTACCAGAAATCCAAGAATGTGGTATATGGCAAGGAAACATATGTGTGGGGAATTGTACGAGCCTCTGGTCGATGATCAATGGCCACACAACCCCTATTTTTTGTCGAAAATAGCATGAACGACCATTTTCAATAATACCGAAGGCTAACACCTATGGATTTTTGACCAATAAATGGTCTCCACCAGAAATCCAAGAATGTGATCTATGGCAAGTAAACATATGTGGGGTGAAGTGTACGAGCCTCTGGTCGATGATAAATAGCCACACAACCCACATTTTTCTCGAAAATTGCATGGACGACCATTTTAATAATACCGAAGGATAACACCTACGGATTTTTGACCAAGAAATGGATTCCACCAAAAATCCTAGAATGCAATATATGGCAAGCAAACATATGTGGGGTGACACAACCCCCATTTTTTCGAAAATAGCATGTACGACCATTTTCAATAATACCGAAGGCTAACACCTACGGATTTTTGACCAAAAATGGTCTCCAACAGATATCCAAAATTGTGATCTATGGTAAGGAAGCACATGTGGGGTCAGGTGTACGAGCCTATGGTCGATGATCAATGGCTACACAACCCCCATTTTTGTCGAAAATAGCATGAACGACCATTTTCAATAATACCGAAGTCTGTCACCTACGGATTGTTGACCAAGAAATGGTCTCCACCAGAAATCCAAGAATGTGATCTATCTCAAGGAAACATATGTGGGGTGAGGTCTACGAGCCTCTGGTAGATGACTAATGGCCACACAACCCCCATTTTTGTTGAAAATAGCATGAACGACCATTTTCAATAATGCCGAAGGCTAACACATATAGATTTTTGACCAAAAATGGTCACCACCAAAAATCCAAGAATATGATCTTTGGTAAGGAAACATATGTGTGGACAGGTGTGCGAGCCTCTGGTCAATGATCAATGGCCACACAACCCTTATTTTTGTAGAAAATAGCCAAGAACGACCATTTTCAATAATACCGAAGGCTAACACCTACAGATTTTTCACCAAGAAATGGTCTCCATCAGAAATCCAACAATATGATCTTTGGTAAAGAAACATATGTGGGGTGAGGTGTACGAGCCTCTGGTCGATGATTAATGGCCACACAACCCCCATTTCTGTCGAAAATAGCCATGAACGACCATTTTTAATAAAACCGAAGAATAACACTTACATATTTTTGACCATGAAATGGTCTCTACCAAAAATCCAAGATTGTGATCTATGGCAAGAAACACACGGGGGGTCAGGTGTACGAGCCTCTGGTCGATCATTAATGGCCACACAACCCCCATTTTTGTTGAAAATAGCATGAACTACCATATTCAATAATACAGAAGGCTAACACCTACGGATTTGGTCTCCACCAGAAATCCAAGCATGTGATCTATGGCAATAAAACATATGTGGGATGAGGTGTACGAGCCTTTGGTCGATGATTAATGGCCACACAACCCCTATTTTTGTTGAAAATAGCATGAACGACCATTTTCAATAATACCGAAGGATAACACCTACAATTTTTGACCAAGAAATGGTATCCAATAGAAATCCAAGAATGTGATCTATGGCAAGTAAACATATGTGGGGATAGGTGTATGAGCCTCTCGTCATTGATCAATGGCCACACAACCCCCATTTTTTCAAAAATAGCATGAACGACCATTTTTAATAATACCGAAGGGTAACACCTACGAAATTTTTACCAAGAAATGGTCTCCACCAGAAATCCAAGATTGTGATCTATGGGAAGGAAACATTTGTGGGGTGAGTTGCACGAGCTTTTGGTCGATGATAAATGGCCACGCAACCCACATGTTTGTCGAAAATTGCATGGACGACCATTTTCAATAATACCGAAAGCTAACACCTACGGATTTTTTTATCAACAAATGGTCTCCACCAGAAATCCAAGAATGTGATCTATGGCAAGAAAACATATGTGGGGTGAGGTGTATGAGCCTCTGGTTGATGATCAATGGCCACACAACCCGATTTTTTTCGAAAATAGCCATGAATGACCATTTTCAATAATACATAAGGCTAACACCTACAATTTTTGACCTAAAAATGGTCGGTTGGGATATAAAGAATTCAAAACAATAGATCAGATTTTAAACCTCAAATGACGTTTCTATGATATTGACTGCATTGTATTCACATGAGTGAGTATTAGAGTACAACTAGTGGATGAAGACATCATTGGGCTAGCTAATGACCTTTTGTGATACTAGGTTTCCTATAATCCCCTCTATCCAAGGCATACATAGATGCTGTTTATGTCCACTCAAGTAAAACACTACACTTTATTATGCCACATTGTTTCTCAAAATAAAATAAAGACCATGGGAAATTTAGCCAAATTACATAAGAGATCTGTCCAAACATTGGTTAAGGTTGTAAGGCACCTTTTTTTCCATCATACAGTTGCTAAAAAGTTGGAATATAAAGAATTAAAACGAATAGACCAACTTTGAAACTAAAAATAGTGTTTCTATGGTAATGAGGGCATTGTTTTTCGAATGAGAGGGTATTAGAGTACAACACACTGAATGAAGACATTAGTGGGCTAGCTAATGACCTTTTGTGATAATATGTTTCCTATAATCCCCTCTATTCAAGGCATACTTAAACGGTGTTTATGTCTACTCAAGTAAAACACCACACATCAATTTGCAATGTCGTTTCTCAAAATAAAATAAAGACCATGAAAATTTTAGCCAAATTGCGTGAGAGACCTATCCTAACATAGGTTAACGTTGTAAGGCACATTTTTTAAACCATGCAAAAAGTCGGAATATAAAGAATTCAATACAATAGATAACCTTTTAAACTACAAATGACGTTTCCCTGATGTCAAGGGCATTGTATTAGCACGAGAGGGTATTAGAGTACAACTAGTGGATGAAGACGTCATTGGGCTAGCTAATGACCTTTTGTGATTCTAGGTTTCCTATAATCCCCTCTAGGTTTCCTATAATCCCCTCTATTCAATATGCCACATCGTTTCTCAAAATAAAATAAAATATAAAATAGAGACCATGGAAAATTTAGCCAAATTGCATGAGTGAATTGTCCAAGCATAGGTTAAGGTTATAAGGCACCTTTTTCCACCATACAGATGATAAAAAGTTGGAATATAAATAATTCAATACAATAGATCAACTTTTAAACCACAAATGATGTTTCCCTGATATCAAGGGCATTGTATTCGGACGAGAGGGTATTAGAGTACAACTAGTGGATGAAGACATTGTTGGGATAGATAATGACCTTTTGTGATACCAGGTTTCCTATAATCCTCTCTATTCAAGGCATACCTAGATGGTGTTTATGTCCACTCAAGTAAAACACCGCACATCATTATGCCACATCATTTCTCAAAATAAAATAAAATAAAGACCATGGAAAATTTAGCCAAATTGCGTGAGTGAACTGTCCATACATAGGTTAAGGTTGTAAGGCAATTTTTTTCCACCATACATTTGTTAAAAAGTTGGAATATAAAGAATTCAAAATAATAGATTGCCTTTTAAACCTCAAATGACGTTTCTATGATATTGAGGGCATTGTAATCACACGAGAGGGTATTCGAGTACAACTAGTTGATGAAGACGTTATTGGGCTAGCCAATGACCTTTTGTGATACCAGGTTTCCTATAATCCCATTATTCAAGGCATACCTAGATGGTGTTTATGTCCACTCAAGTAAAACATCACACATCATTATGCCACATCATTTCTCAAAATAAAATAAAGACCATGGGAAATTTAGCCAAATTGCACGAGAGAACTTTCCAAACATAGGTTAAGGTTGTAAAGCACCTTTTTCCACCAAAAAGATGCTAATAAGTAGAAATATAAAGAATTCAAACCAATAGATCACCTTTTAAACTAAAAAGGGTGTTTCCCTGATGTCAAGGGCATTGTATTCGCACGAGAGGGTATTAGAGTACAACTAGTGGATGAAGACATTATTGGGCTAGCTAATGACCTTTTGTAATACCAGGTTTCCTATAATCCCCTCTATTCAAGGCATACCTAGACGGTGTTTATGTCCACTCAAGAAAAACAACACACGTCAATATGCCACATCATTTCTCAAAATAAAACAATGACCATGGAAAATTTAGCCAAATCGAGTGAGAGAACAATCCAAACATAGGTTAAGGTTGTAAGGCACGTTGGGCTAGTCGATGAAGACGTTATTGGGCAAAATTTTCCATGGTCTTTATTTTATTTTGAGAAAAGATGTAGCAAATTGATGTGTGGTGTTTTACTTGATTGGACATAAACACAATCTAGTTACGCCTTGAATAGAAGGGATTATAGGAAACCTGGTATCACAAAAAGTTATTTGCTAGCCCAATAACGTCTTCATCCTCTAGTTGTACTCTAATACCCTCTCGTGCGAATACAGTGCCCTCAATATCATAAAAACGTCATTTGTGGTTTAAAAGGTGATCTATTGTTTTGAATTCTTTATATTCCAACTTTTTAGCAACCATATGGTGGAAAATGTGCCTTACAACTTTAACCTATATTTGGATAGTTCTCTCACTCAATTTGGCTAAATTTTCCATGGTCTTTATTTTATTGAGAAACAATGTGGCATATTAATATGTTGTGTTTTATTTGAGTAGACATAAACACCGTCTAGGTATGCCTTGAATAGAGGGGATTATAGGAAACCTGGTATCACAAAAGGTTATTAGCTAGCCCAATAACATCTTTATCCACAAGTTGTACTCTAATACCCTCTCGTGCGAATACAATGCCCTTGACATCTGGGAAACATCATTTTTAGTTTAAAAGGTGATCTATTGTTTTGAATTCTTTATATTCCTGCTTTTTAGCAACCATATAGTGGCAAAAAAGTGCCTTACAACCTTAACATATGTTTGGAAAGTTCTCACACACAATGGCTAAATTTCCCACGGTTTTTATTTTATTTTGAGAAGCGATGTGGCATATTGATGTGCGGTGTTTTACTTGAGTGGACACAAATACCATCTAGGTATGCATTAAATAGAGGAGATTATAGGAATCCCGCTATCACAAAAGGTCATTTGCTAGCCCAATAACGTCTTCATCCAATAGTTATACTCTAATACCGTCTCGTGTGAATACAATGTCCTCAATATTATAGAAACATCATTTGAGGTTTAAAAGGTGATCTATTGTTTTGAATTCTTTATATTCCAACTTTTTCGCAACTGTATGGTGGAAAAAAGGTGCCTTACAACCTTAACCTATGTTTGGACAGTTCACTCACGTAATTTGGCTAAATTTTCCATGGTCATTATTTTATTTTGAGAAACGATGTGGCATATTGATGTCTTTTGTTTTTCTTGAGTGGACATAAACACGACTAGGTATGCCTTGAATAGAGGGGATTATAGGAAACCTGGTATCACAAAAGGTCATTAGCTAGCCCAATAATGTCTTCATCCACTGGTTGTACTTTAATACCCTCTCGTGTGAATACAATTCCGTCTATATCATAGAAACGACATTTGAGGTTTAAAAGGTGATATATTGTTTTGAATTCTTTATATTCCAACCTTTTATCATTTGTATGGTGGAAAAAAGGTGCCTTACAACCGTAACTTATGTTTGGACAGATCTCACACGCAATTTGGATAAATTTCCCATGGTCTTTATTTTATTGAGAAACGATGTGGCAAAATGATGTGCGGTGTTTTACTTGAGTGGACATAAACACCATCTAGGTATGCCTTGAATAGAGGGGACTATAGGAAACCTGGTATCACAAAAGGTCATTAGCTAGCCCAATAACGTCTTCATCCACTAGTTGTACTCTAATACCGTCTCATGTGAATACAATGCCCTCAATATCATAGAAACGTCATTTGAGGTTTAAAAGGTGATCTATTGTTTTGAATTCTTTATATTCCAACTTTTTCGCAATTGTATGGTGGAAAAAAGGTGCCTTACAACCTTAACCTATGTTTGTATAGTTCACTCACGTAATTTGGCTAAACTTTCCAAGGTCATTATTTTATTTTGAGAAATAATGTGGCATATTGATGTGTTTTGTTTTTCTTGAGTGGACATAAACACCGTCTAGGTATGCCTTGAATAGAGGGGATTATAGGAAACCGGGAATCACAAAATGTCATTTGCTAGCCCAATGATGTCTTCATCCACTAGTTGTACTCTAATACCCTCACGTGTAATTACAATGCCCTTGACATCAGGGAAACGTCATTTGTGGTATAAAAGGTGATCTATTGTTTTGAATTCTTTATATTCCAACTTTTTAGCAATTGTACGGTGCAAAAAAGGTGCCTTACAACATTAACCTATATTCGGACAGTTCTCTCACGCAATTTGGCTAAATTTCCCATAGTCTTTTTTTTTATTTTGAGAATGGTGTGGCATAATGATGTATGGTGTTATACTTGAGTGGACATAAACACCATTTAGGTATGCCTTGAATAGAGAGGATTATTGGAAACATGGTATCACAAAAGTCATTAGCTAGAGAAATAACGTCTTCATCTACTAGTTGCACTCTAATACCCTCTCATGCGAATATAGTGCCCTCAAAATCATAGAAACGTCATTTGCGGTTTAAAAGGTGATCTATTGTTTGAATTCTCTATATTCCAACTTTTTAGCAATGGTATGGTGGAAAAAATGTGCCTTACAACCATAACCTATGTTTGGACAGTTCTCTCATTCAATTTGGGTAAATTTTCCATGGTCATTATTTTATTTTGAGAAACGATGTGGCATATTGATGTGTTTTTCTTGTGTGGACATAAACACCATCTAGGTATGCCTTGAATAGAGGGGATTATAGGAAACCTGGTATCACAAAAGGTCATTAGCTACCCCTATAACGTCTTCATCCACTAGTAGTACTCTAATATCCTCTCGTGCGAATACAATGCCCTTGACATCAGGGAAACATCATTTTTAGTTTAAAAGATGACCTATTGTTTTGAATTTTTTATATTCCTACTTATTAGCAACTATTTGGTGGGAAGAAGATTCCTTACAACCTTAACCTATGTTTGGACAGTTCTCTCGTGCAATTTGGCTAAATTTTCCATGGTCTTTATTTTATTTTGAGAAACGATGTGGCATAATGATGTGCGATGTTTTACTTGAGTGGACATAAACACATCAAAAAGAGTTTAAGTTTATGTGTGTTGTGTGGCCATTGATCATCGACCAGAGGCTCGTACACCTCACCCCACAAATGCTTCCTTGCCATAGATCATATTCTTGGATTTTTGGTGGAGACCGTTTCATGGTTAAAATCCGTAGGTGTTAGCCTTCTGAATTATTGAAAATGGTCGTTCATGGCTATTTTCGGCAAAATTGAAGGTTGTGTGGCCATAGATCATCGATTGGATGCTCCTACACATCACCCCACATATGTTTCCTTGCCATAGATCACATTCTTCGTTTTCTGGTGGAGACCATTTTTTGGCCAAAAATCCGTTGGTGTTAGCCTTCGGTATTATTGAAAATGGTCCTTCATGCTATTTCAACAAAAATGGGAGTTGTGTGCCCATTGATCATTGACCAAAGCCTTGTACATCTCACCCCACGTATGTTTCCGTGCCATAGATCACATTCTTGGTTTTCAGGTGGACACCATTTCTTGGTCAAAAATCAGTAGGTGTTAGCCTTCGGTATTATTAAAAATGTTCGTTCATGCAATTTTCGACAAAAATGGGGGTTGTGTGGCCATTGATCATCGACCAGTTGCTCATACACCTGGCCCCACATATGTTTCATTGCCATAGATCACATTCTTGGATTTCTAGTGGAGACCATTTCTTGGTAAAAAATCCATAGGTGTTAGCCTTCGGTATTATTGAAAATGGTCGTTCATGCTATTTTCGACAAAAATAGTGGTTGTGTGGCCATTGATCATCGACAAGAGGCTCGTACACCTCACCCCACATATGTTTCTATGCCATAGATCACATTTTTGGAATTTTGGTGGAGATAATTTATTGGTCAAAAATCCGTAATGTTAGCCTTTAGCATTATTGAAAATGGTCGTTGATGCAATTTTCGGCAAAAATAAGGGTTGTGTGGCCATTGATCATCGACTAGAGGCTCGTAGACCTCACCCCACATATGTTTCCTTCCCATAGATCACAATCTTATATATCTGGTGGAGACAATTTCTTTGTCAAAAATCCGTAGGTGTTAGCCTTCAGTATTATTGAAAATGGTCGTTCATGCTATTTTTGACAAGAATGGGGGTTGTGTGGCCATTGACCATCGACCAGAGGCTCATACACCACACCCCACATATGTTTCCTTTCTAGAGATCACATTCTTGCATTTCTGGAGGTGACCATATCTTGGTCAATAATCTATAGGTGTTAGCCTTTGTTATTATTGAAAATGGTCGTTCATGCTATTTTCGAGAAAAATGGGGATTGTGGGTCCACTTATCATCGACCAGAGGCTCGTACATCTCACCCCACATATGTTTCCTTGCTATAGATAAAATTCTTGGATTTTTCGTGGAGACCATTTCTTGGTCAAAAATCCGTAGGTGTTTGCCTTCAGTGTCATTGAATATGGTCGTTCATGGCTATTTTTAACAAAAATGGGGGTTGTGTGGCCATTGATCATCGACAAGAGGCTCATACACCTCACCCCACATATGGTTCCTTGCCATAGATCACATTCTTGTATTTCTGGTGGAGACCATTTCTTGGTCAAAAATCCGTAGGTGTTAGCCTTCGGTATTATTGAAAATGGTCGTTCATGGCTATTTTCATCAAAAATGGGGGTTGTGTTGCCATTGATCATCAACCAGAGGCTCGTACATCTCACCCAACATATGTTTCCTTGTCATAGATCGCATTCTTGGATTTCTAGTGGAGACCATTTCTGGGTCAAAAATTCGTAGGCGTTAGCCTTCGGTATTATTGAAAATGGTCGTTCATGGCTATTTTCGACAAAATTGGGGGTTGTGTGGCCATCTATCATCGACCAGAGGATCGTACACCTCACCCCACATATGTTTCCTTGCCATAGATCACATGCTTCGATTTTTGGTGAAGACCATTTCTTGGGCAAAAATCCGATCACATTCTTGGATTTTGGTGGAGACCATTTCTTGGTCAAAAATCCGTATGTGTTTGCCTTCAGTGTCATTGAATATGGTCGTTCATGGCTATTTTTGACAAAAATGGGGTTGTGTGGCCATTGATCATCGACCAGAGGCTCATACACCTCACCCCACATATGTTTCCTTGCCATAGATCACATTCTTGGATTTATGGTGGAGACCATTTCTTCGTCAAAAATTCGTAGGTGTTAGCCTTCAGTGTCATTGAAAATGGTCGTTCTTGGCTATTTTCGACAAAAATGGGGGTTGTGTGGCCATTGATCATCGACCAAAGGCTCGTACACCTCACCCCACATATGTTTCCTTGCCAAAGATCACATTCTTGGATTTATGGTGGAGACCATTTCTTGGTCAAAAATTCGTAGGTGTTAGCCTTTGGTATTATTGAAAATGGTCGTTCATGGCTATTTTCGACAAAAATGGGGGTTGTATGGCCATTGATCATCGACCAGAGGCTCGTACACCTCACCCCACATATGTTTCCTTGCCATAGATCACATTCTTGATTTATAGTGGAGACCATTTCTTGGTCAAAAATCTGTAGGTGTTAGCCTTCGGTATTATTGAAAATCGTCGTTCATGGCTATTTTCGACAAAAATGGGGGTTGTGTGGCCATTGATCATTGACTAGAGGCTCGTACAACTCACCCCACATATGTTTCCTTGCCATAGATCACATTCTTGGATTTCTGGTGGAGACCATTTCTTGGTCAAAAATCCGTAGGTGTTAGCCTTCGGTATTATTGAAAATGGCCGTTCAAGGCTATTTTCGACAAAAATGGGGGTTGTGTTGCCATTGATCATCGACCAGAGGCTCGTACACCTCACCCCACATATGTTTCCTTGCCATAGATCGTATTCTTGGATTTCTAGTGGAGACAATTTCTTGGTCAAATATCCGTAGGTGTTAGCCTTCGGTATTATTGAAAATGACCGTTCATGGCTATTTTCGACAAAAATGGGGGTTGTGTTTCCATTGATCATCAACCAGAGGCTCGTACACCTCACCCCACATATGTTTCCTTGCCATAGATTGCATTCTTGGATTTCTAGTGGAGACCATTTCTTGGTCAAAAATCCGATCACATTCTTGGATTTATGGTGGAGACCATTTCTTGGTCAAAAATCCGATCACACTCTTTTCTAGCCATCGACCAGAGGCTCGTACACCTCACCCCACATATGTTTCCTTGCCATAGATCACATTCTTGATTTACAGTGGAGACCATTTCTTGGGCAAAAATCCGTAGGTGAGGTGTACGAGCCTCTTGTCGATGATAAATGGCCACACAACCCCCATTTTTGTTAAAAATAGCCATGAACGACCATATTCAATGACACTGAAGGCAAACACATACGGATTTTTGACCAAGAAATGGAATCCACCATAAATCCAAGAATGTGATCGGATTTTTGCCCAAGAAATGGTCTTCACCAAAAATTGAAGCATGTGATCTATGGCAAGGAAACATATGTGGGGTGAGGTGTACGATCCTCTGGTCGATGATCAATGGCCACACAACCCCCAATTTTGTCGAAAATAGCCATGAACGACCATTTTCAATAATACCGAAGGCTAACACCTAGAGATTTTTTACCAAGAAAATGTCTCCACTAGAAATGCAAGAATGTGATCTATGGCAAGGAAACATATGTTGGGTGAGGTGTATGAGCCTCTGGTTGATGATCAATGGCCACACAACGCCCATTTTTGTCGAAAATAGCCATGAACGACCATTTTCAATAATACCGAAGGCTAACGCCTACGGATTTTTGACCAAGAAAATGTCTCCACTAGAAATGCAAGAATGCAATCTATGGCATGGAAACATATGTGGGGTGAGGTGTACGAGCCTCTGGTTGATGATCAATGGCAACACAACCCCCATTTTTGTCGAAAATAGCCATGAACGGCCATTTTCAATAATACCGAAGGCTAACACCTACGGATATTTGACCAAGAAATCGTCTACACTAGAAATCCAAGAATACGATCTATGGCAAGGAAACATATGTGGGGTGAGGTGTACGAGCCTCTGGTCGATGATTAATGGCAACACAACTCCCATTTTGTCGAAAATAGCCATGAATGGCCATTTTCAATAATACCCAAGGCTAACACCGACGGATTTTTGACCAAGAAATGGTCTCCACCAAAAATCCAAGAATGTGATCTATGGCTAGGAAACATATGTGGGGTGAGGTGTAGGAGCCTCTGGTCGATGATCAATGGCCACACAACCCCCATTTTTGTCGAAAATAGCCATGAACGACCATTTTCAATAATACCGAAGGCTAACACCTACGGATTTTTGACCAAGAAATGGTCTGCACCATAAATCGAAGAATGTGATCTATGGCAAGAAAACATATGTGGGGTGAGGTGTACGAGCCTCTGGTCGATGATCAATGCCCACACAACCCCCATTTTTGTCGAAAATAGCCATGAACGACCATTTTCAATAATACCGAAGGCAAACACCTATGAATTTTTGACCAAGAAATGGTCTCCACCATAAATCCAAGAATGTGATCTATGGCAAGGAAACATATGTGGGGTGAGGTGTACGAGCCTCTGGTCGATGATCAATGGCCACACAACCCCCATTTTTCTCAAAAATAGCCATGAACGACCATTTTCAATAATACCGAAGGCTAACACCTACGAATTTTTGACCAAGAATTGGTCTCCACTAGAAATCCAAGAATGCGATCTATGACAAGGAAACATATGTTGGGTGAGGTGTACGAGCCTCTGGTTGATGATCAATGGCAACACAACCCCCATTTTTGATGAAAATAGCCATGAACGACCATTTTCAATAATACCGAAGGCTAACGCCTACGGATTTTTGACCAAGACATGGTCTCCACCAGAAATCCAAGAATGTGATCTATGGCAAGGAACCATATGTGGGGTGAGGTGTATGAGCCTCTAGTCGATGATCAATGGCCACACAACCCCCATTTTTGTTAAAAATAGCCATGAACGACCATTTTCAATAATATCGAAGGCTTTTGGACAAAAATGGGGGTTGTGCGGCCATTGATCATCGACCAGAGGCACGTACACTTCACCCAACGTATGTTTTCTTGCCATAGATCACATTCTTGGATTTTTGATGGAAACCATTTCTTGGTCAAAAATCCATAGGTGTTAGCCTTCGTTATTATTGAAAATGGTCGTTCAAGCTATTTTCGACTAAAATGGGGGTTCTGTAGCCATTGATCATCGACCAATTACTCGTACACCTCACCCCACATATGTTTCCTTGCCATAGGTCAAATTCTTTGATTTCTGGTGGAGACCATTTCTTGGTCAAAAATTTGTAGCCTTTGGTATTATTGAAAATGGTCGTTCATGGCTATTTTCGACAAAAATGGGGGTCGTGTGGCCATTGATCATTGACCAGAGGCTCGTTCACCTCACACCACATATGTTTCCTTGCCATAGATCATATTCTTGGTTTTCTGGTGGAGACCATTTCTTGGTCAAAAATCCGTAGGTGCTAGCCTTCAGTATTATTGAAAATGGTCGTTCATGGCTATTTTCGACAAAAATGGGGGTTGTGTGGCCATTGATCATTGACCAAAGGCTCGTTCACCTCACCCCACATATGGTTCCTTGCCATATATCATATTCTTGGATTTTTGGTGGAGACCAGTTCTTGGTCAAAAATTCGTAGGTGTTTGCCTTCGGTATTATTGAAAATGGTCGTTAATGCTATTTTCAACAAAAATAGGTGTTGGGTGGCCAAGAAATCCAAGAAATGGCCTCCACCAAAAATCCAAGAATGTGACCTATGACAAGGAAACTTATGTGGGGTCTGGTGTACGAGCCTGTGTTCGATGGTCAATGGCTACACAACCCCTATTTTTGTCGAAAATAGCATCAACGACCATTTTCAATAATACCGAAGGCAAACACCTACGGATTTTTGACCAATAAATTGTCTCGACCAAAAATCCAAAATGTGATCTATGGCATAGAAACATATGTGGGGTGAGGTGTACGAGCCTCTAGTCGATGATTAATGATCACACAACACCTATTTTTGTCGAAAATGGCATGAACGACAATTTTCAATAATACCCATGGCTAACACCTACGAAATTTTGGCCAAGAATGTGATCTATGGAAATAAAACATACATGGGGTGAGGTGTACGAGCCTCTGATCGATGATGAATGGCCACACAACTCCCATTTTTGTCGAAAATAGCATGAAGGACCATTTTCAATAATACCGAAGGCTAACACCAATGGATTTTTGGCCAAGAAATGGTCTCCACCAGAAAACCAAGAATGTGATCCATGGCAAGAAAACCTATGTGGGGTGAGGTGTAGGAGCCTCTAGTCGATGATCAAAGGCCACACAACCTTCATCTTTGCCGAAAATAGCCATTAAACGACCATTTTCAATAATACCAAAGGCTAACACCTACGGGTTTTTTACCAAGAAATGATCTCCACCAAAAATCCAAGAATTTGATCTATGGCAAGGAAACATATGTGGGGTCAGGTGTATGAGCCTCTGGTCGATGATCAATGGCTACACAACCCCCATTTTTGTCCAAAATAGCAAGAACGAGAATTTTCAATAAAACCGAAGGCTAACACCTACGGATTTTTGACCAACAAATGGACCCCACCAGAAGTCCAAGAATGTGACCTATGGCAAGGAAACATATATGGGGTCAGGTGTACGAGCCTTTGTTCGATGGTCAATGGCTACACAACCCCCATTTTTGTCGAAAATAGAATGAACGACCGTTTTCAATAATACCATAGGCTAACACCTTCGGATTTTTGACTAAGAAATGGTCTCCACCAGAAATCTATGAATGTGACCTATGACAAGGAAACATATGTGGGGTTAGGTGTACAAGCCTCTGGTCGATGATCAATGGCCCCACAACCCCCATTTTGTCGAAAATGGTCATGAAGAACCATTTTCAATAATACTGAAGGCTAACACCTAGGATTTTTACCAAGAAATGGTCTCCACTAGAAATCCAAGAATGTGATCTATGGCAAGGAAACATATGTGGGGTGAGGTGAACGAGCCTCTGGTCAATGATCAATGGCCACACAACCCCCATTTTTGTCGAAAATAGCCATGAACGACCATTTTCAATAATACCGAAGGCTAACACCTACAGATTTTTGACCAAGAAATGGTCTCCATAGAAATCAAAGAATGTGGCCTATGGCAAGGAAACATAAGTGGGGTGAGGTATACGAGCATCTAGTCGATGATCAATGGCCACACAACCCTTTTTTGTCAGAAATTGCTTTGAACGAGCATTTTCAATAATACCAAAGGCTAACACCTACCGATTTTTGACCAAGAAATGGTTTCCGCCAGAAATCCAAGAATGTGAACTATGACAAGGAAACATATGTGGGATGAGGTGTACGCGAAACTGGTCGATGATCAATGGCCACACAACCCCCATTTTTGTCGAAAATAGCATGCACGACCATTTTCAATAATACCTACAGATTAATGGCCACACAACCCCCATTTTTGTCGAAAATGGTCTCCACCCGAAAACCAAGAATGTGATCTATCACAAGGAAACATATGTGGGGTGAGGTGTACGAGCCTCTAATCGATGATCAATGGCCACACAACCTTCATTTTTGCCGAAAATAGCCATGAGCAACCATTTCAATAATACCGAAGGCTAACACCTACGGATTTTTGACCAAGAAATGGTCTCCACCAAAAATACAAGAATGTGATCTATGGCTAGGAAACATATGTGGGGTCAGGTTTATGGGCCTCTGGTCGATGATCAATGATCACACAACCCCCATTTGTGTCCAAAATAGCATGAACGACCATTTTCAATAATACCGAAGGCTAACACCAACGGATTTTTGACCAAGTAATGGCCTTCACCAGAAATCCAAGAATGTGAACTTTGGCAAGGAAACATATGTGGGGTGAGGTGTACAAGCCTCTAGTCAATGATCAATGGCCACACAACCCCCATTTTGGTCGAAAACAGCCATGAACAACCATTTTCATTAATACCGAAGGCTAATACCTACGGATTTTTGACCAAGAAATGGTCTCCACCAAAAATCGAAGAATTTTATTTATGGCAAGGAAACATATGTGGTGTTATATGTACGAGCCTTTGGTCGATGATAAGTGGCCTCACAATCCCCATTTTTCTCGAAAATAGCATGAACGGCCATTTTCAATAATACCAAAGGATAACACCTACATATTTTTGACCAAGATATGGTCTCCACTAGAAATGCAAGAATGTGATCTATGGAAAGGAAACATATGTGGGGTGGGGTGTATGAGCGTCTGGTCAATGATCAATGGCCACACAACCCCCATTTTTGTCGAAAATAGCATTAACGAACAATTTCAATAATACCGAAGGCTAACACCTACAAACTTTTGACCAAGAAATGGTATCCACCAGAAATCCAAGAATGTGATCTATGGCAAGAAAACATATGTGGGGTGAGGTGTACGAGCCTCTGGTTGATGATCAATGGCCACACATCTCCCATTTTTGTCGAAAATAGCATGAAGGCCATTTTCAATAATACCGAAGACTAACACCAACGGATTTTTGGCCAAGAAATGGTCTCCACCCAAAAACCAAGAATGTGATCTATCACAAGGAAACATATGTGGGGTGAGTTGTACGAGCCTCTAATCGATGATCAATGGCCACACAACCTTCATTTTTTGCCGAAAATAGCCATGAGCAACCATTTCAATAATACCAAAGGCTAACACCTACGGATTTTTGACCAAGAAATGGTCTCCACCAAAAATACAAGAATGTGATCTATGGCCAGGAAACATATGTGGGGTCAGGTTTATGGGCCTCTTGTCGATGATCAATGATCACACAACCCCCATTTGTGTCCAAAATAGCATGAACGACCATTTTCAATAATACCGAAGGCTAACACCAAAGGATTTTTGACCAAGTAATGGCCTCCACCAGAAATCCAAGAATGTGAACTTTGGCAAGGAAACATATGTGGGGTAAGGTGTACGAGCCTCTAGTCGATGATCAATGGCCACATAACCCCCATTTTAGTCGAAAATAGCCAAGAACGACCATTTTCAATAATAGCGAAGGCTAACACCTACAAATTTTTTGACCAAGAAATGGTCTCCACCAGGATTCCAAGAACGTGATCTGTGGCAAGGTAACCTATGTGGGGTGAGGTGTACGAGCCTCTGGTCGATGATCAATGACCACAATACCCCCATTTTTGTCGATAATAGCATGAACAACAATTTTCAATAATACCGAAGGCTAACACATACAAACGAGCCTCTAGTCGATGACTAGTGGCCACACAACAGACATTTTTGTCGAAAATTGCATGAACGACCATTTTCAATAATACCGAAGGATAACACCTACGGATTCTTGATGAAGAAATGGTCTCCATAAGAAATCCAAGGATGCAATCTATGGCAAGCAAACATATGTGGGGTGAGGTGTACGAGCCTCTAGTCGATAATCAATGGCCACACAACCCCCATTTTTGTCGACAATAGCATGAACGAACATTTTCAATAATACTGAAGGCTAACACCTACAGATTTTTGACCAAGAAATGGTCTCCCCTAGAAATTCAAGGCTGTCGAAAATTGCATGAATGACCATTTCAATAATGCCGAAGGCTAACCCCTACGAATTTTTTTAAAAAAATTGTCTCCACCAGAAATCCAAGAATGTGATCTATGAATAGGAAACATATGTGTTGTCAGGTGTACGAGGCTCTGGTCGATGATGAGTGGCCACACAACCCCCATTTTTTCGAAAATATTATGACCGACCATTTTCAAAAATACCAAAGGCTAACGCCTACAGATTTTTGACCAAGAAATCCAAGAATGTGATCTATGGCAAGGAAACATGTGTGGGGTGAGGTGTATGAGCCTCTGGTCGATGATCAATGACCACACAACCCCTATTTTTGTCGAAAATAGCATGAACGACCATTTTCAATAGTACCGAAGGCTAACACCTACAGATTTTTGACTAAGAAATGGTCTCCACCAGAAATCCAAGAATGTGATCTATGTCAAGGAAACATATGTTGGGTGAGGTGTACGAGACTCTGGTCGATGATCAATGGCCACACAACCCCCATTTCTATCGAAAATAGCCATGAACAACCATTTTCAATAATACTGAAGGCAAACACCTACGAATTTTTGACCAAAAAATGGTCTCTACAAGAAATCCAACAATGTGATCTATGGCAAGGAAACATATGTGTGGGGAATTGTACGAGCCTCTGGTCGATGATCAATGGCCACACAACCCCTATTTTTTGTCGAAAATAGCATGAAGGACCATTTTCAATAATACCAAAGGCTAACACCTACAGATTTTTGACCAATAAATGGTCTCCACCAGAAATCCAAGAATGTGATCTATGGCAAGTAAACATATGTGGGGTGAAGTGTACGAGCCTCTAGTCGATGATCAATGGCCACACAACCCACATTTTTCTCGAAAATTGCATGGACGACCATTTTAATAATATCGAAGGATAACACCTACGGATTTTTGTCCAAGAAATGGACTCCACCAAAAATCCAAGAATGCAATCTATGGCAAGCAAAAATATGTGGGGTGAGGTATACGAGCCTCTAGTTGATGATTAATGGCCACACAACACCCATTTTTTCGAAAATAGCATGTACGACCATTTTCAATAAAACCGAAGGCTCACACCTACGGATTTTTGACCAAAATATGGTCTCCTCTAGGAATCCAAGGAAGTCGAAAATAGCATGAACGACCATTTTCAATAATACCGAAGGCTGACACCTAAAGGTTTTTGACCAAGAAATGGTCTCCAACAGATATCCAAAATTGTGATCTATGGTAAGGAAACACATGTGGGGTCATGCGTACGAGCCTATGGTCGATGATCAATGGCTACACAACCCCCATTTTGTCGAAAATAGCATGAACGGCCATTTTCAATAATACCAAAGTCTATCACCTACGGATTGTTGACGAAGAAATGGTCTCCACCAGAAATCCAAGAATGTGATCTATGTCAAGGAAACATATGTGGGGTGTGGTGTACGAGCCTCTAGTAGATGACTAATGGCCACACAACCCCCATTTTTGTTGAAAATAGCATGAACGACCATTTTCAACAATACCGAAGGCTAACACATACAAATTTTTGACCAAGAAATGGTCACCACCAAAAATCCAAGAATGTGATATTTGGCAAGGAAACATATGTGTGGACAGGTGTATGGGACTCTAGTTGATGATCAATGGCCACACAACCCTCATTTTTTGGAGAAAATAACCAAGAACGACCATTTTCAATAATAAAGAAGGCTAACACCTACGGATTTTTCACCAATAAATGGTCTCCACCAGAAATCCAAGAATGTGATCTTTGGCAAAGAAACATATGTGGGGTGAGGTGTACGAGCCTCTGGTCGATGATCAATGGCCACACAACCCCCATTTCTGTCGCAAATAGCCATGAACGACCATTTTCAATAAAACTGAAGGCTAACACCTAAAGATTTTTGACCATGAAATGGTCTCTACCAGAAATCCAAGATTGTGATTTATGGCAAGGAATCACATGTGGGGTCAGGTGTACGAGCCTCTGGTCGATGATCAATGGCCACACAATCCTCATTTTTGTCGGAAATAGCACGAACTACCATATTCAATAATACAGAAGGCTGACACCTACAGATTTCTCACCAAGAAACGACCTCCACCAGAAATCCAAGAATGTGATCTATGGCAAAGAAAAATATGTGGGGTCAGGTGTACGAACCCCTGGTCGATGATCAAAGGCCACACAAGCCATATTTTTTCGAAAATAGCATGAACGACCATTTTCAATAATACCGAAAGCTAACACCTACAGATATTTTACCAATAAATAGAGTCAAACAAAATGTGATCTATGGCAAGGAAACATATGTGGGGTGAGGTGTACGAGCCTCTGGTCAATGACCAATGGCCACACAACCCCCATTTTTGTCGAAAATAGCATGAACGACCATTTTCAATAATACCGAAGGCTAACACCTACGCATTTTTACTAAGATTTGGTCTCCACCAGAAATCCAAACATTTTATCTATGGCAATAAAACATATGTGGGATGAGGTGTACGAGCCTTTGGTCGATGATTAATGGCCACACAACCCCTATTTTTGTTGAAAATAGCATGAACGACCATTTTCAATAATACCGAAGGATAACACCTACAATTTTTGGCCAAGAAATGGTATCCAATAGAAATCCAAGAATGTGATATATGGCAAGTAAACATATGTGGGGTTAGGTGTACGAGCCTCTTGTCATTGATCAATGGCCACACGACCCCTATTTTTTTGAAAATAACATGAACGACCATTTTCTATAATACCGAAGGGTAACACCTATGAATTTTTGACCAAGAAATGGTCTCCTCCAGAAATCCAAGATTGTGATCTATGGGAAGGAAACATTTGTGGGGTGAGTTGTACGAGCCTTTGGTCGATGATAAATGGCCACACAACCCACATTTTTGTCGAAAATTTAATGGACGACCATTTCAATAATACCGAAGGCTAACACCTACGGATTTTTGATCAACAAATTGTCTCCACTAGAAATCTAAGAATGTGATCTATGGCAAGGAAACATATGTGGGGTGAGGTGTACGAGCCTCTGCTCGATGATCAATGGCCACACAACCCCATTATTATCAAAAATAGCCATTAATGACCATTTTCAATAATACAGAAGGCTAACACCTATGATTTATGACCTGGAAATGGTCGGTTGGAATATAAAGAATTCAAAACAATAGATCAGCTTTTAAACCTGAAATGATGTTTCTATGATATTGACTGCGTTGTATTCACATGAGTGAGTATTAGAGTACAACTAGTGGATGAAGACATTATTGGGCTAGCTAATGACCTTTTGTGATACCAGGTTTCCTATAATCCCCTCTATTCAAGGCATACCTAGATGGTGTTTATGTCCACTCAAGTAAAACACTACACTTTATTATGCCACATTGTTTCTCAAAATAAAATAAAGACCATGGGAAATTTAGCTAAATTACGTAAGAGATATGTCCAAACATAGGTTAAGGTTGTAAGGCACCTTTTTCCATCATACAGTTGCTAAAAAGTTGGAATATAAAGAATTCAAAAGAATAGACCAACATTGGAACTAGAAATAGTGTTTCTATGGTAATGAGGGCATTGTATTCGCATGAGAGGGTATTAGAGTACAACACACTGAATGAAGACATTAGTGGGCTAGCTAATGACCTTTTGTGATAATATGTTTCCTATAATCCCCTCTATTCAAGGCATACTCAAATGGTGTTTAAGTCCACTCAAGTAAGACACCACACTTCAATTTGCAACATCGTTTCTCAAAATAAAATAAAGACCATGAAAATTTTAGCCAAATTGCATGGGAGACTTGTCCAAACATAGGTTAACATTGCAAGGCATATTTTTTAAACCATGCAAAAAGTTGGAATATAAAGAATTCAATACAATAGATAACCTTTTAAACTACAAATGACGTTTCCTGATGTCAAGGGCATTGTATTAGCACGAGAGGGTATTAGAGTACAACTAGTGAATGAAGACGTCATTGGGCTAGCTAATGACCTTTTGTGATTCTAGGTTTCCTATAATCCCCTCTAGGTTTCCTATAATCCCCTCTATTCAATAAGCCACATCGTTTCTCAAAATAAAATAAAGACCATGGAAAATTTAGCCAAATTGCTTGAGTGAATTGTCCAAACATTGGTTATGGTTGTAAGGCACCTTTTTTCCACCATACAATTGCTAAAAAGTTGGAAAATAAAGAATTCTAATCAATAGATCATCTTTTAAACCACAAATGATGTTTCCATGATATTGAGGGCATTGTATTCACATGAGAGGGTATTAGAGTACAACTAGTGGATGAAGACATTATTGGGCTAGCTACTGACCTTTTGTGATACCAGGTTTCCTATAATCCTCTCTATTCAAGGCATACCTAGGTGGTGTTTATGTCCACTCAAGTAAAAACACCGCACATCATTATGCCACATCGTTTCTCAAAATAAAATAAAATAAAGACCATGGGAAATTTAGAAAAATTGCGTGAGAGATCTGTCCAAACATAGGTTATAGTTGTATGTCACCTTTTTTCCACCATAAAGTTGTGAAAAGGTTGTAATATAAAGAATACAAAACAATAGATCACCTTTTAAACCTCAAATGACGTTTCTATGATATTGAGGACATTGTATTCAGACGAGTGGGTATTCGAGAACAACTAGTGGATGAAGACGTTATTGGGCTAGCTAATGACCTTTTGTGATACTAGGTTTCCTATAATCCCCTGTATTAAAGGCATACCTAGATGGTGTTTATGTCCACTCAAGTAAAACATCGCACATCATTACGCCACATCGTTTCTAAAAATAAAATAAAGACAATAGAAAATTTAGCCAAATTGTGTAAGAGATCTGTCCAAACATAGGTTAAGGTTGTAAGACACATTTTTTCCACCATACAGTTGCTAAAAAGTTGGAATATAAAGAATTCAAAACAATAGATCATGTTTGAAACAAAAAATAGTGTTTCTATGATATTAAAGGCATTGTATTCGCACGAGAGGGTATTAGAGTACAATTATTGGATGAAGACGCTAGTGGGCTAGCTAATGATCTTTTGTGATAACAGGTTTCCTATAATCCCCACTATTCAAGGAATACTTAAACGGCGTTTATGTCCACTCAAGTAAAACGCCACACATCAATTTGCCACATCGATTCTCAAAATAAAATAAAGATGATAAAAAGTTGGAATATAAAGAATTCAATACAATAGATCAACTTTTAAACCACAAATGATGTTTCCCTGATGTCAAGGGCATTATATTCGGATGAGAGGGTATTAGAGTACAACTAGTGGATGAAGATGTCATTGGGCTAGATAATGACCTTCTGTGATACCAGGTTTCCTATAATCCCCTCTATTCAAGGGATACCTAGATGGTGTTTATGTCCACTCAAGTAAAACACCACACATCAATATGACACATCATTTCTAAAAATAAAATAAAGACTATGGAAAATTTAGCCAAATTGCGTGAGTGAACTGTCCAAACATAGGTTAAGGTTGTAAGGCAATTTTTTCCACCATACAGTTGCTAAAAAGTTGGAATATAAAGAATTCAAAACAATAGATCACCTTTTAAACCTCAAATGACGTTTCTATGATATTGAGGGCATTGTATTCACACGAGAGGGTATTAGAGTACAACTAGCGGATGAAGGCGTTATTGGGCTAGTTAATGACCTTTTGTGATACCAGGTTTCCTATAATCCCTTTATTCAAGGCATATCTAGATGGTGTTTATGTCCACTCAAGTAAAACATCGCACATCATTATGCCACATCATTTCACAAAATAAAATAAAGACCATGGGAAATTTTGCCAAATTGCACGAGAGAATTTTCGAAACATAGGTTAGGGTTGTAAGACACCTTTTTTCCACCAAAAAGATGCTAATAAGTAGGAATATAAAGAATTCAAAACAATAGATCACCTTTTAAACTAAAAATGACGTTTCCCTGATGTCAAGGGCATTGTATTCGCACCAGAGGGTATTAGAGTACAACTAGTGGATGAAGGCGTTATTGGGCTAGCTAATGACCTTTTGTAATACTAGGTTTCCTATAATCCCCTCCATTCAAGGCATACCTAGACGGTGTTTATGTCCACTCAAGAAAACAACACACATCAATATGCCACATCATTTCTCAAAATAAAACAATGACCATGGAAAATTTAGCCAAATTGAGTGAGAGAACAGTCCAAATATAGGGTTAGTCGATGAAGACGTCATTGGGCTAAATTTTCCATGGTCTTTATTTTATTTTGAGAAAAGATGTGGCAAATTGATGTGTGGTGTTTTCCTTGAGTGGACATAAACACAATCTAGGTACGCCTTGAATAGAAGGGATTATAGGAAACCTGGTATCACAAAAAGTTATTAGCTAGCCCAATAACGTCTTCAACCTCTAGTTGTACTCTAATACCCTCTCGTGCGAATACAGTGCCCTCAATATCATAGAAACGTCATTTGTGGCTTCAAATGTGATCTATTGTTTTGAATTCTTTATATTCCAACTTTTTAGCAACTGTATGGTGGAAAAATGTGCCTTACAACTTTAACCTATGTTTGGACAGTTCTCTCACTCAATTTGGCTAAATTTTCCATGGTCTTTGTTTTATTGAGAAATAATGTGGCATATTAATATGTGGTGTTTTATTTGAGTGGACATAAACACCGTCTAGGTATGCCTTGAATAGAGGGGATTATAGGAAACCTGGTATCACAAAAGGTCATTAGCTAGCCCAGTAACATATTTATCCTCTAGTTGTACTCAAATACCCTCTCGTGCGAATACAATGCCCTTGACATCTGGGAAACATCATTTTTAGTTTAAAAGGTGATCTATTGTTTTGAATTCTTTATATTCCTGCTTTTTAGCAACTGTATGGTGGTAAAAGTGCCTTACAACATTAACCTATGTTTGGAAAGTTCTCTCATGCAATTTGGCTAAATTTCCCATGGTCTTTATTTTATTTTGAGAAACGATGTGGCATAATGATGTGCGGTGTTTTACTTGAGTGGACACAAATACCATCTAGGTATGCGTTAAATAGAGGGGATTTTAGGTATTTTGCTATCACAAAAGGTCATTTGCTAGCTTAATAACATCTTCATCCACTAGTTGTACTCTAATACCGTCTCGTGTGAATACAATGCCCTCAATATCATAGAAACGTCATTTGAGGTTTAAAAGGTGATATATTGTTTTGAATTCTTTATATTCCAACTTTTTTGCAACTATATGGTGGAAAAAAGGTGCCGTACAACCTTAACCTATGTTTGGACAGTTCACTCATGTAATTTGGCTAAATTTTCCATGGTCATTATTTTATTTTGAGAAACGATGTGGCATATTGATGTGTTTTGTTTTTCTTGAGTGGACATAAACACGACTAGGTATGCCTTGAATAGAGAGGATTATAGGAAACCTGGTATCACAAAAGGTCATTAGCTAGCCCAATGACATCTTCATCCACTAGTTGTACTCTAATACCCTCTCGTGCCAATGCAATGCCCTTGACATCAAGGAAACGTCAGTTGTGGTTTAAAAGGTGATATATTGAATTGAATTCTTTATATTGAAACTTTTTAGCAATTGTATGGTGGAAAAAAGGTGCCTTACAGCCTTAACATATGTTTGGACAGTTCTCCCATGTAGTTTGGCAAAATTTTCAATGGTCTTTATTTGATTTTGAGAAACGATGTGGCAAATTGATGTGTGGTGTTTTACTTGAGTGGACATAATCACCGTCTAAGTATGCCTTGAATAGAGGGGTTATAGGAAACCTGTTATCACAAAAGGTCATTAGCTAGCCCACTAATGTGTTCATCCAGTAGTTGTATTCTAATACCCTCTCGTGTGAATACAATGCCATTGACATCAGGGAAACGTCATTTTTAGTTTAAAAGTTGATCTATTACTTTGAATTCTTTATATTCCTACATTTTAGCAACTGTATGGTGGAAAAAGGTGTCATATAACCTTAACCTATGTTTGGACAGTTCTCTCACGCAATTTCGCTAAATTTCACATGGTCTTTATTATATTTTGAGAAATGATGTGGCATAATGATGTGTGGTGTTTTACTTGAGTGGACAGAAACGCCATCTTGGTGTGCCTAGAATAGAGGGGATTATAGGAAACCTGGTATCGCAAAAGATCATTAGCTAGCCCAATAATGTCTTCATCCACTAGTTGTACTCTAAAACCCACTCGTGTGAATACAATGCCCTCAATATCATAGAAACGACATTTGAGGTTTAAAAGGTGATATATTGTTTTGAATTCTTTATATTCCAACCTTTTAGCATCTGTATGGTGGAAAAAAGGTGCCTTACAACCGTAACCTATGTTTGGACAGATCTCACACGCAATTTGGATAAATTTCCCATGGTCTTTATTTTATTTTGAGAAATGATGTGGCAAAAATGATGTACAGTGTTTTACTTGAGTGGACATAAACACCATCTAGGTATGCCTTGAATAGAGGGGATTATAGGAAACCTAGTATCACAAAAGGTCATTAGCTAGCCCAATAACGTCATCATCCACTAGTTGTGAATACAATGCCCTCAATATCATAGAAACGTCATTTGAGGTTTAAAAGGTGATCTATTGTTTTGAATTCTTTATATTCCAACTTTTTCGCAACTGTATGGTGGAAAAAAGGTGCCTTACAACCTTAACCTATCTTTGTACAGTTCACTCACGTAATTTGGCTAAATTTTCCAAGGTCATTATTTTATTTTTAGAAACAATGTGGCATATTGATGTGTTTTGTTTTTCTTGAGTGGACATAAACACCGTGTAGGTATGCCTTGAATAGAGGGGATTATAGGAAACCTGGTATCACAAAATGTCATTTGCTAGCCCAATGACGTCTTCATCCACTAGTTGTACTCTAATACCCTCACGTGCAATTACAATGCCCTTGACATCTCGGAAACGTCATTTGTGGTATAAAAGGTGATCAATTGTTTTGAATTCTTTATATTCCAACTTTTTAGCAATTGTACGGTGGAAAAAAGGTGTCTTATAACCTTAACCTATATTTGGACAGTTCTCTCATGCAATTTGGCTAAATTTCCCATGGTCTTTATTTTACTTTGTGAAACAGTGTGGCATAATGATGTATGGTGTTATACTTGAGTGGACATAAACACCATCTTGGTATGCCTTGAATAGAGGGGACTATTGGAAACCTGGTATCACAAAAGTCATTAGCTAGCCCAATAACGTCTTCATCCACTAGTTGCACACTAATACCCTCTCGTGCTAATATAGTGCCCTCAAAATCATAGAAACGTCATTTATGGTTTAAAAGGTGATCTATTGTTTGAATTCTCTATATTCCAGCTTTTTAGCAACGGTATGGTGGAAAAATGTACCTTAAAACCTTATCCTATGTTTGGACAGTTCTCTCACTCAATTTGGATAAATTTTCCATGGTCATTATTTTATTTTGAGAAACGATGTGGCATATTGATGTGTGTTGAGTGGATATAAAAACCATCTAGGTATGCCTTGAATAAAGGGGATTATAGGAAACCTGGTATCACAAAAGGTCATTAGCTAGCCCAATAACGTCTTCATCCACTAGTTGTACTCTAATACCCTCTGGTGCGAATACAATGCCCTTGACATCAAGGAAACGTCATTTTTAGTTTAAAAGATGACCTATTGTTTTGAATTCTTCATATTCCTACTTAATAGCAATAGTTTGGTGGAAAGAAGATTCCTTACAACCTTAACCCATGTTTGGACAGTTCTCTCGTGCAATTTGGCTAAATTTCCCATGGTCTTTATTTTATTTTTAGAAACGATGTGGCATAATGATGTTTGATGTTTTACTTGAGTGGACATAAACACATCAATATGAGTTTAAGTTTATGTGTGTTGTGTGGCCATTGATCATCGACCAGAGGCTCGTACACCTCACCCCATTGGATTTCTGGTAGAGGCCATTACTTGGTCAAAAATCCATTCGTGTTAGCCTTCGGTATTATTGAAAATGGTCATTCATGCTATTTTGGACACAAATAGGGGTTGTGTGATCATTGATCATCGACCAGAGGCCCATAAACCTGACCCCACATATGTTTCCTGGCCATAGATCACATTCTTGGATTTTTGGTGGAGACCATTTCTTGGTCAAGAATCCGTAGGTGTTGGCCATTGATCATCGACTAGAGGCTCGTACACCTCACCCCACATTTGTTTCCTTGTGATAGATCACATTCTTGGTTTTCGGGCGGAGACCATTTCTTGGCCAAAAATCTGTAGGTATTATTGAAAATGGTCGTGCATGCTATTTTCGACAAAAATGGGGGTTGTGTGGCAATTGATCATCGACCAGTTTCGAGTACACCTCACCCCACATATGTTTCCTTCCCATAGTTCACATTCTTGGATTTCTGGCGAAGACTATTTCTTGGTCAAAAATCGGTAGGTGTTAGCCTTTGGTATTATTGAAAATGCTCGTTCAAGGCAATTTCTGACAAAAATGGGGTTGTGTGGCCATTCATCATCGACCAGAGGCTCGTACACCTCACCCCAGTTATGTTTCCTTGCCATAGGTCACATTCTTGGATTTCTATGGAGACCATTTTCTTGGTCAAAAATCTGAAGGTGTTAGCCTCCAGTATTATTGAAAATGGTCGTTCATGGCTATTTTCGACAAAAATGGGGGTTGTGTGGCCATTGATCATTGACCAGAGGCTCGTTCACCTAACCCCCCATATGTTTCCTTGCCAAAGATCACATTCTTGGATTTTTGGTGAGACCATTTCATGGTCAAAAATCTGTTGGTGTTAGCCTTCGGTATTATTGAAAATGGTCGTTCATGCTATTTTTGAAAAAATAGGGGTTGTGTGGCCTTAGATCATCGACCAGAGGCTCGTACATTGATTTTTGGTGGAGATCATTTCTTGGTAAAAAACCCGTTGGTGTAAGCCTTTGGTATTATTGAAAATGGTCGTTTCATGGCTATTTTCGGCAAAGATGAAGGTTGTGTGGCCATTGATCATCGACTACAGGCTCCTACACCTCACCCCACATAGGTTTCCTTGCCATAGATCACATTCTTGGTTTTCTGGTGGAGACCTTTTCTTGGCCAAAAATCTGTTGGTGTTAGCCTTCGGTATAATTGAAAATGGTCCTTCATGCTATTTTCGACAAAAATGGAAGTTGTGTGGCCATTGATCATTGACCAGAGGCTCGTACACCTCACCCCATGTATGTTTTCTTTCCATAGATCACATTCTTGGATTTCTGGTGGAGACCATTTTTTGTTCAAAAATCCGTAGGTGTTAGCCTTCGGTATTATTGAAAATGGTCGTTCATGGCATTTTCGACAAAAATAGGTGTTGTGTGACCATTAATCATCGACCAGAGGCTCGTACACCTCACCCCACATATGTTTCCATGCCATAGATCACATTTTTGGATTTTTGGTCGAGACAATTTATTGGTCAAAAATTCGAAGGTGTTTGCTTTCGGTATTATTGGAAATGGTCGTTGATGCAATTTTTGACAAAAATAGAGGTTGTGTAGCCATTGACCATCGAACAGAGGCTCGTACACCTGACCCCACATATGTTTCCTTGCCATGGGTCACATTCTTGGATTTCTAGTGGTGACCACTTCTTGGTCGAGATCCGTAGGTGTTAGCCTTCGATATTATTGAAAATGGTCGTTCTTGCAATTTTGGACAAAAATGGGGGTTGTGTGGCCATTGATTATCAACCATTTTTGTCGAAAATAGCCATGAACGACCATTTTCATTGCAAACACCTATGGATGTGTTAGCCTTCGGTATTATTGAAAATGGTCATTCATGGCTATTTTCGACAAAAATGGGGGTTGTGTGGCCATTGATCTTCGACCAGAGGCTCATACACCTCACTACACATATGTTTCCTTGCCATTGATCACATTCTTGGATTTATGGTGGAGACCATTTCTTGGTCAAAAATCCATAGGTATTAGCCTTCAGTGTCATTGAAAATGGTCGTTCATGGCTATTTTCGACAAAAATGGGGGTTGTGTGGCCATTGATCATCGACCAGAGGCTCGTACACTTCACCCCACATATGTTTTTTTTGCCATAGATCACATTCTTGGATTTCTGGTGGAGACCATTTCTTGGTCAAAAATCCGTTGGTGTTAGCCTTCGGTATTATTATAAATGGCCGTTCATGGCTATTTTCGGCTAAAATGGGGGTTGTGTGGCCATTTATCATCGACCAGAGGCTCGTACACCTCACCCCACATATGTTTCCTTGCCATAGATCGCATTCTTAGATTTCTGGTGGACACCATTTCTTGGTCAAAAATCCGTACGTGTTAGCCTTCCGTATTATTGAAAATGGTAATTCATGGCTATTTTCGCCAAAAATGGGGGTTGTGTGGCCATTGATCATCGAGCAGAGGCTCGTAAACCTCACCCCGACCATTTCATGGTCAAAAATTCGAATGTGTTAGCCTTCAGTACTATTGAAAATGGTCGTTCATGGCTATTTTCGACCAAAATGGGTGTTGTGTGGCCATTTATCATCGACCAGAGGCTCGTACACCTCACCCACATATGTTTCCTTGCAATAGATCACATTCTTGGATTTCTGGTGGAGACCATTTCCTTGTCAAAAATCCGTTGGAGTTAGCCTTCGGTATTATTGAAAATGGTCGTTCATGGCTATTTTCGACTAAAATGGGGGTTGTGTGGCCATTTATCATCGACCAGAGGCTCGTACACCTCACCCCACATATGTTTCCTTGCCATAGATCACATTCTTGGATTTCTGGTGGAGACCATTTCTTGGTCAAAAATCCGTACGTGTTAGCCTTCGCTATTATTGAAAATGGTCATTCATGGCTATTTTCGACAAAAATGCGGATTGTGTGGCCATTGATCATCGACTAGAAGCTCGTAAACCTCACCCCACATATGTTTCCTTGCCATAGATCACATTCTTTGATTTCTGGTGGAGACCATTTCTTGGTCAAAAATCCGAATGTGTTAGCCCTCTGTACTATTGAAAATGGTCGTTCATGGCTATTTTCGACAAAAATGGGGGTTGTGTGGCCAGTGATATTCGACTATAGGCTCATACACCTCACTACACATATGTTTCCTTGCCATAGATCACGTTCTTGGATTTATGGTGGTGACCATTTCTTGGTCAAAAATCCGTAGGTGTTAGCCTTCAGTGTCATTGAAAATGGTCGTTCATGGCTATTTTCGACAAAAATGGGGGTTGTGTGGCCATTGATCATCGACCTGAGGCTCGTACACCTCACCCACACATGTTTCCTTGCCATAGATCACATTCTTGGATTTCTGGTGGAGACCATTTCTTGGTCAAAAATATGTAGGTGTTAGCCTTCGGTATTATTGAAAATGATCGTTCATGGCTATTTTCGACAAAAATGGGGGTTGTATGGCCATTGATCATCGACCAGAGGCTCATACACCTCACCCCATATATGTTTCCTTGCCATAGATCACATTCTTGGATTTTTGGTGGAGACCATTTCTTGGTCAAAAATCCGTAGGTCTTAGCCTTCAGTATTATTGAAAATGGTCGTTCATGGCTATTTTCATCAAAAATGGGGGTTGTGTGGCCATGTATCATCGACCAGAGGCTCATACACCTCACCCCACATATGTTTCCTTGCCATAGATCACATTCTTGGATTTTTGGTGGAGACCATGTCTTGGTCAAAAATTCGTACGTGTTAGCCTTCAGTATTATTGAAAATGGTCGTTCATGGCTATTTTCGACAAAATGGGGGTTGCGTGGCCATTGATCATCGACCAGAGACTCGTACACCTCACCCCACATATGTTTCCTTGCCATAGATCACATTCTTGGATTTCTGGTGGAGACCATTTCTTGGGCAAAAATTCGAATGTGTTAGCCTTCGGTATTATTGAAAATGGTCATTCATGGCTATTTTCGAAAAAATGGGGGTTGTGTGGCCATTGATCTTAGACCAGAGGCTCGTAAACCTCACCCCACATATGTTTCCTTGCCATAGATCACATTCTTTGATTTATGGTGGAGACCATTTCTTGGTCAAAAATCCGTACGTGTTAGCCTTCGGTATTATTGAAAATGGTCATTCATGGCTATTTTTGACAAAAATGGAGGTTGTGTGGCCATTGATCATCGACCTGAGGCTCGTCAACCTCACCCCACATATGTTTCCTTGCCATAGATCCCATTCTTTGATTTCTGGTGGAGACCATTTGTTGGTCAAAAATCCGAATGTGTTAGCCTTCGGTACTATTGAAAATGGTCGTTCATGGCTATTTTCGACAAAAATGGGGGTTGTGTGGCCATTGATATTCGACCAGAGGCTCATACACCTCACTACACATATGTTTCCTTGCCATAGATAACATTCTTGGATTTCTGGTGGAGACCATTTCTTGGTAAAAAAATCCGTAGGTGTTAGCCTTCGGTATTATTGAAAATGGTCGTTCATGGCTATTTTCGACAAAAATGGGGGTTGTGTGGCCATTGATCATCGACTAGAGGCTCATACACCTCACCCCACATATGTTTCCTTGTCATTGATCACATTCTTGGATTTCTGGTGGAGACCATTTCTTGGTAAAAAAATCCGTAGGTCTTAGCCTTCGGTATTATTGAAAATTGTCGTTCATGACTATTTTCATCAAAATGGGGGTTGTGTGGCCATTTATCATCAACCAGAGGCTCGTACACCTCACCCCACATATGTTTCCTTGCCATAGATCACATTCTTGGATTTCTGGTGGAGACCATTTCTTGGTCAAAAATTTGTACGTGTTAGCCTTCAGTATTATTAAAAAGGTCGTTCATGGATATTTTCGACAAAATGGGGGTTGTGTGGCTATTGATCATCGACTGGAGGCTCATACACCTCACCCCACATATGTTTCCTTGCCATAGATCACAATCTCGGATTTCTGGTGGAGACCATTTCTTGGGCAAAAATCCGAATGTGTTAGCCTTCGGTATTATTGAAAATGGTCATTCATGGCTATTTTCGACAAAAATGGGGGTTGTGTGGCTATTGACCTTCGACCAGAGGCTCATACACCCCACTACACATATGTTTCCTTGCCATAGATCACATTCTTGATTTATGGTGGAGACCATTTCTTGGTCAAAAATCCGTAGGTGTTAGCCGTTAGTGTCATTGAAAATGGTCGTTCATGGCTATTTTCAACAAAAAAGGGGGTTGTGTGGCCATTGATCATCAACCAGAGCTTTGTACACTTCACTCCACATATGTTTTCTTGCCATAGATCACATTCTTGGATTTCTGGTGGAGACCATTTCTTGGTCAAAAATCCGTTGGTGTTAGCCTTCGGTATTATTGAAAATGGTCGTTCATGGCATTTTTGACTAAAATGGGGGTTGTGTGGCCATTTATCATCGACCAGAGGCTCGTACACCTCACCCCATATATGTTTCCTTGCCATAGATCACATTCTTGGATTTCAGGTGGAGACCATTTCTTGGTCAAAAATCCATACGTGTTAGCCTTCGGTATTATTGAAAATGTTCATTCATGGTATTTTCGACAAAAATGGGGTTTGTGTGGCCATTAATCATCTACCAGAGGATCGTAAACCTCACCCCACATATGTTTCTTTGCCATAGATCACATTCTTTGATTTCTGGTGGAGACCATTTCTTGGTCAAAAATCCAAATGTGTTAGCCTTCGGTACTATTGAAAATGGTCGTTCATGGCTATTTTCGACAAAAAATGGGGGTTGTCTGGCCATTGATCATTGACCAGAGGCTCGTAAACCTCACCCCACATATGTTTCCTTGCCATAGATCACATTCTTTGATTTCTGGTGGAGACCATTTCTTGGTCAAAAACTCCGAATGTGTTAGCCTTTGGTACTATTGAAAATGGTCGTTTATGGCTATTTTCGACAAAAATGGGGGTTGTGTGGCCATTGATATTCGACTAGAGGCTCATACACCTCACTACACATATTTTTCCTAGCCATAGATCACATTCTTGTATTTATGGTGGAGACCATTTCTTGATCAAAAATCCATAGGTGTTAGCCTTCTGTGTCATTGAAAATGGTCGTTCATGGCTATTTTCGACAAAAATGGGGGTTGTGTGGCCATTCATCATCGACCAGAGGCTCGTACACCTCACCCCACATATGTTTCCTTGCCATTGATCATATTCTTGGATTTTTGGTGGAGACCATTTCTTGGTCAAAAATCTGTAGGTGTTAGCCTTCGGTATTATTGAAAACGGGGGTTGTGTGGACATTGATCATCGACCAGAGGCTCATACACCTCACCCCACATATGTTTCCTTGCCATAGATCACATTATTGGATTACTGGTGGAGAACATTTCTTGGTCAAAAATCCGTAGGCGTTAGACTTCGGTATTATTGAAAATGGTCGTTCATGACTATTTTCATCAAAAATGGGGGTTGTGTGGCCATTTATCATCGACCAGAGGCTCGTACACCTCACCCTACATATGTTTCCTTGCCATAGAACACATTCTTGGATTTCTGGTGGAGACCATTTCTTGGTCAAAAATCCGTAGGTGTTAGCCTTCAGTATTATTGAAAATGGTTGTTCATGGCTATTTTCGACAAAAACGGGGGTTGTGTGGCCATTGATCATCGACCAGAGGCTCATACACCTCACCCCACATATGTTTCCTTGCCATAGATCACATTCCTGGATTATTGGTGGAGACCATTTCTTGGTCAAAAATCCGTAGGCGTTAGCCTTCGGTATTATTGAAAATGGTCGTTCATGGCTATTTTCATCAAAAATGGGGGTTGTGTGGCCATTTATCATCGACCAGAGGCTCGTACACCTCACCCTACATATGTTTCCTTGCCATAGAGCACATTCTTGGATTTCTGGTGGAGACCATTTCTTGGTCAAAAATTCGTACGTGTTAGCCTTCGGTATTTTTGAAAATGGTGGTTCATGGCTCATTTCGACAAAATGGGGGATGTGTGGCAATTGATCATCGACCAGAGGCTCGTACACCTCACCCAACATATGTTTCCTTGCCATAGATCACATTCTTGGATTTCTGGTGGAGACCATTTCTAGGGCAAAAATCCGAATGTGTTGGCCTTCGGTATTATTGAAAATGGTCATTCATCGCTATTTTCGACAAAAATGGGAGTTGTGTGGCCATTGATCTTCGACCAAAGGCTCATACACCCCACTACACATATGTTTCCTTCCCATAGATCACATTCTTGGATTTATGGTGGAGACCATTTCTTGGTCAAGAATTCGTAGGTGTTAGCCTTCAGTGTCATTGAAAATAGTCGTTCATGGATATTTTCGACAAAAATGGGGGGTTTTGTGGCCATTGATCATCGAGCAGAGGCTCGTACACTTCACCCCACATATGTTTTCTTGCCATAGATCACATTCTTGGATTTTTGGTGGAGACCATTTCTTGGTCAAAAATACGTTGGTGTTAGCCTTCGGTATTATTGAAAATGGTCGTTCATGGCTATTTTCAACAAAAATGGGGTTGTGTGGCCATTGATCATCGACCAGAGGATCGTAAACCTCACCCCACATATGTTTCCTTGCCGTAGATCACATTCTTTGATTTCTGGTGGAGACCATTTCTTGGTCAAAAACCGAATGTGTTAGCCTTCGGTACTATTGAAAATGGTCGTCCATCGCTATTTTTGACAAAAATGAGGGTTGTGTGGCCATTGATATTCAACCAGAGGCTCATACACCTCACCCCACATATGTTTCCTTGCCATAGATCACATTCTTGGATTTCTGGTGGAGACCATTTCTTGGTCAAAAATCCGTCGGTGCTAGCCTTTAGTGTCATTGAAAATGGTGGTTCATGGCTATTTTCGACAAAAATGGGGGTTGTGTGGCCATTGATCATCGACCAGAGGCTCGTACACCTCACCCCACATATGTTTCCTTGCCATAGATCACATTCTTGTATTTCTGGTGGAGACCATTTCTTGGGCAAAATTCCGAATGTGTTAGCCTTCGGTATTATTGAAAATGGTCATTCATGGCTAGTTTTGACAAAAATGGGGGTTGTGTGGCCATTGATCTTTGACCAGAGGCTCATAGACCTCACTACACATATGTTTCCTTGCCATAGATCACATTATTGGATTTATGGTGGAGACCATTTCTTGGTCAAAAATCCTTAGGTGTTAGCCTTCAGTGTCATTGAAAATGGTCGTTCATGGCTATTTTCGACAAAAATGGGGGTTGTGTGGCCATTGATCATCGACCAGAGGCTCGTACACTTCACCCCACATATGTTTTCTTGCCATAGATCACATTCTTGGATTTCTGGTGGGGACCATTTATTGGTCAGAAATCCGTTAGTGTTAGCCTTTGGTATTATTGAAAAATGGTCGTTCATGTCTATTTTTGACTAAAATGGGGGTTGTGTTACCATTTATCATCGACCAGAGGTTCGTACACCTCACCCCACATATGTTTCCTTGCCATAGATAACATTCTTGGATTTCTGGTGGAGACCATTTCTTGGTCAAAAATCCGTACGTGTTAGCCTTCGGTATTATTGAAAATGGTCATTCATGGATATTTTCGACAAAAATGGAGGTTGTGTGGCCATTGATCATCGACCAGAGGCTCGTAAACCTCACCCCACATATGTTTTCTTGCCATAGATCACATTCTTTGATTTCTGGTGGAGACCATTTCTTGGTCAAAAATCCGAATGTGTTAGCCTTCGGTACTATTGAAAATGGTCGTTCATTGCTATTTTCGACAAAAATGGGGGTTGTGTGGCCATTGATATTCGACCAGAGGCTCATACACCTCACTGCACATATGTTTACTTGCCATAGATCACATTCTTGGATTTATGGAGGAGACCATTTCTTGGTCAAAAATCCATAGGTGTTAGCCTTCGGTATTATTGAAAATGGTTGTTCATGGCTATTTTTGACAAAAATGGGGGTTGTGTGGCCATTGATCATCGACCAGAGGCTCGTACACCTCACCTCACATATGTTTCCTTGCCATAGATCACATTATCGGATTTCTGGTGGAGACCATTTCTTGGTCGAAAATCCATACGTGTTAGCCTTTAGTATTATTGAAAATGATCGTCGATCACTATTTTCGACAAAAATGGGCGTTGTGTGGCCATTGATCATTGGCCAGAGGCCCATACACCTCACCCCACATATGTTTCCTTGCCATAGATCACATTCTTGGATTTATGGTGGAGACCATTTCTTGGTCAAAAATCCGTAGGTGTTAGCCTTCATTGTCATTAAAATGGTCGTTCATGGCTATTTTCGACAAAAATGGGGGTTGTGTGGCCATTGATCATCGACCAGAGGCTCGTACACCTCACCTCACATTTGTTTCCTTGCCATAGATCACATTCTTGGATTAATGTTGGAGACCATTTCTTGGTCAAAAATCCGTAGGTGTTAGCCTTCCGTGTCATTGAAAATTGTCGTTCATGGCTATTTTCGACAAAAATGGGGGTTGTGTGGCCATTGATCATCGACCAGAGGCTCGTACACTTTACCCCACATATGTTTTCTTGCCATTGATCACATTCTTGGATTCCTGGTGGAGACCATTTCTTGGTCAAAAATCCGTACGTGTTAGCCTTCGGTATTATTGAAAATGGTCATTCATGGCTATTTTCGACAAAAATGGGGGTTGTGTGGCCATTGATCATTGACCAGAGGCTCATAAACCTCACCCCACATATGTTTCCTTGCCATAGATCACATTCTTTGATTTCTGGTGGAGACCATTTCTTAGTCAAAAATCCGAATGTGTTAGCCTTCGGTACTATTGAAAATGGTCGTTCATGGCTATCTTCGACAAAAATAAGGGTTGTGTGGCCATTGATATTCGACCAGAGGCTCATACACCTCACTACAAATATGTTTCCTTTCCATAGATCACATTCTTCGATTTATGGTGGAGACCTTTTCTTGGTCAAAAATCTGTGAGTGTTAGCCTTCAACGTCATTGAAAATGGTCGTTCATGGCTATTTTCGACAAAAATGGGGGTTGTGTGGCCATTGATCATCGACCAGAGGCTCGTACACCTCACCCCACATATGTTTCCTTTCCATAGATCACATTCTTGGATTTCTGGTGGAGACCATTTCTTGGGCAAAAATCTGAATGTGTTAGCCTTCGTTATTATTGAAAATGGTCATTCATGGCTATTTTCGAGAAAAATGGGGGTTGTTTGGCCATTGATCTTCGACCAGAGGCTCATACACCTCACTACACATATGTTTCCTTGCCATAGACCACATTCTTGGATATATGGTGGAGACCATTTCTTGGTCAAAATTCTGGAGGTGTTAGCCTTCAGTATTATTGAAAATGGTCATTCATGGCTATTTTCGACAAAAATGGGGGTTGTGTGGCCATTGATCATCGACCAGAGGCTCGTAAACCTCACCCCACATATGTTTCCTTGCCATAGATCACATTCTTTGATTTCTGGTGCAGACCATTTCTTGGTAAAAAATCTGAATGTTTTAGCCTTCGGTACTATTGAAAATGGTCGTTCATGGCTATTTTCGACAAAAATGGGGGTTGTGTGGCCATTGATATTCGACCAAAGGCTCATACACCTCACTACACATGTTTCCTTTCCATAGATCACATTCTTGGATTTATGGTGGAGACCATTTCTTGGTCAAAAATCCGTAGGTGTTAGCGTTCAGTGTCATTGAAAATGGTCGTTCATGGCTATTTTCGACAAAAAATGGGGTTTGTGTGGCCATTGATCATCGACCAGAGGCTTGTACACTTCACCCCACATATGTTTTCTTGCCATAGATCACATTCTTGGATTTCTGGTGGGGACCATTTCTTGGTAAAAAAATCCGTAGGTGTTAGCCTCTGGTATTATTGAAAATGGTCGTTCATGGCTATTTTCATCAAAAATGGGGGTTGTGTGGCCATTTATCATCGACCAGAGGCTCGTATACCTCACCCCACATATGTTTCCTTGCCATAGATCACATTCTTGGATTTCTGGTGGAGACCATTTCTTGGTTAAAAATTCGTACGTGTTAGCCTTCAGTATTATTGAAAATGGTCGTTCATGGCTATTTTCGACAAAATGGGGGTTGTGTGGCCATTGATCACCGACCAGAGGCTCGTACACCTCACCCCACATATGTTTCCTTGCCATAGATCACATTCTTGGATTTCTGGTGGAGACCATTTCTTGGGCAAAAATTCGAATGTGTTAGCTTTCGGTATTATTGAAAATGGTCATTCATGGCTATTTTCGACAAAAATGGGGGTTGTGTGCCATTGATCTTCGACCAGAGGCTCATACACCTCACTACACATATGTTTCCTTGCCATAGATCAAATTCTTGGATTTATAGTGGAGACCATTTCTTGGTCAAAAATCCATAGGTGTTAGCCTTCAGTGTCATTGAAAATGGTCGTTCATGGCTATTTTCGAAAAAAATGGGGGTTGTGTGGCCATTGATCATCGACCAGAGGCTCGTACACTTCACCCCACATATGTTTTCTTGCCATAGATCACATTCTTGGATTTATGGTGGAAACCATTTCTTGGTCAAAAATCTGTTGGTGTTAGCCTTCGGTATTATTGAAAATGGTCGTTCATGGCTATTTTCGACTGAAATGGGGGTTGTGTGGCCATTTAACATCGACCAGAGGCTCATACACCTCACCCCACATATGTTTCCTTGCCATAGATCACATTCTTGGATATCTGGTGGAGACCATTTCTTGGTAAAAAATCCGTACGTGTTAGCCTTCGGTATTATTGAAAATGGTCATTCATGGCTATTTTCGACAAAAATGGGGGTTGTGTGGCCATTGATCATCGACCAAAGGCTCGTACACCTCACCCCACATATGTTTCCTTGCCATAGATCACATTCTTTGATTTCTGGTGGAGACGATTTCTTGGTCAAAAATCCGAATGTGTTAGCCTTCGGAACTATTGAAAATGGTCGTTCATGGCTATTTTCGACAAAAATGGGGGTTGTGTGGCCATTGATATTGGACCAGAGGCTCATACACCTCACTACACATATGTTTCCTTGCCATAGATCACATTCTTGGATTTATGGTGGAGACCATTTCTTGGTCAAAAATCCGTAGGTGTTAGCCTTCAGTGTCATTGAAAATGGTCGTTCATGGCTATTTTCGACAAAAAATAGGGTTGTGTGGCCATTTATCATTGACTAGAGGCTCATAAACCTCACCCCACATATGTTTCCCTGCCATAGATCACATTCTTGGATTTCTGGTGGAGACCATTTCTTGGTCAAAAACTCGTACGTGTTAGCCTTCGGTATTATTGAAAATGGTCGTTCATGGCTATTTTCGGCAAAATGGGGGTTGTCTGGCCATTGATCATCGACCAGATGTTTCGTACACCTCACCCCACATATGTTTTCTTGCCATAGATCACATTCTTGGATTTCTGGTGGAGACCATTTCTTGGGCAAAAATCTGAATGTGTTAGCCTTTGGTATTTTTGAAAATGGTCATTCATGGCTATTTTCGACAAAAATGGGGGTTGTGTGGCCATTGATCTTCGACCAGAGGCTCATACACCTCTGTTGGGGACTTGTTCTCAAATGCTATGAATTAAGAACAAGGCAACATAAAATGTTAAATGATACTGTCCTTCGTCCGTGAAGCATTATTCCTTTAAGGATAATGGGTCTTGGACGAAGGTTGATGAGAGAATTATTACGAAGATGAACCTTCGTAATAAACTTCCAGTAAACATTGTGAAATAATGTAAACTAAAAGGTACAAAATGGATAAATAAATCACAGATGTATTATATTATATTCACTTAATATATTGAATCATTAAATACAATGATACCTAAGCCTTGACAAAGGTTGTATTCCAAGAGATGCGATAGCAAAAATCAGAATGCGTGAACAGTAACGGAATACTGTTCACTATTTATAGGCACAGGACGCAGCCTGTGAGGAATTACAAGTATGCCCCTTATAAAAACTTACAACATTGACTCAGACCTTTATGGACTAAGAGGTCATTCTATCTTTAAGTCGGTTTGTAATGCCGAAGCTCTACGAAGAGGCACCTTCGGCTATCTTGTACGAACAGCTTCATCCGAGGATCACTTCTTTCTAGAAGACCTTCGGCGACGAAGCATAGACCCAACAGTAGCCCCTTTCGCGGTGCTAGATCGTTTTTCGTAACGAGCTTGATCCGTGAAAAAAGTTTCTTAAGCTTCGGAGAGCCGAAGGTCTCAAAAAACACCTTCCCTGAGCTCGTTGTCGAGAAACGATTCGATTTCCCTGCGCGCAGCGGCCCCACCTTGCAGAGTTACTGTTCGGTCACTGCGGTCCACCGTACAGCGAGCGCGAGCGGGTGTCCGTCTGGTGTAAAACTCCTGGCGCTTCGCCTTCTTACCTGCGGCACAATATAAACAGACGAGTAGGTGTGAAGTTACCACAGCATTTACTGCTATTTGCACTGTTTTGCTGCCAAAATTTTTAACCATCGCCGAAGCTTGTTTGTCAGGATTGAACGAAGCTCCATCTTGAAGCCTGCTTCGGAGAAAAAAGTATTAAAGTTTCACAAGTTCATAATTAAATGGCCAGAGTTCGCTCTACCGCTAGGGTTGAGCGTGAGGGGGACGAAACTGAAGCTTCGGAGACTGTCCCTATCTCCGAAGCCATGCAACGATCCGGGCTAGTGACTTCGGAGAAGATTCCTGGTGATGATGCGGGACAAGCTGTCGCTGAAGCAGAAGGAGAAGATGCTGGGGAAACTGACCCCGAAGATGATTATCACCTTGCCACGCCAAGCAAACCCAGCCATTTGGACTTCGGGA
Organism: Zea mays; assembly: GCF_902167145.1. Lineage (NCBI taxonomy): Eukaryota > Viridiplantae > Streptophyta > Magnoliopsida > Poales > Poaceae > Zea > Zea mays. The sequence continues at coordinate 200,983,184 of NC_050100.1, forward strand.
AATCTACTGTTTCGAAGGCTGATCTGGCCAAGATGGTAAAGTCAGGCTATTTTACTGAAAATCAAAAGAAGCTATTACGCTTCGGGGGAGAAGAGACTACCCCGAAACCGGAGAAAGATGAAATTGTTATTTTTAAGAGCTTCCTAAAGGCTGGATTAAGATTCCCCCTTCATGGGATTATTGCAGAGATATTGAAAAATTTTGGAATCTATTTTCACCAGCTAACTCCTAATGCTATCGTTAGGCTTAATGTTTATATTTGGGCACTTCGAAGCCAGGCGGTGGAACCATTTGCTGACAGCTTCTGCCGAGTTCACGAACTGCACTATCAGACAAAGGCTAGAAAGGATGGTTTACATGAGAATTTTGGTTGTTATAATTTTGCTTATCGGAAAACTACGAAGTATCCTGTGATCAGCTACCGAAGCAAATGGGCAGCTGGGTGGAAGTCAGAATGGTTATATGTTAAGGTTGATGATGATAAAGAGAAGCTTGTGCAGAGTCCACTGGAACTGACCTTCGGAGAAACTCGCCCCCAGTGTCACATGTTACCAGAGGGTCCAACTCAAAAAGCAATGTATGAATTTAAAATAATTGCAGAGAATATCAGTACAAGGGACTTGGTCCAGGAATTCTTGGCTTTCAAAGTTTTTCCTAGTGTAAAAGAGTGGGAAATGCCGAAGCTGAAGGGGGAGAAGAAAAAAGGTGAACTTGTGCGTTTGCCTTACTACTTCAAATTTAAGAAATACTTTAAAACTCCTTGCCAAGAGTGGCTGGATACGATTGAAGTGATGTGCAATGAGAAACTTGGCAATTATTCCAAGAAAGAAGATCAATTGATGACCGCAGCCTTCGGCACCCGTCCAAAACGAAGGCTGAATCGAGTGTTAGACGCCTTGGGCTTCGAATACCCAGACTACGAAGATCTAAACAAAGGTGCCGGAGGTCAAAAAAGGAAAAGTGTAACTGAAGCCTTAGATGAAGGTGAAAAAGAGCCAGTAAAGAAGAAAATTCCAAAGAAAAAGAAAACTTCTTCTCCGAAGCAACAAATATCCGAAGTAGAAGAAACCCCCGCATCACCTTCTGCTGCCGTTGTCGAGGAAATTCTGAAGGTAATGACTGAATCCTTACCTGCGAAGCTAAGTCCACTGGGTCCTCAACTGACAAAGTTTTTTCAGAAGGACAAGGAGCCCGAGAAATCAAAGAAAACAATCAAGGCAAAGAAACAAAGAATCATTACCGTGACAGAGGTAATTGATAAAACGCCGCCAAGAGCTTCGGCCCAAAAAACACGAGCGGCTGCAGAGGGAGCAGATATTGAAATTGCACCTTCGGAGGCCGCAGCCGCCGAAGTTACCTCAGCTGAAGATTTGAATTTAGAAAGCACAATTGAACATATTGACCAAATGCTGCTAGACATGGCTGCAGAAGAAGCTGCCACTGCTGCCGAAGAAGCTGTGACCGCAGCGTCAAAGAAAGGAAAAGAAATTGCTGAAGAAGCTTCAGAAAACAAAGTCTTTGCGTTCCAAAACTTAGTTGGAGAACATCTAACAAAAGCTGAAATAGAAGAGCTTAAAGAGTATGCCCAATCCTGTGGATACAAACCTGGGGCACTCCTCTTCGGAGGTGTTGATGATGAGAAATTAGAGTGTATTCGGGACCAAACAGGGGCCAAAGTCATCAGCACTCTGTCCAGGAGTATTGGATTCCCGAAGCTAGAAACAGACATCAGCCGCTACCGACGACAACATGTCGTTGGTAGTTTATTTTACTCCAACTTCAAGGTAAATGACTTGCCCCTTAACTTTTATTGCTTCTAATAAAAGCATGTCTGACGAAGGTTGTGTTTTGTGTTTGTGTAGAGTATGCTATTGAGCAAAGCCTTACAGATGCAGCAAGATCTTGAAGATAAGAAGCATGAAGTTATAATTGGAAATTTGGAAAACAAAATAAAGGAGCAATCAGATGCCTTTGAGAAAAAGAACTTTGAGCTCCAGGCAGCCGAAGGTTTACTGGCGGAAGCCGAAGCAAAAATATCAGAACTGAACACGAAGCTTCTCCGCCAGTCTGAGCAGTTCGAACAAGAAAAACAAAATCTTAATGCAAAACTTGAAGCCGAAGCTCAGCAAAATTCGGATTTGAGAAAACTACTGACAAATCTTCAAGAAAAATGCCTGGAATTTAGCAACAAGTGCATTCAACGACTAAGAAAGATTTTTCACTCAGTTGGAGCCAGCAGCGAAAAATTTACCCCCTCAGCTGAAGATCTACCAAAAACCTTCGAACACACTGAGGGGGAGATTGACGAGCTCGACGAAGTCATAGCTGGGCATGGCGACTTCTGTGCCTGGGTGGCTTCTCGAGGGACTGCTGCAGCCTTCCTGAAGGCTGGCTGTGATCATGGGAAAATTGTCAACAGGCCAAATTTCACTTTGTCACCGTCAATCCTGGATGACATCCCTGATCTCGCCCGAAGCATCTCGAATCGATTTGTGAAAATGATATGGACAAAAGGTGGTCGAGAGAAAGCTGGAGACGAAGCTCGTAGCCACCTTGATCCAGTAAGAAATCATACCTTGTGCTTACCTTTTTCTGTAAACTTGATTTTGACTTCCAACGACCTTATTCGTGTAGGATGACAAAGCCGAAGCTGATGACCAAAAATAATGCCGAAGCCGAAGCTCCTTGAAGATTTAGATAATAGACTGCAGACAGTACTTGAAAAACTTTTGAGATAACTTTTGTGAATGTAATCAATCTTGTTTTTAATGTATGCTGTTCATACCTTGTAATATATCTTTAACCTTTCACTGATGTATGAAAAATGCTTTGATGTGGACGAAATCTCCTTTTTTGAGCCGAAGGCGAAAAAACACCTTCCCTTCTTTTCGTACGCAACGAAGCATAGAAAACAACATTTTCCTTTTTTCCGAAGCTCTCCCTCATGAAAACAACATTTTCCTTTCTTCTTTGTGCACGAAGCAACATTTTCCTTTCTCTTTTTTTTTCTCTTTTTGCCGAAGCAACCATTTTATGCGATGAAGATGATTAACCTACATATGCCTAGATGAATGTTTATGAATGCAAATGCTATGATGTAATGTGATGTGCAAATGAATAGCCAAACACATATCCGAAGCCATATTCATAGCCATTATTTTCTTAAAAACAATCACACCTCAGCTCTGCATTCCCTTAGGAACGACTTTGGAGCTTCTTCGCCTTTACTTTTGGCGGAATCAGCGTTGACTTTTCGCTGTAAGCTCTGCATTCCCTTAGGAACGTCTTTGGAGCTTCTTCGCCTTTACTTTTGGCGGAATCAGCGTTGACTTTTCGCTGTAAGCTCTGCATTCCCTTAGGAACGTCTTTGGAGCTTCTTCGTTTTTACTTTTTGGGCACTCGATGGTGCACTCTCAGCTTTTACATTTACATTCTTTGGGGGATTTTGCTCTTATAAGACTAAAAAAGGAAATTACATATGCTGGCCCCATTAAAAACCTTTCTCCCCCTTTGGAAAGGAAAAGGGTGCCATGAAAGAAAAAATAAAAAATATGAAAAATTACATCGAATTATACATAATATCGCCGAAGCTCATCCGCATTCCAAGATCTAGGAACGTCATTGCCGTCCATATCTTTCAATCTGTATGAACCGGGCCTTGACGAAGATGCTACTAAGAAAGGCCCGTCCCATTTTAACTGCAATTTGCCCACTGTTTCCGGGTTGGCCACCCTCCGAAGCACCAAGTGCCCTGGCTCAATATTTTTTAGCCGAACCTTTCTGTCCCGCCATTTGACTGTTTCAGCTTGATATTTATTAATATTCTCCACGGCTTGCAGTCTGATCCCTTCTAAAGCATCTTTTTCTATAGAATAAGCAGCTTCGGAATCTGATTCTGCCGAAGCTACTATCCTTATTGATCCGGCTTTGGCTTCCTCTGGAGTTATTGCTTCGTCACCGAATAACAACTTGAATGGAGTGAAGCCTGTAGACCTTGATGTTGTCGTGTTGTGGCTCCACACCACTTTGGTTAGCTGATCTGGCCATTTTCCTCTGGGTTGATTGAAGATTAGCTTCATTATTCCTGTCATTATAATGCCGTTGGCTCTTTCAACGAGTCCATTTGACTCCGGGTGCCTGACTGATGCAAAATGGATCTTCGTACCAATTTGGTCACAGAAATCCCTGAAAGCTTCGGAATCAAACTGTGTTCCATTGTCCACAGTGATAGCCTTTGGCACCCCGAAACGACAAACAATATTCTGCCAGAAAAACTTTTGGACGGTAGCCGAAGTTATTGTGGCTAAAGGCTTCGCCTCAATCCATTTAGAAAAATATTCCACAGCTACCACAACATATCTCAGGTTCCCTTGGGCCGGTGGTAATGGACCTAACAAGTCAAGACCCCACCTTTGCAATGGCCAAGTGGGTTGTATGAGCTGTGTCAAGGACGAAGGTTGTTTTTGATCTCTTGCACATTTCTGACAACCTTCGCACTTTTGAACCAATTCTGCTGCATCTGAAGCTGCCTTCGGCCAATAAAACCCTTGACGGAGAATTTTTCCGAGTAACGGCCTGGATCCGATGTGAGATCCACACAGGCCTGCATGTATTTCTTTCATTAACTCTATACCTTCGGTTCTGGATAAGCATTTGAGCAGCGGAGCACAAACTCCATGTTTGTACAACTCCCCTTCTATCATGACATATGGACGAGCTCTTGCTTCTATCCTCTTGTTATAAGCTTCGTCATCTGAAAGAAATTTACCCTGAAGGTAAGAGATGATTTCGGTTCTCCAATCTTCGCTAAAAACAGGAGATATATTAAGAACTGCTCTTTCAAGAAGTTCCACCGAAGGTGCTTTTATTGTTTCGAAGAACACATCCGAAGGTAAAGGCAGCCCCTGTGCTGCTGACTTAGCTAGCAGATCAGCATGTTCATTTTGTCCTCGAGGGATATTCTTGACAGAAAACCCTTCGAAAGAAGCTTCGACTCTTCGAACCATATCCAGATATTTTTCAAGCTTCGGATCCTTAGCCTTGCAACTCTTGTCAATATGACCCGAAACAACCTGGGAATCAGTTTTAAGTATGGCTCTTCTGATTCCCATTGCTTTTAACTTCCGAAGACCTAGAATCAATGCTTCGTACTCAGCAATGTTGTTTGTGCAATTAAAATCAAGCTTTGCTGCATAACAAGTTTTGACTTTGGAAGGTGAAACCAACACAGCAGCCGCTCCTGCTCCGAAGGTTCCCCAAGATCCATCACAAAACACTGTCCAGGCTTCGTTGTCTTTATTCGTTTCCTCCTCCTGAGCCCCTGGCGTCCAATCAGCAATAAAGTCTGCCAGTGCCTGTGACTGAATCGAAGATCTATGAACATATTCAATGCAAAATTCATTGAGCTCTGCAGCCCATTTTCCAATCCTTCCAGTAGCTTCTCGGTTCCTTATAATATCCTTCAGAGGTTGTGATGAAGGAACAATTATATTATAAGCTTGGAAATAGTGCCGAAGCTTCCTGGAGGCCATCAAAACAGCATACAGTATCTTCTCCAACTCTGTATAATTTTTCTTTGATAAACTAAGGACCTCGGAAACAAAATACATTGGGGCCTGCCTTTTGACTTGACCATCAAGCTTCTCCTGGACAAGCGCTGCACTTACCGCTGAGTGCAAAGCTGCCACATATAATAATAAAGGAGCCCCTGGCATTGGTGGAGTCAGTGTTGTTAGATCTATCAAATACTGTTTCAGTTCTTCGAAAGCCTTCTGCTGGATTGGCCCCCATTGAAAGACTTCAGCCGACTTTAGCACTTCGAAGAATGGTAAATTTCTCTCTGTAGATCTGGATATGAATCTATTGAGAGATGCCAATCTTCCTGTCAATCTTTGAGCCCCCTTTTTTGTAGTTGGTGGCTCCATCCGAAGTATAGCTTCAATTTTACTTGGATTGGCTTCAATTCCCTTTGTTGAAACAAAGCATCCAAGAAATTTCCCCTTCTTCACTCCGAAGACACATTTTTCTGGATTTAACTTTAAGCCAGCTTGCCTGAAACTGGCGAAGGTCTCCTGCAGATCAGCAATATGATTCTCCTGCTTCGTGCTTTTGACAATGATGTCATCAACATAAGTTAGCACATTTCTGCCTATTTGGGACTGAAGAACCTTCGCAGTCATTCGGCTGAAACTTCCTCCAGCGTTTTTGAGCCCCTCAGGCATCCGAAGATAGCAATATGTGCCACTTGGAGTGATGAAGCTAGTCTTCGGCTCATCTTCCTTCTTCATCCAAATTTGGTGATAGCCTGAATAGCAGTCTAACAGACTCATGAGCTCTGACGAAGCTGCTGCATCAACTAAAGAGTCTATCCTTGGTAGTGGGAATTCATCCTTCGGACAAGCCTTGTTGAGATCTGTAAAATCGATGCACATTCGCCACTTGCCATTGGCCTTTTTTACCATAACAGTGTTAGCCAGCCATTCTGGGTACTTCACTTCTCTAATAACTCCTGCACTGAGGAGTCTTTTGACTTCGTTGCGAGCACCTTCGGCCTTATCATCTGACATTTTCCGAAGCCTTTGCTTTCTGGGTTTGAAGGATGGATCGACATTGAGCGAGTGCTCAATAACATCCCTATTAACTCCGCATAAATCATTGGCTGACCATGCAAAAACATCCTTGTTATTGAACAAAAACCTTATCAAGGTTTTCTCCTGCTCTTCGGAGAGTTGAGAGCCTAACAGCACCTTCTGCTCTGCTATGTCCTCACATAAGAGCATAGGCTTCGGCTGATCTGCTGAAGCTGCTTTCTCCCTTCTGAATTTGTACTGTTCACAAGCTTCAGCTCCATCTATGTTATGGATTGCTTTTGAGTCAGTCCAATTGCCTTCGGCCCTTCTTGCAGCTTCCTGACTTCCATGGATAGCAATGGGTCCCTGATCCGAAGGTATCTTCATGCAAAGATAGGCAGGATGAAGAATTGCTTCGAAGGCATTGAGTGTACCACGACCAATAATTGCATTGTAAGGGTATTCCATGTCAACAATGTCAAACACAACTTGCTCAGTTCTAGTGTTGTTGATGAATCCGAAGGTTACTGACATGGTGATCTTACCCAGTGCTACGATCTGTCTTCCTCCGAAGCCACAGAGAGGATGTGTAGCATCATGAATCTTATCTTCTGGCTCTTGCATTTGTCTGAAGGCCTTAGCAAAAATGATGTCAGCTGCACTGCCTGTATCAACCAAGACATTGTGGACCAGAAATCCTTTGATAACACAAGAGATAACCATGGCATCGTTATGTGGGTAATCTTTAAGCTGAAGATCCTCTTGGGAGAAGGTAATAGGAATGTGAGACCATCTTGACTTGATGAAGGGTCCTTGCACCCCAACATGCTGTACCCTTCTCTGTGCTTCCTTCTTCTGTTTCTTGTTAGCTGGCTCTGAGGACGAGCCACCTGTGATCGGGAGCACCAGCTTCGGGTCCGAAGCAGCTCCAGCTTGGTCGTTGAACGAAGCCATCAGCTCGAAAAGTGGAAGTGAGTTCACCGGAGGTGGGCGCCAATGTTGGGGACTTGTTCTCAAATGCTATGAATTAAGAACAAGGCAACATAAAATGTTAAATGATACTGTCCTTCGTCCGTGAAGCATTATTCCTTTAAGGATAATGGGTCTTGGACGAAGGTTGATGAGAGAATTATTACGAAGATGAACCTTCGTAATAAACTTCCAGTAAACATTGTGAAATAATGTAAACTAAAAGGTACAAAATGGATAAATAAATCACAGATGTATTATATTATATTCACTTAATATATTGAATCATTAAATACAATGATACCTAAGCCTTGACAAAGGTTGTATTCCAAGAGATGCGATAGCAAAAATCAGAATGCGTGAACAGTAACGGAATACTGTTCACTATTTATAGGCACAGGACGCAGCCTGTGAGGAATTACAAGTATGCCCCTTATAAAAACTTACAACATTGACTCAGACCTTTATGGACTAAGAGGTCATTCTATCTTTAAGTCGGTTTGTAATGCCGAAGCTCTACGAAGAGGCACCTTCGGCTATCTTGTACGAACAGCTTCATCCGAGGATCACTTCTTTCTAGAAGACCTTCGGCGACGAAGCATAGACCCAACAACCTCACTACACATATGTTTCCTTGCCATAGATCACATTCTTGGATTTATGGTGGAGACCATTTCTTGGTCAAAAATCCGTAGGTGTTAGCCTTCAGTGTCATTGAAAATGGTCGTTCATGGCTATTTTTGACAAAAATTAGGGTTGTGTGGCCATTGATCGTCGACCAGAGGCTCATACACCTCACCCCACATATGTTTCCTTGTCGTAGAACACATTCTTGGATTTCTGGTGGAGACCATTTCTTGGTCAAAAATCCGTAGGCGTTAGCCTTCGGTATTATTGAAAATGGTCGTTCATGGCTATTTTCGACAAAAATGGGGGTTGTGTGGCCATTGATCATCGACCAGAGGCTCATACACCTCACCCCACATATGTTTCCTTGCCATTGATCACATTCTTGGATTTCTGGTGGAGACCATTTCTTGGTCAAAAATCCGTAGGTGTTAGCCTCTAGTATTACTGAAAATGGTCGCTCATGGCTATTTTCATAAAAAATGGGGGTTGTGTGGCCACTTATCATCGACTAGAGGCTCATAAACCTCACCCCACATATGTTTCCTTGCCATAGATCACATTCTTGGATTTCTGGTGGTGACCATTTCTTGGTCAAAAACTCGTACTTGTTAGCCTTCGGTATTATTGAAAATGGTCGTTCATGGCTATTTTCGGCAAAATGGGGGTTGTGTGGCCATTGATCATCGACAAGAGGCTCGTACACCTCACCCCACATATGTTTCCTTGCCATAGATCACATTCTTGGATTTCTGGTGGAGACCATTTCTTGGGCAAAAATCCGAATGTGTTAGCCTTTGGTATTTTTGAAAATGTTCATTCATGGCTATTTTCGACAAAAATGGGGGTTGTGCGGCCATTGATCTTCGACCAGAGCCTCATACACCTCACTACACATATGTTTCCTTGCCATAGATCACATTCTTGGATTTATGGTGGAGACCATTTCTTGGTCAAAAATCCATAGGTGTTAGCCTTCAGTGTCATTGAAAATGGTCGTTCATGGCTATTTTCGACAAAAATTAGGGTTGTGCGGCCATTGATCGTCGACCAGAGGCTCATACACCTCACCCCACATATGTTTCCTTGCCGTAGATCACATTCTTGGAATTCTGGTGGAGACCATTTATTGGTCAAAAATCCGTAGGTGTTACCCTTCGGTATTATTGAAAATGGTCGTTCATGGCTATTTTCGACAAAAATGGGGGTTGTGTGGCCATTGATCATCGACCAGAGGCTCATACACCTCACCCCACATATGTTTCCTTGCCATAGATCACATTCTTGGATTTCTGGTGGAGACCATTTCTTGGTCAAAAATCCGTAGGTGTTAGCCTCTAGTATTATTGAAAATGGTCGCTCATGGCTATTTTCATAAAAATGGGGGTTGTGTGGCCATTTATCATCGACTAGAGGCTCATAAACCTCACCCTACATATGTTTCCTTGCCATAGATCACATTCTTGGATTTCTGGTGGAGACCATTTCTTGGTCAAAAACTCGTACGTGTTAGCCTTCTGTATTATTGAAAATGGTCGTTCATGGCTATTTTCGGGAAAATGGGGGTTGTGTGGCCATTGATCATCGACCAGAGGCTCATACACCTCGCCCCACATATGTTTCCTTGCCATAGATCACATTAAAGATTTCTGGTGGAGACCATTTCTTGGGCAAAAATCCGAATGTGTTAGCCTTTGGTATTTTTGAAAATGGTCATTCATGGCTATTTTCGACAAAAAATGGGGGTTGTGTGGCCATTGATCTTCGACCAGAGGCTCATACACCTCACTACACATATGTTTCCTTGCCATAGATCACATTCTTGGATTTATGGTGGAGACCATTTCTTGGTCAAAAATCCGTAGGTGTTAGCCTTCAGTGTCATTGAAAATGGTCGTTCATGGCTATTTTCGACAAAAATTAGGGTTGTGTGGCCATTGATCGTCGACCAGAGGCTCATACACCTCACCCCACATATGTTTCCTTGCCGTAGATCACATTCTTGGATTTCTGGTGGAGACCATTTCTTGGTCAAAAATCTGTAGGTGTTAGCCTTCGGTATTATTGAAAATGGTCGTTCATGGCTATTTTCGACAAAAATGGGGGTTGTGTGGCCATTGATCATCGACCAGAGGCTCATACACCTCACCCCACATATGTTTCCTTGCCATAGATCACATTCTTGGATTTCTGGTGGAGACCATTTCTTGGTCAAAAATCCGTAGGTGTTAGCCTTCAGTGTCATTGAAAATGGTCGTTCATGGCTATTTTCGACAAAAATTAGGGTTGTGTGGCCATTGATCGTCGACCAGAGGCTCATACACCTCACCCCACATATGTTTCCTTGTCATAGAACACATTCTTGGATTTCTGGTGGAGACCATTTCTTGGTCAAAAATCCGTAGGTGTTAGCCTTCGGTATTATTGAAAATGGTCGTTCATGGCTATTTTCGACAAAAATGGGGGTTGTGTGGCCATTGATCATCGACCAGAGGCTCATACACCTCACCCACATATGTTTCCTTGCCATAGATCACATTCTTGGATTTCTGGTGGAGACCATTTCTTGGTCAAAAATCCGTAGGTGTTAGCCTTCAGTGTCATTGAAAATGGTCGTTCATGGCTATTTTCGACAAAAATTAGGGTTGTGTGGCCATTGATCGTCGACCAGAGGCTCATACACCTCACCCCACATATGTTTCCTTGTCGTAGAACACATTCTTGGATTTCTGGTGGAGACCATTTCTTGGTCAAAAATCCGTTGGTGTTAGCCTTCGGTATTATTGAAAATGGTCGTTCATGGCTATTTTCGACAAAAATGGGGGTTGTGTGGCCATTGATCATCGACTAGAGGCTCATACACCTCACCCACATATGTTTCCTTGCCATAGATCACATTCTTGGATTTCTGGTGGTGACCATTTCTTGGTCAAAAATCCGTAGGTGTTAGCCTCTAGTATTATTGAAAATGGTCGCTCATGGCTATTTTCATAAAAAATGGGGGTTGTGTGGCCATTTATCATCGACTAGAGGCTCATAAACCTCACCCCACATATGTTTCCTTGCCATAGATCACATTCTTGGATTTCTGGTGGAGACCATTTCTTGGTAAAAAACTCGTACGTGTTAGCCTTCGGTATTATTGAAAATGGTCGTTCATGGCTATTTTCGGCAAAATGGGGGTTGTGTGGCCATTGATCATCGACCAGAGGCTCGTACACCTCACCCCACATATGTTTCCTTGCCACAGATCACATTCTTGGATTTCTGGTGGAGACCATTTCTTGGGCAAAAATCCGAATGTGTTAGCCTTTGGTATTTTTGAAAATGTTCATTCATGGCTATTTTCGACAAAAATGGGGGTTGTGTGGCCATTGATCTTCGACCAGAGCCTCATACACCTCACTACACATATGTTTCCTTGCCATAGATCACATTCTTGGATTTATGGTGGGGATCATTTCTTGGTCAAAAATCCGTAGGTGTTAGCCTTCAGTGTCATTGAAAATGGTCGTTCATGGCTATTTTCGACAAAAATTAGGGTTGTGTGGCCATTGATCGTCGACCAGAGGCTCATACACCTCACCCCACATATGTTTCCTTGCCGTAGATCACATTCTTGGAACTCTGGTGGAGACCATTTCTTGGTCAAAAATCCGTAGGTGTTATCCTTCGGTATTATTGAAAATGGTCGTTCATGGCTATTTTCGACAAAAATGGGGGTTGTGTGGCCATTGATCATCGACCAGAGGCTCATACACCTCACCCCACATATGTTTCCTTGCCATAGATCACATTCTTGGATTTCTGGTGGAGACCATTTCTTGGTCAAAAATCCGTAGGTGTTAGCCTCTAGTATTATTGAAAATGGTCGCTCATGGCTATTTTTGTAAAAATGGGGGTTGTGTGGCCATTTATCATCGACTAGAGGCTCATAAACCTCACCCCACATATGTTTCCTTGCCATAGATCACATTCTTGGATTTCTGGTGGAGACCATTTCTTGGTCAAAAACTCGTACGTGTTAGCCTTCGGTATTATTGAAAATGGTCGTTCATGGCTATTTTTGGCAAAATGGGGGTTGTGTGGCCATTGATCATCGACCAGAGGCTCGTACACCTCGCCCCACATATGTTTCCTTGCCATAGATCATATTAAGGATTTCTGGTGGAGACCATTTCTTGGGCAAAAATCCGAATGTGTTAGCCTTTGGTATTTTTGAAAATGGTCGTTCATGGCTATTTTCGACAAAAATTAGGGTTGTGTGGCCATTGATCGTCGACCAGAGGCTCATACACCTCACCCCACATATGTTTCCTTGCCGTAGATCACATTCTTGGATTTCTGGTGGAGACCATTTCTTGGTCAAAAATCCGTAGGTGTTAGCCTTCGGTATTATTGAAAATGGTCGTTCATGGCTATTTTCGACAAAAATGAGGGTTGTGTGGCCATTGATCATCGACCAGAGGCTCATACACCTCACCCCACATATGTTTCCTTGCCATAGATCACATTCTTGGCTTTCTGGTGGAGACCATTTCTTGGTCAAAAATCCATACGTGTTAGCCTTCGGTATTATTGAAAATGGTCGTTCATGGCTATTTTCGACAAAAATGGGGGTTGTGTAAATGGGGGTTGTGTGGCCAATGATCATCGACCAGAGGCTCGTACACCTCACCCCACATATGTTTCCTTGCCATAGATCACATTCTTGGAATTCCGGTGGAGACCATTTATTGGTCAAAAATCTGTACGTGTTAGCCTTCAGTATTATTGAAAATGGTCATTCATGGCTATTTTCGACAAAAATGGGGGTTGTGTGGCCAATGATCATCGACCAGAGGCTCGTACACCTCACCCCACATATGTTTCCTTGCCATAGATTACATTCTTTGATTTCTGGTGGAGACAATTTCTTGGTCAAAAATCTGAATGTTTTAGCCTTCGGTACTATTGAAAATGGTCGTTCATGGCTATTTATCGACCAGAGGCTCACAAACCTCATTTTTGTCGAAAATAGCCATGAACGACCATTTTCAATGACACTGAAGGCTAACACCTACGGATTTTTGACCTAGAAATGGTCTCCACCGGAAATCCAAGAATGTGATCTATGGCAAGCAAACATATGTGGGGTGAGGTGTACGAGCCTCTGGTCGATGATCATTGGCCACACAACCCCCATTTTTGTCGAAAATAGCCATGAATGACACTGAAGGCTAACACATTCGGATTTTTGACCAAAAGTTGGTCTCCACCAGAAATCAAAGAATGTGATCTATGGCAAGGAAACATATGTGGGGTGAGGTTTACGAGCCTTTGGTTGATGATCATTGGCCACACAACCCCCATTTTTGTCGAAAATAGCCATGAATGACCATTTTCAATAATACCGAAGGCTAACACGTACGGATTTTTGACCAAGAAATGGTCTCCACCAGAAATCCAAGAATGTGATCTATGGCAAGGAAACATATGTGGGGTGAGGTGTATGAGCCTCTGGTCGATGATAAATGGCCACACAACCCCCAGTTTAGTCGAAAATAGCCATGAACGACCATTTTCAATAATACCGAAGGCTAACACCAACAGATTTTTGACCAAGGAATGGTCTCCTCCAGAAATCCAAGAATGTGATCTATGGAAAGAAAACATATGTGGGGTGAAGTGTACGAGCCTCTGGTCGATGATCAATGGCCACACAACCCCCATTTTTGTTGAAAATAACCATGAACGACCATTTTCAATTACACTAAAGGCTAACACCTATGGATTTCTGACCAAGAAATGGTCTCCACCATAAATACAAGAATGTGATCTATGGGAAGGAAACATATGTGTAGTGAGGTGTATGAGCCTCTGGTAGAAGATCAATGGCCGCACAACCCCCATTTTTGTCGAAAATAGCCATGAATGACCATTTTCAAAAATACCAAAGGCTAACACATTCGGATTTTTGCCCAAGAAATGGTCTCCACCAGAAATCCAAGAATGTGATCTATGGCAAGGAAACATATGTGGGGTGAGATGTACGAGCCTCTGGTCGATAATCAATGGCCACACAACCCCCATTTTGCCGAAAATAGCCATGAACGACCATTTTCAATAATACCGAAGGCTAACACGTACGAGTTTTTGACCAAGAAATGGTCTCCACCAGAAATCCAAGAATGTGATCTATGGCAAGGAAACATATGTGGGGTGAGGTTTATGAGCCTCTAGTCGATGATAAATGGCCACACAACCCCCATTTTTTTATGAAAATAGCCATGAGCGACCATTTTCAATAATACTAGAGGCTAACACCTACGGATTTTTGACCAAGAAATGGTCTCCACCAGAAATCCAAGAATGTTATCTATTGCAAGGAAACATATGTGGGGTGAGGTGTTTGAGCCTCTGGTCGATGATCAATGGCCACACAACCCCCATTTTTGTCGAAAATAGCCATGAACGACCATTTTCAATAATAGCGAAGGCTAACACCTACGGATTTTTGACCAAGAAATGGTCTCCACCAGAAATCCAAGAATGTGATCTATGGCAAGGAAACATATGTGGGGTGAGGTTTATGAGCCTCTAGTCGATGATAAATGGCCACACAACACCCATTTTTTATGAAAATAGCCATGAGCGACCATTTTCAATAATACTAGAGGCTAACACCTACGGATTTTTGACCAAGAAATGGTCTCCACCAGAAATTCAAGAATTTGATCTATGGCAAGGAAACATATGTGGGGTCACTACTACAGATCATGTTATATGAGACGGTTAATTTTTAGTTATTAAGACGCTTATAAAGTGTCCAAATTTGATGGAGTCGTAAAAGATGTCCCACATTTAAGATGGTTATAAACCGTCTTAAAAGATATTTTATAAGATGGTTTTAAATTTATAACCGTCTAAAAAAGGTGTCTGTTTAAGTCATTTGTTTGATGAACCATCTTGAATTAGGTTTTTGGTTACGACACTTCTTCTAAAGAGCCATCTCGAATACGAATATTATAAGACAAAGTATTTATCAAACCGTATAGAATATCCTATAATAATAGACACTTGCAACAAGAAAACCATCTTATTTAGAGACTGATATTAGATGTTTTGGAAACCGTCTTATTAAGATTTAGACGAAATGACTTACATAACTAGACATTCTTCAATTTATAATCATTTTTGAGATGTCACATTATAATAATTTAAAAGAGAAATATACATACACACATATTTAATAACATCATATTTAATGTAATATAGATAAGTACAATTCAATGTCTCATAAATAAGCATTGTCAAATAAATCATACATAAGTGTACTCTAAATCCAAATTAAAATACTAACTGAAAAACTTATCATCAGTCGTTTACGCTAACATTGAATCTATCTAAGCATACTAGAATAGAAGGCGTGTTATCGCCGTGCCCCCGTCAGAAAGCGTTCGTTTCAAATGTAGAGCTTTAGCTGGATTCATCAGTCTGCGTCGCAGGGACAACCTCAGAGTTGATGCTGCTGTCACCTTGGAGAGATGGTGAATCAAGTGCAGGTTTCTTAGCAGCAGGTTCGGCAGAGATCGGCTTGATGCTAGCTCGTTTGACACCTCTGCCTACAACCCCAAGGTCAGTCACAGTGCTTCCAGAGCTTCCAGTTGTCGCTGTCGTAGACATAACCGAGGAGTCGAATCCATTGCTTGATGTTGCTATTTGGGAAGAAGTAAAAGATGCAGCTTTTGGCATCACTTCAGTTACCCTGGACACAATTGCCTTCACCATCTCATCCATGTCAGCGCTTGGGTTTGCTTCAGACAGGTCCTCAAGCTAAATGCAAAACAAATTAGAGATGTCATTGGCCCTTAGAGCTAAGATAAATCATCTTCATTATCGATACAGTAAGAGGCACATGAAGCAAAATTAATTGCATATGTAACTGTTTACCTTCTTCTCAAGATCAGGCAATATGCTAGTAAGCTGCTCTAGCTCTTTTTCAACGGTAGATTTTTCTGAGCCTCCTTCAGCTTCAGCAGCAGATGCATCACCACCATCTATACCAGACAACAAAGCATCCTTGGAACTTTTCAGGTTCTGTATGCGTGACTTGCATAGCGAAATTGCTTTTGCACAGTATGAAATTGCATCTCCGATCTTGGAAACTAGTTCACAAACCAAACAAATGCGGAAGTTTCTAAGACTGGATTAAGGCAAATAACAAAGGAAGATCAACAAACTGACCCTGGGAAGCAATCATATCATCTAAAGTAGCATGTGCATTCAAGTAAATAATGTTATGGATATGCATTCCACCAAAACAACTGAACTAATTTATTGAATATAAAAAGGCATTCTTTACCAACCCAAATTTTAAGTTTATCAGGCTACAAATAACTATAAAATAAAGGCATGAAAAATAGAGCAAGGCACGACCAGGTTGCAGATGTGTATTTATGTAATAATACTATCTCCAGACTCCAGTCATTATATATGACGTAAGAATTACATTCAAGTCAATTTGATGATCATAATGTCATATAATTCTGACTGCAGGTTGTAATATCTCTCTTTAGCACACAAAATAGTGTAACTATGACAAAGAGGATACAATTCCACAACTCGACGATGGTCAGGCTCAACCAAATGCTCCAACATGGATAAAGCTTTCATTCTGGTTCTAATTATTGAATGCCGTATATAGCTACAAGAATAGCGTGTGACACATTTGAGCAGCAAAAAATCAACATCAAGATATCAGAACATACTGATAAGAAGCAATGAGTCAGGTAGTGATGTGAAATATAGACTATGAAAATAACTAAATATTAATCAGAAAAATGTGGGTAACAGTGAACTTTGTTTAAGCATAAGAGCTTACATCAATAGGAAGTCCAGCGATCCGGATTCCATCTATATGTTGGACCTGGGATCCATGTTGTCCTCGACATATCAAGGCACTAAGACCAGTAAACCAAGCCTCTGCCTCGACTTTATTCTTGCAGATCTTTGAAATCAAGGGAGCCCATGAGAATCCTCCAATTGAGGCTGATAATATATCTGCTAGTCCTAGTAAGTTGACCTTCCTTTCTTCATTCATCTCCATCGGGGAGCCGACAAGTGCGGGAGCCGGGCATGGGCGGAGGCGCTGAGGGAGCGGTCGCCAGCCATCGAGAGCGAGGGGAGGAAGAAGAGTGTATGCGTACTTTCGTGTGGCGGTGGCAGCGTGGAGTCCCGGGTGGAGGGAGGGGTGGTAGGAGCCTAGCCACGGCGTCCAAGACCGGCGGCGAGCGGAGCTCACGCCCGCAAGAAAAAGCCACCATGGCAGCAGCTCGCCCTACACACGACTAAGAGGGGCACCTGCCTGGAAAAAAAATTGAGGCCCAGTCTTAAAACAGCTCGCAGAATAATAAGGCATTTGAACGGCAGACCAAACAACTTGTAGAATAAAAAAGAAGCTACGCAAATTTGAAGGCGAAGGTATGCTTAGCTGACCATCACGAATCCCAGTTTCAGCCCATGGAGCGGGATCTGTTGCTCATGTCTGCCTTTCTGTCCTTTTAGATAGCCAACGCCAATAGTTCATGCAAAACTATTATCAACTGTTCCATTGTACATGTATAATACGTGGAAACAAACACAGTCAGTAGCCACCAATACCCATTCCTTATGCCAAATTTGTGACATGAGATGGAAATAGTACATCAATAACCAAACGAGGGGTGAGCATAGAAATTTAACATCCAACATCAAAACTTGCAAAACTTGGATGTTTGAGTCCACCTCTCGAGCCTAACGGACGTGAAATCACCATGACCTGGCAGCCATTGCATCAAAAAATAACTCCAGTTCTATAGTAAATGTAACCATGCGTGCATACCTACCTTGCAGTTCTGTGCGGCCTGGTACTTGGTCACCTGCACGAGGTACTGCTGGTACTCCGGCGGTGCCTCCCTCTGGATCTTCAGGAACCTCTCCGACGACACCGTGAGCATCTGAGAGACAGAGAGAGAGAGGTTAGATGCAAGACACAGGTCATCATCTATGGATCGATGATGCTGAGCAGATTACGTGTAGCGCTTACCAGGACTCTGATCTTCTTCCTGCAGAGGTAGAGCGCGATGGCCCTGCCGAGCTTGGAGGTGGGGCCGGTCAGGAACACCTCCCTCACGTTGCTGGGGATCTCTTCGAATCGACAGGGACGGGACTCGAACAGAATAGCGCATCCTAAGTACAGTACGATACGACGGCGATGGTGAGGACAAGCCCAGGCACCTGGAGGAGGGAGGTAGCGTAGGAGACATAGTTGCAGATGAGGCCCTGCGCGGTGATGCGGATCCCGTTCTCCTCGATGGTTGACTCGTTCCGTGGCCGCTCCACCGTCAGGTACCGGTCCATCTCGGCCGCGGGCCTCACTGCTCGTCGTCCGGCGGGTTGCAGGGCTAGGTCGGATGGAATTCGAAGAAGGGAGGTTGCGGCGGCAGTAGAAGGGAGGTTGCGCTGTTGCGGCGGAAGTAGAAGGGAGACCCTAGGCGGGCAGTAGAAGGGAGGTTGGTCAGGTTGCGGCGGCAGTAGAAGGGAGACCCTAGGCGAAGCCAACAATACGGTTTGCCCTGCCCCTGCTTTAGGAAAAATAGGAACAGGTGGTATGATGTGAGACTTACCCTCTGGTTTAGATCCCGTTTCGTTTGAGCTGAATATACTGATTAAATGTCTAAATCATAGTTTGGAGTCTGCCATGTCATGAATCATGAAATGATAATAAAACATAAACAAAAGCATAGCCTGGGAGTCTGGGGCGCCGCGCTGGGGCACTGAAGACGACAGATCTTGCCTCTCAACCTCGGCGATGGGTGTCGGACGCAGGAGATGGCATTAACCACCGTTATATTAATAAAACGTATTGTATATATGTGCAATATGGATATAAAAAAATATTTGTGGCATTAACCACTGCTTATCAGGTTGCTTATACCGTACAAAGAGACGATATTATAACTATAAACATACTGTTAATGAGAAAATAAAAAATAATCATATTTCAAACGTATAATTCTATTTGAAGAAGTTTCTTATTTAAGCAAGATTTTTTACCTATATGATATATAGAAACCGTATGAACGTACAATTAGCTAACTAGTTCATTTTAAATTCCAAAAAATGTTTAGTTCAATCTAATCAGAATTTACTATTGACTACGTTTTTTCACAATATGTCTTATCAGAAATATCGTATGAGACGGTTTTATGTTTACAAGTTTCTAGTATACTCACTAACATCTAAGACAATTTTGTATAGTCTAGATGGCTCTAATAATATCTTTATTTGAGATGGTTTCATATACAGAAGTGTCTAATATACTAACCAAAATAAAAGACACTTCTTGTAAACTTAATGCCTCAAAAGGTATATTTATTTGAGACGGTTTTCAAAATCAAACTGTATTAAATCAATATAAGACATTTCCAACCATATATCTGTCTCAAAAACCTTCTTCATTAAAGACGGATGTCCAACAAACCATCTTACCTTACTC
Organism: Zea mays; assembly: GCF_902167145.1. NCBI lineage: Eukaryota > Viridiplantae > Streptophyta > Magnoliopsida > Poales > Poaceae > Zea > Zea mays. Next base: position 201,002,867 of record NC_050100.1, read on the forward strand.
AGCACCATATGATAAAAGACGCTTCTATAAAATGCACTGATATTTGTCTTAAGATGTATGTCTTAAATAAGCATATTTCTAGTAGTGGGTGAGGTCTATGAGCCTCTGGTCGACGATCAATGGCCACACAACCCTAATTTTTGTCGAAAATAGCCATGAACGACCATTTTCAATGACACTTAAGGCTAACACCTACGGATTTTTGACCAAGAAATGGTCTCCACCATAAATCCAACAATTTGATCTATGGCAAGGAAACATATGTGTAGTGAGGTGTATGAGCCTCTGGTCGAAGATCAATGGCCACACAACCCCCATTTTTGTCGAAAATAGCCATGAATGACCATTTTCAAAAATACCAAAGGCTAACACATTCGGATTTTTGCCCAAGAAATGGTCTCCACCAAAAATCCAAGAATGTGATCTATGGCAAGGAAACATATGTGGGGTGAGGTGTACGAGCCTCTGGTCGATGATCAATGGCCACACAACCCCCATTTTGCCGAAAATAGCCATGAACGACCATTTTCAATAATACCGAAGGCTAACACGTACAAGTTTTTGACCAAGAAATGGTCTCCACCAGAAATCCAAGAATGTGATCTATGGCAAGGAAACATATGTGGGGTGATGTTTATGAGCCTCTAGTCGATGATAAATGGCCACACAACGCCCATTTTTTATGAAAATAGCCATGAGCGATCATTTTCAATAATACTAGAGGCTAACACCTACGGATTTTTGACCAAGAAATGGTCTCCACCAGAAATCCAAGAATGTGATCTATGGAAAGGAAACATATGTGGGGTGAGGTGATTGAGCCTCTGGTCGATGATCAATGGCCACACAACCCCCAGTTTTGTCGAAAATAGCCATGAACGACCATTTTCAATAATACCGAAGGCTAACACCTATGGATTTTTGACCAAGAAATGGTCTCCACCAGAAATCCATGAATGTGATCTACGACAAGGAAACATATGTGGGGTGAGGTGTATGAGCCTCTGGTCGACGATCAATGGCCACACAACCCCCATTTTGTTCGAAAATAGCCATTTACGACCATTTTCAATAATACCGAAGGCTAACACCTACGGATTTTTGACCAAGAAATGGTCTCCACCAGAAATCCATGAATGTGATCTATGGCAAGGAAACATATGTGTAGTGAGGTGTATGAGCCTCTGGTCCAATATCAATGGCCACACAACCCCCATTTTTGTCGAAAATAGCCATGAACGACCATTTTCAATAGTTCCGAAGGCTAACACATTCGGATTTTTGACCAAGAAATGGTCTCCACCAGAAATCAAAGAATGTGATCTATGGCAAGGAAACATATGTGGGGTGAGGTGTACGAGCCTTTGGTCGATGATCAATGGCCACACAACCCCCATTTTTGTCGAAAATAGCCATGAATGACCATTTTCAATAATACCGAAGGCTAACACGTACGGATTTTTGACCAAGATTTGGTCTCCACCAGATATCCAAGAATGTGATCTATGGCAAGGAAACATATGTGGGGTGAGGTGTATGAGCCTCTGGTCGATGATAAATGGCCACACAACCCCCATTTCAGTCAAAAATAGCCATGAACGACCATTTTCAATAATACCGAAGGCTAACACCAATAGATTTTTGACCAAGAAATGGTCTCCACCAAAAATCCAAGAATGCGATCTATGGCAAGAAAACATACGTGGGGTGAAGTGTACGAGCCTCTGGTCGATGATCAATGGCCACACAACCCCCATTTTTGTCGAAAATAGCCATGAACGACCATTTTCAATGACACTGAAGGCTAACACCTATGGATTTTTGACCAAGAAATGGTCTCCACCATAAATCCAAGAATTTGATGTATGGCAAGGAAACATATGTGGGGTGAGGTGTATGGGCCTCTGGTCGAAGATCAATGGCCACACAACCCCCATATTTGTCGAAAATAGCCATGAATGACCATTTTCAAAAATACCGAAGGCTAACACATTCAGATTTTTGCCCAAGAAATGGTCTCCACCAGAAATCCAAGAATGTGATCTATGGCAAGGAAACATATGTGGGGTGAGGTGTACGAGCCTCTGGTCGATGATCAATGGCCACACAACCCCCATTTTGTCGAAAATTGCCATGAACGACCATTTTCAATAATACCGAAGGCTAACACGTACGAATTTTTGACCAAGAAATGGTCTCCACCAGAAATCCAAGAATGTGATCTATGGCAAGGAAACATATGTGGGGTGAGGTGTACGAGCCTCTGGTCGATGATAAATGGCCACACAACCCCCATTTTTGATGAAAATAGCCATGAACGACCATTTTCAACAATACAAGAGGCTAACACCTACGGATTTTTTACCAAGAAATGGTCTCCACCAGAAATCCAAGAATGTGATCTATGGCAAGGAAACATATGTGGGGTGAGGTGTATGAGCCTCTGGTCGATGATAAATGGCCACACAATCCCATTTTTGTCGAAAATAGCCATGAACGACCATTTTCAATAATACTGAAGGCTAACACCAACGGATTTTTGACCAAGAAATGGTCCCCACCAGAAATCCAAGAATGTGATCTATGGCAAGAAAACATATATGGGGTGAAGTGTACGAGCCTCTAGTCGATGATTAATGGCCACACAAACCCCATTTTTGTCGAAAATAGCCATGAACGACCATTTTCAATGACACTGAACGCTAACACCTACGGATTTTTGACCAAGAAATGGTCTCCACCATAAATCCAAGAATGTGATCTATGGAAAGGAAACATGTGTAGTGAGGTGTATGAGCCTTTGGTCGAATATCAATGGCCACACAACCCCCATTTTTGTCGAAAATAGCCATGAACGACCATTTTCAATAGTACCGAAGGCTAAAACATTCATATTTTTGACCAAGAAATGGCCTCCACCAGAAATCAAAGAATGTGATCTATGGCAAGGAAACATATGTGGGGTGAGGTTTACGAGCCTCTGGTCGACGATAAATGGCCACACAACCCCCATTTTTGTCGAAAATAGCCATGAATGACCATTTTCAATAATACTGAAGGCTAACACGTACAGATTTTTGACCAATAAATGCTCTCCACCAGAAATCCAAGAATGTGATCTATGGCAAGGAAACATGTGTGGGGTGAGGTGTACGAGCCTCTGGTTGATGATAAATGGCCACGCAACCCCCATTTTAGTCGAAAATAGCCATGTACGACCATTTTCAATAATACTGAAGGCTAACACCAATGGATTTTTGACTAACAAATGGTCTCCACCAGAAATCCAAGAATGTGATCTATGGCAAGAAAACCTATGTGGGGTGAAGTGTACGAGCCTCTGGTCGATGATCAATGGCCACACAACCCCCATTTTTGTTGGAAATAGCCATGAACGACCATTTTCAATGGCACTGAAGGCTAACACCTACGGATTTTTGACCAATAAATGGTTTCCACCATAAATCCGAGAATGTGATCTATGGCAAGGAAACATATGTGTAGCGAGGTGTATGAGCCTCTGGTCAAAGATCAATGGCCACACAACCCCCATTTTTGTCGAAAATAGCCATGAATGACAATTTTCAATAATACCGAAGGCTAACACATTCGGATTTTTGCCCAAGAAATGGTCTCCATTAGAAATCCAAGAATGTGATCTATGGCAAGGAAACATATCTGGGGTGAGGTGTACGAGCCTCTGGTCGATGATCAATGGCCACACAACCCCCATTTTATCGAAAATAGCCATGAACGATCATTTTCAATAATACTGAAGGCTAACATGTACAAATCTTTGACCAAGCAATGGACTCCACCAGAAATCCAAGAATGTGATCTATAGCAAGGAAACATATGTGGGGTGAGGTGTACGAGCCTCTGGTCGATGATAAATGGCCACACAACCCCCATTTTTTATGAAAATAGCCATGAACGACCATTTTCAATAATAAAAAAGGCTAACACCTACGGATTTTTGACCAAGAAATGGTCTCCACCAGATATCCAAGAATGTGATCTATGGAAAGGAAACATATGTGGGGTGAGGTGTATGAGCCTCTAGTCGATGATCAATGGCCAAAGAACCCCCATTTTTGTCAAAAATAGCCATGAACGACCATTTTCAATAATACCGAAAGCTAACACCTGCGGATTTTTGACCAAGAAATGGTCTCCACCAGAAATCCATAATGTGATCTATGGCAAGGAAACATATGTGGGGTGAGGTGTACGAGCCTTTGGTCGATGATCAATGGCCACATAACCCCCATTTTTGTCGAAAATAGCCATGAACGACCATTTTCAATGACACTGAAGGGTAACACCTACGGATTTTTGACCAAGAAATGGTCTCCACCATAAGTCCAAGAATGTGATGTATGGCAAGGAAACATATGTGGGGTGAGGTGTATGGGCCTCTGGTCGTTGATCAATGGCGACACAACGCCCATTTTTTGTCGAAAATAGCGATCAACGACCATTTTCAATAATACAGAAGGCTAACACGTATGGATTTTTGACCAAGAAATGGTCCCCACCAAAAATCCGAGAATGTGATATATGGCAAGGAAACATATGTGGGGTGAGGTGTACGGGCCTCTGGTCGATGATCAATGGCCACACAACCCCATTTTTGTCGAAAATAGCCATGAACGACCATTTTCAATGACACTGAAGGCTAACACCTACGGAATTTTGACGAAGAAATAGTCTCCACCATAAATCCAAGAATGTGATCTATGGCAAGGAAACATATGTGTAGTGAGGTGTATGAGCCTCTGGTCGAAGATCAATGGCCACACAACACCCATTTTGTCAAAAATCGCCATGAATGACCATTTTCAATAATACCGAAGGCTAACACATTCAGATTTTTGCCCAAGAAATGGTCTCCACCAGAAATCCAAGAATGTGATCTATGGCACGGAAACATATGTGGGGTGAGGTGTACGAGCCTCTGGTCGATGATCAACGACCACACAACCCCCATTTTTGTCGAAAATAGCCATGAACGACCATTTACAATAATACCGAAGGCTAACACCTACGGATTTTTGACCAAGAAACGGTCTCCACTAGAAATCCAAGAATGTGATATATGGCAAGAAAACATCTGTGGGGTGAGGTGTAGGAGCCTCTAGTCGATGATCAATTGCCACACAACCCCCATTTTGGTCGAAAATAGCCATGAACGACCATTTTCAATAATACCGAAGGCTAACACGAACGAATTTTTGACCAAGAAATGGTCTCCACCAGAAATCCAAGAATGTGATCTATGTCAAGGAAACATATGTGGGGTGAGGTGTATGAGCCTCTGGTCGATGATCAATGGCCACACAACCCCCATTTTTGTCGAAAATAGCCATGAACGACCATTTACAATAATACCGAAGGCTAACACCTACGGATTTTTGACAAAGAAATGGTCTCCACCAGAAATCCAAGAATGTGATCTATGGCAAGGAAACATATGTGGGGTGAGGTGTACGAGCCTCTGGTCGATGATCAACGGCCACACAACCCCCATTTTTGTCGAAAATAGCCATGAACGACCATTTTCAATAATACCGAAGGCTAACACCTACGGATTTTTGACCAAGAAACGGTCTCCACTGGAAATCCAAGAATGTGATATATGGCAAGAAAACATATGTGGGGTGAGGTGTAGGAGCCTCTGGTCGATGATCAATGGCCACACAACCCCCATTTTTGTCGAAAATAGCCATGAACGACCATTTTCAATAATTCCGACCAGAGGCTCATACACCTCACCCCACATATGTTTCCTTTCCATAGATCACATTCTTGGATTTCTGGTGGAGACCATTTCTTGGTCAAAAATCCGTAGGTGTTAGCCTTCGGTATTATTGAAAATGGTCGTTCATGGTTATTTTCATCAAAAATGGAGGTTGTGTGGCCATTTATCATCGACCAGAGGCTCGTACACCTCACCCCACATATGTTTCCTTGCTATAGATCACATTCGTGGATTTCTGGTGGAGACCATTTCTTGGTCAAAAATTCGTACGTATGTGGGGTGAGGTGTATGGGCCTCTGGTCATTGATCAATGGCCACACAACGCCCATTTTTGTCGAAAATAGCGATCAACGACCATTTTCAATAATACAGAAGGCTAACACGTATGGATTTTTGACCAAGAAATGGTCTCCACCAGAAATCCGAGAATGTGATATATGGCAAGGAAACATATGTGGGGTGAGGTGTACGAGCCTCTGGTCGATGATCAATGGCCACACAACCCCCATTTTGTCGAAAATAGCCATGAACGACCATTTTCAATAATATCGAAGGGTAAGCAAACATATGTTAGCCTTAAGTATTATTGAAAATGATAGTTCATGGCTATTTTCGACAAAATGGGGGTTGTGTGGCCATTGATCATCGACCAGAGGCTCGTACACCTCACCCCACATATGTTTCCTTGCCATAGATCACATCCTTGGATTTCTAGTGGAGACCATTTCTTGGGCTAAAATCCGAATGTGTTAGCCTTCGGTATTATTGAAAATTGTCATTCATGGCTATTTTCGACAAAAATGGGGGTTGTGTGGCCATTGATCTTTGACCAGAGGCTCATACACCTCACTACACATATGTTTCCTTACCATAGATCACATTCTTGGATTTATGGTGGAGACCATTTCTTGGTCAAAAATCCGTAGGTGTTAGCCTTCAGTGTCATTGAAAATGGTCGTTCATGGCTATTTCCGACAAAAATGGGGGTTGGGTGGCCATTTATCATCGACCAGAGGCTCGTACACTTCACCCCACATAGGTTTTCTTGCCATAGATCACATTCATGGATTTCTGGTGGAGGCCTTTTCTTAGTCAAAAATTCGTTGGTGTTAGCCTTCGGTACTATTGAAAATGGTCGTTCATGGTTATTTTCGACAAAAATGGGGGTTGTTTGGCCATTGATATTCGACCAAAGGCTCATACACCTCACTACACATGTTTCCTTTCCATAGATCACATTCTTGGATTTATGGTGGAGACCATTTCTTGGTCAAAAATCCGTAGGTGTTAGCGTTCAGTGTCATTGAAAATGGTTATTCATGGCTATTTTCGACAAAAATGGGGTTTGTGTGGCCATTGATCATCGACCAGAGGCTCGTACACTTCACCCCACATATGTTTTCTTGCCATAGATCACATTCTTGGATTTCTAGTGGGGACCATTTCTTGGTCAAAAATCCGTTGGTGTTAGCCTTCGGTATTATTGAAAATGGTCGTTCATGGCTATTTTCGACAAAAATGGGGGTTGTGTGGCCATTTATCATCGACTAGAGGCTCATTCACCTCACCCCACATATGTTTCCTTGCCATAGATCACATTCTCGGATTTCTGGTGGAGACCATTTCTTGGTAAAAAAATCCGTAGGTGTTAGCCTCTGGTATTATTGAAAATGGTCGTTCATGGCTATTTTCATCAAAAATGGGGGTTGTGTGGCCATTTATCATCGACCAGAGGCTCGTACACCTCACCCCACATATGTTTCCTCGCCATAGATCACATTCTTGGATTTTTGGTGGAGACCATTTCTTGGTCAAAAATTCGTACGTGTTAGCCTTCGGTATTATTGAAAATGGTCGTTCATGGCTATTTTCGACAAAATGGGGGTTATGTGGCCATTGATCATCGACCAGAGGCTCGTACACCTCACCCCACATATGTTTCCTTGCCATAGATCACATTCTTGGATTTCTAGTGGAGACCATTTCTTGGGCAAAAATCCGAATGTGTTAGCCTTCGGTATTTTTGAAAATGGTCATTCATGGCTATTTTCGACAAAAATGGGGGTTGTGTGGCCATTGATCTTCGACCAGAGGCTCATACACCTCACTACACATATGTTTCCTTGCCATAGATCAAATTCTTGGATTTATGGTGGAGACCATTTCTTGGTCAAAAATCCATACGTGTTAGCCTTCAGTGTCATTGAAAATGGTCGTTCATGGCTATTTTCGACAAAAATGGGGGTTGTGTGGCCATTGATCATCGACCAGAGGCTCGTACACTTCACCCCACATATGTTTTCTTGCAATAGATCACATTCTTCGATTTCTGGGGGAGACCATTTCTTGGTCAAAAATCTGTTGGTGTTAGCCTTCGATATTATTGAAAATGGTCATTCATGGCTATTTTCGACTGAAATGGGGGTTGTGTGGCCATTTATCATCGACCAGAGGCTCATACACCTCACCCCACATATGTTTCCTTGCCATAGATCACATTCTTGGATATCTGGTGGAGACCATTTCTTGGTCAAAAATCTGTACGTGTTAGCCATCGGTATTATTGAAAATGGTCATTCATGGCTATTTTCGACAAAAATGGGGGTTGTGTGGCCATTGATCATCGACCAAAGGCTCATACACCTCACCCCACATATGTTTCCTTGCCATAGATCACATTCTTTGATTTCTGGTGGAGACCATTTCTTGGTCAAAAATCCGAATGTGTTAGCCTTCGGAACTATTGAAAATGGTCGTTCATGGCTATTTTCGACAAAAATGGGGGTTGTGTGGCTATTGATATTGGACCAGAGGCTCATACACCTCACTACACATATGTTTCCTTGCCATAGATCACATTCTTGGATTTATGGTGGAGACCATTTCTTGGTCAAAAATCCGTAGGTGTTAGCCTTTAGTGTCATTGAAATTGGTCGTTCATGGTTATTTTCGACAAAAATTAGGGTTGTGTGGCCATTGACTGTCGACCAGAGGCTCATACACCTCACCCCACATATGTTTCCTTGCCGTAGATCACATTCTTGGATTTCTGGTGGAGACCATTTCTTGGTCAAAAATCCGTAGGTGTTAGTCTTCGGTATTATTGAAAATGGTCGTTCATGGCTATTTTCGACAAAAATGGGGGTTGTGTGGCCATTGATCATCGACCAGAGGCTCATACACCTCACCCCACATATGTTTCCTTGCCATAGATCACATTCTTGGATTACTGGTTGAGACCATTTCTTGGTCAAAAATCCGTAGGTGTTAGCCTCTAGTATTATTGAAAATGGTCGCTCATGGCAATTTTCATAAAAAAATGGGCGTTGTGTGGCCATTTATCATCAACTAGAGGCTCATAAACCTCACCCCGCATATGTTTCCTTGCCATAGATCACATTCTTAGATTTCTGGTGGAGACCATTTCTTGGTCAAAAACTCGTACGTGTCAGCCTTCGGTATTATTGAAAATGGTCGTTCATGGCTATTTTCGGCAAAATGGGGGTTGTGTGGCCATTGATCATCGACCAGAGGCTCGTACACCTCACCCCACATATGTTTCCTTGCCATAGATCACATTCTTGGATTTCTGGTTGAGACCATTTCTTGGGCAAAAATCCGAATGTGTTAGCGTTTGGTATTTTTGAAAATGGACATTCATGGCTATTTTCGACAAAAATGGGGCTTGTGTGGCCATTGATCTTCGACCAGAGGCTCATACACCTCACTACACATATGTTTCCTTGCCATAGATCACATTCTTGGATTTATGGTGGAGACCATTTCTTGGTCAAAAATCCGTAGGTGTTAGCCTTCAGTGTCATTGAAAATGGTCGTTCATGGCTATTTTCGACAAAAATTAGGGTTGTGTGGCCATTGATCGTTGACCAGAGGCTCATACACCTCACCCCACAGAGGTTTCCTTGCCGTAGATCACATTCTTGGATTTCTGGTGGAGACCATTTCTTGGTCAAAAATCCGTAGGTGTTAGCCTTCGGTATTATTGAAAATGGTCGTTCATGGCTATTTTCGACAAAAATGGGGGTTGTGTGGCCATTTATCATCGACCAGAGGCTCGTACACTTCACCCCACATAGGTTTTCTTGCCATAGATCACATTCTTGGATTTCTGGTGGAGGCCATTTCTTAGTCAAAAATCCGTTGGTGTTAGCCTTCGGTACTATTGAAAATGGTCGTTCATGGCTATTTTCTACAAAAATGGGGGTTGTTTGGCCATTGATATTCGACCAAAGGCTCATACACCTCACTACACATGTTTCCTTTCCATAGATCACATTCTTGGATTTATGGTGGAGACCATTTCTTGGTCAAAAATCCGTAGGTGTTAGCGTTCAGTGTCATTGAAAATGGTTGTTCATGGTTATTTTCGACAAAAATGGGGTTTGTGTGGCCATTGATCATCGACCAGAGGCTCGTACACTTCACCCCACATATGTTTTCTTGCCATAGATCACATTCTTGGATTTCTAGTGGGGACCATTTCTTGGTCAAAAATCCGTTGGTGTTAGCCTTCGGTATTATTGAAAATGGTCGTTCATGGCTATTTTCGACAAAAATGGGGGTTGTGTGGCCATTTATCATCGACCAGAGGCTCATACACCTCACCCCACATATGTTTCCTTGCCATAGATCACATTCTCGGATTTCTGGTGGAGACCATTTCTTGGTAAAAAATCCGTAGGTGTTAGCCTCTGGTATTATTGAAAATGGTCGTTCATGGCTATTTTCATCAAAAATGGGGGTTGTGTGGCCATTTATCATCGACCAGAGGCTCGTACACCTCACCCCACATATGTTTCCTCGCCATAGATCACATTCTTGGATTTCTGGTGGAGACCATTTCTTGGTCAAAAATTCGTACGTGTTAGCCTTCGGTATTATTGAAAATGGTCGTTCATGGCTATTTTCGACAAAATGGGGGTTATGTGGCCATTGATCATCGACCAGAGGCTCGTACACCTCACCCCACATATGTTTCCTTGCCATAGATCACATTCTTGGATTTCTGGTGGAGACCATTTCTTGGTCAAAAATTCGTACGTGTTAGCCTTCGGTATTATTGAAAATGGTCGTTCATGGCAATTTTCGACAAAATGGGGGTTGTGTGGCCATTGATCATCGACCAGAGGCTCGGACACCTCACCCCACATATGTTTCCTTGCCATAGATCACATTCTTGGATTTCTGGTGGAGACCATTTCTTGGGCAAAAATCCGAATGTGTTAGCCTTCGGTATTTTTGAAAATGGTCATTCATGGCTATTTTCGACAAAAATGGGGGTTGTGTGGCCATTGATCTTCGACCAGAGGCTCATACACCTCACTACACATATGTTTCCTTGCCATAGATCAAATTCTTGGATTTATGGTGGAGACCATTTCTTGGTCAAAAATCCATACGTGTTAGCCTTCAGTGTCATTGAAAATGGTCGTTCATGGCTATTTTCGACAAAAATGGGGGTTGTGTGGCCATTGATCATCGACCAGAGGCTCGTACACTTCACCCCACATATGTTTTCTTGCCATAGATCACATTCTTCGATTTCTGGGGGAGACCATTTCTTGGTCAAAAATCTGTTGGTGTTAGCCTTCGGTATTATTGAAAATGGTCGTTCATGGCTATTTTCGACTGAAATGGGGGTTGTGTGGCCATTTATCATCGACCAGAGGCTCATACACCTCACCCCACATATGTTTCCTTGCCATAGATCACATTCTTGGATAACTGGTGGAGACCATTTCTTGGTCAAAAAACTGTACGTGTTAGCCATCGGTATTATTGAAAATGGTCATTCATGGCTATTTTCGACAAAAATGGGGGTTGTGTGGCTATTGATATTGGACCAGAGGCTCATACACCTCACTACACATATGTTTCCTTGCCATAGATCACATTCTTGGATTTATGGTGGAGACCATTTCTTGGTCAAAAATCCGTAGGTGTTAGCCTTCAGTGTCATTGAAATTGGTCGTTCATGGTTATTTTCGACAAAAATTAGGGTTGTGTGGCCATTGACTGTCGACCAGAGGCTCATACACCTCACCCCACATATGTTTCCTTGCCGTAGATCACATTCTTGGATTTCTGGTGGAGACCATTTCTTGGTCAAAAATCCGTAGGTGTTAGCCTTCGGTATTATTGAAAATGGTCGTTCATGGCTATTTTCGACAAAAATGGGGGTTGTGTGGCCATTGATCATCGACCAGAGGCTCATACACCTCACCCCACATATGTTTCCTTGCCATAGATCACATTCTTGGATTTCTGGTTGAGACCATTTCTTGGTCAAAAATCCGTAGGTGTTAGCCTCTAGTATTATTGAAAATGGTCGCTCATGGCAATTTTCATAAAAAATGGGGGTTGTGTGGCCATTTATCATCAACTAGAGGCTCATAAACCTCACCCCGCATATGTTTCCTTGCCATAGATCACATTCTTAGATTTCTAGTGGAGACCATTTCTTGGTCAAAAACTCGTACGTGTCAGCCTTCGGTATTATTGAAAATGGTCGTTCATGGCTATTTTCGGCAAAATGGGGGTTGTGTGGCCATTGATCATCGACCAGAGGCTCGTACACCTCACCCTACATATGTTTCCTTGCCATAGATCACATTCTTGGATTTCTGGTTGAGACCATTTCTTGGGCAAAAATCCGAATGTGTTAGCGTTTGGTATTTTTGAAAATGGTCATTCATGGCTATTTTCGACAAAAATGGGGGTTGTGTGGCCATTGATCTTCGACCAGAGGCTCATACACCTCACTACACATATGTTTCCTTGTCATAGATCACATTCTTGGATTTATGGTGGAGACAATTTGTTGGTCAAAAATCCGTAGGTGTTAGCCTTCAGTGTCATTGAAAATGGTCGTTCATGGCTATTTTCGACAAAAATTAGGGTTGTGTGGCCATTGATCGTTGACCAGAGGCTCATACACCTCACCCCACAGAGGTTTCCTTGCCGTAGATCACATTCTTGGATTTCTGGTGGAGACCATTTCTTGGTCAAAAATCCGTAGGTGTTAGCCTTCGGTATTATTGAAAATGGTCGTTCATGGCTATTTTCGACAAAAATAAGGGTTGTGTGGCCATTGATCATCGACCAGAGGCTCATACACCTCACCCCACATATGTTTCCTTGCCATAGATCACATTCTTGGATTTCTGGTGGAGACCATTTCTTGGTCAAAAATCTGTAGGTGTTAGACTCTAGTATTATTGAAAATGGTCGCTCATGGCTATTTTCATAAAAATGGGGGTTGTGTGGCCATTTATCATCGACTAGAGGCTCATAAACCTCACCCCACATATGTTTCCTTGCCATAGATCACATTCTTGGATTTCTGGTGGAGACCATTTCTTGGTCAAAAACTCGTACGTGTTAGCCTTCGGTATTATTGAAAATGGTCGTTCATGGCTATTTTCGGCAAAATGGGGGTTGTGTGGCCATTGATCATCGACCAGAGGCTCGTACACCTCACCCCACATATGTTTCCTTGCCATAGATCACATTCTTGGATTTCTGGTGGAGACCATTTCTTGGGCAAAAATCCGAATGTGTTAGCCTTTGGTACTTTTGAAAATGGTCATTCATGGCTATTTTCGAAAAAAATGGGGGTTGTGTGGCCATTGATCTTCGACCAGAGGCTCATACACCTCACTACACATATGTTTCCTTGCCATAGATCACATTCTTGGATTTATGGTGGAGACCATTTCTTGGTCAAAAATCCGTAGGTGTTAGCCTTCAGTGTCATTGAAAATGGTCGTTCATGGCTATTTTCGACAAAAATTAGGGTTGTGGCCATTGATCATCGACCAGAGGCTCATACACCTCACCCCACATATCTTTCCTTGCCATAGATCACATTCTTGGATTTCTAGTGGAGACCATTACTTGGTCAAAAATCCGTAGGTGTTAGCCTATAGTATTATTGAAAATGGTCGCTCATGGCTATTTTCAGAAAAAAATGGGGGTTGTGTGGCCGTTTATCATCGACTAGAGGCTCATAAACCTCACCCCACAAATGTTTCCTTACCATAGATCACATTCTTGGATTTCTGGTGGAGACCATATCTTGGTCAAAAACTCGTACGTGTTAGCCTTTGGTATTATTGAAAATGGTCGTTCATGGCTATTTTCGGCAAAATGGGGGTTGTGTGGCCATTGATCATCGACCAGAGGCTCGTACACCTCACCCCACATATGTTTCCTTTCCATAGATCACATTCTTGGATTTCTAGTGGAGACCATTTCTTGGGCAAAAATCCGAATGTATTAGCCTTTGGTATTTTTGAAAATGGTCATTCATGGCTATTTTCGACAAAAATGGGGGTTGTGTGGCCATTGATCTTCGACCAGAGGCTCATACACCTAACTTCACATATGTTTCCTTGCCATAGATCACATTCTTGGATTTATGGTGGAGACCATTTCTTGGTCAGAAATCCATAGGTGTTAGCGTTTAGTGTCATTGAAAATGGTCGTTCATGGCTATTTTCGACAAAAATGGGGGTTGTGTGGCCATTGATCATCGACCAGAGGCTCGTACACTTCACCCCACATATGTTTTCTTTCCATAGATCACATTCTTGGATTTCTGGAGGAGACCATTCTTTGGTCAAAAATCTGTTGGTGTTAGCCTTCGGTATTATTGAAAATGGTCGTTCATGGCTATTTTCGACTAAAATGGGGGTTGTGTGGCCATTTATCATCGACCTGAGGCTCGTGCAATTCACCCCACATATGTTTCCTTGCCATAGATCACATTCTTGGATTTCCGGTGGAGACCATTTCTTGGTCAAAAATCTGTACGTCTTAGCCTTCGGTATTATTGAATATGGTCATTCATGGCTATTTTCGACAAAAATGGGGGTTGTGTGGCCAATAATCATCGACCAGAGGCTCGTACACCACACACCACATATGTTTCCTTGCCGTAGATCACATTCTTGGATTTCCGGTGGAGACCATTTATTGGTCAAAAATCTGTACGTGTTAGCCTTCAGTATTATTGAAAATGGTCATTCATGGCTATTTTCGACAAAAATGGGGGTTGTGTGGCCATTGATCATCGACCAGAGGCTCGTAAACCTCAACCCACATATGTTTCCTAGCCATAGATCACATTCTTTGATTCCTGGTGGAGACCATTTCTTGGTCAAAAATCTGAATGTTTTAGCCTTTGGTACTATTGAAAATGGTCGTTCATGGCTATTTTCGACAAAAATGGGGGTTGTGTGGCCATTGATATTCGACCAAAGGCTCATACACCTCACTACACATATGTTTCCTTGCCACAGATCACATTCTTGGATTTGTTGTGGAGACCATTTCTTGGTCAAAAATCCGTAGGTGTTAGCCTTCAGTGTCATTGAAAATGGTCGTTCATGGCTAGTTTCGACAAAAATGGGGTTTGTGTGGCCATTGATCATCAACCAAAGGCTCGTACACTTCACCCCACATATGTTTTCTTGCCAGAGATCACATTTTAGGATTTCTGGTGGAGACCATTTCTTGGTCAAAAATCTGTTGGTGTTAGCCTTCGGTATTATTGAAAATGGTCGTTCATGGCTATTTTCGACTAAAATGGTGGTTGTGTGGCCATTTATCATCGACCAGAGGCTCATACACCTCACCCCACATATGTTTCCTTGCCATAGATCACATTCTTGGATTTCTGGTGGAGACCATTTCTTGGTCAAATCCGTACGTGTTAGCCTTCGGTATTATTGAAAATGGTCATTCATGGCTATTTTCGACAAAAATGGGGGTTGTGTGGCCAATGATCATCAACCTGAGGCTCGTAAACCTCACCCCACATATGTTTCCTTGCCATAGATCACATTCTTTGATTTCTGGTGGAGACCATTTTTTGGTCAAAAATCCGAATGTGTTAGCCTTGAGTGTCATTGAAAATGGTCGTTCATGGCTATTTTCGACAAAAATTAGGGTTGTGTGGCCATTGATCATCGACCAGAGGCTCGTACACCTCAACCCACATATGTTTCCTTGCCATAGATCACATTCTTGGATTTATGGTGGAGACCATTTTTTGGTCAAAAATCCGTAGTTGTTAGCCTTCAGTGTCATTGAAAATGGTTGTTCATGGCTATTTTCGACAAAAATAGGAGTTGTGTGGCCATTGATCATCGACTATAGGCTCGTACACCTCACCCCACATATGCTTCCTTGCCGTAAATCACATTCTTGGATTTCTGGTGGAGACCATTTCTTGGTCAAAAATCCGTAGGTGTTAGCCTTCGGTATTATTGAAAATGGTCGTTCATGGCTATTTTCGACAAAAATGGGGGTTGTGTGGCCAATGATCATCGACCAGAGGCTCATACACCTCACCCCACATATGTTTCCTTGCCATAGATCACATTCTTGGATTTCTGGTGGAGACCATTTCTTAGTCAAAAATCCGTAGGTGTTATCCTCTAGTATTATTGAAAATGGTCGCTCATGGCTATTTTCATCAAAAATGGGGGTTGTGTGGCCATATATCATCGACTAGAGGCTCGTAAACCTCACCCACATATGTTTCTTTGCCATAGATCACATTCATGGATTTCTGGTGGAGACCATTTCTTGGTCAAAAATTCGTACTTGTTAGCCTTCGGTATTATTGAAAATGGTCGTTCATGGCTATTTTCGACAAAATGGGGGTTGTGTGGCCATTGATCATCGACCAGAGGCTCATACACCTCACCCCACATATGTTTCCTTGCTATAGATCACATTCTTGGATTTCTGGTGGAGACCATTTCTTGGGAAAAAATCCGAATGTGTTAGCCTTCGGCATTTTTGAAAATGGTCATTCATGGCTATTTTCGACAAAAATGGGGGTTGTGTGGCCATTGATCTTCGACCAGAGGATCATACACCTCACCCCACATGTGTTTCCTTGGCATAGACCACATTCTTGGATTTCTGGTGGTGACGATTTCTTGGTCAAAAATCCGTAGGTGTTAGCCTTCGGAATTATTGAAAATGGTCGTTCATGGCTATTTTCGACAAAAATGGGGGTTGTGTGGCCATTGATCATCGATCAGAGGCTCGTACACCTCACCCCGCATATGTTTCCTTGCCATAGATCACATTCTTGGATTTCTGGTGAAGACCATTTCTTGGTCAAAAATCTGTAGGTGTTAGCCTTCGGTATTATTGTAAATGGTCGTTCATGGCTATTTTCAACAAAAATGGGGGTTGTGTGGTCATTGATCATCGACCAGAGGCTCATACACCTCACCCCACATATGTTTCCTTGCCATAGATCACATTCTTGGATTTCTGGTGGAGACCATTTCTTGGTAAAAAATCCGTACGTGTTAGCCTTCGGTATTATTGAAAATGGTCATTCATGGCTATTTTCGACACAAATGGGGGTTGTGTGGCCATTGATCATCGACCAGAGGCTCATACACCTGACTACACATATGTTTCCTTGCCATAGATCACATTCTTGGATTTATGGTGGAGACCATTTCTTGGTCAAAAATCCAAACGTGTTAGCCTTCAGTGTCATTGAAAATGGTCGTTCATGGCTATTTTCGACAAAAATGGGGGTTGTGTGGCCATTGATCATCGACCAGAGGCTCGTACACTTCACCCCACAAATGTTTTCTTGCCATAGATCACAATCTTGGATTTCTCGTGGAGACCATTTGTTGGTCAAAAATTCGTAGGTGTTAGCCTTCAGTGTCATTGAAAATGGTCATTCATGGCTATTTTCGACAAAAATGGGGGTTGTGTCGCCATTGATCATCGACCAGAGGCTCGTACACCTCACCCCACATAAGTTTCCTTGCCATAGATCACATTCTTGGATTTCTGGTGGAGACCATTTCTTGGTCAAAAATCCGTAGGTGTTAGCCTTTGGTATTATTGAAAATGGTCGTTCATGGCTATTTTCGACAAAAATGGGGGTTGTGTGGCAATTGATCATTGACCAAAGGCTCATACACCTCACCCCACATATGTTTCCTTGCCATAGACCACATTCTTGGATTTGTGGAGGAGACCATTTCTTGGTCAAAAATCCATAGGTGTTAGCCTTCAGTGTCATTGAAAATGGTCGTTCATGGCTATTTTCGACAAAAATGGGGGTTGTGTGGCCATTGATCATCGACCAGAGGCTCGTACACTTCACCCCACATATGTTTTCTTGCTATAGATCACATTCTTGGATTTCTGGTGGAGACCATTTCTTGGTCAAAAATCTGTTGGTGTTAGCCTTCGGTATTATTGAAAATGGTCGTTCATGGCTATTTTCGACTAAAATGGGGGTTGTGTGGCCATTTATCATCGACCAGAGGCTCGTACACCTCACCCCACATATGTTTACTTGCCATAGATCACATTCTTGGATTTCTGGTGGAGACCATTTCTTGGTCAAAATTCCATAGGTGTTAGCCTTCGGTATTATTGAAAATGGTCGTTCATGGCTATTTTCGACAAAAATGGGGTTGTGTGGCCATTGATTATCGACCAGAGGCTCGTACACCTCACCCCACATATGTTTCCTTGCCATAGATCACATTCTTGGATTTCTGGTGGTGACCATTTCTTGGTCAAAAATCCGTAGGTGTTAGCCTTCGGTATTATTGAAAATGGTCGTTCATAGCTATTTTCGACAAAAATGGGGGTTGTGTGGCCATTGATCATCGACCAAAGGCTCATACACCTCACCCCACATATGTTTCCTTGCCATAGACCACATTCTTGGATTTCTGGTGGAGACCATTTGTTGGTCAAAAATCCGTAGGTGTTAGCCTTCGGTATTATTGAAAATGGTCGTTCATGGCTATTTTCATAAAAAATGGGGGTTGTGTGGCCATTTATCATTAACCAGAGGCTCGTACACCTCACCCACATATGTTTCCTTGCCATAGATCACATTCTTGGATTTCTGGTGGAGACCATTTCTTGGTTAAAAATCCATACGTGTTAGCCTTCGGTATTATTGAAAATGGTCGTTCATGGCTATTTTCGACAAAATGGGGGTTATGTGGCCATTGATCATCGACCAGAGGCTCGTACACCTCACCCTACATATGTTTCCTTGCCATAGATCACATTCTTGGATTTCTGGTGGTGACCATTTCTTGGTCAAAAATCCGTAGGTGTTAGCCTTCGGTATTATTGAAAGTGGTCGTTCATAGCTATTTTCGACAAAAATGGGGGTTGTGTGGCCATTGATCATCGACCAAAGGCTCATACACCTCACCCACATATGTTTCCTTGCCATAGACCACATTCTTGGAGATCTGGTGGAGACCATTTGTTGGTCAAAAATCCGTAGGTGTTAGCCTTCGGTATTATTGAAAATGGTCGTTCATGGCTATTTTCATCAAAAATGGGGTTGTGTGGCGATATATTATCAACCAGAGGCTCGTACACCTCACCCCACATATGTTTCCTTGCCATAGACCACATTCTTGGATTTCTGGAGGAGACCATTTCTTGGTCAAAATTCCATAGGTGTTAGCCTTCAGTGTCATTGAAAATGGTCGTTCATGGCTATTTTCGACAAAAATGGGGGTTGTGTGGCCATTGATCATCGATCAGAGGCTCGTACACTTCACCCCACATATGTTTTCTTGCTATAGATCACATTCTTGGATTTCTGGTGGAGACCATTTCTTGGTCAAAAATCTGTTGGTGTTAGCCTTCGGTATTATTGAAAATGGTCGTTCATGGCTATTTTCGACTAAAATGCGGGTTGTGTGGCCATTTATCATCGACCAGAGGCTCGTACACCTCACCCCACATATGTTTCCTTGCCATAGATCACATTCTTGGATTTCTGGTGGAGACCATTTCTTGGTCAAAAATCCGTAGGTGTTAGCCTTTGGTATTATTGAAAATGGTCGTTCATGGCTATTTTCGACAAAAATGGGGGTTGTGTGGCAATTGATCATTGACCAAAGGCTCATACACCTCACCCCACATATGTTTCCTTGCCATAGACCACATTCTTGGATTTGTGGAGGAGACCATTTCTTGGTCAAAAATCCATAGGTGTTAGCCTTCAGTGTCATTGAAAATGGTCGTTCATGGCTATTTTCGACAAAAATGGGGGTTGTGTGGCCATTGATCATCGACCAGAGGCTCGTACACTTCACCCCACATATGTTTTCTTGCTATAGATCACATTCTTGGATTTCTGGTGGAGACCATTTCTTGGTCAAAAATCTGTTGGTGTTAGCCTTCGGTATTATTGAAAATGGTCGTTCATGGCTATTTTCGACTAAAATGGGGGTTGTGTGGCCATTTATCATCGACCAGAGGCTCGTACACCTCACCCCACATATGTTTACTTGCCATAGATCACATTCTTGGATTTCTGGTGGAGACCATTTCTTGGTCAAAATTCCATAGGTGTTAGCCTTCGGTATTATTGAAAATGGTCGTTCATGGCTATTTTCGACAAAAATGGGGTTGTGTGGCCATTGATTATCGACCAGAGGCTCGTACACCTCACCCCACATATGTTTCCTTGCCATAGATCACATTCTTGGATTTCTGGTGGTGACCATTTCTTGGTCAAAAATCCGTAGGTGTTAGCCTTCGGTATTATTGAAAATGGTCGTTCATAGCTATTTTCGACAAAAATGGGGGTTGTGTGGCCATTGATCATCGACCAAAGGCTCATACACCTCACCCCACATATGTTTCCTTGCCATAGACCACATTCTTGGATTTCTGGTGGAGACCATTTGTTGGTCAAAAATCCGTAGGTGTTAGCCTTCGGTATTATTGAAAATGGTCGTTCATGGCTATTTTCATAAAAAATGGGGGTTGTGTGGCCATTTATCATTAACCAGAGGCTCGTACACCTCACCCACATATGTTTCCTTGCCATAGATCACATTCTTGGATTTCTGGTGGAGACCATTTCTTGGTTAAAAATCCATACGTGTTAGCCTTCGGTATTATTGAAAATGGTCGTTCATGGCTATTTTCGACAAAATGGGGGTTATGTGGCCATTGATCATCGACCAGAGGCTCGTACACCTCACCCTACATATGTTTCCTTGCCATAGATCACATTCTTGGATTTCTGGTGGTGACCATTTCTTGGTCAAAAATCCGTAGGTGTTAGCCTTCGGTATTATTGAAAGTGGTCGTTCATAGCTATTTTCGACAAAAATGGGGGTTGTGTGGCCATTGATCATCGACCAAAGGCTCATACACCTCACCCACATATGTTTCCTTGCCATAGACCACATTCTTGGAGATCTGGTGGAGACCATTTGTTGGTCAAAAATCCGTAGGTGTTAGCCTTCGGTATTATTGAAAATGGTCGTTCATGGCTATTTTCATCAAAAATGGGGTTGTGTGGCGATATATTATCAACCAGAGGCTCGTACACCTCACCCCACATATGTTTCCTTGCCATAGACCACATTCTTGGATTTCTGGAGGAGACCATTTCTTGGTCAAAATTCCATAGGTGTTAGCCTTCAGTGTCATTGAAAATGGTCGTTCATGGCTATTTTCGACAAAAATGGGGGTTGTGTGGCCATTGATCATCGATCAGAGGCTCGTACACTTCACCCCACATATGTTTTCTTGCTATAGATCACATTCTTGGATTTCTGGTGGAGACCATTTCTTGGTCAAAAATCTGTTGGTGTTAGCCTTCGGTATTATTGAAAATGGTCGTTCATGGCTATTTTCGACTAAAATGCGGGTTGTGTGGCCATTTATCATCGACCAGAGGCTCGTACACCTCACCCCACATATGTTTACTTGCCATAGATCACATTCTTGGATTTCTGGTGGAGACCATTTCTTGGTCAAAATTCCATAGGTGTTAGCCTTCGGTATTATTGAAAATGGTCGTTCATGGCTATTTTCGACAAAAATGGGGTTGTGTGGCCATTGATTATCGACCAGAGGCTCGTACACCTCACCCCACATATGTTTCCTTGACATAGATCACATTCTTGGATTTCTGGTGGTGACCATTTCTTGGTCAAAAATCCGTAGGTGTTAGCCTTCGGTATTATTGAAAATGGTCGTTCATAGCTATTTTCGACAAAAATGGGGGTTGTGTGGCCATTGATCATCGACCAAAGGCTCATACACCTCACCCCACATATGTTTCCTTGCCATAGACCACATTCTTGGATTTCTGGTGGAGACCATTTGTTGGTCAAAAATCCGTAGGTGTTAGCCTTCGGTATTATTGAAAATGGTCGTTCATGGCTATTTTCATCAAAAATGGGGGTTGTGTGGCCATTTATCATCAACCAGAGGCTCGTACACCTCACCCACATATGTTTCCTTGCCATAGATCACATTCTTGGATTTCTGGTGGAGACCATTTCTTGGTTAAAAATCCATACGTGTTAGCCTTCGGTATTATTGAAAATGGTCGTTCATGGCTATTTTCGACAAAATGGGGGTTATGTGGCCATTGATCATCGACCAGAGGCTCGTACACCTCACCCTACATATGTTTCCTTGCCATAGATCACATTCTTGGATTTCTGGTGGTGACCATTTCTTGGTCAAAAATCCGTAGGTGTTAGCCTTCGGTATTATTGAAAATGGTCGTTCATAGCTATTTTCGACAAAAATGGGGGTTGTGTGGCCATTGATCATCGACCAAAGGCTCATACACCTCACCCACATATGTTTCCTTGCCATAGACCACATTCTTGGAGATCTGGTGGAGACCATTTGTTTGTCAAAAATCCGTAGGTGTTAGCCTTCGGTATTATTGAAAATGGTCGTTCATGGCTATTTTCATCAAAAATGGGGGTTGTGTGGCGATATATTATCAACCAGAGGCTCGTACTCCTCACCCCACATATGTTTCCTTGCCATAGACCACATTCTTGGATTTCTGGAGGAGACCATTTCTTGGTCAAAATTCCATAGGTGTTAGCCTTCAGTGTCATTGAAAATGGTCGTTCATGGCTATTTTCGACAAAAATGGGGGTTGTGTGGCCATTGATCATCGACCACAGGCTCGTACACTTCACCCCACATATGTTTTCTTGCTATAGATCACATTCTTGGATTTCTGGTGGAGACCATTTCTTGGTCAAAAATCTGTTGGTGTTAGCCTTCGGTATTATTGAAAATGGTCGTTCATGGCTATTTTCGACTAAAATGGGGGTTGTCTGGCCATTTATCATCGACCAGAGGCTCGTACACCTCACCCCACATATGTTTACTTGCCATAGATCACATTCTTGGATTTCTGGTGGAGACCATTTCTTGGTCAAAATTCCATAGGTGTTAGCCTTCGGTATTATTGAAAATGGTCGTTCATGGCTATTTTCGACAAAAATGGGGTTGTGTGGCCATTGATTATCGACCAGAGGCTCGTACACCTCACCCCACATATGTTTCCTTGCCATATATCACATTCTTGGATTTCTGGTGGTGACCATTTCTTGGTCAAAAATCCGTAGGTGTTAGCCTTCGGTATTATTGAAAATGGTCGTTCATAGCTATTTTCGACAAAAATGGGGGTTTTGTGGCCATTGATCATCGATCAAAGGCTCATACACCTCACCCCACATATGTTTCCTTGCCATAGACCACATTCTTGGATTTCTGGTGGAGACCATTTGTTGGTCAAAAATCCGTAGGTGTTAGCCTTCGGTATTATTGAAAATGGTCGTTCATAGCTATTTTCATAAAAAATGGGGGTTGTGTGGCCATTTATCATTAACCAGAGGCTCGTACACCTCACCCACATATGTTTCCTTGCCATAGATCACATTCTTGGATTTCTGGTGGAGACCATTTCTTGGTTAAAAATCCATACGTGTTAGCCTTCGGTATTATTGAAAATGGTCGTTCATGGCTATTTTCGACAAAATGGGGGTTATGTGGCCATTGATCATCGACCAGAGGCTCGTACACCTCACCCTACATATGTTTCCTTGCCATAGATCACATTCTTGGATTTCTGGTGGTGACCATTTCTTGGTCAAAAATCCGTAGGTGTTAGCCTTCGGTATTATTGAAAGTGGTCGTTCATAGCTATTTTCGACAAAAATGGGGGTTGTGTGGCCATTGATCATCGACCAAAGGCTCATACACCTCACCCACATATGTTTCCTTGCCATAGACCACATTCTTGGAGATCTGGTGGAGACCATTTGTTGGTCAAAAATCCGTAGGTGTTAGCCTTCGGTATTATTGAAAATGGTCGTTCATGGCTATTTTCATCAAAAATGGGGTTGTGTGGCGATATATTATCAACCAGAGGCTCGTACACCTCACCCCACATATGTTTCCTTGCCATAGACCACATTCTTGGATTTCTGGAGGAGACCATTTCTTGGTCAAAATTCCATAGGTGTTAGCCTTCAGTGTCATTGAAAATGGTCGTTCATGGCTATTTTCGACAAAAATGGGGGTTGTGTGGCCATTGATCATCGATCAGAGGCTCGTACACTTCACCCCACATATGTTTTCTTGCTATAGATCACATTCTTGGATTTCTGGTGGAGACCATTTCTTGGTCAAAAATCTGTTGGTGTTAGCCTTCGGTATTATTGAAAATGGTCGTTCATGGCTATTTTCGACTAAAATGCGGGTTGTGTGGCCATTTATCATCGACCAGAGGCTCGTACACCTCACCCCACATATGTTTACTTGCCATAGATCACATTCTTGGATTTCTGGTGGAGACCATTTCTTGGTCAAAATTCCATAGTTGTTAGCCTTCGGTATTATTGAAAATGGTCGTTCATGGCTATTTTCGACAAAAATGGGGTTGTGTGGCCATTGATTATCGACCAGAGGCTCGTACACCTCACCCCACATATGTTTCCTTGACATAGATCACATTCTTGGATTTCTGGTGGTGACCATTTCTTGGTCAAAAATCCGTAGGTGTTAGCCTTCGGTATTATTGAAAATGGTCGTTCATAGCTATTTTCGACAAAAATGGGGGTTGTGTGGCCATTGATCATCGACCAAAGGCTCATACACCTCACCCCACATATGTTTCCTTGCCATAGACCACATTCTTGGATTTCTGGTGGAGACCATTTGTTGGTCAAAAATCCGTAGGTGTTAGCCTTCGGTATTATTGAAAATGGTCGTTCATGGCTATTTTCATCAAAAATGGGGGTTGTGTGGCCATTTATCATCAACCAGAGGCTCGTACACCTCACCCACATATGTTTCCTTGCCATAGATCACATTCTTGGATTTCTGGTGGAGACCATTTCTTGGTTAAAAATCCATACGTGTTAGCCTTCGGTATTATTGAAAATGGTCGTTCATGGCTATTTTCGACAAAATGGGGGTTATGTGGCCATTGATCATCGACCAGAGGCTCGTACACCTCACCCTACATATGTTTCCTTGCCATAGATCACATTCTTGGATTTCTGGTGGTGACCATTTCTTGGTCAAAAATCCGTAGGTGTTAGCCTTCGGTATTATTGAAAATGGTCGTTCATAGCTATTTTCGACAAAAATGGGGGTTGTGTGGCCATTGATCATCGACCAAAGGCTCATACACCTCACCCACATATGTTTCCTTGCCATAGACCACATTCTTGGAGATCTGGTGGAGACCATTTGTTTGTCAAAAATCCGTAGGTGTTAGCCTTCGGTATTATTGAAAATGGTCGTTCATGGCTATTTTCATCAAAAATGGGGGTTGTGTGGCGATATATTATCAACCAGAGGCTCGTACTCCTCACCCCACATATGTTTCCTTGCCATAGACCACATTCTTGGATTTCTGGAGGAGACCATTTCTTGGTCAAAATTCCATAGGTGTTAGCCTTCAGTGTCATTGAAAATGGTCGTTCATGGCTATTTTCGACAAAAATGGGGGTTGTGTGGCCATTGATCATCGACCACAGGCTCGTACACTTCACCCCACATATGTTTTCTTGCTATAGATCACATTCTTGGATTTCTGGTGGAGACCATTTCTTGGTCAAAAATCTGTTGGTGTTAGCCTTCGGTATTATTGAAAATGGTCGTTCATGGCTATTTTCGACTAAAATGGGGGTTGTCTGGCCATTTATCATCGACCAGAGGCTCGTACACCTCACCCCACATATGTTTACTTGCCATAGATCACATTCTTGGATTTCTGGTGGAGACCATTTCTTGGTCAAAATTCCATAGGTGTTAGCCTTCGGTATTATTGAAAATGGTCGTTCATGGCTATTTTCGACAAAAATGGGGTTGTGTGGCCATTGATTATCGACCAGAGGCTCGTACACCTCACCCCACATATGTTTCCTTGCCATATATCACATTCTTGGATTTCTGGTGGTGACCATTTCTTGGTCAAAAATCCGTAGGTGTTAGCCTTCGGTATTATTGAAAATGGTCGTTCATAGCTATTTTCGACAAAAATGGGGGTTTTGTGGCCATTGATCATCGATCAAAGGCTCATACACCTCACCCCACATATGTTTCCTTGCCATAGACCACATTCTTGGATTTCTGGTGGAGACCATTTGTTGGTCAAAAATCCGTAGGTGTTAGCCTTCGGTATTATTGAAAATGGTCGTTCATAGCTATTTTCATCAAAAATGGGGGTTGTGTGGCCATTTATCATCAACCAGAGGCTCGTACACCTCACCCACATATGTTTCCTTGCCATAGATCACATTCTTGGATTTCTGGTGGAGACCATTTCTTGGTTAAAAATCCATACGTGTTAGCCTTCGGTATTATTGAAAATGGTCGTTCATGGCTATTTTCGACAAAATGGGGGTTATGTGGCCATTGATCATCGACCAGAGGCTCGTACACCTCACCCTACAAATGTTTCCTTGCCATAGATCACATTCTTGGATTTCTGGTGGTGACCATTTCTTGGTCAAAAATCCGTAGGTGTTAGCCTTCGGTATTATTGAAAATGGTCGTTCATAGCTATTTTCGACAAAAATGGGGGTTGTGTGGCCATTGATCATCGACCAAAGGCTCATACACCTCACCCACATATGTTTCCTTGCCATAGACCACATTCTTCGAGATCTGGTGGAGACCATTTGTTGGTCAAAAATCCGTAGGTGTTAGCCTTCGGTATTATTGAAAATGGTCGTTCATGGCTATTTTCATCAAAAATGGGGGTTGTGTGGCGATTTATTATCAACCAGAGGCTCGTACACCTCACCCCACATATGTTTCATTGCCATAGATCACATTCTTGGATTTCTAGTGGAGACCATTTCTTGGTCAAAAATTCGTACGTGTTAGCCTTCGGTATTATTGAAAATGGTCGTGGTCGTTCATGGCTATTTTCGACAAAATGGGGGTTGTGTGGCCATTGATCATCGACCAAAGGCTCGTACACCTCACCCACATATGTTTCCTTGTCGTAGATCACATTCTTGGATTTCTGGTGGAGACCATTTCTTGGTCAAAAATCCGTACGTGTTAGCCTTCGGTATTGTTGAAAATGGTCGTTCATGGCTATTTTCGACAAAATAGAGGTTCTGTGGCCATTGATCATCGACTAGAGGCTCATACACCTCACCCACATATGTTTCCTTGCCGCAGATCACATTCTTGGATTTCTGGTGGAGACCATTTCTTGGGCAAAAATCCGAATGTGTTAGCCTTCGGTATTATTGAAAATGGTTATTCATGGCTATTTTCGACAAAAATGGGGGTTGTGTGGCCATTTATCTTCAACCAGAGGCTCATACACCTCACTACACATATGTTTTCTTGCCATAGATCACATTCTTGGATCTATGGTGGAGACCAGTTCTTGGTCAAAAATCCATAGGTGTTAGCCTTCAGTGTCATTGAAAATAGTCGTTCATGGCTATTTTCGACAATAATGGGGGTTGTGTGGCCATTGATAATCGACCAGAGGCTCATACACCTCACCCCACATATGTTTCCTTGCCTTAGATCACATTCTTGGATTTCTGGTGGAGACCATTTCTTGGTCAAAAATCCGTAGGTGTTAGCCTTCGGTATCATTGAAAATGGTCGTTCATGGCTATTTTCGACAAAAATGGGGGTTGTGTGGCCATTGATCATCGACCACAGGCTCGCACACCTCACCCCACATATGTTTTATTGCCATAGATCAAAATCTTGGATTTCTCGTGGAGACCATTTCTTGGTCAAAAATCCGTACGTGTTAGCCTTCGGTATTATTGAAAAAGGTCGTTCATGGCTATTTTCGACAAAAATGGGGGTTGTGTGGCCATTGATCATCGACAAGAGGCTCGTATACCTCACCCGACATATAATTTCTTGCCATAGATCATATTCTTGGATTTCTGGTGGAGACGATTTCTTGGTCAAAAATCCGTAGGTGTTAGCCTTCGGTATTATTGAAAATGGTCGTTCATGGCTATTTTCGACAAAAATGGGGGTTGTGTGGCCATTGATCATCGACCAGAGGCTCGTACACCTCACCCCACATATGTTTCCTTGCCATAGATCACATTTTGGATTTCTGGTGGAGACCATTTCTTGGTCAAAAATCCGTAGGTGTTAGCCTTCGGTATTATTGAAAATGGTCGTTCATGGCTATTTTTGACAAAAATGGGGGTTGTGTGGCCATTGATCATCTACCAGAGGCTCATACACCTCACCCCACATATGTTTCCTTGCCATAGATCACATTCTTGGATTTCTGGTGGAGACCATTTCTTGGTCAAAAATCCGTAGGTGTTAGCCTTCGGTATTATTGAAAATGGTCATTCATGGCTATTTTCATCAAAAATGGGGGTTGTGTGGCCATTTATCATAGACCAGAGGCTCGTACACCTCACCCCACATATGTTTCCTTGCTATAGATCACATTCTTGGATTTCTAGTGTAGACCATTTCTTGGGCAAAAATCCGTAGGTGTTAGCCTTCGGTATTATTGAAAAAGGTCGTTCATGGCTATTTTCGACAAAAATGGGGGTTGTGTGGCCATTGATCTTTGACCAGAGGCTCATACACCTCACTACACATATGTTTCCTTGCCATAGATCACATTCTTGGATTTATGGTGGTGACCAGTTCTTGGTCAAAAATCCATAGGTGTTAGCCTTCAGTGTCATTGAAAATGGTCGTTCATGGCTATTTTCGACAAAAATGGGGGTTGTGTGGCCATTGATCATCGACCAGAGGCTCGTACACTTCACCCCACATAGGTTTTCTTGCCATAGATCACATTCTTGGATTTCTGGTGGAGTCCATTTCTTAGTCAAAAATCCGTTGGTGTTAGCCTTCGGTATTATTGAAAATGGTCGTTCATGGCTATTTTCGACTAAAATGGGGGTTGTGTGGCCATTTATCATCGACCAGGGCTCGTACACCTGACCCCACATATGTTTCCTTGCCATAGATAACATTCTTGGATTTCTGGTGGGGACCATTTATTGATCAAAAATCTATACGTGTTAGCCTTCAGTATTATTGAAAATGGTCATTCATGGCTATTTTCGACAAAAATGGGGGTTGTGTGGCAATTTGTCATCGACCAGTGGCTCGTAAACCTCACCCCACATATGTTTCCTTGCCATAGATCACATTCTTTGATTTCAGGTGGAGACCATTTCTTGGTCAAAAATCTGAATGTTTTAGCCTTCGGTACTATTGAAAATGGTCGTTCATGGCTATTTTCGACAAAAATGGGGGTTGTGTGGCCATTGACATTCGACCAAAGGCTCATACACCTCACTACACATGTTTCCTTTCCATAGATCACATTCTTGGATTTATGGTGGAGACCATTTCTTGGTCAAAAATCCATAGGTGTTAGCGTTCGGTGTCATTGAAAATGATCGTTCATGGCTATTTTCGAAAAAATGGGGTTTGTGTGGCCATTGATCATGGACCAGAGGCTCATACACTTCACCCCACATATTTTTTCTTACCATAGATCACATTCTTGGATTTCTGGTGGGGACCATTTCTTGGTCAAAAATCCGTTGGAGTTAGCCTTCAGTATTATTGAAAATGGTCGTTCATGGCTATTTTCGACAAAAATGGGGGTTGTGTGGCCATTTATCATCGACCAGAGGCTCATACACCTCACCGCACATATGTTTCCTTGCCATAGATCACATTCTTGGATTTCTGGTGGAGACCATTTCTTGGTCAAAAATTCGTACGTGTTAGCCTTCGGTATTATTGAAAATGGTAGTTCATGGCTATTTTCGACAAAATGGGGGTTGTGTGGCCATTGATCATCGACCAGAGGCTCATACACCTCACTACACATATGTTTCCTTGCCATAGATCAAATTCTTGGATTTATGGTGGAGACCATTTCTTGGTCAAAAATCCATAGGTGTTAGCCTTCAGTGTCATTGAAAATTATCGTTCATGGCTATTTTCGACAAAAATGGGGGTTGTGTGGCCATTGATCATCGACCAGAGGCTCGTACACTTCACCCCACATATGTTTTCTTGCCATAGATCACATTCTTGGATTTCTGGTGGAGACCATTTCTTGGTCAAAAATCTATTGGTGTTAGTCTTCTGTATTATTGAAAATGGTCGTTCATGGCTATTTTCGACTGAAATGGGGGTTGTGTGGCCATTTATCATCGACCAGAGGCTCATACACCTCAACCCACATATGTTTCCTTGCCATAGATCACATTCTTGGATATCTGGTGGAGACCATTTCTTGGTCAAAAATCCGTACGTGTTAGCTTTCGGTATTATTGAAAATGGTCATTCATGGCTATTTTCTACAAAAATGGGGGTTGTGTGGCCATTGATCATCGACCAAAGGCTCGTAAACCTCACCCCACATATGTTTCCTTGCCATAGATCACATTCTTTGATTTCTGGTGGAGACCATTTCTTGGTCAAAAATCCGAATGTGTGAGCCTTCGGAACTATTGAAAATGGTCGTTCATGGCTATTTTCGACAAAAATGGGGGTTGTGTGGCCATTGATATTGGACCAGAGGCTCATACACCTCACTACACATATGTTTCCTTGCCATAGATTACATTCTTGGATTTATGGTGGAGACCATTTCTTGGTCAAAAATCCGTAGGTGTTAGCCTTCAGTGTCATTGAAAATGGTCGTTCATGGCTATTTTCGACAAAAATTAGGGTTGTGTGGCCATTGATCGTCGACCAGAGGCTCATACACCTCACCCCACATATGTTTCCTTGCCGTAGATCACATTCTTGGATTTCTGGTGGAGACCATTTCTTAGTCAAAAATCCGTAGGTGTTAGCCTTCGGTATTATTGAAAATGGTCGTTCATGGCTATTTTCGACAAAAATGGGGGTTGTGTGGCCATTGATCATCAACCAGAGGCTCATACACCTCACCCCACATATGTTTCCTTGCCATAGATCACATTCTTGGATTTATGGTGGAGACCATTTCTTGGTCAAAAATCCGTAGGTGTTAGCCTCTAGTATTATTGAAAATGGTCGCTCATGGGTATTTTCATAAAAAAATGGGGGTTGTGTGGCCATTTATCATCGACTAGAGGCTCATAAACCTCACCCTACATATGTTTCCTTGCCATATATCACATTCTTGGATTTCTGGTGGAGACCATTTCTTGGTCAAAAACTCGTACGTGTTAGCCTTCGGTATTATTGAAAATGGTCGTTCATGGCTATTTTCGGCAAAATGGGGGTTGTGTGGCCATTGATCATCGACTAGAGGCTCGTACACCTCACCCCACATATGTTTCCTTGCCATAGATCACATTCTTGGATTTCTGGTGGAGACCATTTCTTGGGAAAAAATCCGAATGTGTTAGCCTTTGGTATTTTTGAAAATGGTCATTCATGGCTATTTTCGACAAAAATGGGGGTTGTGTGGCCATTGATCTTCGACCAGAGGCTCATACACCTCACTACACATATGTTTCCTTGCCACAGATCACATTCTTGGATTTATGGTGGAGACCATTTTTGGTCAAAAATCCGTAGGTGTTAGCCTTCAGTGTCATTGAAAATGGTCGTTGATGGCTATTTTCGACAAAAATTAGGGTTGTGTGGTCATTGATCGTCGACAAGAGGCTCATACACCTCACCCCACATATGTTTCCTTGCCGTAGGTCACTTTCTTGGATTTCTGGTGGAGACCATTTCTTGGTCAAAAATCCGTAGGTGTTAGCCTTCGGTATTATTGAAAATGGTCATTCATGGCTATTTTCGACAAAAATGGGGGTTGTGTGGCCATTGATCATCGACCAGAGGCTCATACACCTCACCCCACATATGTTTCCTTGCCATAGATCACATTCTTGGATTTCTGGTGGAGACCATTTCTTGGTCAAAAATCCGTAGGTGTTAGCCTCTAATATTATTGAAAATGGTCGCTCATGGCTATTTTCATAAAAAATGGGGGTTGTGTGGCCATTGATCATCGACCAGAGGCTCGTACACTTCACCCCACATAGGTTTTCTTGCCATAGATCACATTCTTGGATTTCTGGTGGAGTCCATTTCTTAGTCAAAAATCCATTGGTGTTAGCCTTCGGTATTATTGAAAATGGTCGTTCATGGCTATTTTCGACTAAAATGGGGGTTGTGTGGCCATTTATCATCGACCAGGGCTCGTACACCTGACCCCACATATGTTTCCTTGCCATAGATAACATTCTTGGATTTCTGGTGGGGACCATTTATTGATCAAAAATCTATACGTGTTAGCCTTCAGTATTATTGAAAATGGTCATTCATGGCTATTTTCGACAAAAATGGGGGTTGTGTGGCCATTTGTCATCGACCAGTGGCTCGTAAACCTCACCCCACATATGTTTCCTTGCCATAGATCACATTCTTTGATTTCAGGTGGAGACCATTTCTTGGTCAAAAATCTGAATGTTTTAGCCTTCGGTACTATTGAAAATGGTCGTTCATGGCTATTTTCGACAAAAATGGGGGTTGTGTGGCCATTGACATTCGACCAAAGGCTCATACACCTCACTACACATGTTTCCTTTCCATAGATCACATTCTTGGATTTATGGTGGAGACCATTTCTTGGTCAAAAATCCATATGTGCTAGCGTTCAGTGTCATTGAAAATGATCGTTCATGGCTATTTTCGACAAAAATGGGGTTTGTGTGGCCATTGATCATGGACCAGAGGCTCATACACTTCACCCCACATATGTTTTCTTACCATAGATCACATTCTTGGATTTCTGGTGGGGACCATTTCTTGGTCAAAAATCCGTTGGAGTTAGCCTTCAGTATTATTGAAAATGGTCGTTCATGGCTATTTTCGACAAAAATGGGGGTTGTGTGGCCATTTATCATCGACCAGAGGCTCATACACCTCACCGCACATATGTTTCCTTGCCATAGATCACATTCTTGGATTTCTGGTGGAGACCATTTCTTGGTCAAAAATTCATACGTGTTAGCCTTCGGTATTATTGAAAATGGTCGTTCATGGCTATTTTCGACAAAATGGGGGTTGTGTGGCCATTGATCATCGACCAGAGGCTCATACACCTCACTACACATATGTTTCCTTGCCATAGATCAAATTCTTGGATTTATGGTGGAGACCATTTCTTGGTCAAAAATCCATAGGTGTTAGCCTTCAGTGTCATTGAAAATTATCGTTCATGGCTATTTTCGACAAAAATGGGGGTTGTGTGGCCATTGATCATCGACCAGAGGCTCGTACACTTCACCCCACATATGTTTTCTTGCCATAGATCACATTCTTGGATTTCTGGTGGAGACCATTTCTTGGTCAAAAATCTATTGGTGTTAGCCTTCTGTATTATTGAAAATGGTCGTTCATGGCTATTTTCGACTGAAATGGGGGTTGTGTGGCCATTTATCATCGACCAGAGGCTCATACACCTCAACCCACATATGTTTCCTTGCCATAGATCACATTCTTGGATATCTGGTGGAGACCATTTCTTGGTCAAAAATCCGTACGTGTTAGCTTTCGGTATTATTGAAAATGGTCATTCATGGCTATTTTCTACAAAAATGGGGGTTGTGTGGCCATTGATCATCGACCAAAGGCTCGTAAACCTCACCCCACATATGTTTCCTTGCCATAGATCACATTCTTTGATTTCTGGTGGAGACCATTTCTTGGTCAAAAATCCGAATGTGTGAGCCTTCGGAACTATTGAAAATGGTCGTTCATGGCTATTTTCGACAAAAATGGGGGTTGTGTGGCCATTGATATTGGACCAGAGGCTCATACACCTCACTACACATATGTTTCCTTGCCATAGGTTACATTCTTGGATTTAGACCATTTCTTGGTCAAAAATCCGTAGGTGTTAGCCTTCAGTGTCATTGAAAATGGTCGTTCATGGCTATTTTCGACAAAAATTAGGGTTGTGTGGCCATTGATCGTCGACCAGAGGCTCATACACCTCACCCCACATATGTTTCCTTGCCGTAGATCACATTCTTGGATTTCTGGTGGAGACCATTTCTTGGTCAAAAATCCGTAGGTGTTAGCCTTCGGTATTATTGAAAATGGTCGTTCATGGCTATTTTCGACAAAAATGGGGGTTGTGTGGCCATTGATCATCAACCAGAGGCTCATACACCTCACCCCACATATGTTTCCTTGCCATAGATCACATTCTTGGATTTATGGTGGAGACCATTTCTTGGTCAAAAATCCGTAGGTGTTAGCCTCTAGTATTATTGAAAATGGTCGCTCATGGGTATTTTCATAAAAAAATGGGGGTTGTGTGGCCATTTATCATCGACTAGAGGCTCATAAACCTCACCCTACATATGTTTCCTTGCCATAGATCACATTCTTGGATTTCTGGTGGAGACCATTTCTTGGTCAAAAACTCGTACGTGTTAGCCTTCGGTATTATTGAAAATGGTCGTTCATGGCTATTTTCGGCAAAATGGGGGTTGTGTGGCCATTGATCATCGACTAGAGGCTCGTACACCTCACCCCACATATGTTTCCTTGCCATAGATCACATTCTTGGATTTCTGGTGGAGACCATTTCTTGGGCAAAAATCCGAATGTGTTAGCCTTTGGTATTTTTGAAAATGGTCATTCATGGCTATTTTCGACAAAAATGGGGGTTGTGTGGCCATTGATCTTCGACCAGAGGCTCATACACCTCACTACACATATGTTTCCTTGCCACAGATCACATTCTTGGATTTATGGTGGAGACCATTTTTGGTCAAAAATCCGTAGGTGTTAGCCTTCAGTGTCATTGAAAATGGTCGTTGATGGCTATTTTCGACAAAAATTAGGGTTGTGTGGTCATTGATCGTCGACAAGAGGCTCATACACCTCACCCCACATATGTTTCCTTGCCGTAGGTCACTTTCTTGGATTTCTGGTGGAGACCATTTCTTGGTCAAAAATCCGTAGGTGTTAGCCTTCGGTATTATTGAAAATGGTCATTCATGGCTATTTTCGACAAAAATGGGGGTTGTGTGGCCATTGATCATCGACCAGAGGCTCATACACCTCACCCCACATATGTTTCCTTGCCATAGATCACATTCTTGGATTTCTGGTGGAGACCATTTCTTGGTCAAAAATCCGTAGGTGTTAGCCTCTAATATTATTGAAAATGGTCGCTCATGGCTATTTTCATAAAAAATGGGGGTTGTGTGGCCATTTATCATCGACTAGGGGCTCATAAACCTCACCCCACATATGTTTCCTTGCCATAGATCACATTCTTGGATTTCTGGTGGAGACCATTGCTTGGTCAAAACTCGTACGTGTTAGCCTTCGGTATTATTGAAAATGGTCGTTCATGGCTATTTTCGGCAAAACGAGGGTTGTGTGGCCATTGATCATCGACCAGAGGCTTGTACACCTCACCCCACATATGTTTCCTTGCCATAGATCACATTCTTGGATTTCTGGTGCAGACCATTTCTTGGGCAAAAATCCGAATGTGTTAGCCTTTGGTATTTTTGAAAATGGTCATTCATGGCTATTTTCGACAAAAATGGGGGTTGTGTGGCCATTGATCTTCGACCAGAGGCTCATACACCTCACTACACAAATGTTTCCTTGCCATAGATCACATTCTTGGATTTATGGTGGAGACCATTTTTGGTCAAAAATCCGTAGGTGTTAGCCTTCAGTGTCATTGAAAATGGTCGTTCATGGCTATTTTCGACAAAAATTAGGGTTGTGTGGTCATTGATCGTCGACTAGAGGCTCATACACCTCACCCCACATATGTTTCCTTGTCGTAGGTCACTTTCTTGGATTTCTGGTGGAGACCATTTCTTGGTCAAAAATCCGTAGGTGTTAGCCTTCGGTATTATTGAAAATGGTCATTCATGACTATTCAAAAATGGGGGTTGTGTGGCCATTGATCATCGACCAGAGGCTCATACACCTCACCCACATATGTTTCCTTGCCATAGATCACATTCTTGGATTTCCGGTGGAGACCATTTCTTGGTCAAAAATCCGTAGGTGTTAGCCTCTAGTATTATTGAAAATGGTCGCTCATGGCTATTTTCATAAAAAATGGGGGTTGTGTGGCCATTTATCATCGACTAGGGGCTCATAAACCTCACCCACATATGTTTCCTTGCCACAGATCACATTCTTAGATTTCTGGTGGAGACCATTTCTCGGTCAAAAACTCGTACGTGTTAGCCTTCGGTATTATTGAAAATGGTCGTTCATGGCTATTTTCGGCAAAATGGGGGTTGTGTGGCCATTGATCATCGACCAGAGGCTCGTACACCTCACCCCACATATGTTTCCTTGCCATAGATCACATTCTTGGATTTCTGGTGCAGACGATTTCTTGGGCAAAAATCCGAATGTGTTAGCCTTTGGTATTTTTGAAAATGGTCATTCATGGCTATTTTCGACAAAAATGGGGGTTGTGTCGCCATTGATCTTCGACCAGAGGCTCATACACCTCACCCCACATATGTTTCCTTGCCGTAGATCACATTCTTGGATTTCTGGTGGAGACCATTTCTTGGGCAAAAATCCGTAGGTGTTAGCCTTCGGTATCATTGAAAATGGTCGTTCATGGCTATTTCGACAAAAATTAGGGTTGTGTGGTCATTGATCGTCGACAAGAGGCTCATACACCTCACCCCACATATGTTTCCTTGTCGTAGGTCACTTTCTTGGATTTCTGTTGGAGACCATTTCTTGGTCAAAAATCCGTAGGTGTTAGCCTTCGGTATTATTGAAAATGGTCATTCATGGCTATTTTCGACAAAAATGGGGGTTGTGTGGCCATTGATCATCGACCAGAGGCTCATACACCTCACCCCACATATGTTTCCTTGCCATAGATCACATTCTTGGATTTCTGGTGGAGACCATTTCTTGGTCAAAAATCCGTAGGTGTTAGCCTCTAATATTATTGAAAATGGTCGCTCATGGCTATTTTCATAAAAAATGGGGGTTGTGTGGCCATTTATCATCGACTAGGGGCTCATAAACCTCACCCCACATATGTTTCCTTGCCATAGATCACATTCTTGGATTTCTGGTGGAGACCATTGCTTGGTCAAAAACTCGTACGTGTTAGCCTTCGGTATTATTGAAAATGGTCGTTCATGGCTATTTTCGGCAAAACGAGGGTTGTGTGGCCATTGATCATCGACCAGAGGCTTGTACACCTCACCCCACATATGTTTCCTTGCCATAGATCACATTCTTGGATTTCTGGTGCAGACCATTTCTTGGGCAAAAATCCGAATGTGTTAGCCTTTGGTATTTTTGAAAATGGTCATTCATGGCTATTTTCGACAAAAATGGGGGTTGTGTGGCCATTGATCTTCGACCAGAGGCTCATACACCTCACTACACAAATGTTTCCTTGCCATAGATCACATTCTTGGATTTATGGTGGAGACCATTTTTGGTCAAAAATCCGTAGGTGTTAGCCTTCAGTGTCATTGAAAATGGTCGTTCATGGCTATTTTCGACAAAAATTAGGGTTGTGTGGTCATTGATCGTCGACTAGAGGCTCATACACCTCACCCCACATATGTTTCCTTGTCGTAGGTCACTTTCTTGGATTTCTGGTGGAGACCATTTCTTGGTCAAAAATCCGTAGGTGTTAGCCTTCGGTATTATTGAAAATGGTCATTCATGACTATTTTCGACAAAAATGGGGGTTGTGTGGCCATTGATCATCGACCAGAGGCTCATACACCTCACCCACATATGTTTCCTTGCCATAGATCACATTCTTGGATTTCCGGTGGAGACCATTTCTTGGTCAAAAATCCGTAGGTGTTAGCCTCTAGTATTATTGAAAATGGTCGCTCATGGCTATTTTCATAAAAAATGGGGGTTGTGTGGCCATTTATCATCGACTAGGGGCTCATAAACCTCACCCACATATGTTTCCTTGCCATAGATCACATTCTTAGATTTCTGGTGGAGACCATTTCTCGGTCAAAAACTCGTACGTGTTAGCCTTCGGTATTATTGAAAATGGTCGTTCATGGCTATTTTCGGCAAAATGGGGGTTGTGTGGCCATTGATCATCGACCAGAGGCTCGTACACCTCACCCCACATATGTTTCCTTGCCATAGATCACATTCTTGGATTTCTGGTGCAGACGATTTCTTGGGCAAAAATCCGAATGTGTTAGCCTTTGGTATTTTTGAAAATGGTCATTCATGGCTATTTTCGACAAAAATGGGGGTTGTGTCGCCATTGATCTTCGACCTGAGGCTCATACACCTCACCCCACATATGTTTCCTTGCCGTAGATCACATTCTTGGATTTCTGGTGGAGACCATTTCTTGGTCAAAAATCCGTAGGTGTTAGCCTTCGGTATTATTGAAAATGGTCGTTCATGGCTATTTCGACAAAAATGGCGGTTGTGTGGCCATTGATCATCGCCAGAGGCTCATACACCTCACCCCACATATGTTTCCTTGCCATAGATCACATTCTTGGATTTATGGTGGAGACCATTTCTTGGTCAAAAATCCGTAGGTGTTAGCCTTCAGTGTCATTGAAAATGGTCGTTCATGGCTATTTTCGACAAAAAATAGGATTGTGTGGCCATTGATCGTCGACCAGAGGCTCATACACCTCACCCCACATATGTTTCCTTGCCGTAGATCACATTCTTGGATTTCTGGTGGAGACCATTTCTTGGTCAAAAATCCGTAGGTGTTAGCCTTCGATATTATTGAAAATGGTCGTTCATGGCTATTTCAACAAAAATGGGGGTTGTGTGGCCATTGATCATCGCCAGAGGCTCATACACCTCACCCCACATATGTTTCCTTGCCATAGATCACATTCTTGGATTTATGGTGGAGACCATTTCTTGGTCAAAAATCCGTAGGTGTTAGCCTTCAGTGTCATTGAAAATGGTCGTTCATGGCTATTTTCGACAAAAATTAGGGTTGTGTGGCCATTGATCGTCGACCAGAGGCTCATACACCTCACCCCACATATGTTTCCTTGCCGTAGATCACATTCTTGGATTTCTGGTGGAGACCATTTCTTGGTCAAAAATCCGTAGGTGTTAGCCTTCGGTATTATTGAAAATGGTCGTTCATGGCTATTTCGACAAAAATGGGGGTTGTGTGGCCATTGATCTTCGCCAGAGGCTCATACACCTCACCCCACATATGTTTCCTTGCCATAGATCACATTCTTGGATTTCTGGTGGAGACCATTTCTCGGTCAAAAACTCGTACGTGTTAGCCTTCGGTATTATTGAAAATGGTCGTTCATGGCTATTTTCGGCAAAACGGGGGTTGTGTGGCCATTGATCATCGACCAGAGGCTTGTACACCTCACCCCACATATGTTTCCTTGCCATAGATCACATTCTTGGATTTCTGGTGCAGACCATTTCTTGGGCAAAAATCCGAATGTGTTAGCCTTTGGTATTTTTGAAAATGGTCATTCATGGCTATTTTCGACAAAAATGGGGGTTGTGTGGCCATTGATCTTCGACCAGAGGCTCATACACCTCACTACACAAATGTTTCCTTGCCATAGATCACATTCTTGGATTTATGGTGGAGACCATTTTTGGTCAAAAATCCGTAGGTGTTAGCCTTCAGTGTCATTGAAAATGGTCGTTCATGGCTATTTTCGACAAAAATTAGGGTTGTGTGGTCATTGATCGTCAACCAGAGGCTCATACACCTCACCCCACATATGTTTCCTTGCCGTAGGTCACATTCTTGGATTTCTGGTGGAGACCATTTCTTGGTCAAAAATCCGTAGGTGTTAGCCTTCGGTATTATTGAAAATGGTCATTCATGACTATTTTCGACAAAAATGGGGGTTGTGTGGCCATTTATCATCGACCAGAGGCTCATACACCTCACCCACATATGTTTCCTTGCCATAGATCACATTCTTGGATTTCTGGTGGAGACCATTTCTTGGTCAAAAATCCGTAGGTGTTAGCCTCTAGTATTATTGAAAATGGTCGCTCATGGCTATTTTCATAAAAAATGGGGGTTGTGTGGCCATTTATCATCGACTAGGGGCTCATAAACCTCACCCACATATGTTTCCTTGCCATAGATCACATTCTTGGATTTCTGGTGGAGACCATTTCTCGGTCAAAAACTCGTACGTGTTAGCCTTCGGTATTATTGAAAATGGTCGTTCATGGCTATTTTCGGCAAAATGGGGGTTGTGTGGCCATTGATCATCGACCAGAGGCTCGTACACCTCACCCCACATATGTTTCCTTGCCATAGATCACATTCTTGGATTTCTGGTGCAGACCATTTCTTGGGCAAAAATCCGAATGTGTTAGCCTTTGGTATTTTTGAAAATGGTCATTCATGGCTATTTTCGACAAAAATGGGGGTTGTGTGGCCATTGATCTTCGACCAAAGGCTCATACACCTCACTACACATATGTTTCCTTGCCATAGATCACATTCTTGGATTTATGGTGGAGACCATTTCTTGGTCAAAAATCCGTAGGTGTTAGCCTTCAGTGTCATTGAAAATGGTCGTTCATGGCTATTTTCGACAAAAATAGGGTTGTGTGGCCATTGATCGTCGACCAGAGGCTCATACACCTCACCCCACATATGTTTCCTTGTCGTAGATCACATTCTTGGATTTCTGGTGGAGACCATTTCTTGGTAAAAAATCCGTAGGTGTTAGCCTTCGGTATTATTGAAAATGGTCGTTCATGGCTATTTCGACAAAAATGGGGTTGTGTGGCCATTGATCATCGCCAGAGGCTCATACACCTCACCCCACATATGTTTCCTTTCCATAGATCACATTCTTGGATTTCTGGTGGAGACCATTTCTTGGTCAAAAATCCGTAGGTGTTAGCCTCTAGTATAATTGAAAATGGTCGCTCATGGCTATTTTCATAAAAAATGGGGGTTGTGTGGCCATTTATCATCGACTAGAGGCTCATAAACCTCACCCCACATATGTTTCCTTGCCATAGATCAAATTCTTGGATTTCTGGTGGAGACCATTTCTTGGTCAAAAACTCGTACGTGTTAGCCTTCGATATTATTGAAAATGGTCGTTCATGGCTATTTTCGGCAAAATGGGGGTTGTGCGGCCATTGATCATCGACCAGAGGCTCGTACACCTCACCCCACATATGTTTCCTTGCCATAGATCACATTCTTTGATTTCTGGTGGAGACCATTTCTTGGGAAAAAATCCGAATGTGTTAGCCTTTGGTATTTTTGAAAATGGTCATTCATGGCTATTTTCGACAAAATTGGGGGTTGTGTGGCCATTGATCTTTGACCAGAGGCTCATACACCTCACTACACATATGTTTCCTTGCCATAGATCACATTCTTGGATTTATGGTGGAGACCATTTCTTGTTCAGAAATCCATAGGTGTTAGCCTTTAGTGTCATTGAAAATGGTCGTTCATGGCTATTTTCGACAAAAATGGGGGTTGTGTGGCCATTCTTGGCATAGATCACATTCTTGGATTTCTGTCAAGAAAACATATGTGGGGTGAAGGCTAACACCAACAGATTTTTGACCAAGAAATGGTCTCCTCTAGAAATCCAAGAATGTGATCTATGTCAAGAAAACATATGTGGGGTGAAGTGTACGAGCCTCTGGTCGATGATCAATGGCCACACAACCCCCATTTTTGTCGAAAATAGCCATGAACGACCATTTTCAATAGTACCGAAGGCTAAAACATTCAGATTTTTGACCAAGAAATGGTCTCCACCAGAAATCAAAGAATGTGATCTATGGCTAGGAAACTTATGTGGGGTGAGGTTTACGAGCCTCTGGTTGATGACCAATGGCCACACAACCCCCATTTTTGTCGAAAATAGCCATGAATGACCATTTTCAATAATACTGAAGGCTAACACGTACAGATTTTTGACCAATAAATGGTCTCCACCGAAAATCCAAGAATGTGATCTATGGCAAAAAAAAACATATATGGGGTGAGGTGTATGAGCCTCTAGTCGATGATCATTGGCCACACAACCCCCATTTTTGTCGAAAATAGCCAAGAATGACCATATTCAATAATACCGAAGGCTAACACGTACATATTTTTGACCAAGAAATGGTCTCCACCAGAAATCCAAGAATGTGATCTATGGCAAGGAAACATATGTGGGGTGAATTGCACGAGCCTCTGGTCGATGATAAATGGCCACACAACCCCCATTTTAGTCGAAAATAGCCATGAACGACCATTTTCAATAATACCGAAGGCTAACACCAACATATTTTTGACCAAGGAATGGTCTCCTCCAGAAATCCAAGAATATGATCTATGGAAAGAAAACATATGTGGGGTGAAGTGTACGAGCCTCTGGTCGATGATCAATGGCCACACAACCCCCATTTTTGTCGAAAATAGCCATGAACGACCATTTTCAATGACACTAAACGCTAACACCTATGGATTTCTGACCAAGAAATGGTCTCCACCATAAATCCAAGAATGTGATCTATGGCAAGGAAACATATGTGTAGTGAGGTGTATGAGCCTCTGGTCGAAGATCAATGGCCACACAACCCCCATTTTTGTCGAAAATAGCCATGAATGACCATTTTCAAAAATACCAAAGGCTAACACATTCGGATTTTTGCCCAAGAAATGGTCTCCACCAGATATCCAAGAATGTGATCTATGGCAAGGAAACATATGTGGGGTGAGGTGTACGAGCCTCTGGTCGATGATCAATGGCCACACAACCCCCATTTTGCCGAAAATAGCCATGAACGACCATTTTCAATAATACCGAAGGCTAACACGTACGAGTTTTTGACCAAGAAATGGTCTCCACCAGAAATCCAAGAATGTGATCTATGGCAAGGAAACATATGTGTGGTGAGGTTTATGAGCCTCTAGTC
Source organism: Zea mays (assembly GCF_902167145.1). Taxonomy (NCBI): domain Eukaryota; kingdom Viridiplantae; phylum Streptophyta; class Magnoliopsida; order Poales; family Poaceae; genus Zea; species Zea mays. Next base: position 201,045,879 of record NC_050100.1, read on the forward strand.
GATGATAAATGGCCACACAACCCCCATTTTTTATGAAAATAGCCATGAGCGACCATTTTCAATAATACTAGAGGCTAACACCTACGGATTTTTGACCAAGAAATGGTCTCCACTAGAAATCCAAGAATGTGATCTATGGCAAGGAAACATATGTGGGGTGAGGTGTATGAGCCTCTGGTCGATGATAAATGGCCACACAACCCCCATTTTTGTCGAAAATAGCCATGAACGACCATTTTCAATAATACCGAAGGCTAACACCTACGGATTTTTGACCAAGAAATGGTCTCCACCAGAAATCCAAGAATGTGATCTACGGCAAGGAAACATATGTGGGGTGAGGTGTATGAGCCTCTGGTCGACGATCAATGGCCACACAACCCTATTTTTTGTTGAAAATAGCCATGAACGACCATTTTCAATGACACTGAAGGCTAACACCTACAGATTTTTGAACAAGAAATGGTCTCCACCATAAATTCAAGAATGTGATCTATGGCAAGGAAACATATGTGTAGTGAGGTCTATGAGCCTCTGGTCGAAGATCAATGGCCACACAACCCCCATTTTTGTCGAAAATAGCCATGAATGACAATTTTCAAAAATACCAAAGGCTAACACATTCGGATTTTTGCCCAAGAAATGGTCTCCACCAGAAATCCAAGAATGTGATCTATGGCAAGGAAACATTTGTGGGGTGAGGTGTACGAGCCTCTAGTCGATGATCAATGGCCACACAACCCCCATTTTGCCGAAAATAGCCATGATCGACCATTTTCAATAATACCGAAGGCTAACACGTACGAGTTTTTGACCAAGAAATGGTCTCCACCAGAAATCCAAGAATGTGATCTATGGCAAGGAAACATATGCGGGGTGAGGTTTATGAGCCTCTAGTCGATGACAAATGGCCACACAACCCCCATTTTTTATGAAAATTGCCATGAGCGACCATTTTCAATAATACTAGAGGCTAACACCTACGGATTTTTGACCAAGAAATGGTCTCCACCAAAAATCCAAGAATGTGATATATGGCAAGGAAACATATGTGGGGTGAGGTGTATGAGCCTCTGGTCGATGATCAATGGCCACACAACCCCCATTTTTGTCGAAAATAGCCATGAACGACCATTTTCAATAATACCGAAGGCTAACACCTACGGATTTTTGACCAAGAAATGGTCTCCACCAGAAATCCAAGAATGTGATCTACGACAAGGAAACATATGTGGGGTGAGGTGTATGAGCCTCTAGTCGACGATCAATGGCCACACAACCCTAATTTTTGTCGAAAATAGCCATGAACGACCATTTTCAATGACACTGAAGGCTAACACCTACGGATTTTTGACCAAGAAATGGTCTCCACCAGAAATCCAAGAATGTGACCTATGGCAAGGAAACATACGTGGGGTGATGTGTATGAGCCTCTGGTCGACGATCAATGGCCACACAACCCTAATTTTTGTCGAAAATAGCCATGAACGACCATTTTCAATGACACTGAAGGCTAACACCTACGGATTTTTGACCAAGAAATGGTCTCCACCATAAATCCAAGAATGTGATCTATGGCAAGGAAACATATGTGTAGTGAGGTGTATGAGCCTCTGGTCCAATATCAATGGCCACACAACCCCCATTTTTGTCGAAAATAGCCATGAACGACCATTTTCAATAGTTCCGAAGGCTAACACATTCGGATTTTTGACCAAGAAATGGTCTCCACCAGAAATCAAAGAATGTGATCTATGGCATGGAAACATATGTGGGGTGAGGTGTACGAGCCTTTGGTCGATGATCAATGGCCACACAACCCCCATTTTTGTCGAAAATAGCCATGAATGACCATTTTCAATAATACCGAAGGCTAACACGTATGGATTTTTGACCAAGAAATGGACTCCACCAGATATCCAAGAATGTGATCTATGGCAAGGAAACATATGTGGGGTGAGGTGTATGAGCCTCTAGTCGAAGATAAATGGCCACACAACCCCCATTTCAGTCGAAAATAGCCATGAACGACCATTTTCAATAATACCGAAGGCTAACACCAACAGATTTTTGACCAAGAAATGGTCTCCACCAGAAATCCAAGAATGTGATCTATGGCAAGAAAACATATGTGGGGTGAAGTCTACGAGCCTCTGGTCGATGATCAATGGCCACACAACCCCCATTTTTGTCGAAAATAGCCATGAACGACCATTTTCAATGACACTGAAGGCTAACACCTATGGATTTTTGACCAAGAAATGGTCTCCACCATAAATCCAAGAATTTGATCTATGGCAAGGAAACATATGTGTAGTGAGGTGTATGAGCCTCTGGTCGAAGATCAATGGCCACACAACCCCCATTTTTGTCGAAAATAGCCAAGAATGACCATTTTCAAAAATACCGAAGGCTAACACGTACATATTTTTGACCAAGAAATGGTCTCCACCGGAAATCCAAGAATGTGATCTATGGTAAGGAAACATATGTGGGGTGAATTGCACGAGCCTCTGGTCGATGATAAATGGCCACACAACCCCCATTTTAGTCGAAAATAGCCATGAACGACCATTTTCAATAATACCGAAGGCTAACACCAACAGATTTTTGACCAAGGAATGGTCTCCTCGAGAAATCCAAGAATGTGATCTATGGAAAGAAAACATATGTGGGGTGAAGTGTACGAGCCTCTGGTCGATGATCAATGGCCACACAACCCGCATTTTTGTCGAAAATAGCCATGAACGACCATTTTCAATGACACTAAACACTAACACCTATGGATTTCTGACCAAGAAATGGTCTCCACCATAAATCCAAGAATGTGATCTATAGCAAGGAAACATATGTGTTGTGAGGTGTATGAGCCTCTGGTCGAAGATCAATGGCCACATAACCCCCATTTTTGTCGAAAATAGCCATGAATGACCATTTTCAAAAATACCAAAGGCTAACACATTCGGATTTTTGCCCAAGAAATGGTCTCCACCAGAAATCCAAGAATGTGATCTATGGCAAGGAAACATATGTGGGGTGAGGTGTACGAGCCTCTAGTCGATTATCAATGGCCACACAACCCCCATTTTGCCGAAAATAGCCATGAACGACCATTTTCAATAATAGCGAAGGCTAACACGTACGAGTTTTTGACCAAGAAATGGTCTCCACCAGAAATCCAAGAATGTGATCTATGGCAAGGAAACATATGTGTGGTGAGGTTTATGAGCCTCTAGTCGATGATAAATGGCCACACAACCCCCATTTTTTATGAAAATAGCCATGAGCGACCATTTTCAATAATACTAGAGGCTAACACCTACGGATTTTTGACCAAGAAATGGTCTCCACTAGAAATCCAAGAATGTGATCTATGGCAAGGAAACATATGTGGGGTGAGGTGTATGAGCCTCTGGTCGATGATCAATGGCCACACAACCCCCATTTTTGTCGAAAATAGCCATGAACGACCATTTTCAATAATACCGAAGGCTAACACCAACTGATTTTTGACCAAGGAATGGTCTCCTCCAGAAATCCAAGAATGTGATCTATGAAAAGAAAACATATGTGGGGTGAAGTGTACGAGCCTCTGGTCGATGATCAATGGCCACACAACCCCCATTTTTGTCGAAAATAGCCATGAACGACCATTTTCAATGACACTAAACGCTAACACCTATGGATATCTGACCAAGAAATGGTATCCACCATAAATCCAAGAATGTGATCTATGGCAAGGAAACATATGTGTAGTGAGGTGTATGAGCCTCTGGTCGAAGATCAATGGCCACACAACCCCCATTTTTGTCGAAATTAGCAATGAATGACCATTTTCAAAAATACCAAAGGCTAACACATTCGGATTTTTGCCCAAGAAATGGTCTCCACTAGAAATCCAAGAATGTGATCTATGGCAAGGAAACATATGTGGGGTGAGGTGTACGAGCCTCTGGTCGATGATCAATGGCCACACAACCCCCATTTTGCCGAAAATAGCCATGAACGACCATTTTCAATAATATCGAAGGCTAACACGTACGAGTTTTTGACCAAGAAATGGTCTCCACCAGAAATCCAAGAATGTGATCTATGGCAAGGAAACATATGTGTGGTGAGGTTTATGAGCCTCTAGTCGATGATAAATGGCCACACAACCCCCATTTTTTATGAAAATAGCCATGAGCGACCATTTTCAATAATACTAGAGGCTAACACCTACGGATTTTTGACCAAGAAATGGTCTCCACTAGAAATCCAAGAATGTGATCTATGGCAAGGAAACATATGTGGGGTGAGGTGTATGAGCCTCTGGTCGATGATCAATGGCCACACAACCCCCATTTTTGTCGAAAATAGCCATGAACGACCATTTTCAATAATAGCGAAGGCTAACACCTACGGATTTTTGACCAAGAAATGGTCTCCACCAGAAATCCAAGAATGTGATCTACGGCAAGGAAACATATGTGGGGTGAGGTGTATGATCCTCTGGTCGATGATCAATGGCCACACAACCCTATTTTTTGTCGAAAATAGCCATGAACGACCATTTTCAATGACACTGAAGGCTAACACCTACGGATTTTTTACCAAGAAATGGTCTCCACCATAAATCCAAGAATGTGATCTATGGCAAGGAAACATATGTGTAGTGAGGTGTATGAGCCTCTGGTCGAAGATCAATGGCCACACAACCCCCATTTTTTTTGAAAATAGCCATGAATGACCATTTTCAAAAATACCAAAGGCTAACACATTCGGATTTTTGCCCAAGAAATGGTCTCCACCAGAAATCCATGAATGTGATCTATGGAAAGGAAACATATGTGGGGTGAGGTGTACGAGCCTCTGGTCGATGATCAATGGCCACACAACCCCCATTTTGCCGAAAATAGCCATGAACGACCATTTTCAATAATATCGAAGGCTAACACGTACGAGTTTTTGACCAAGAAATGGTCTCCACCAGAAATCTAAGAATGTGATATATGGCAAGGAAACATATGTGGGGTGAGGTTTATGAGCCTCTAGTCGATGATAAATGGCCACACAACCCCCATTTTTTATGAAAATAGCCATGAGCGACCATTTTCAATAATACTAGAGGCTAACACCTACGGATTTTTGACCAAGAAATGGTCTCCACCAGAAATCCAAGAATGTGATCTATGGCAAGGAAACATATGTGGGGTGAGGTGTATGAGCCTCTGGTCGATGATCAATGGCCACACAACCCCCATTTTTGTCGAAAATAGCCATGAACGACCATTTTCAATAATACCGAAGCCTAACACCTACGTATTTTTGACCAAGAAATGGTCTCCACCAGAAATCTAAGAATGTGATCTACGGCAAGGAAACATATGTGGGGTGAGGTGTATGAGCCTCTGGTCAACGATCAATGGCCACACAACCCTAATTTTTGTCGAAAATAGCCATGAACGACCATTTTCAATGACAATGAAGGCTAACACCTATGGATTTTTGACCAAGAAATGGTCTCCACCATAAATCCAAGAATGTGATCTATGGAAAGGAAACATATGTGTAGTGAGGTGTATGAGCCTCTGGTCGAAGATCAATGGCCACACAACCCCCATTTTTTTCGAAAATAGCCATGAATGACCATTTTCAAAAATACCAAAGGCTAACACATTCGGATTTTTGCCCAAGAAATGGTCTCCACCAGAAATCCATGAATGTGATCTATGGCAAGGAAACATATGTGGGGTGAGGTGTACGAGCCTCTTGTCGATGATCAATGGCCACACAACCCCCATTTTGCCGAAAATAGCCGTGAACGACCATTTTCAATAATACCGAAGGCTAACACGTACGAGTTTTTGACCAAGAAATGGTCTCCACCAGAAATCCAAGAATGTGATCTATGGCAAGGAAACATATGTGTGGTGAGGTTTATGAGCCTCTAGTTGATGATAAATGGCCACACAACCCTCATTTTTTTATGAAAATAGCCATGAGCGATCATTTTCAATAATACTAGAGGCTAACACCTACGGATTTTTGACCAAGAAATGGTCTCCACTAGAAATCCAAGAATGTGATCTATGGCAAGGAAACATATGTGGGGTGAGGTGTATGAGCCTCTGGTCGATGATCAATGGCCACACAACCCCCATTTTTGTCGAAAATAGCCATGAACGACCATTTTCAATAATACCGAAGGCTAACACCAACTGATTTTTGACCAAGGAATGGTCTCCTCCAGAAATCCAAGAATGTGATCTATGAAAAGAAAACATATATGGGGTGAAGTGTACGAGCCTCTGGTCGATGATCAATGGCCACACAACCCCCATTTTTGTCGAAAATAGCCATGAACGACCATTTTCAATGACACTAAACGCTAACACCTATGGATATCTGACCAAGAAATGGTCTCCACCATAAATCCATGAATGTGATCTATGGCAAGGAAACATATGTGGGGTGAGGTGTACGAGCCTTTGGTCGAAGATCAATGGCCACACAACCCCCATTTTTGTCGAAAATAGCCATGAATGACCATTTTCAAAAATACCAAAGGCTAACACATTCGGATTTTTGCCCAAGAAATGGTCTGCACCAGAAATCCAAGAATGTGATCTATGGCAAGGAAACATATGTGGGGTGAGGTGTACGAGCCTCTGGTCGATGATCAATGGCCACACAACCCCCATTTTGCCGAAAATAGCCATGAACGACCATTTTCAATAATACCGAAGGCTAACACGTACGAGTTTTTGACCGAGAAATGGTCTCCACCAGAAATCCAAGAATGTGATCTATGGCAAGGAAACATATGTGGGTGAGGTTTATGAGCCCCTAGTCGAGGATAAATGGCCACACAACCCCCATTTTTTATGAAAATAGCCATGAGCGACCATTTTCAATAATACTAGAGGCTAACACCTACGGATTTTTGACCAAGAAATGGTCTCCACCAGAAATCCAAGAATGTGATCTATGGCAAGGAAACATATGTGGGTGAGGTGTATGAGCCTCTGGTCGATGATAAATGGCCACACAACCCCCATTTTTGTCGAAAATAGTCATGAATGACCATTTTCAATAATACAGAAGGCTAACACCTACGGATTTTTGACCAAGAAATGGTCTCCACCAGAAATCCAAGAATGTGACCTACGGCAAGGAAACATATGTGGGGTGAGGTGTATGAGCCTCTGGTTGACGATCAATGACCACACAACCCTAATTTTTGTCGAAAATAGCAATGAACGACCATTTTCAATGACACTGAAGGCTAACACCTACGGATTTTTGACCAAAAATGGTCTCCACCATAAATCCAAGAATGTGATCTATGGCAAGGAAACATTTGTGTAGTGAGGTGTATGAGCCTCTGGTCGAAGATCAATGGCCACACAACCCCCATTTTTGTCGAAAATAGCCATGAATGACCATTTTCAAAAATACCAAAGGCTAACACATTCGGATTTTTGCCCAAGAAATGGTCTGCACCAGAAATCCAAGAATGTGATCTATGGCAAGGAAACATATGTGGAGTGAGGTATACAAGCCTCTGGTCGATGATCAATGGCCACACAACCCCCGTTTTGCCGAAAATAGCCATGAACGACCATTTTCAATAATACCGAAGGCTAACACGTACGAGTTTTTGACCGAGAAATGGTCTCCACCAGAAATCCAAGAATGTGATCTATGGCAAGGAAACATATGTGGGGTGAGGTGTATGAGCCTCTGGCGAAGATCAATGGCCACACAACCCCCATTTTTGTCGAAATAGCCATGAATGACCATTTTCAAAAATACCGAAGGCTAACACATTCGGATTTTTGCCCAAGAAATGGTCTCCACCAGAAATCCAAGAATGTGATCTACGGCAAGGAAACATATGTGGGGTGAGGTGTATGAGCCTCTGGTCGACGATCAATGGCCACACAACCCTAATTTTTGTCGAAAATAGCCATGAACGACCATTTTCAATGACACTGAAGGCTAACACCTACGGATTTTTGACCAAGAAATGGTCTCCACCATAAATCCAAGAATGTGATCTATGGCAAGGAAACATATGTGGGGTGAGGTGTATGAGCCTCTGGCGATGATCAATGGCCACACAACCCCCATTTTTGTTGAAATAGCCATGAACGACCATTTTCAATAATACCGAAGGCTAACACCTACGGATTTTTGACCAAGAAATGGTCTCCACCAGAAATCCAAGAATGTGATCTACGGCAAGGAAACATATGTGGGGTGAGGTGTATGAGCCTCTGGTCGAAGATCAATGGCCACACAACCCTCATTTTTGTCGAAAATAGCCATGAATGACCATTTTCAAAAATACCAAAGGCTAACACATTCGGATTTTTGCCCAAGAAATCGTCTGCACCAGAAATCCAAGAATGTGATCTATGGCAAGGAAACATATGTGGGGTGAGGTGTACGAGCCTCTGGTCGATGATCAATGGCCACACAACCCCCATTTTGCCGAAAATAGCCATGAACGACCATTTTCAATAATACCGAAGGCTAACACGTACGAGTTTTTGACCGAGAAATGGTCTCCACCAGAAATCCAAGAATGTGATCTATGGCAAGGAAACATATGTGGGTGAGGTTTATGAGCCCCTAGTCGATGATAAATGGCCACACAACCCCCATTTTTTATGAAAATAGCCATGAGCGACCATTTTCAATAATACTAGAGGCTAACACCTACGGATTTTTGACCAAGAAATGGTCTCCACCGGAAATCCAAGAATGTGATCTATGGCAAGGAAACATATGTGGGAGAGGTGTATGAGCCTCTGGTCGATGATCAATGGCCACACAACCCCCATTTTTGTCGAAAATAGTCATGAACGACCATTTTCAATAATACCGAAGGCTAACACCTACGGATTTTTGACCAAGAAATGGTCTCCACCAGAAATCCAAGAAAGTGACCTACGACAAGGAAACATATGTGGGGTGAGGTGTATGAGCCTCTGGTCGACGATCAATGACCACACAACCCTAATTTTTGTCGAAAATAGCCATGAACGACCATTTTCAATGACACTGAAGGCTAACACGTACAGATTTTTGACCAATAAATGGTCTCCACAAGAAATCCAAGAATGTGATCTATGGCAAGGAAACATATGTGGGGTGAGGTGTACGAGCCTCTGGTCAATGATAAATGGCCACACAACCCCCATTTTAGTCGAAAATAGCCATGAACGACCATTTTCAATAATACCGAAGGCTAACACCAACGGATTTTTGACTAAGAAATCGTCTCCACCAGAAAAATACAATAATGTGATATATGGCAAGAAAACCTATGTGGGGTGAAGTGTACGAGCCTCTGGTCGATGATCTATGGCCACACAACCCCCATTTTTGTCGGAAATAGCCATAAAAACCATTTTCAATGACACTGAAGGCTAACACCTACGGATTTTTGACCAAGAAATGGTCCACCATAAATCCAAGAATGTGATCTATGGCAAGGAAACATATGTATAGTGAGGTGTATGAGCCTCTGGACAAAGATCAATGGCCACACAACCCCCATTTTTGTCGAAAATAGCCATGAATGACAATTTTCAATAATACCGAAGGCTAACACATTCGGATTTTTGCCCAAGAAATGGTCTCCACTAGAAATCCAAGAATGTGATCTATGGCAAGGAAACATATGTGGGGTGAGGTTTACGAGCCTCTGGTCGATGATCAATGGCCACACAACCCCCATTTTGTCGAAAATAGCCATGAACGATCATTTTCAATAATACTGAAGGCTAACACGTATGAATTTTTGACCAAGAAATGGTCTCCACCAGAAATCCAAGAATGTGATCTATAGCAAGGAAACATATGTGGGGTGAGGTGTACGAGCCTCTGGTCGATGATAAATGGCCACACAACCCCCATTTTTGATGAAAATAGCCATGAACGACCATTTTCAATAATACCGAAGGCTAACACCTACGGATTTTTGACCAAGAAATGGTCTCCACCAGAAATCCAAGAATGTGATCTATGGAAAGGAAACATATGTGGGGTGAGGTGTATCCGTCTCTGGTCGATGATCAATGGCCAAAGAACCCCCATTTTTGTCAAAAATAGCCATGAACGACCATTTTCAATAATACAGAAGGCTAACACCTACGAATTTTTGACCAAGAAATGGTCTCCAGCAGAAATCCAAAATGTGATCTATGGCAAGGAAACATATGTGGGGTGAGGTGTACGAGCCTTTGGTCGATGATCAATGGCCACATAACCCCCATTTTTGTCGAAAATAGCCATGAACGACCATTTTCAATGACACTGAAGGGTAACACCTATGTATTTTTGACCAAGAAATGGTCTCCACCATAAGTCCAAGAATGTGATCTATGGCAAGGAAACATATGTGGGGTGAGGTGTGTGGGCCTCTGGTCGTTGATCAATGGCCACACAACGCCCATTTTTTGTCGAAAATAGCGATCAACGACCATTTTCAATAATACAGAAGGCTAACACGTATGGATTTTTGACCAAGAAATGGTCTCCACCAGAAATCCGAGAATGTGATATATGGCAAGGAAACATATGTGGGGTGAGGTGTACGAGCCTCTGGTCGATGATCAATGGCCACACAACCCCCATTTTTGTGGAAAATAGCCATGAACGACCATTTTCAATGACACTGAAGGCTAACACCTACGGAAACATATGTGTAGTGAGGTGTATGAGCCTCTGGTCGAAGATCAATGGCCACACAACACCCATTTTTGTCGAAAATCGCCATGAATGACCATTTTCAATAATACCGAAGGCTAACACATTCAGATTTTTGCCCAAGAAATGGTCTCCACTAGAAATCCAAGAATGTGATCTATGTCAATGAAACATATGTGGGGTGAGGTGTACGAGCCTCTGGTCAATGATCAACGGCCACACAACCCCCATTTTTGTCGAAAATAGCCATGAACGACCATTTTCAATAATTCCGACCAGAGGCTCATACACCTCACCCCACATATGTTTCCTTTCCATAGATCACATTCTTGGATTTCTGGTGGAGACCATTTCTTGGTCAAAAATCCGTAGGTGTTAGCCTTCGGTATTATTGAAAATGGTCGTTCATGGCTATTTTCATCAAAAATGGGGGTTGTGTGGCCATTTATCATTGACCAGAGGCTCGTACACCTCACCCCACATATGTTTCCTTGCTATAGATCACATTCTTGGATTTCTGGTGGAGACCATTTCTTGGTCAAAAATTCGTACGTGTTAGCCTTCAGTATTATTGAAAATGATCGTTCATGGCTATTTTCGACAAAATGGGGGTTGTGTGGCCATTGATCTTTGACCAGAGGCTCGTACACCTCACCCCACATATGTTTCCTTGCCATAGATCACATTCTTGGATTTCTAGTGGAGACCATTTCTTGGGCAAAAATCCGAATGTGTTAGCCTTCGGTATTATTGAAAATTGTCATTCATGGCTATTTTCGACAAAAATGGGGGTTGTGTGGCCATTGATCTTTGACCAGAGGCTCATACACCTCACTACACATATGTTTCCTTGCCATAGATCACATTCTTGGATTTATGGTGGAGCCCATTTCTTGGTCAAAAATCCATAGGTGTTAGCCTTCAGTGTCATTGAAAATGGTCGTTCATGGCTATTTCCGACAAAAATGGGGGTTGTGTGGCCAATGATCGTCGACCAGAGGCTCGTACACTTCACTCCACATAGGTTTTCTTGCCATAGATCACATTCTTGGATTTCTGGTGGAGACCATTTCTTAGTCAAAAATCCGTTGGTGTTAGCCTTCGGTGTTATTGAAAATGGTCATTCATGGCTATTTTCGACTAAAATGGGGGTTGTGTGGCCATTTATCATCGACCAGAGGCTCGTACACCTCACCACACATATGTTTCCTTGCCATATATCACATTCTTGGATTTCTGGTGGAGACCATTTATTGGTCAAAAATCTGTACGTGTTAGCCTTTAGTATTATTGAAAATGGTCATTCATGGCTATTTTCGACAAAAATGGGGGTTGTGTGGCCATTGATCATCGACCAGAGGCTCGTAAACCTCACCCCACATATGTTTCCTTGCCATAGATCACATTCTTTGATTTCTGGTGGAGACCATTTCTTGGTCAAAAATCTGAATGTTTAGCCATCGGTACTATTGAAAATGGTCGTTCATGGCTATTTTCGACAAAAATGGGGGTTGTGTGGCCATCGATATTCGACCAAAGGCTCATACACCTCACTACACATGTTTCCTTTCCATAGATCACATTCTTGGATTTATGGAGGAGACCATTTCTTGGTCAAAAATCTGTAGGTGTTAGCGTTCAGTGTCATTGAAAATGGTCGTTCATGGCTATTTTCGACAAAAATGGGGTTTGTGTGGCCATTGATCATCGACCAGAGGCTCGTACACTTCACCCCACATATGTTTTCTTGCCATAGATCACATTCTTGGATTTCTAGTGGGGACCATTTCTTGGTCAAAAATCCGTTGGTGTTAGCCTTCGGTATTATTGAAAATGGTCGTTCATGGCTATTTTCGACAAAAATGGGGGTTGTGTGGCCATTTATCATCGACCAGAGGCTCATACACCTCACCCCACATATGTTTCCTTGCCATAGATCACATTCTTGGATTTATGGTGGTGACCCTTGGTAAAAAAATCCGTAGGTGTTAGCCTCTAGTATTATTGAAAATGGTCGTTCATGGCTATTTTCATCAAAAATGGGGGTTGTGTGGCCGTTTATCATCGACTAGAGGCTCGTACACCTCACCCCACATATGTTTCCTTGCCATAGATCACATTCTTGGATTTCTGGTGGAGACCATTTCTTGGTCAAAAATTCGTATGTGTTAGCCTTCGGTATTATTGAAAATGGTCGTTCATGGCTATTTTCAACAAATGGGGGTTGTGTGGCCATTGATCATCGACCAGAGGCTCGTACACCTCACCCCACATATGTTTCCTTGCCATAGATCACATTCTTGGAATTCTGGTGGAGACCATTTCTTGGGCAAAAATCCGAATGTGTTAGCCTTCGGTATTTTTGAAAATGGTCATTCATGGCTATTTTCGACAAAAATGGGGGTTGTGCGGCCATTGATCTTCGACCAGAGGCTCATACACCTCACTACATATATGTTTCCTTGCCATATATCAAATTCTTGGATTTATGGTGGAGACCATTTCTTGGTCAAAAATCCATAGGTGTTAGCCTTCAGTGTCATTGAAAATGGTCGTTCATGGCTATTTTCGACAAAAATGGGGGTTGTGTGGCCATTGATCATCGACCAGAGGCTCGTACACTTCACCCCACATATGTTTTCTTGCCATAGATCACATTCTTGGATTTCTGGAGGAGACCATTTCTTGGTCAAAAATTTGTTGGTGTTAGCCTTCGGTATTATTGAAAATGGTCGTTCATGGCTATTTTCGACTAAAACGGGGGTTGTGTGGCCATTTATCATCGACGAGAGGCTCGTACAATTCACCCCACATATGTTTCCTTGCCATAGATCACATTCTTGGATTTCTGGTGGAGACCATTTCTTGGTCAAAAATTTGTTGGTGTTAGCCTTCGGTATTATTGAAAATGGTCGTTCATGGCTATTTTCGACTAAAACGGGGGTTGTGTGGCCATTGATCATCGACCAGAGGCTCGTACACTTCACCCCACATATGTTTTCTTGCCATAGATCAGAATCTTGGATTTCTCGTGGAGACCATTTGTTGGTCAAAAATGGGGGTTGTGTCGCCATTGATCATCGACTAGAGGATCGTACACCTCACCCCACAAGAGTTTCCTTGCCGTATATCACATTCTTGGATTTCTGGTGGAGACCATTTCTTGGTCAAAAATCCGTAGGTGTTAGCCTTCGGTATTATTGAAAATCGTCGTTCATGGCTATTTTCGACAAAAACGGGGGTTGTGTGGCAATTGATCATCGACCAAAGGCTCATACACCTCACCCCACATGTGTTTCCTTGCCATAGACCACATTCTTGGATTTCTGGTGGTGACCATTTCTTGGTAAAAAATCTGTAGGTGTTAGCCTTCGGTATTATTGAAAATGGTCGTTCATGGCTATTTTCGATAAAAATGGGGGTTGTGTGGCCATTGATCATCGACCAAAGGCTCATACACCTCACCCCACATATGTTTCCTTGCCATAGACCACATTCTTGGATTTCTAGTGGAGACCATTTGTTGGTCAAAAATCCGTAGGTGTTAGCTTTCGGTATTATTGAAAATGGTCGTTCATGGCTATTTTCATAAAAAATGGGGGTTGTGTGGCCATTTATCATCGACCAGAGGCTCGTACACCTCACCCCACATATGTTTCCTTGCCATAGAGCACACTCTTGGATATCTGGTGGAGACCATTTCTTGGTCAAAAATTCGTACGTGTTAGGCTTCGGTATTATTGAAAATGGTCGTTCATGGCTATTTTCGACAAAATGGGGGTTGTGTGGCCATTGATCATCGACCAGAGGCTCGTACACCTCACCCACATATGTTTCCTTGTCGTAGATCACATTCTTGGATTTCTGGTGGAGACCATTTCTTGGTCAAAAATCCGTACGGGTTAGCCTTTGGTATTATTGAAAATGGTCGTTCATGGCTATTTTTGACAAAATAGAGGTTCTGTGGCCATTGATCATCGACTAGAGGCTCATACACCTCACCCCACATATGTTTCCTTGACATAGATCACATTTTTGGATTTCTGGTGGAGACCATTTCTTGGGCAAAAATCCGAATGTGTTAGCCTTCGGTATTATTGAAAATGGTCATTCATGGCAATTTTCGACAAAAATGGGGGTTGTGTGGCCATTGATAATCGACCTGGGGCTCGTACACCTCACCCCACACATGTTTCCTTGCCATAGATCACATTCTTGGATTTCTGGTGGAGACCATTTCTTGGTCAAAAATCCGTTGGTGTTAGCCTTCCGTATTATTGAAAATGGTCGTTCATGGCTATTTTCGACAAAATGGGGGTTGTGTGGCCATTTATCATCGACCAGAGGCTCGTACACCTCACCCCACATATGTTTAATTGCCATAGATCACAATCTTGAATTTCTCGTGGAGACCATTTCTTGGTCAAAAATCCGTATGTGTTAGCCTTCGGTATTATTGAAAATGGTCGTTCATGGTTGTTTTCGACAAAAATGGGGGTTGTGTGGCCATTGATCATCGACCAGAGGCTCATACACCTCACCCCAAATATGTTTCCTTGCCATAGATCATATTCTTGGATTTCTGGTGGAGACGATTTCTTGGTCAAAATTCCGTAGGTGTTAGCCTTCGGAATTATTGAAAATGGTCGTTCATGGCTATTTTCGACAAAAATGGGGGTTGTGTGGCCATTGACTTCGATCAGAGGCTCGTACACCTCACCCCACATATGTTTCCTTGCCATAGATCACATTCTTGGATTTCTGGTGGAGACCATTTCTTGGTCAAAAATCCGTAGGTGTTAGCCTTCGGTATTATTGTAAATGGTCGTTCATGGCTATTTTCGACAAAAATGGGGGTTGTGTGGCCATTGATCATCGACCAAAGGCTCATACACCTCACCCCACATATGTTTCCTTGCCATAGATCACATTCTTGGATTTCTGGTGGAGACCATTTCTTGGTCAAAAATCCGTACGTGTTAGCCTTCGGTATTATTGAAAATGGTCATTCATGGCTATTTTCGACACAAGTAGGAGTTGTGTGGCCATTGATCTTCGACCAGAGGCTCATACACCTCACTACACATATGTTTCCTTGCCATAGATCACATTCTTGGATTTATGGTGGAGACCATTTCTTGGTCAAAAATCCATAGGTGTTAGCCTTCAGTGTCATTGAAAATGGTCGTTCATGGCTATTTTTGACAAAAATGGGGGTTGTGTGGCCATTGATCATCGACCAGAGGCTCGTACACTTCACCCCACATATGTTTTCTTGTCATAGATCACAATCTTGGATTTCTCGTGGAGACCAATTGTTGGTCAAAAATCCGTAGGTGTTAGCCTTCAGTGTCATTGAAAATGGTCATTCATGGCTATTTTTGATAAAAATGGGGGTTGTGTCGCCATTGATCATCGACCAGAGGCTCGTACACCTCACCCCACATAAGTGTGGCAGAACCACCCGAATTATTCCAACTTAAGTGCCTAAGTCACGCCTCAGGGGCCGTAACACACTTAAATCGGAATAACCCGTCAGTCCCTCAGATCTAGTCTGATAGAGCCACTTAACCAGGATCAAATTCCACAATCCCACTCGAAGGTGAGTCACAGAAGAAATACAATAAAACAGGAAACCTCAAATTAAGTACTGAGTTATTACATAAACTGGAGTTTCTGAGTAGCAAATAAAGTTCACAAAATAAAGTGCAGCGGATAATCGATGTCGTCGGTAATGAGGAAATGGGCAAGGCCTGGCCCACTACTCCTCCTGCTCCTCTCCTGCCGGAGCAACATCCCACTCGACCGTCCAACCCGGTGGCAGGGTGGTAGGCCAAGTCACACCATCAACCAAATCCTGCATGGTACCTGCAAAAATGGTGCCACAAGCAAGGCTGAGTATACTAATACTCAGCTAGACTTAACCGGTGTGAGGAGCCTACTCCTCTACCTCTAGACTATGCAGCTGTTTGGCTAAGGGGTTTGGTTTGCCAAAAGCACTAGCTGTTTCTAAAATCAATTTTTAGCTTTTCAAATTCTACCATCATTAACTTTAGCTAGATTTGCTCCTTCTAAGCATCCATGGTAACAATCAATTAGTTCAATCAACAAGTTATCTCATATAACCACGTTTCACTTCTTAGTCGATGCAGTACAAGGAATCAAGCAGTCTCATTAGCTGCGAGAAGCAGACGATTCGAATCGAGTTTTAACCTTGCAAGGTAAACCTAAACACACGTCATGTCAGGGTACTCCGACCCCACACATGACAACCGTCCCCATCGATTCCCCGTTCGCGTCCAGGCCTCACCGCCTTGGCATACAATGCTCCACTGACCCCGGCTGCCACCGTGCAGTGACCGCACTTGTACCCACCATAGCTAGCATGGGAGACCCAGTCTCAGGTCGCATGAGGGATAAAGTCCGCGCCCGGCTTCACTCAGGTACTAGGTTTACCGGTTACCATTTTTCCCGGCATGTGCTTAGTACGTTCAAAAGCTTGACTCAGGTATCCACACATTAATCCTTAATTCATTTTTCCCGTCTCATGGACAAGGCATCCTCCCTGGATCCAAGTCCATAGACCAACATATATCCCGTTATCAAGATGAATACAATCAATTCCTGACCTCGCGCGAGTGCTAGAAAAATCACTCGACTTCTACCGAGATCCTGATTAGCAAGCAGCTACTCGACCTAGCATACTAGTATTCATCTCAAAAAGGAATCCTATGTTCATGCAACTAGAGGTTTCAAGCAACTCCTACACTTAAGTGCACATTGCAATCCTACAAGCATTAAGTGTAGTAAAGTAGCATATAATAACATGGTTATGCATAAAACCGGGGCTTGCCTTCAATTGCTGGGGCTGCGGGGAGATCCTCAATAGCAGCCTCTGAAGCCTGCTCCTGGTCCTCCTCTTGGACAGGTCCTTGCTCGGGGATGAGCACGTACTCTCCGTCGGCAAGATTACAATCTAATGAATGCAATGCGTAAGATATATGCATGATATGATATGTGCTTTTAGAAATTACAACTTTAAAGATGTATGATCTTTTGAGTTTAAACAAGTTAACTTTACTTATGTAAAACCCTTTAGTGGTATACTTGGTAATTTGGGTTAAACTTAGCTAAGGTAAGTGGTAGGTTAAATTTTGGGGTTCCACTGAATTCCTTTTAAGTCTTAGGGAGAATTGATAAGTTCTCAAGTTAGACTTATTGGGATGAGATTTATTCCTTCTTTCCTTTTCTTTTATCCTTTTAATGTTTTGGAGTGGGTTTGAACTACAAGTTGCTTTTATAAAATTCCAAAAATTCTGCAAAAATTACAGTGGTTTGTTACTGGTGTGTGTTTCTCTGTCTCAAAATTTGAGGATCAGAAAGTGAATGGTTTTCTCTGGACAAAATTATTAAATCCTAGGGCAGAAGGGGTGCTTTGAACTACAACTATTATTTAACAGTGGGTAATTGTAACACCCCGGGATCCACAAACACCCCAGAATGCTACTAAACTACACATCTAATATTCATATATAAATTTTCGACAGCATCTCCTTTGAAAATTGCATAAATGGGGGAAGCAACAAAGTATAAATAGATATCATGATAAGAAAACATATAAGACATTAATAATCTGCTAGCAATGGGAAGACAACCATAACAACATGAACTGAATTAATCAGTGCGCACGACTAGTTAAAAACAAACATCCATTGACAAGAAGTTTCTAATTAAATCATGGCTGCGTCTGGGCAGCATTATTATGAGAATGAAGGTGGATGTGCTGCTACTTCCCACTCCCCTTGATGAGCAACAAGCACCTGCATTGAGTAATGCAAGAGTGAGATGAAACATCTCAGCAAGCTAATTGTTCTGACGAGATATTTAAACCACAAATTGAATTCATCAACATTTTAAAAGAGTCACAATTAAAAATCAGAAATGCTTGTAGATATAGAACTCAGTAGTCTCACTATAACCAATACCATCTCATTTCCTCGAACAACCACAATAGGTTCTATAACACTTCCCTGCTTCAACAATACCTGCAAATATCACTTCAATGTATGCATAGGAATGCAATGTGTAGGTACTCTATCTTCATACCTCTGGGGGTATAAAACCACATCATCTGCAAATATCACTTCAATGAATGCATATGAATGCAATGCATATGTCCTCTGCCTTCATACCTCTAAGGGTATGAAGCCGCATCGTACCCCTTCTCGGGCAACGTACGATGCTAAGTTGTACCGGTACGGTCGGACCATAGGTCACGACAAAACTTCATATGCAAATGAGTCATGCAATGTATATGGCATGCTACATTTATCAATAAACTTCACTTCCTTCAGATACAACACAAACCTCAAATAATACTTCATTTACCTTCAGATACAATACCAACCTCAAATAATACTTCATTTACCTTCAGGGGTGTGAATTAATCTCATGAGTCATACTCAAATCATAATCATCATCAATATATGATTGAGCATCAGTATAATGCAAGCAAGTAAAGCATCACCATAGAGTCCAATTATGAAAGAATCTGATACTTCTGAATATTAGAGTGTAGGCGATAGAAATAACAGGTCAGAACGGAAGCAACCACCGCTACATTCACTTGCCTTCATCGAAGAAGAAGAAATGTACTAGACATGATCTGGAGTGTAGCCACCTGCTAGTGGGCATAAAACTTAGTACAAATATTTCACAAACATTTGCCATCAATCAACAAAACACTCCTACACTTGAAACCAAGACCCAGTGGAAAGACTCCCACCCTGAACCACATGCCATACAGCAGCAACGCTGTTTGTTAATTTTGTATCTTTAAAATTAAAACAGCGGTGATATCAAACAAATACTCTAGGAGTATCTACACAAAATACTCTACAACTTCAGTATTCAATAGATAATTAAATTCTGCCATCTACAAGTTCTAAAACATCTGACAAGATAACTGACTGAATCTGTTTTAGACAGCAGTATGGTTAACTTTAAAATTCGATATCTCCAAAACTGCTGAACCAAAAATTATGAAATTCTTCTGGAAGTAAGAACTTTTATCCCTCTACAAAAGTCTCCATAGTTGGAAGAGCCAATTCGGCCATTTACTAGATGAAACCCACCAGTGAACAGACCCACTCATTTTTGTCAGGTAAACAGGAACAGCCACAGTAAAACAAACATAACTGGAGTTTCACAAATCATATGAATGCACTCTTTAACAATCTGGAAAGCTTATAAAATTATCTACAACTTCTTTTACCAACCCACAGTTTAATTCTGTTGATAAAATTGCCTAAATCTTAAGAGAACAGATTCTGCACAGAATTATGAGACTGAAAAACTGCTATAGTAAAACTGCAATAACTTTCTGGTCGGATGTCCGATTGAGGTGTTCTTCGCGGCCACGAAAAGATCTACAAATTATCTACGACTCATACATAGACTTTTTATTTTTTTGAGGCCACTAAGACCACGGAAAACTGGCATGAACAGAAACTGTCGAATCTGCCATTCTGCAGAAAACTAAATTCGAGATCAAAACCTAACCCCACATCAAATCCAACCTCTAATCCTTTAATTCCCATGATCCACAACCTCCAAAAGCCTATAATTACAGGGAGGAACAAGGATCTCATCCATACCTAGGGTTTCCCCAAGAAATCTTCAAGAGGAGATGGGGAAGAACATCTCCTTGATCCTCTCTTCCTCTTCAATTCAACGTGCCCCTCCTTTTCTCGATCCTTGCTGCGTAGGGGGAGATCTTGGGGGAGGAAGCAATGGAGGATGGCTGCCATAGGGGGAGGGGGCGTCCAGCCAAGGGGGAGAAAAAGGGGGTGGCGGCCAAGAGGGAGGGTGAAGGGAAAAAAAGGGGTGGCCACCTAGGGTTTTTGTGGGAGAAAGAAACGACGCCTCAGATGACTTCTATCTTTGCATCCAATGGCCCACAACCCTTTACCTCATCCACGCACCAGAGATTAACTTTTGGTCAACATTTTTTTTTGGATATTACAGTAATTCTCTAAAACTTATTTTTGCTGACTTTTAGGTGTCATAACATGACTTGATACAAATTTCTAGCCATTAATACTTTTTAATTATTTTCCTATGGTTTTCTCAAGTTTCTAGCAAAATGGGTGCTTTCTACTACCACTATATTTGAAAAACATCAAACAACAAAGTTCTTATTTTTCTTGGGTATTATTTTGTGCAAGAGCAATCATTCTGAAGTTTGGCCTCTTTTTGCTTAAGGGAAGGGGTGGTTTGCATTTTTTGAATTAAATGGCCTTTCTCATAAATTACTAGCAAAAGGTATGGGTTTACTTCTTTTTCATGGGTTTGCATTTTTCTCTGGTAGTTTATCTCATCATGGACTTAGCTAATTTTTGGTTGCCCATTATCACATTATTTGGGGTTTTTCATGAGTTAGTTGAAAAATGCCTTATTATCACTTTGCATTTAATTTCCTTACTTAAAGAGTTGGGCTGGGGTGCTCTGTATTTTTGTAGTGGGGCTCTGGTGGTTGTAAGTCCACTGGATTTTTATTAATCATTTTGGTTATAGTTTGTAACTCTAATAATTGATTTTCAGTCCATATAAGGCTAAACAAATCATTTTAATTTAAAACTGGTCCAAACTAATGGTCTCTGTATTTTTCCTAGGTTCTCTGTTACATAAGTAAACTAGGAAAAATAATCTTAATCACTGTTCATTAATTTCTAATGCCTTTCTGATTTTCCCTAAGTTTTGGACAAAATAGCTTTAAATGAATAACTACATCATAATTTCTAATGCTGGGGTTCCTACTATTTTTAAACAGTGTCTAAATAAGGTTTGAATATCTACAAATTTTCTTAAGTTGAACACAGAAGAAAAACTAATTTTCCTTAATTAAACAGGGTTTAGTGGGTTTCTGTTTTTAAATTTAAACTCTAAAATTTTGAACAGAAAGCATGGGGTTCACTATTTTTAAATGATAGGTCATAATATTCCAGAGCTAGCAAAATTGGTTTGACAACTTTTTATTAAGATTTCATCAAGTTATGGATTTTCTAAGTTCTCTGGTCATTTTTAAAAAGAATAACAGAATTGATTAAATGGAAATCCACTTTGCACTGGGGTCCCTGGCGGGTTTTCTAAGTTTTCTTCGCGAATCAGTCCTTAGGTTACTATTTACATGAGTCACTGACATTACAGAAAACCCCTCGGGTTCTACAGATCCTAACCCGAGGTCCTTCTTCTACCTTAAACAGTAGCCGCGGCGAAGAAAAGGGCGGAGGGGCTTACCGGCGGCGAGATTGCTCCTGTGAAGCGGTCGAGGGCGAAGGGGAGGTCTCGGGGATCACAACGGTGTGCGGAACGCCGTCGGAGATGGCCGGAGTCGGTCGGTCCACGCGCGCAGGCGGGGATGCTCGTCGGCGGCGAGGAGACCGGCCTGGTCACGGCGAGATAGTCCAATCAAATGGGTCAGGGAGGTCCACGGGATGCCAGAGAAGCTATGAGCGCAAGGAATTGGTCGGAGACTCACTGGATAGCTCGGTCCACGCGCGGCGGCGGAAGACCGAAGTTCGGTGAGGTCGATCTCGGGCCTCCGGTGAAGTCCGGCCGGGTCCGAGGGCTTGGCAAGCCTCACGGGCTACTGGCGGAGCTAGCCGAAGCACTGGCTTGCCCAAAGGATGGCTGGAGGGGGCTGGCCACGATGGCCGAAGCTCTGGCGGCAATGGCGGGCGGAATTAAGCTCGCCGGAGCTAAGGGAAAGTGGCTGGCCGGTGAGGGTGAGTGCGGGGCGAAGTGGGGCGCGCCTGGGAAGGCTTTATAGGCACGGCGCGGTGCACGGGCGGTCGTGGACTGGCGAGTGCGCGCGGGCGTGCACTAGGAGGCGCGGTGCGCGAACGGGCGTGAACCAGGGGTGTCAGCCGCGGTCGAACACGTGTTCCCGTTGCCTCTGCCCCTGTTCAAGCGCCGATTGGGAGCAAATCTTCGCGAATTTGGGCAAGATCACTGCAAGGGATTTGTTCACCAGACCAAGCTTTGTCTTTTGTGTATGGACGACGTGCGGTTTTAGGCTAGGGACAGGGAGTTGTAGCGTCACCAAGGTGCCAGTGTCAGAATGCCTGGTCCCGAGGTTAAGCTGCACCAAAACCGTGCCAAACGAATTTGGTTTGAGTTCAAACTTTCCCAGAATGTGTTCAAAGGAATTTGGCACAACTTTGATATTTGGATCTTCTGGCTTTGAGTTTTGAAAAATAGAGAACACAGATGATCTTTGAGAAGGGGTCTGAAATTCAGAAATTCAGAAATCTAAATTTCTCTAAGGGTTCATAGCTCAAGGGCTGATTTGGGAATTTATTTGAGTTATTTTGGCTAAGCCTTCTCAATCTTTCTTGTTGCTTAATAAATATACTTTAACTTATATAATTGGCTCAACTCAAAATTTTAAACTTTTCATCCCCTTTTTCATATTTTCTTGAATTTTGTTCATGGGGCTTACTTAGGGTTTTTAATTAGGGTTGCACATTCTACCCTTTTCAAGGACTCAATTGTTTTGATCATGACACTTTTAAGTATATACTTGGTGAATTCTTTCTTACTTAAGTTATTTTGATGCTCATGCTTACTTTGGTTCACATAAAATAATGGCTCTTAGGTTTGGCATTTGAGAGAAACCCTAGGTGACACTGGGGTGTCACAGCCTTCCCCCCTTAAAGGAATCTCGTCCCGAGATTCGGGTCAGAGTCCTCCCGGGGTGAAGCGAAGGGTGAGACTGATAGGAAAAAGGGTGATGATTGGTATTATTAGGGCAAAACTGCTCTTCGAATGTAATTCTCTTTGCAACTTCAGAAGGAAGTCCTTTTAAGTTTTACTTTATAGTTACTTCATTCTGAATTAAGATCATATTTTTGGAAATTAGATTCGAAAGGCAGGAGGAGGGGTTGGGGGTGATTACGTACCAGCTTCCTTAGGTAGGCAATCGGGGAAGTTGGATCTCAGGAATTCCTCGGTTTCCCAAGTAGCTTCCTCCTCTGTGTGATTACTCCACTGGACCTTGAATATCTTGATCGATTTAGCCCGAGTTGATCTTTCCTTGCAATCCTGAATCTTGGAGGGGTACTCTTGGTACGATAGATCTAGCTCTATCTCCAATTCTGGCTCTGCTATGATCTCGGTCGGCAATCGAACACACTTCTTCAGCTGAGATACATGGAATACACTATGAATGGCAGACATCTTTGAAGGTAACTTCAGCTTGTATTCCACGGGTCCACATGCTTCTATGATCTCATAAGGTCCAATGTAACGAGGGGCTAGCTTGCCTTTGATCCCAAACCTCTGCACTCCTTCGGTGGGTGATACCTTGAGGTATACAAAACTTCCCACCTCGAACTGGAGAGGTTTCCTTCTTTTATCATGATAGCCTTTCTGCCTGGCCTGAGCAGCTTCTAGATTCTTCCTGATTAGCTTGACCTTCCTTTCGGCTTCAGTCACCAAATCAGGTCCAAAAACTTCTCTTTCACCAGGTTGAGACCAATTGAGTGGTGTCCTGCACCTTCTTCCATAGAGAGCTTCAAAAGGTGCCATCTTTAGGCTGGATTGATAACTATTGTTATAAGCAAACTCTGCCAAGGGGAGGTGCTTATCCCAGTTCTTGCCACAATCGATCGCACAAGCTCTCAGCATATCTTCCAGAATTTGGTTTACCCTTTCCGTCTGACCATCAGTCTGTGGGTGGTAAGCTGAACTCCTGATTAGCTTGGTTCCCAAAGACTCTTGCAATTGTTCCCAAAATCTGGCAACAAATTGGGCCCCTCGGTCAGAAACAATGGTCCGTGGTAATCCGTGCAAACACACGATCCGATCAATATACAATTCTGCATATTTCTGAGCCTTATCAGTGGTGTGCACATGAAGAAAATGTGCCACTTTCGTCAATCGGTCCACAATAACCCAAATCGAATCATGATGACGAGAGGTGCTGGGCAGACCCACAATGAAATCCATGCTGATGTCGTCCCACTTCCACGAAGGTACGGACAGTGGTTGCAAAGCTCCAGCGGACTTCAAGTGGCTTGCCTTTATCCTCTGACAGGTGTCACACTCTGATACATACTGGGCTATCTCCCTCTTCATTCTGGTCCACCAGTACAAAAGCTTCAGATCATGGTACATCTTGGTGCTTCCCTGATGCATAGAGAATTTGGAGAGATGAGCCTCATCCAAAATTTTCCTCTTGAGATCCCGGTCCTTAGGAATCACCAATCTGCTTTTGAACCATAGCACACCTTTTTCATCCTGGCTGAAACAATTATACTTCTCAACCTTCTGATGGAGATTCCTTTTGATAATCTGCACTCCCTTGTCACTGAGCTGGGCCTTGATGATCTGGTCTTGCAAAGCTGGCTCAACAGAAATGTGAGACAAGGAACCAGAAGGAATCACTTCAATTTGCATCTTGCTCAACTAATCACACAAGGTGTTAATGCGAGAATCCATCAGAATACAGTTGCATTGCAACTTCCGACTCAAGGCATCTGCTACCACATTAGCTTTCCCTAGGTGATAATGTACCTCCAGGTCATAATCCTTGATCAGCTCTAGCCATCTTCTCTGCCTCATGTTGAGATCAGCCTGAGTAAAAATGTACTTAAGGCTCTTATGATCAGTGAAGATGTTGCAGTGGGTTCCCATTAGATAGTGCCTCCACATCTTCAATGCATGAACCACTGCTGCTAACTCAAGGTCATGAGTGGGATAATTTTGCTCATGAGGCCTGAGTGCTCTTGAGGCATAAGCAATGACTCGGTTGTCTTGCATCAAGACACAACCTAGCCCGGTGCTAGAGGCATCACAATATACATCAAAAGGCTTGCTGTTGTCGGGTTGCGCCAATACTGGTGCTGTGGTCAGATGCTGCCTTAATGCATGGAAGGCATCTTCGCACTTCTGACTCCACACAAATTTGACTTCTTTCTTCAGCAACTCAGTAATAGGCTTCGCAATTCGAGAGAAGTCCGGAATAAATCTTCGGTAATAACCAGCTAATCCCAGAAAACTCCGAATCTGGCGAACAGTCGTTGGTGGCCTCCAGTTCATCACCTCTTGCACTTTATCAGGATCAACAGCTATTCCAGCCTGAGAGATAGTGTGACCCAAGAATTTGATTTCCTTTAGCCAAAAATCACACTTGGATAACTTGGCATAAAGGTGGTGCTCTCGCAGACGTTGAAGCACTACATGCAAATGCCCGGCATGTTCTTCTTCGTTCTTTGAGTACACCAGAATGTCATCAATGAAAACCACCACGAACTTGTCCAATTCCGACATGAAAACAGAATTCATCAGATACATGAAATATGCTGGTGCATTTGTCAGCCCGAATGACATCACCAAGAATTCATATAACCCATATCTGGTTGAGAATGCCGTCTTCGGAATATCACTTGCTCGTATTTTGATCTGATGGTAGCCAGAGCGAAGGTCTATCTTGGAAAACACCTTGGCCCCGACCAACTGGTCAAAAAGAACATCAATACGAGGCAAAGGATACTTGTTCTTGATAGTTACCACATTAAGAGGGCGGTAATCTATACACAGCCTCAAGCTTTCATCCTTCTTCTTCACAAATAGCGCTGGACATCCCCAAGGCGAAGTGCTGGGGCGAATGAATCCCTTATCCAGCAACTCTTGCAACTGCTTCTTCAACTCTGCCAACTCAGCGGGTGGCATTCGGTAGGGCCTCTTAGAAATTGGGGCCGTTCCCGGTTGCAACTCGATGGCGAATTCAATATCCCGGTCCGGTGGCATTCCCGGCAATTCATCAGGAAAGACATCTGCATACTCACAGACCACTGGGATCTTCTTCAGGGGTAACTCCGTCATAGAGAAAGTACATGACTGAGAAGAACCCTGACTAGGCAGAATCAAAGTGAAATTCCCGCAGAAGGGAGAATTAACTTCCACGGTACGACTGGCTACATCAAGCACAACTTGGTGCAAGGTCATCCAATTTGCCCCTAGAATAATGTCCACATTTTCCAATCCCAACACAAGAAGAGTGGTTTTGATAATGTGGCTTCCGAGTTGAATAGGCACACTTTGGTTTAATTGATTAGTTGCAATTTTACCCCCAGGTGTGACTATCATGAATGACCCTTTTGAGTGAGAGAATGGCAGTTTGCATTTAGCACTGACCTCTTGGCTAATGAAACTATGAGATGCACCAGAATCAAACAGAATTAAAGTAGGTTGATTATAAACTAAAAAGGTACCGGTCATGATAGGAGCTCCTTCTGGTACTTCCTCCAGAGCAGTGAAGTTGAGCTTCCCTTGCCTGACTTGCACCTTCTGCTTTCTTCCCTTGTCTTGATTTGGTGCTGGCATCTGCCTCTGCTGGTTCCTGGGACAATTCTTGGCATAGTGGCCCACATTGCCACAAGTGAAACACTTGTTCCCATTGCCCTGGCGGAACTGCTGCTGCTGCGGAGGCTGATTGTTCCTTGGGGCGGGAGCTGGGTAGCGGTTGGGTGCCTGCTGCTGCTGCTGCTGAGGTGGCCTGATCACCCATCTGCCTGCCTGCTGCTGAAAACCCCTGCTCTAATTGTGAGAAACAATCCGGAACCTCTGAGCCTGAGCGGAGGGTGCTGCCATTGGTGCCTTTCTCTTCTTCTATGCCCGGTGAGCAACAATGCAATCCTCCTGGGAGATGGCCATATTGACCAACTCATTGAAGCTATCAGCCCGGACAGTGTTGAGTCGTTCCCGTAGCTTGGTATTGAGACCCCTGCGGAAGCGATCCCTCTTCTTTTCATCAGAATCAGCATGATACCCTGCATACTGGCATAAGTCGTTGAAGGCTTGTGCATACTGCAGTACCGTGCGGGTTCCTTGATTAAGGGCCAAAAATTCATTCAACTTCCGATCAAGAATGCCAGCTGGAATGTGGTGTCCTCTGAAGGCAGTCTTGAATTCCTCCCAAGATACCTCACGATCAGCGGGGAGCATAGCACGGAAGTGGTCCCACCAAGTCCGAGCAGGGCCGCGAAGCTGCTGTGCGGCGAAGCGAGCCTTGGCCTCATCAGGGCAGTCTCCTGTGAGGAGGGGAAACTTGGACTCGACGACGCGAAGCCACACGTCGGCGTCCAACGGATCCTCTGCCTTGGTGAACAAGGGCGGCTGCGTGCTCAGAAACTCCTGGTATGTTGCCATAGCCGGAGGTCGCTGATGCTGGCCTCCACCATGATGCTGTTGGTGGGGCTGGCGCTGCAAGAGCTGTCGCAGAATCTCATTCTGCTGGGCCATCAGCTCCTGCACTGTGGGAGCTAGGGGAGGTGGCGGGGGAACTTGCTCGTTCTGCCCGCGACGCTGCCTAGCTGCCATCTGAAAACAGAGATTGTCGCCATTGTTATCCCAACTCACAGTTTTGAACGACAAGATATCATCTCATATGGAAGGAAAAATGCCATAATCATAATATTGGGTTCGAAATGAAGATAACACGGTGACAAAGATCCCACAGATATCAAAAGTTTACAGGGTTACATTAATCAGGGGAAAGTACCCATAAGCCTAGTCCAAAATGTGATACTACTAAGCTCGCATAGGTTTCTATCTGCCTAAAAATGTCAAAGCGACTGCTTAACCCTGAGCGGTGGAAGCGACACAGGATACGAGCGAAGAAGGCATCGCAGAGGTAGTCCCATTGGCACCAGGGGCTGGTCCTAGCTCCTCGGGAGCCTCTTCTCCCTTGCTTCCTGCTTCATTGGCCTCCATCTCCAGGTGGTGCATGTCCAAGTGGTCATTTGCTTCCTCGAGTTCCCTCTGCACATCGTGAAGCTGGTTCTCCAATACATCGATAGTGTTGTCTCGGATTTCCACTTGCTGCTCCAGGGTGGCAATGCGCTGGTTCAGCCTCTCCACCTGCAGATCCTTCTCCACCAACTCTGTGGATAGGTCGACCACAAAATCTTCCCGACTGTCGAGAGTGAGCTTGGCAGTCTGAGCGATGTTAGCAAGAAGTGCCATAGCATCGCTCTGAAGGGCCTGAAGGCGGTACAGCGCACTCATGCACTGAACAGTGACCCTCCCAACCAAGTCAGGATACATTGCCCACATATCCTTCACATGGCTCACGCGGTTACACCACATGGGATCATCCTTCTTCTCAGCAGGGAAGAGTCCCAAGGGGTGCATCACCATCTCTAGGGGATGGTAGCCACAGAAAGTCGTCAGAGTCTTCATGGCTGCTGCCTCAACGGTGTCGTCCGTCCTGAGTCCAATCGTCTCAGAGTCAAGAGAACGCCAACCCGGCTGAAGGGGATGAGCCTCCAAGGTTAGCCAGACCCGACAACGAGGTACCCGATGCTCCTCATACAACTGCACCGTGTACAAAGGGGGCGTAGGGTAACCAGCGGAGTTAAGCACTTCCCACAAGATGGAAGGAAAGCCATCGCGAGAAAGGAAGTCAGAACTGAAACGAGAGTCTCCTCCACTGGCGGGGGTGGGTGAATTCATCTGCGGAAGGGAATCAAAGATAAAGATTATGGTGGAAGGAAAAAGAAAAAGAGAGCCCGGATGATTTTAAAGAAAAGGGGTCAGCTCAAATTTTTAATTCCTCTTTGGGTTTTATAATGCATGCATGCTGTAAGAAACGTTGCCTCTCACAAGAAAATAGGGTGCCTTTTTAGGGCATCCTTCAAAATATAAGTATTGGCCCACAGGGCCTAATTAATTAGCCACCTATTTCTCCCTCTATGCCCAAGGCCTTTCGTCCTAGGTCTAGCGGTCTAGTCCTGACGATCCGTAACAGTTTCTAGCCAAGTTTTAGATTTTGAAAATCGGTATTCATGGTTTATTGTCCTTCTCTGTGGTGGAATTTGCTCCGATACCAGCTGTGGCAGAACCACCCGAATTATTCCAACTTAAGTGCCTAAGTCACGCCTCAGGGGCCGTAACACACTTAAATCGGAATAACCCGTCAGTCCCTCAGATCTAGTCTGATAGAGCCACTTAACCAGGATCAAATTCCACACTCCCACTCGAAGGTGAGTCACAGAAGAAATACAATAAAACAGGAAACCTCAAATTAAGTACTGAGTTATTACATAAATCGGAGTTTTTGAGTAGCAAATAAAGTTCACAAAATAAAGTGCAGCGGATAATCGATGTCGTTGGTAATGAGGAAATGGGCAAGGCCTGGCCCACTACTCCTCCTGCTCCTCTCCTGCCGGAGCAACATCCCACTCGACCGTCCAACCCGGTGGCAGGGTGGTAGGCCAAGTCACACCATCAACCAAATCCTGCATGGTACCTGCAAAAATGGTGCCACAAGCAAGGCTGAGTATACTAATACTCATCTAGACTTAACCGGTGTGAGGAGCCTACTCCTCTACCTCTAGACTATGCAACTGTTTGGCTGAGGGGTTTGGTTTGCCAAAAGCACTAGCTGTTTCTAAAATCAATTTTTAGCTTTTCAAATTCTACCATCATTAACTTTAGCTAGATTTGCTCCTTCTAAGCATCCATGGTAACAATCAATTAGTTCAATCAACAAGTTATCTCATATAACCACGTTTCACTTCTTACTCGATGCAGTACAAGGAATCAAGCAGTCTCATTAGCTGCGAGAAGCAGACGATTCGAATCGAGTTTTAACCTTGCAAGGTAAACCTAAACACACGTCATGTCAGGGTACTCCGACCCCACACAAGACAACCGTCCCCATCGATTCCCCGTTCGCGTCCAGGTCTCACCGCCTTGGCATACAATGCTCCACTGACCCCGGCTGCCACCGTGCAGTGACCGCACTTGTACCCACCATAGCTAGCATGGGAGACCCAGTCTCAGGTCGCATGAGGGATAAAGTCCGCGCCCGCTTCACTCAGGTACTAGGTTTACCGGTTACCATTTTTCCCGGCATGTGCTTAGTACGTTCAAAAGCTTGACTCAGGTATCCACATATTAATCCTTAATTCATTTTTCCCGTCTCATGGACAAGGCATCCTCCCTGGATCCAAGTCCATAGACCAACATATATCCTGTTATCAAGATGAATACAATCAATTCCTGACCTCGCGCGAGTGCTAGAAAAATCACTCGACTTCTACCGAGATCCTGATTAGCAAGCAGCTACTCGACCTAGCATACTAGTATTCATCTCAAAAAGGAATCCTAAGTTCATGCAACTAGAGGTTTCAAGCAACTCCTACACTTAAGTGCACATTGCAATCCTACAAGCATTAAGTTTAGTAAAGTAGCATATAATAACATGGTTATGCATAAAACCGGGGCTTGCCTTCAATTGCTGGGGCTGCGGGGAGATCCTCAATAGCAGCCTCTGAAGCCTGCTCCTGGTCCTCCTCTTGGACAGGTCCTTGCTCGGGGACAAAATTACAGTGGCTTGTTACTGGTGTGTGTTTCTCTGTCTCAAAATTTGAGGATCAGAAAGTGAATGGTTTTCTCTGGACAAAATTATTAAATTCTAGGGCAGAAGGGGTGCTTTGAACTACAACTATTATTTAACAGTGGGTAATTCTCTAAAACTTATTTTTGCTGACTTTTAGGTGTCATAACATGACTTGATACAAATTTCTAGCCATTAATACCTTTTAAATATTTTCCTATGGTTTTCTCAAGTTTCTAGCAAAATGGGTGCTTTCTACTACCACTATAGTTGAAAAACATCAAACAACAAAGTTCTTATTTTTCTTGGGTATTATTTTGTGCAAGAGCAATCATTCTGAAGTTTGGCCTCTTTTTGCTTAAGGGAAGGGGTGGTTTGCATTTTTTGAATTAAATGGCCTTTCTCATAAATTACTAGCAAAAGGTATGGGTTTACTTCTTTTTCATGGGTTTGCATTTTTCTCTGGTAGTTTATCTCATCATGGACTTAGCTAATTTTTGGTTGCCCATTATCACATTATTTGGGGTTGTTCATGAGTTAGTTGGAAAATGCCTTATTATCACTTTGCATTTATTTTCCTTACTTAAAGAGTTGGGCTGGGGTGCTCTGTATTTTTGTAGTGGGGCTCTGGTGGTTGTAAGTCCACTGGATTTTTATTAATCATTTTGGTTATAGTTTGTAACTCTAATAATTGATTTTCAGTCCATATAAGGCTAAACAAATCATTTTAATTTAAAACTGGTCCAAACTAATGGTCTCTGTATTTTTCCTAGGTTCTTTGTTACATAAGTAAACTAGGAAAAATAATCTTAATCACTGTTCATTAATTTCTAATGCCTTTCTGATTTTCCCTATGTTTTGGACAAAATAGCTTTAAATGAATAACTACATCATAATTTCTAATGCTGGGGTTCCTACTATTTTTAAACAGTGTCTAAATAAGGTTTGAATATCTACAAATTTTCTTAAGTTCAACACAGAAGAAAAACTAATTTTCCTTAATTAAACTGGGTTTAGTGGTTTTCTGTTTTTAAATTGAAACTCTAAAATTTTGAACAGAAAGCATGGGGTTCACTATTTTTAAATGATAGGTCATAATATTCCAGAGCTAGCAAAATTGGTTTGACAACTTTTTATTAAGATTTCATCAAGTTATGGATTTTCTAAGTTCTCTGGTCATTTTTAAAAAGAATAACAGAATTGATTAAATGGAAATCCACTTTGCACTGGGGTCCCCGGCGGGTTTTCTAAGTTTTCTTCGCGAATCAGTCCTTAGGTTACTATTTACATGAGTCACTGACATTACAGAAAACCCCTCGGGTTCTACAGATCCTAACCCGAGGTCCTTCTTCTACCTTAAACAGTAGTCGCGGCGAAGAAAAGGGCGGAGGGGCTTACCGGCGGCGAGATTGCTCCGGTGAAGCGGTCGAGGGCGAAGGGGAGGTCTTGGGGATCACAACGGTGTGCGGAACGTCGTCGCAGATGGCCGGAGTCGGTCGGTCCACGCGCACAGGCGGGGATGCTCGTCGGCGGCGAGGAGACCGGCCTGGTCACGGCGAGATAGTCCAATCAAATGGGTCAGGGAGGTCCACGGGATGCTAGAGAAGCTATGAGCGCAAGGAATTGGTCGGAGACTCACTGGATAGCTCGGTCCACGCGCGGCGGCGGAAGACCGAAGTCCGGTGAGGTCGATCTCGGGCCTCCGGTGAAGTCCGGCCGGGTCCGAGGGCTTGGCAAGCCTCACGGGCTACTGGCGGAGCTAGCCGAAGCACTGGCTTGCCCAGAGGATGGCTGGAGGGGGCTGGCCACGATGGCCGAAGCTCTGGCGGCAATGGCGGGCGGAATTAAGCTCGCCGGAGCTAAGGGAAAGTGGCTGGCCGGTGAGGGTGAGTGCGGGGCGAAGTGGGGCGCGCCTGGGAAGGCTTTATAGGCACGGCGCGGTGCACGGGCGGTCGTGGACCGGCGAGTGCGCGCGGGCGTGCACTGGGAGGCGCGGTGCGCGAACGGGCGTGAACCAGGGGTGTCAGCCGTGGTCGAACACGTGTTCCCGTTGCCTCTGCCCCTGTTCAAGCGCCGATTGGGAGAAAATCTTCGCGAATTTGGGCAAGATCACTGCAAGGGATTTGTTCACCAGACCAAGCTTTGTCTTTTGTGTATGGACGACGTGCGGTTTTAGGCTAGGGACAGGGAGTTGTAGCGTCACCAAGGTGCCAGTGTCAGAATGCCTGGTCCCGAGGTTAAGCTGCGCCAAAACCGTGCCAAACGAATTTGGTTTGAGTTCAAACTTTCCCAGAATGTGTTCAAAGGAATTTGGCACAACTTTGATATTTGGATCTTCTGGCTTTGAGTTTTGAAAAACAGAGAACACAGATGATCTTTGAGAAGGGGTCTGAAATTCAGAAATCTGAATTTCTCTAAGGGTTCATAGCTCAAGGCTGATTTGGGAATTTATTTGAGTTATTTTGGCTAAGCCTTCTCAATCTTTCTTGTTGCTTAATAAATATACTTTAACTTATATAATTGGCTCAACTCAAAATTTTAAACTTTTCATCCCCTTTTTCATATTTTCTTGAATTTTGTTCATGGGGCTTACTTAGGGTTTTTAATTAGGGTTGCACATTCTACCCTTTTCAAGGACTCAATTGTTTTGATCATGACACTTTTAAGTATATACTTGGTGAATTCTTTATTACTTAAGTTATTTTGATGCTCATGCTTACTTTGGTTCACATAAAATAATGGCTCTTAGGTTTGGCATTTGAGAGAAACCCAAGGTGACACTGGGGTGTCACAATAAGTTTCCTTGCCATAGATCACATTCTTGGATTTTTGGTGGAGACCATTTCTTGGTCAAAAATCCGTAGGTGTTAGCCTTCGGTATTATTGAAAATGGTCGTAGATGGCTATTTTCGACAAAATGGGGGTTGTGTGGCCATTGATCATCGACCAGAGGCTCACACACCTCACCCCACATATGTTTCCTTGCCATAGATCACATTCTTGGATTTCTGGTGGAGATCATTTCTTTGTCAAAAATCCGTAGGTGTTAGCCTATGGTATTATTGAAAATGGTCGTTCATTTTTGACCAAGAAATGGTCTCCACCAGAAATCCAAGAATGTGATCTATGGCAAGGAAACATTTGTGGGGTGAGTTGTATGAGCCTCTGGTCGATTATCAATGGCCACATAACCCCCATTTTTGTTGAAAATAGCCATGAACGACTATTTTCAATGACACTGAAGCCTAACACCTACGGATTTTTGACCAAGAACTGGTCTCCACCATAGATCCAAGAATGTGATATATGGCAAGAAAACATATGTGTAGTGAGGTGTATGAGCCTTTGGTTGAAGATAAATGGCCACTCAACCCCCATTTTTGTCGAAAATAGCCATGAATGACCATTTTCAATAATACCGAAGGCTAACACCTACGGATTTTTGACCAAGAAATGGTCTCCACCAGAAATCCAAGAATGTGATCTATGGCAAGGAAACATATGTGTAGTGAGGTGTATGAGCCTCTGGTCGAAGATCAATGGCGAAACAACCCCCATTTTTATCGAAAATAGCCATGAATGACCATTTTCAAAAATACCGAAGGCTAACACATTCGGATTTTTGCCCAAGAAATGGTCTCCATCAGAAATCTAAGAATGTGATCTATGGCAAGGAAACATATGTGGGGTGAGGTGTACAAGCCTCTGGTCGATGATAAATGGCCATACAACCCCCATTTTTTATCAAAATAGCCATGAACGACCATTTTCAATAATACCAGAGGCTAACACCTACAGATTTTTGACCAAGAAATGGTCTCCACCAGAAATCCAAGAATGTGATCTATGGCAAGAAACATATGTGGGGTGAGGTGTACGAGCCTCTGGTCGATGATAAATGGCCATACAACCCCCATTTTTTATCAAAATAGCCATGAACGACCATTTTCAATAATACCAGAGGCTAACACCTACATATTTTTGACCAAGAAATGGTCTCCACCAGAAATCCAAGAATGTGATCTATGGCAAGGAAACATATGTGGGCTGAGATGTATGAGCCTCTGGTCGATGATCAATGGCCACACAACCCCCATTTTTGTCGAAAATAGCCATGAACGACCATTTACAATAATATCGAAGGCTAACACCTACGGATTTTTGACCAAGAAATGGTCCCCACCAAAAATTCAAGAATTTGATCTATGGCAAGGAAACATATGTGGGGTGAGGTGTACGAGCCTCTGGTCTATGATCAATGGCCACACAACCCCCATTTTTGTCGAAAATAGCCATGAACGACCATTTTCAATAATACCGAAGGCTAACACCTACAGATTTTTGACCAAGAAATCGTCTCCACCAGAAATCCAAGAATATGATCTATGGCAAGGAATTATATGTCGGGTGAGGTGTACGAGCCTCTGGTCGATGATCAATGGCCACACAACCCCCATTTTTGTCGAAAATAGCCATGAACGACCATTTTCAATAATACCGAAGGCTAACACGTACGGATTTTTGACCAAGAAATGGTCTCCACGAGAAATCCAAGATTTTGATCTATGGCAATAAAACATATGTGGGGTGAGGTGTACGAGCCTCTAGTCGATGATCAATGGCCACAGAACCCCCATTTTTGTCGAAAATAGCCATGACGACCATTTTCAATAATACCGAAGGCTAACACCTACGGATTTTTGACCAAGAAATGGTCTCCACCAGAAATCCAAGAATGTGATGTATGGCAAGGAAACATATGTGGGGTGAGGTGTACGAGCCCTTGGTCGATTATCAATGGCCACACAACCCCCATTATTGTCGAAAATAGCCATGAACGATTATTTTCAATGACACTGAAGGCTGACACCTATGGATTTTTGACCAAGAACTGGTCTCCACCATAGATCCAAGAATGTGATCTATGGCAAGAAAACATATGTGTAGTGAGGTGTATGAGCCTCTGGTTGAAGATAAATGGCCACACAACCCCCATTTTTGTCGAAAATAGCCATGAATAACCATTTTCAATAATACCGAAGGCTAACATCTACGGCAAGGAAACATATGTGGGTGAGGTGTATAAGCCTCTGGTCGATGATTAATGGCCATAGAACCTCTATTTTGTCAAAAATAGCCATGAACAACCATTTTCAATAATACCGAAGGCTAACACGTACGGAATTTTGACCAAGAAATGCTCTCCACTAGAAATCCAAGAATGTGATCTATGGCAAGGAAACATATGTGGGGTGAGGTGTACGAGCCTCTGGTCGATGATAAATGGCCACACAACCCCCATTTTTGATGAAAATAGTCATTAACGACCATTTTCAATAATACCGAAGGCTAACACCTACGGATTTTTGACCAACAAATGGTCTCCACCAGAAATCCAAGAATGTGGTCTATGGCAAGGAAACATATGTGGGGTGAGGTGTATGAGCCTTTGGTCGATGATCAATGGCCACACAACCCCCATTTTTGTCGAAAATAGCTACGAACGACCATTTTCAATAATACCTAAGGCTAACACCTACGGATTTTTGACCAAGAAATGGTCACCACCAGAAATCCAAGAATGTGATCTATGGCAAGGAAACATATGTGGGGTGAGGTGTACGAGCCTCTGGTCGATAATCAATGGCCACACAACCCCCATTTTTGTCGAAAATAGCCATAAATGACCATTTTCAATAATACCGAAGGCTAACACGTACGGATTTTTAACCAAAAAGTGGTCTCCACCAGAAATCCAAGAATATGATCTATGGCAAGTAAACATATGTGGGGTGAGGTGTACGAGCCTCTGGTCGATGATAAATGGCCACACAACCCCCATTTTAGTCGAAAATAGCCATGAACGACCATTTTCAATAATATCGAAGGCTAACACCAACAGATTTTTGACCAAGAAATGGTCTCCACCAGAAATCCAAGAATGTGATCTATAGCAAGAAAACATATGTGGGGTGAAGTGTACGAGCCTCTGGTCGATGATCAATGGCCACACAACCCCCATTTTTGTCGAAAATAGCCATGAACGACCATTTTCAATGACAATGAAGGCTAACACCTATGGATTTTTGACCAAGAAATGGTCTCCACCAGAAATCCAAGAATGTGGTTTATGGCAAGGAAACATATGTGGGGTGAGGTGTATGAGCCTTTGGTCGATGATCAATTGCCACACAACCCCCATTTTTGTCGAAAATAGCCATGAACGACCATTTTCAATAATACCGAAGGCTAACACCTACGGATTTTTGACAAAGAAATGGTCTCCACCAGAAATTCAAGAATGTGATCTATAGCAAGGAAACTTATGTGGGGTGAGGTGTACGAGCCTCTGGTCGATGATCAATGGCGACACAACCCCCATTTTTGTCGAAAATAGCCATGAATGACCATTTTCAATGACACTGAAGGCTAACACCTACGAATTTTTGACCAACAAATGGTTTCCACGAGAAATCTAAGATTGTGATCTATGGCAAGAAAACATATGTGGGGTGAAGTGTACGAGGCTCTGGTCAATGATCAATGGCCACACAACCCCCATTTTTGTCGAAAATAGCCATGAATGACCATTTTCAATGACACTGAAGGCTAACACCTATGGATTTCTGACCAAGAAATGGTCTCCACCATAAATCCAAGAATGTGATCTATGGCAAGGAAACATATGTGTAGTGAGGTGTATGAGCCTCTGGTCGAAGATCAATGGCCACACAACCCCCATTTTTGTCGAAAATAGCCATTAATGACCATTTTCAAAAATACCAAAGGCTAACACATTCGGATTTTTCCCAAGAAATGGTCTCCACCAGAAATCCAAGAATGTGATCTATGGCAAGGAAACATATGTGGGGTGAGGTGTACGAGCCTCTGGTCGATGATCAATGGCCACACAACCCCCATTTTGACGAAAATAGCCATCAACGACCATTTTCAATAATACCGAAGGCTAACACGTACGAATTTTTGACCAAGAAATGGTCTCCACCAGAAATTCAAGAATGTGATCTATGGCAAGGAAACATATGTGGGGTGAGGTTTACGAGCCTCTAGTCGATGATAGATGGCCACACAACCCCCATTTTTGATGAAAATAGCCATGAGCGACCATTTTCAATAATACTAGAGGCTAACACCTACGGATTTTTGACTAAGAAATGGTCTCCACTAGAAATCCAAGAATGTGATCTATGGCAAGGAAACATATGTGGGGTGAGGTGTATGAGCCTCTAGTCGATGATCAATGGCCACACAACCCCCATTTTTGTCGAAAATAGCCTTGAACGACCATTTTCAATAATACCGAAGGCTAACACCTACGGATTTTTGACCAAGAAATGGTCTCCACTAGAAATCCAAGAATGTGATCTACGGCAAGGAAACATATGTAGGGTGAGGTGTACGAGCCTCTGGTCGATGATCAATGGCCACACAACCCTATTTTTTGTCGAAAATAGCCATGAACGACCATTTTCAATGACACTGAAGGCTAACAACTACGATTTTTTGACCAAAAAATGGTCTCCACCATAAATCCAAGAATGTGATCTACGGCAAGGAAAAATATGTGGGTTTAGGTGTACGAGCCTCTGGTCGATGATCAATGGCCACACAACCCTAATTTTTGTCGAAAATAGCCATGAACGACCATTTTCAATGACACTGAAGGCTAACACCTACGGATTTTTGACCAAGAAATGGTCTCCACCAGAAATCAAAGAATGTGGGGGTGAGGTGTACGAGCCTTTGGTCGATGATCAATGGCCACATGACCCCCATTTTTGTCGAAAAAAGCCATGAATGACCATTTTCAATAATACCGAAGGCTAACACGTACGGATTTTTGACCAAGAAATGGTCTCCACCAGATATCCAAGAATGTGATCTATGGCATGGAAACATATGTGGGGTGAGGTGTATGAGCCTCTGGTCGATGATAAATGGCCACACAACCCTCATTTTTGTCGAAAATAGCCATGAACGACCATTTTCAATGACACTGAAGGCTAACACCTACGGATTTTTGACCAAGAAATGGTCTCCACAATAAATCCAAGAATGTGATCTATGGCAAGGAAACATATGTGTAGTGAGGTGTATGAGCCTTTGGTCGAATATCAATGGCCACACAACCCCCATTTTTGTCGAAAATAGCCATGAACGACCATTTTGAATAGTACCGAAGGCTAAAACATTCAGATTTTTGACCAAAAATTGGTCTCCACCAGAAATCAAAGAATGTGATCTATGGCAAGGAAACATATGTGGGGTGAGGTTTACGAGCCTCTGGTC
The DNA here is from genome assembly GCF_902167145.1 of Zea mays. Classification (NCBI taxonomy): domain Eukaryota; kingdom Viridiplantae; phylum Streptophyta; class Magnoliopsida; order Poales; family Poaceae; genus Zea; species Zea mays. The sequence continues at coordinate 201,085,297 of NC_050100.1, forward strand.
GATGATCAATGGCCACACAACCCCCATTTTTATCGAAAATAGCCATGAATGACCATTTTCAATAATACTGAAGGCTAACACGTACAAATTTTTGACCAAGAAATGGTGTCCATAGGAAATCCAAGAATGTGATCTATGGCAAGGAAACATATGTGGGGTGAGGTGTACGAGCCTTTGGTCGATGATCATTGGCCACACAACCCCCATTTTTGTCGAAAATAGCCATGAATGACCATATTCAATAATACTGAAGGCTAACACGTACGGATTTTTGACCAACAAATGGTCTCCACCAGAAATCCAAGAATGTGATCTATGGCAAGGAAACATATGTGGGTTGAATTGCACGAGCCTCTGGTCGATGATAAATGGCCCCGACCCCCATTTTAGTCGAAAATAGCCATGAACGACCATTTTCAATAATACTGAAGGCTAACACCAACAAATTTTTGACCAAGGAATGGTCTCCTCCAGAAATCCAAGAATGTGATCTATGGAAAGAAAACATATGTGGGGTGAAGTGTACCAGCCTCTGGTCGATGATCAGTGGCCACACAACCCCCATTTTTGTCGAAAATAGCCATGAACGATCATTTTCAATGACACTAAAGGCTAACACCTATGGATTTCTGACCAAGAAATGGTCTCCACCATAAATCCAAGAATGTAATCTATGGCAAGGAAACATATGTGTATTGAGGTGTATGAGCCTCTGGTCGAAGATCAATGGCCACACAACCCCCATTTTTGTCGAAAATAGCCATGAATGACCATTTTCAAAAATACCAAAGGCTAACACATTCGGATTTTTGCCCAAGAAATGGTCTCCACCAGAAATCCAAGAATGTGATCTATGGCAAGGAAACATATGTGGGGTGAGGTGTACGAGCCTCTGGTCGATGATCAATGGCCACAAAACCTCCATTTTGCCGAAAATAGCCATGAACGACCATTTTCAATAATACCGAAGGCTAACACGTACGAGTTTTTGACCAAGAAATGGTCTGCACCAGAAATCCAAGAATGTGATCTATGGCAAGGAAACATATGTGGGGTGAGGTTTATGAGTCTCTAGTCGATGATAAATGGCCACACAACCCCCATTTTTTATGAAAATTGCCATGAGCGACCATTTTCAATAATACTAGAGGCTAACACCTACGGATTTTTGTCCAAGAAATGGTCTCCACCAGAAATCCAAGAATGTGATCTATGGCAATGAAACATATGTGGGGTGAGGTGTATGAGCCTGTGGTCGATGATCAATGGCCACACAACCCCCATTTTTGTCGAAAATATCCATGAACGACCATTTTCAATAATACCGAAGGCTAACACCTACGGATTTTTAACGAAGAAATGGTCTCCACCAGAAATCCAAGAATGTGATCTACGGCAAGGAAACATATGTGGGGTGAGGTGTATGAGCCTCTGGTCGACGATCAATGGCCACACAACCATAATTTTTGTCGAAAATAGCCATGAACGACCATTTTCAATGACACTGAAGGCTAACACCTACGGAATTTTGGCCAAGAAATGGTCTCCACCATAAATCCAAGAATGTGATCTATGGAAAGGAAACATATATGTAGTGAAGTGTATGAGCCTCTGGTCGAAGATCAATGGCCACAACACCCATTTTTGTCGAAAATAGCCATGAATGACCATTTTCAATAATACCGAAGGCTAACACATTCAGATTTTTGCCCAAGAAATGGTCTCCACCAGAATTCCAAGAATGTGATCTATGGCAAGGAAACATATGTGGGGTGAGGTGTACGAGTCTCTGGTCGATGATCAATGGCCACACAACCCCCATTTTTGTCGAAAATAGCCATAAACGACCATTTTCAATGACACTGAAGGCTAACACTCACGGATTTTTGACCAAGAAATAATCTCCACCATAAATCCAAGAATGTGATCTATGGCAAGGAAACATATGTGTAGTGAGGTGTATGAGCCTCTGGTCGAATATCAATGGCCACACAACACTTATTTTAGTCGAAATAGCCATGAACGACCATTTTCAATAGTACCGAAGGCTAACACATTCGGATTTTTGACCAAGAAATGGTCTCCACGAGAAATCAAAGAATGTGATCTATGGCAAGGAAACATATGTGGGGTGAGGTTTATGAGCCTCTGGTCGATGATCAATGGCCACACAACCCCCATTTTTGTCGAAAATCGCCATGAATGACCATTTTCAATAATACCGAAGGCTAACATGTATGGATTTTTGACCAAGAAATGGTCTCCACCAGAAATCCAAGAATGTGATCTATGGCAAGGAAACATATGTGGGGTGAGGTGTACAAGCCTCTGGTCGATGATAAATGGCCACACAACCCCCATTTTAGACGAAAATAGCCATGAACGACCATTATCAATAATACCGAAGGCTAACACCAACGGATTCTTGACAAAGAAATGGTCTCCACCAGAAATCCAAGAATGTGATCAACGGCAAGAAAACATATGTGGGGTAAAGTGTACGAGCCTCTGGTCGATGATCAATGGCCACACAACCCCCATTTTAGACGAAAATAGCCATGAACGACCATTTTCAATGACACGGAAGGCTAACACCTATGGATTTTTGACCCAAAAATGTTCTCCACCATAAATCCAAGAATGTGATCTATGGCAAGGAAACATAAGTGAGGTGAGGTGTACGAGCCTCTTGTCGATGATAAATGGCCACACAACCCCTATTTTTGATGAAAATAGCCATGAACGACCATTTTCAATAATACCGAAGGCTAACACCTACGGATTTTTGACCAAGAAATGGTCTCCACCAGAAATCCAAGAATGTGATCTATGGCAAGGAAACATACGTGGGGTGAGGTGTATGAGCCTCTGGTCAATGATCAATGGCCACACAACCCCCATTTTTGTTGAAAATAGCCATGAACCACCATTTTCAATAATACCGAAGGATAACACCTACAGATTTTTGACCCAGAAATGTTCTCCACCAGAAATCCAAAATGTGATCTATGGCAAGGAAACGTATGTGGGGTGAGGTGTACGAGCCTCTAGTCGATGATCAATGGCCACAGAACCCCATTTTTGTCGAAAATAGCCATGAACGACCATTTTCAATGACACTGAAGGCTAACACCTACGGATTTTTGACCAAGAATTGGTCTCCACCATAAATCCAAGAATGTGATCTATGGCAAGGAAACATATGTGGAGTGAGGTGTATGGGCCTCTGGTCGATGATCAATGGCCACACAACGCCCATTTTTGTCTAAAATAGCGATCAACGACCATTTTGAATAATACTGAAGGCTAACACGTATGGATTTTTGACCAAGAAATGGTCTCCACCAGAAATCCAAGAATGTGATCTATGGCAAGGAAACATATGTGGGGTGAGGTGTACGAGCCTCTGGTCGATGATCAATGGCCACACAACCCCCATTTTTGTCTAAAATAGCCATGAACGACCATTTTCAATGACACTGAAGGCTAACACCTCCGGAATTTTGACCAAGAAATGGTCTCCACCATAAATCCAAGAATGTGATCTATGGCAAGGAAACATATGTATAGTGAGGTGTATGAGCCTCTGGTCAAAGATCAATGCCCAAACAAACCCCATTTTTCTTGAAAATAGCCATGAATGACCATTTTCAATAATACCAAAGGCTAACACATTCAGATTTTTGCCCAAGAAATGGTCTCCACTAGAAATCCAAGAATGTGATCTATGGCAACGAAACATATGTGGGGTGAGGCGTATGAGCCTCTGGTCGATGATCAATGGCCACACAACCCCCATTTTTGTCGAAAATAGCCATGAACGACCATTTTCAATGACGTTGAAGGCTAACACTCACAGATTTTTGACCAAGAAATGGTCTCCACCATAAATCCAAGAATGTGATATATGGCAAGGAAACATATTTGTAGTGAGGTGTATGAGCCTCTGGTCGAATATCAATGGCCACACAACCCTTATTTTTGTCGAAGATAGCCATGAACGACCATTTTCAATAGTACTGAAGGCTAACACATTCGGATTTTTGACTAAGAAATGGTCTCCACCAAAAATCAAAGAATGTGATCTATGGCAAGGAAACATATGTGGGGTGAGGTTTATGAGCCTCTGGTCAATGATCAATGGCCACACATACCCCATTTTTGTCGAAAATAGCCATGAATGACCATTTTCAATAATACCGAAGGCTAACACGTACGGGTTTTTTAGCAAGAAATGATCTCCTCCAGAAATCCAAGAATGTGATCAATGGCAAGAAAACATATGTGGGGTAAAGTGTACGAGCCTCTGGTCGATGATCAATGGCCACACAACCCCCATTTTTGTCAAAAATAGCCATGAACAACCATTTTCAATGACACGGAAGGCTAACACCTACGGATTTTTGACCAAGAAATGGTCTCCACCATAAATCCAAAAATGTGATCTATGGCAAGGAAACATATGTGAGGTGAGGTGTACGAGCCTCTGTCGATGATCAATGGCCACACAACCCTCATTTTTGTCGAAAATAGCCATGAACGACCATTTTCAATGACACTGAAGGCTAACACCTACGGATTTTTGACCAAGAAATGGTCTCCACCATGAATCCAAAAATGTGATCTATGGCAAGGAAACATATGTGGGTTGAGGTGTATGGGCCTCTGGCCAATGATCAATGGCCACACAACGCCCATTTTTGTCGAAAATAGTGATCAACAACCATTTTCAATAATACCGAAGGCTAACACGTATGGATTTTCGACCAAGAAATGGTCTCCATCAGAAATCCGACAATGTGATCTATGGCAATGAAACATATGTGAGGTGAGGTGTACGAGCCTCTGGTCGATGATCAATGGCCACACAACCCCCATTTTTGTCAAAAATAGCCATGAACGACCATTTTCAATAATACCGACGGATTTTTGACCAAGAAATGGTCTCCACCATAAATCCAAGAATGTGATCTATGGCAAGTAAACATATGTGCAGTGTGTTGTATGAGCCTCTGGTTGAATATCAATGGCCACACAACCCCCATTTTTGTCGAAAATAGCAATGAACGACCATTTTCAATAGTACCGAAGGCTAACACATTCGGATTTTTGACCAAGAAATGGTCTCCACCAGAAATCAAAGAATGTGATCTATGGCAAGAAAACATATGTGGGGTGAGGTTTACGAGCCTCTGGTCGATGATCAATGGCCACACAACCCCCATTTTTGTCGAAAATATCCATGAATGACCATTTTCAATAATACCGAAGGCTAACAAGTACGGATTTTTGACCAAGAAATGGTCTCCACCAGAAATCCGAGAAAGTGATCTATGGCAAGGAAACATATGTGGGGTGAGGTGTACGAACCTCTGGTCGATGATAAATGGCCACACAACCCCCATTTTAGTCAAAAATAGACATGAACGACCATTTTTCAATAATCCCAAAGGCTAACACTAATGGATTTCTGACCAAGAAATGGTCCCCACCAAAAATCCAACAATGTGATCTATGGCAAGAAAACATATGTGGGGTGAAGTGTACGAGCCTCTGGTCGATGATCAATGGTCACACAACCCCCATTTTTGTCGAAAATAGCCATGAACGACCATTTTCAATGACACTTAAAGCTAACACCTAAGGATTTTTGACCAAGAAATGGTCTCCACCATAAATCCAATAATGTGATCTATGGCAAGGAAACATATGTGTAGTGAGGTGTATGAGCCTCTGGTCAAAGATCAATGGCCACACAACCCCCATTTTTGTCAAAAATAGCCATGAATGACCATTTTCAATAATACCGAAGGCTAACACATTCAGAATTTTGCCCAAGAAATGGTCTCCACCAGAAATCCAAGAATGTGATCTATGGCAAGGAAACATATGTGGGGTGAGGTGTACGAGCCTCTGGTCGATGATCAATGGCCACACAACCCCCATTTTCGTCGAAAATAGCCATGAACCACCATTTTCAATGACACTGAAGGCTAGCACCGACGGATTTTTGACCAAGAAATGGTCTCCACCAGAAATCCAAGAATGTGATCTATGGCAAGGAAACATATGTGGGTTGAGGTGTATGAGCCTCTGGTTGAATATCAATGGCCACACAACCCCCATTTTTGTCAAAAATAGCCATGAACGACCATTTTCAATAGTACCGAAGGCTAACACATTCGGTTTTTGACCAAGAAATGGTCTCCACCAGAAATCAAAGAATGTGATCTACGGCAAGGAAACATATGTGGGGTGAGGTTTACGATCCTCTGTTCAATGATCAATGGCCACACAACCCCATTTTTGTCGAAAATAGCCATGAATGACCATTTTCAATAATACCAAAGGCTGACACGTACGGATTTTTGACCAAGAAATGGTCTCCACCAGAAATCCAAGAATGTGATCTATGGCAAGGAAACATATGTGAGGTGAGGTGTATGAGCCCCTGGCCGATGATAAATGGCCACACAACCCCCATTTTAGTCGAAAATAGCCATGAACGACCATTTTCAATAATACCGAAGGCTAACACCAACGGATTTTTGACCAAGAAATGGTCTCCACCAAAAATCCAAGAATGTGATCTATGGCAAGAAAACATATGTGGGGTGAAGTGTATGAGCCTCTGCTCGATGATCAATGGCCACAAAACCCCCATTTTTGTCGAAAATAGCCATGAACGACTATTTTCAATGACTCTGAAGGCTAACACCTACGAATTTTTGACCAAGAAATGGTCTCCACCATAAATCCAAGAATGTGATCTATGGGAAGGAAACATATGTGTAGTGGGGTGTATGAGCCTTTGGTCAAAGATCAATGGCCACACAACCCCCATTTTTGTCAAAAATAGCGATGAATGACCATTTTCAATAATACCGAAGGCTAACACATTTAGATTTTTGCCCTAGAAATGGTCTCCACCAGAAATCCAAGAATGTGATCTATGGCAAGGAAACATATGTGGGGTGAGGTGTACGAGCCTCTGGTCGATGATCAATTGCCACACATCCCCCATTTTGTCGAAAATAGCCATGAACGACCATTTTCAATAATACCGAAGGCTAACACGTACGAATTTTTGACCAAGAAATGGTCTCCACCAGAAATCCAAGAATGTGTTCTATGGCAAGGAAACATATGTAGGGTGAGGTGTACGAGCCTCTGGTCGATGATAAATGGCCACACAACCCCCATTTTTGATGAAAATAGCCATGAACGACCATTTTCAATAATACCGAAGTCTAACGCCTACGGATTTTTGACCAAGAAATGGTCTCCACCAGTAATCCAAGAATGTGATCTATGGCAAGGAAACATATGTGGGGTGAGGTGTATGAGCCTCTGGTCGATGATCAATGGCCACACAACCCCCGTTTTTGTCGAAAATAGCCATGAACAACCATTTTCAATAATACCGAAGGCTAACACCTACGGATTTTTGACCAAGAAATGGTCTCCACCAGAAATCCAAGAATATGATCTATGGCAAGGAAACATATGTGGGGTGAGGTGTACGAGCCTCTGGTCGATGATCAATGGCCACACAACCCCCATTTTTGTCGAAAATAGCCATGAACGACCATTTTCAATGACACAGAAGGCTAACACCTATGGATTTTTGACCAAGAAATGGTCTCCACCATAAATACAAGAATGTGATCTATGGCTAGGAAACATATGTGTAGTGAGGTGTATGAGCCTCTAGTCGAATATCAATGGCCACGCAACCCCCATTTTTGTCGAAAATAGCCATAAACGACCATTTTCAATAGTACCAAAGGCTAACACATTCGGAGTTTTTGACCAAGAAATGGTCTCCACCAGAAATAAAAGAATGTGATCTATGGCAAGGAAACATATGTGGGGTGCGGTTTACGAGCCTCTGGTCGATGATCAATGGCCACACAACCCCCATTTTTTGTCGAAAATAGCCATGAACGATCATTTTCAATAGTACCGAAGGCTAACACATTCTGATTTTTGACCAAGAAATGGTCTCCACCAGAAATCAAAGAATGTGATCTATGGCAAAGAAACATATGTGGGGTGAGGTTTACGATCCTCTGGTAGATGATTAATGGCCACACAACCCCCATTTTTGTCGAAAATACCATGAATGACCATTTTCAATAATACCGAAGGCTAACACGTATGGATTTTTGACCAAGAAATGGTCTCCACCAGAAATCCAAGAATGTGATCTATGGCAAGGAAACATATATGGGGTGAGGTGTATGAGCCTCTGGTCGATGATCAATGGCACACAACCCCCATTTTTGTCGAAAATAGCCATGAACGACCATTTTCAATAATACCGAAGGCTAACACCTACGGATTTTTGAAAAAGAAATGGTCTCCACCATAAATCCAAGAATGTTATCTATGGCAAGGAAACATATGTGTAGTGAGGTGTATGAGCCTCTGGTCGAATATCAATGGCCACACAACCCCCATTTTTGTCGAAAATAGCCATGAACTACCATTTTCAATAGTACCGAAGGCTAACACATTCGGATTTTTGACCAACAAATGGTCTCCACCAGAAATCAAAGAATGGGATCTATGGCAAGGAAACATATGTGGGGTGAGGTTGATGAGCCTCTGGTCGATGATCAATGGCCACACAACCCCCATTTTTGTCAAAAATAGCCATGAATGACCATTTTCAATATTACCGAAGGCTAACACGTACGGATTTTTGACCAAGAAATGGTCTCCACCAAAAATCAAAGAATGTGATCTATGGCAAGGAAACATATGTGGGGTGAGGTTTACGAGCCTCTGGTCGATGATCAAGGTCCACACAACCCCCATTTTTGTCGAAAATAGCCATGAACGACCATTTTCAATAGTACCGAAGGCTAACACATTCGGATTTTTGACCAAGAAATGGTCTACACCAGAAATCAAAGAATGTGATATATGGCAAGGAAACATATGTGGGGTGAGGTTTACGTTCCTCTGGTCAATGATCAATTGCCACACAACCCCCATTTTTGTCGAAAATACCATGAATGACCATTTTCAATAATACCGAAGGCTAACACATACGAATTTTTGACCAAGAAATGGTCTCCACTAGAAATCCAAGAATGTGATCTATGGCAAGGAAATATATGTGGGGTGAGGTGTACGAGCCTCTGGTCGATGACAAATGGCCACACAACCCCCATTTTAGTCGAAAATAGCCATGAACGACCATTTTCAATAATACCGAAGGCTAACACCAACGGATTTTTGACCAAGAAATGGTCTCCACAAGAAATCCAAGAATGTGATCTATGGCAAGAAAACATATGTGGTTGAAGTGTACGAGCCTCTGGTCGATGATCAATGGCCGCACAACCCCCATTTTTGTCGAAAATAGCAATGAACGACCATTTTCAATGACACTGAAGGCTAACACCTACAGATTTTTGACCAAGAAATGGTCTCCACCATAAATCCAGGAATGTGATCTATGGCAGGGAAACATATGTGTAGTTGGGTGTATGAGCCTCTAGTCTAAGATCAATGGCCACACAACCCCCATTTTCTCGAAAATAGCCATGAATGACCATTTTCAATAATACCGAAGGCTAACACATTCGGATTTTTGCCCAAGAAATGGTCTCCACCACAAATCCAAGAATGTGATCTATGGCAAGGAAACATATGTGGGGTGAGGTGTACGAGCCTCTGGTCGATGATCAATGGCCACGCAACCCCCATTTTGTCGAAAATAGCCATGAACGACCATTTTCAATAATACTGAAGGCTAACACGTACGAATTTTTTACCAAGACATGGTCTCCACCAAAAATCAAAGAATGTGATCTATGGCAAGGAAACATATGTGGGGTGAGGTGTACGAGCCTCTGGTCGATGATACATGGCCACACAACCCCCATTTTTGATGAAAATAGCCATGAACGACCATTTTCAATAATACCGAAGGCTAAGACCTACGGATTTTTGACCAAGAAATGGTCTCCACCAGAAATCCAAGAATGTGATCTATGGCAAGGAAACATATATGGGGTGAGCTATATGAGCATCTCGTTGATGATCAATGGCCACACAACCCCCATTTTTATCGAAAATAGCCATGAACGACCATTTTCAATAATACCGAAGGCTAACACCTACGGATTTTTGACCAAGAAATGGTCTCCACCAGAAATCCAAGAATGTGATCTATGGCAAGGAAACTATGTGGGGTGAGGTGTACAAGCCTCAGGTCGATGATCAATGGCCACACAACCCCCATTTTTGTCGAAAATACCCATGAACAACCATTTTCAATAATATCGAAGGCTAACACCTACGGATTTTTGACAAAGAAATGGTCTCCACCATAAATCCAAGAATGTTATCTATGGCAAGGAAACATATGTGTAGTGAGGTGTATGAGCCTCTGGTCGAATATCAATGGCCACACAACCCCCATTTTTGTCGAAAATAGCCATGAACGACCATTTTCAATAGTACCGAAGGCTAACACATTCGGATTTTTGACCAACAAATGGTCTCCACCAGAAATCAAAGAATGGGATCTATGGCAAGGAAACATATGTGGGGTGAGGTTGACGAGCCTCTGGTCGATGATCAATGGCCACACAACCCCCATTTTTGTCGAAAATAGCCATGAACGACCATTTTCAATAATACCGAAGGCTAACACCTACGGATTTTTGAAAAAGAAATGGTCTCCACCATAAATCCAAGAATGTTATCTATGGCAAGGAAACATATGTGTAGTGAGGTGTATGAGCCTCTGGTCGAATATCAATGGCCACACAACCCCCATTTTTGTCGAAAATAGCCATGAACTACCATTTTCAATAGTACCGAAGGCTAACACATTCGGATTTTTGACCAACAAATGGTCTCCACCAGAAATCAAAGAATGGGATCTATGGCAAGGAAACATATGTGGGGTGAGGTTGATGAGCCTCTGGTCGATGATCAATGGCCACACAACCCCCATTTTTGTCAAAAATAGCCATGAATGACCATTTTCAATATTACCGAAGGCTAACACGTACGGATTTTTGACCAAGAAATGGTCTCCACCAAAAATCAAAGAATGTGATCTATGGCAAGGAAACATATGTGGGGTGAGGTTTACGAGCCTCTGGTCGATGATCAAGGTCCACACAACCCCCATTTTTGTCGAAAATAGCCATGAACGACCATTTTCAATAGTACCGAAGGCTAACACATTCGGATTTTTGACCAAGAAATGGTCTACACCAGAAATCAAAGAATGTGATATATGGCAAGGAAACATATGTGGGGTGAGGTTTACGTTCCTCTGGTCAATGATCAATTGCCACACAACCCCCATTTTTGTCGAAAATACCATGAATGACCATTTTCAATAATACCGAAGGCTAACACATACGAATTTTTGACCAAGAAATGGTCTCCACTAGAAATCCAAGAATGTGATCTATGGCAAGGAAATATATGTGGGGTGAGGTGTACGAGCCTCTGGTCGATGACAAATGGCCACACAACCCCCATTTTAGTCGAAAATAGCCATGAACGACCATTTTCAATAATACCGAAGGCTAACACCAACGGATTTTTGACCAAGAAATGGTCTCCACAAGAAATCCAAGAATGTGATCTATGGCAAGAAAACATATGTGGTTGAAGTGTACGAGCCTCTGGTCGATGATCAATGGCCGCACAACCCCCATTTTTGTCGAAAATAGCAATGAACGACCATTTTCAATGACACTGAAGGCTAACACCTACAGATTTTTGACCAAGAAATGGTCTCCACCATAAATCCAGGAATGTGATCTATGGCAGGGAAACATATGTGTAGTTGGGTGTATGAGCCTCTAGTCTAAGATCAATGGCCACACAACCCCCATTTTTCTCGAAAATAGCCATGAATGACCATTTTCAATAATACCGAAGGCTAACACATTCGGATTTTTGCCCAAGAAATGGTCTCCACCACAAATCCAAGAATGTGATCTATGGCAAGGAAACATATGTGGGGTGAGGTGTACGAGCCTCTGGTCGATGATCAATGGCCACGCAACCCCCATTTTGTCGAAAATAGCCATGAACGACCATTTTCAATAATACTGAAGGCTAACACGTACGAATTTTTTACCAAGACATGGTCTCCACCAAAAATCAAAGAATGTGATCTATGGCAAGGAAACATATGTGGGGTGAGGTGTACGAGCCTCTGGTCGATGATACATGGCCACACAACCCCCATTTTTGATGAAAATAGCCATGAACGACCATTTTCAATAATACCGAAGGCTAAGACCTACGGATTTTTGACCAAGAAATGGTCTCCACCAGAAATCCAAGAATGTGATCTATGGCAAGGAAACATATATGGGGTGAGCTATATGAGCATCTCGTTGATGATCAATGGCCACACAACCCCCATTTTTATCGAAAATAGCCATGAACGACCATTTTCAATAATACCGAAGGCTAACACCTACGGATTTTTGACCAAGAAATGGTCTCCACCAGAAATCCAAGAATGTGATCTATGGCAAGGAAACTATGTGGGGTGAGGTGTACAAGCCTCAGGTCGATGATCAATGGCCACACAACCCCCATTTTTGTCGAAAATACCCATGAACAACCATTTTCAATAATATCGAAGGCTAACACCTACGGATTTTTGACAAAGACATGGTCTCCACCATAAATCCAAGAATGTTATCTATGGCAAGGAAACATATGTGTAGTGAGGTGTATGAGCCTCTGGTCGAATATCAATGGCCACACAACCCCCATTTTTGTCGAAAATAGCCATGAACGACCATTTTCAATAGTACCGAAGGCTAACACATTCGGATTTTTGACCAACAAATGGTCTCCACCAGAAATCAAAGAATGGGATCTATGGCAAGGAAACATATGTGGGGTGAGGTTGACGAGCCTCTGGTCGATGATCAATGGCCACACAACCCCCATTTTTGTCAAAAATAGCCATGAATGACCATTTTCAATAATACCGAAGGCTAACACATACGGATTTTTGACCAAGAAATGGTCTCCACCAGAAATCAAAGAATGTGATCTATGGCAAGGAAACATATGTGGGGTGAGGTTTACGAGCCTCTGGTCGATGATCAATGTCCACACAATCCCCATTTTTGTCGAAAATAGCCATGAACGACCATTTTCAATAGTACCAAAGGCTAACACATTCGGATTTTTGACCAAGAAATGGTCTACACCAGAAATCAAAGAATGTGATATATGGCAAGGAACCATATGTGGGGTGAGGTTTACGTTCCTCTGGTTAATGATCAATGGCCACACAACCCCCATTTTTGTCGAAAATACCCATGAATGACCATTTTCAATAATACCGAAGGCTAACACGTACGAATTTTTGACCAAGAAATGGTCTCCACCAGAAATCCAAGAATGTGATCTATGGCAAGGAAACATATGTGGGGTGAGGTGTACGAGCCTCTGGTCGATGGCAAATGGCCACACATCCCCCATTTTAGTCGAAAATAGCCATGAACGACCATTTTCAATAATACCGAAGGCTAACACCAACGGATTTTTGACCAAGAAATGGTCTCCACCAGAAATCCAAGAATGTGATCTATGGCAAGAAAACATATGTGGTTTGAAGTGTACGAGCCTCTGGTCGATGATCAATGGCCACACAACCCCCATTTTTGTCGAAATAGCAATGAACGACCATTTTCAATGACACTGAAGGCTAACACCTACGGATTTTTGACCAAGAAATGGTCTCCACCATAAATCCAGGAATGTGATCTATGGCAAGGAAACATATGTGTAGTTGGGTGTATGAGCCTCTGGTCTAAGATCAATGGCCACACAACCCCCATTTTTCTCGAAAATAGCCATGAATGACCATTTTCAATAATACCGAAGGCTAACACATTCGGATTTTTGCCCAAGAAATGGTCTCCACCACAAATCCAAGAATGTGATCTATGGCAAGGAAACATATGTGGGGTGAGGTGTACGAGCCTCTGGTCGATGATCAATGGCCACGCAACCCCCATTTTGTCGAAAATAGCCATGAACGACCATTTTCAATAATACTGAAGGCTAACACGTACGAATTTTTTACCAAGACATGGTCTCCACCAAAAATCAAAGAATGTGATCTATGGCAAGGAAACATATGTGGGGTGAGGTGTACGAGCCTCTGGTCGATGATACATGGCCAAACAACCCCCATTTTTGTTGAAAATAACCATGAACGACCATTTTCAATAATACCGAAGGCTAAGACCTACGGATTTTTGACCAAGAAATGGTCTCCACCAGAAATCCAAGAATGTGATCTATGGCAAGAAAACATATATGGGGTGAGGTATATGAGCATCTCGTTAATGATCAATGGCCACACAACCCCCATTTTTGTCGAAAATAGCCATGAACGACCATTTTCAATAATACCGAAGGCTAACACCTTCGGATTTTTGACCAAGAAATGGTCTCCACCAAAAATCCAAGAATGTGAACTATGGCGAGGAAACATATGTGGGGTGAGGTGTATGAGCCTCAGGTCGATGATCAATGGCCACACAACCCCCATTTTTGTCGAAAATAGCCATGAACGACCATTTTCAATGACACTGAAGGCTAACACCTACGGATTTTTTACCAAGAAATGGTCACCACCATAAATCCAAGAATGTGATCTATGGCAAGGAAACATATGTGTAGTGAGGTGTATGAGCCTATAGTCGAATATCACTGGCCACACAACCCCCATTTTTGTCGAAAATAGCCATGAACGACCATTTTCAATAGTACCGCAGGCTAACACATTCGGATTTTTGACCAAGTAATGGTCTCCACCAGAAATGTGATTTTTGACCAAAGAATGTGATCTATGGCATGGAAACATATGTGGGGTGAGGTTTACGAGCCTCTGGTCGATGATCAATGGCCACACAATCCGCATTTTTGTCGAAAATAGCCATGAATGACCATTTTCAATAATAGCGAAGGCTAACACGTACGGATTTTTGACCAAGAAATGGTCTCCGCCAGAAATCCAAGAATGCGATCTATGGCAAGGAAACATATGTGGGGTGAGGTGTACGAGCCTCTGGTCGATGATAAATGGCCACACAACCCCATTTTAGTCGAAAAAAGCCATGAACGACCATTTTCAATAATACCGAAGGCTAACTCCAACGGATTTTTTACAAGGAAATGGTCTCCACCAGAAATCCAAGAATGTGATCTATTGCAAGGAAACATATGTGGGGTGAGGTGTACGAGCCTCTGGTCGATGATAAATGGCCACACAACCCCCATTTTAGTAAAAAATAGCCATGAACGACCATTTACAATAATACCGAAGGCTAACACCAACGGATTTTTGACCAAGAAATGGTCTCCACCAGAAATCCAAGAATGTGATCTATGGCAAGAAAACATATGTGGGGTGAAGTGTACGAGCCTCTGGTCGATGATCAATGGCCACACAACCCCCATTTTTGTCGAAAATAGCCATGAACGACCATTTTCAATGACACTGAAGGCTAATACCTATGGATTTTTGACCAAGAAATGGTCTCCACCATAAATCCAAGAATGTGATCAATGGCAAGGAAACATATGTGTAGTGAGGTGTATGAGCCTCTGGTCGAAGATCAATGGCCACGCAACCCCCATTTTTGTCGAAAATAGCCATGAATGACCATTTTCAATAATACCGAAGGCTAACACATCCATAGGTGTTTGCCTTCGATATTATTGAAAATGGTTGTTGATGCAATTTTCGACAAAAATTGGGGTTGTGTAGCCATTGACCATCGAACAAAGGATCGTACACCTGACCCAACGGATTTTTGACCAAGAAATGGTCTCCACCAGAAATCCAAGAATGTGATCTATGGCAAGAAAACATATGTGGGGTGAAGTGTACGAGCCTCTGGTCGATGATCAATGGCCACACAACCCCCATTTTTGTCGAAAATAGCCATGAACGACCCCAATTTTTTCTTGCCATAGAAACATTCATGTCTATTTTCGACAAAAATGGGGGTCGTGTGGCCATTGATCATCGACTAGAGGCTCGTAAACCTCACCCCGACCATTTCTTCGTCAAAAATCCAAATGTGTTAGCCTTTAGTATTATTGAAAATGGTCGTTCATGGCTATTTTCGACCAAAATGGGTGTTGTGTGGCCATTTATCATCGACCAGAGGCTCGTACACCTCACCCCACATATGTTTCCTTGCAATAGATCACATTCTTGGATTTCTGGTGGAGACCATTTCCTTGTCAAAAATCCGTTGGAGTTAGCCTTCGGTATTATTGAAAATGGTCATTCATGGCTATTTTCAACTAAAATGGGGGTTGTGTGGCCATTTATCATCGACCAGAGGCTCGTACACCTCACCCCACATATGTTTCCTTGCCATAGATCGCATCCTTGGATTTCTTGTGGATACCATTTCTTGGTCAAAAATCCGTACGTGTTAGCCTTCCCAATTATTGAAAATGGTCATTCATGGCTATTTTCAACAAAAATGCGGATTGTGTGGCCATTGATCATCGACCAGAGGCTTGTAAACCTCACCCCACATATGTTTCCTTGCCATAGATCACATTCTTTGATTTCTGGTGGAGACCATTTCTTGGTCAAAAATCCGAATGTGTTAGCCTTCGGTACTATTGAAAACGGTCGTACATGGCTATTTTCGACAAAAATGGGGGTTGTGTGGCCAATGATATTCGACTATAGGCTCATACACCTCACTACACATATGTTTCCTTGCCATAGATCACATTCTTGGATTTATGGTGGTGACCATTTCTTGGTCAAAAATTCGTAGGTGTTAGCCTTCAGTGTCATTGAAAATGGTCGTTCATGGCTAATTTCGACCAAAATGGGGGTTGTGTGGCCATTGATCATCGACCTGAGGCTCCTACACCTCACCCCACATATGTTTCCTTGCCATATATCACATTCTTGGATTTCTGGTGGAGACCATTTCTTGGTCAAAAATCCATAGGTGTTAGCCTTCGGTATTATTGAGAATGGTCGTTCATGGCTATTTTCAACAAAAATGGGGGTTGTGTGGCCATTGATCATCAATGAGATGCTCATACACCTCACCCCATATATGTTTCCTTGCCATAGATCACATTAATGGATTTCTGGTGGAGACCATTTCTTGGTCAAAAATCCTTAGGTCTTAGCCTTCGGTATTATTGAAAATGGTCGTTCATGGCCATTTTCATCAAAAATGGGGGTTGTGTGGCCATGTATCATCGACCAGAGGCTCGTACACCTCACCCGACATATGTTTCCTTGCCATAGATCACATTCTTGGATTTTTGGTGGAGACCATGTCTTGGTAAAAAATTCGTACGTGTTAGCCTTCAGTATTATTGAAAATGGTCGTTCATGGCTATTTTCGACAAAATGGGGGTTGCGTGGCCATTGATCATCGACCAGGGGCTCGTACACCTCACCCCACATATGTTTCCTTGCCATAGATCACATTCTTAGATTTCTGGTGGAGACCATTTCTTGGGCAAAATTCCAAATGTGTTAGCCTTCGGTATTATTGAAAATGGTAATTCATGGCTATTTTCGAGAAAAATGGGGGTTGTGTGGCCATTGATCTTAGACCAGAGGATCATACACCCAACTACACATATGTTTCCTTGCCATAGATCACATTCCTGGATTTATGGTGGAGACCATTTCTTGGTCAAAAATCCGTAGGTGTTAGCCTTCAGTGTCATTAAAAATGGTCGTTGATTGCTATTTTCGACAAAAATGGGGGTTGTGTGGCCATTGATCATCGACCAGAGGCTCGTACACTTCAACCCACATATGTTTTCTTGCCATAGATCACATTCATGGATTTCTGGTGGATACCATTTCTTGGTCAAAAGTCTGTTGGTGTTAGCCTTCGGTATTATTGAAAATGGTCGTTCATGGCTATTTTCGACTAAAATGGGGGTTGTGTGGCCATTTGTCATCGACCAGAGGCTCGTACACCTCACCCCACATATGTTTCCTTGCCATAGATCACATTCTTTGATTTCTGGTGGAGACCATTTCTTGGTCAAAAATCCGTACGTGTTAGCCTTCGGTATTATTGAAAATGGTCATTCATGGTATTTTCGACAAAAATGGGGGTTGTGTGGCCATTGATCATTGACGAGAGGAACGTAAACCTCACCCCACATATGTTTCCTTGCCATATATCACATTCTTTGATTTCTGGTGTAGACCATTTCTTGGTCAAAAATCCGAATGTGTTAGCCTTCGGTACTATTGAAAATGGTCGTTCATGGCTATTTTCGACAAAAATGGGGGTTGTGTGGACATTGATCATCAACCAGAGGCTCGTAAACCTCACCCCACATATGTTTCCTTGCCATAGATCACATTCTTTGATTTCTGGTGGAGACCATTTCTTGGTCAAAAATCCGTACGTGTTAGCCTTCGGTATTATTGAAAATGGTCATTCATGGCTATTTTTGACAAAAATGGGGGTTGTGGCCATTGATCATCGACCAGAGGCTCGTCAACCTCACCCCACATATGTTTCCTTGCCATAGATCTCATTCTTTGATTTCTGGTGGAGACCATTTGTTGGTCAAAAATCCGAATGTGTTAGCCTTCGGTACTATTGAAAATGGTCGTTCATGGCTATTTTTGACAAAAATGGGGGTTGTGTGGCCATTGATATTCGACCAGAGGCTCATACACCTCACTACACATATGTTTCCTGGCCATAGAACACATTCTTGGATTTCTGGTGGAGACCATTTCTTTGTCAAAAATCTGTAGGTGTTAGCCTTCGGTATTATTGAAAACGGTCGTTCATGGCTATTTTCGACAAAAATGGGGGTTCTGTGCCATTGATCATCGACTAGAGGCTCATACACCTCACTCCACATATGTTTCCTTGCCATAGATCACATTCTTGGATTTCTGGTGGAGACCATTTCTTGGTCAAACATCCGTAGGTGTTAGCCTCTAGTATTATTGAAAATGGTCGCTCATGGCTATTTTCATAAAAAATGGGGGTTGTGTGGCCATTTATCATCTACTAGAGGCTCATAAACCTCACCCCACATATGTTTCCTTGCCATAGATCACATTCTTGGATTTCTGGTGGAGACCATTTCTTGGTCAAAAACTCGTACGTGTTAGCCTTCGGTATTATTGAAAATGGTCGTTCATGGCTATTTTTGGCAAAATGGGGGTTGTGTGGCCATTGATCATCGACCAGAGTCTCGTACACCTCACCCCACATATGTTTCCTTGCCATAGATCACATTCTTGGATTTCTGGTGGAGACCATTTCTTGGTCAAAAATTCGTACGTGTTAGCCTTCTGTATTATTGAAAAGGTCGTTCATGGATATTTTCGACAAAATGGGGTTGTGTGGCTATTGATCTTCGACCAGAGGCTCGTACACCTCACCCCACATATGTTTCCTTGCCATAGATCACATTCTTGGATTTCTGGTGGAGACCATTTCTTGGGCAAAAATCCGAATGTGTTAGCCTTCGGTATTATTGAAAATGGTCATTCATGGCTATTTTCGACAAAAATGGGGGTTGTGTGGCCATTGATCTTCGATCAGAGGCTCATACACCCCACTACACATATGTTTCCTTGCCATAGATCACATTCTTGGATTTATGGTGGAGACCATTTCTTGGTCAAAAATCCGTAGGTGTTAGCCGTCAGTGTCATTGAAAATGGTCGTTCATGGCTATTTTCGACAAAAAGGGGGTTGTGTGGCCATTGATCATCAACCAGAGCTTCGTACACTTCACTCCACATATGTTTTCTTGCCATAGATCACATTCTTGAATTTCTGGTGGAGACCATTTCTTGGTCAAAAATCCGTTGGTGTTAGCCTTCGGTATTATTGAAAATGGTCGTTCATGGCATTTTCGACTAAAATGGGGGTTGTGTGGCCATTTATCATCGACCAGAGGCTCGTACACCTCACCCCATATATGTTTCCTTGCCATAGATCACATTCTTGGATTTCTGGTGGAGACCATTTCTTGGTCAAAAATCCATACGTGTTAGCCTTCGGTATTATTAAAAATGGTCATTCATGGTATTTTCGACAAAAATGGGGGTTGTGTGGCCATTAATCATCTACCAGAGGATCGTAAACCTCACCCCACATATGTTTCTTTGCCATAGATCACATTCTTTGATTTCTGGTGGAGACCATTTCTTGGTCAAAAATCCGAATGTGTTAGCCTTCGGTACTATTGAAAATGGTCGTTCATGGCTATTTTCGACAAAAAATGGGGGTTGTGTGGCCATTGATCATCGACCAGAGGCTCGTAAACCTCACCCCACATATGTTTCCTTGCCATAGATCACATTCTTTGATTTCTGGTGGAGACCATTTCTTGGTCAAAAACTCCGAATGTGTTAGCCTTTGGTACTATTGAAAATGGTCGTTTATGGCTATTTTCGACAAAAATGGGGGTTGTGTGGCCATTGATATTCGACTAGAGGCTCATACACCTCACTACACATATGTTTCCTAGCCATAGATCACATTCTTGTATTTATGGTGGAGACCATTTCTTGGTCAAAAATCCATAGGTGTTAGCCTTCTGTGTCATTGAAAATGGTCGTTCATGGCTATTTTCGACAAAAATGGGGGTTGTGTGGCCATTGATCATTGACCAGAGGCTCGTACACCTCACCCCACATATGTTTCCTTGCCATAGATCATATTCTTGGATTTCTGGTGGAGACCATTTCTTGGTCAAAAATCCGTAGGTGTTAGCCTTCGGTATTATTGAAAATGGTTGTTCATGGCTATTTTCGACAAAAAGGGGGGTTGTGTAGCCATTGATCATCGACCTGAGGCTCATACACCTCACCCCACATATGTTTCCTTGCCATAGATCACATTCTTGGATTACTGGTGGAGACCATTTCTTGGTCAAAAATCCGTAGGCGTTAGACTTCGGTATTATTGAAAATGGTCTTTCATGGCTATTTTCATCAAAATTGGGGGTTGTGTGGCCTTTTATCATCGACCAGAGGCTCGTACACCTCACCCTACATATGTTCCTTGCCATAGAACACATTCTTGGATTTCTGGTGGAGACCATTTCTTGGTCAAAAATTCGTACGTGTTAGCCTTCGGTATTATTGAAAATGGTCGTTCATGGCTATTTTCGACAAAATGGGGGATGTGTGGCAATTGATCATCGACTAGAGGCTCGTACAGCTCACCCCACATATGTTTCTGGTGGAGACCATTTCTTGGTCGAAAATCCATACGTGTTAGCCTTCGGTGTTATTGAAAATGGTCGTTGATCACTATTTTCGACAAAAATTGGCGTTGTGTGGCCATTGATCATTGGCCAGAGGCCCATACACCTCACCCCACATATGTTTCCTTCCCATAGATCAGATTTTTGGACTTATGGTGGAGACCATTTCTTGGTCAAAAATCTGTAGGTGTTAGCCTTCAGAGTCATTGAAAATGGTCGTTCATGGCTATTTTCGACAAAAATGGGGGTTGTGTGGCCATTGATCATCGACCAGAGGCTCGTACACCTCACCTCACATATGTTTTCTTGCCATAGATCACATTCTTGGATTTATGGTGGAGACCATTTCTTGGTCAA
The DNA here is from genome assembly GCF_902167145.1 of Zea mays. Classification (NCBI taxonomy): domain Eukaryota; kingdom Viridiplantae; phylum Streptophyta; class Magnoliopsida; order Poales; family Poaceae; genus Zea; species Zea mays. The sequence goes on from NC_050100.1 coordinate 201,106,936, forward strand.
AAATCCGTAGGTGTTAGCCTTCCGTGTCATTGAAAATGGTCGTTCATGGCTATTTTCTACAAAAATGGGGGTTGTGTGGCCATTGATCATCGACCAGAGGCTCGTACACTTTACCCCACATATGTTTTCTTGCCATTGATCACATTCTTGGATTTCTGGTGGAGACCATTTCTTGGTCAAAAATCCGTACGTGTTAGCCTTCGGTATTATTGAAAATGGTCGTTGATCGCTGTTTTAGACAAAAATGGGCGTTGTGTGGCCATTGATCATCGACCAGAGGCCGATACACCTCAACCCACATATGTTTCCTTGCCATAGATCACATTCTTGGATTTATGGTGGAGACCAATTCTTGGTCAAAAATCCGTAGGTGTTAGCCTTCAGTGTCATTGAAAATGGTCGTTCATGGCTATTTTTGACAAAAATGGGGGTTGTGTGGCCATTGATCATCGACCAGAGGCTCGTACACCTCACCCCACATATGTTTCCTTGCCATAGATCACATTTTGGATTTCTGGTGGAGAACATTTCTTGGTCAAAAATCCGTAGGTGTTAGCCTTCGGTATTATTGAAAATGGTCGTTCATGGCTATTTTCGACAAAAATGGGGGTTGTGTGGCCATTGATCATCGACCAGAGGCTCATACACCTCACCCAACGTATGTTTCCTTGCCATAGATCACATTCTTGGATTTCTGCTGGAGACCATTTCTTGGTCAAAAATCCGTAGGTGTTAGCCTTCGGTATTATTGAAAATGGTTGTTCATGGCTATTTTCATCAAAAATAGGGGTTGTGTGGCCATTTATCATCGACCAGAGGCTCGTACACCTCACCTCACTTATGTTTACTTGCCATAGATCACATTCTTGGATTTATGGTGGAGACCATTTCTTGGTCAAAATTCCGTAGGTGTTAGCCTTCCGTGTCATTGAAAATGGTCGTTCATGGCTATTTTCGTCTAAAATGGGGGTTGTGTGGCCATTGATTATCGACCAGAGGCTCGTACACTTTACCCCACATATGTTTTCTTGCCGTTGATCACATTCTTGGATTTCTGGTGGAGACCATTTCTTGGTCATGAATCCGTTGGTGTTAGCCTTCGGTATTATTGAAAATGGTCGTTCATTGCTATTTTCGTCTAAAATGGGGGTCGTGTGGCCATTTATCATCGACCAGAGGCTTGTACACCTCACCCCACATATGTTTCCTTGTCATAGATCACATTCTTGGATTTCTGGTGGAGACCATTTCTTGGTCAAAAATCCGTACATGTTAGCCTTCGGTATTATTGAAAATGGTCATTCATGGCGATTTTCGACAAAAATGGGGGTTGTGTGGCCATTGATCATCGACCAGAGGCTCATAAACCTCACCCCACATATGTTTCCTTGCCATAGATCACATTCTTTGATTTCTGGTGGTGACCATTTCTTGGTCAAAAATCCGAATGTGTTAGCCTTCGGTACTATTGAAAGTGGTCGTTCATGGCTATTTCGACTAAAATAAGTGTTGTGTGGCCATTGATATTCGACCAGAGGCTCATACACCTCACTACACATATGTTTCCTTGCCATAGATCACATTCTTGGATTTATGGTGGAGACCATTTCTTGGTCAAAAATCCGTGAGTGTTAACCTTCAGTGTCATTGAAAATCGTCGTTCATGGCTATTTTCGACAAAAATGGGGGTTGTGTGGCCATTGATCATCGACCAGAGACTCGTACACCTCACCCCACATATGTTTCCTTGCCATAGATCACATTCTTGGATTTCTGGTGGAGACCATTTCTTGGGCAAAAATTTGAATGTGTTAGCCTTCAGTATTATTGAAAATGGTCATTCATGGCTATTTTCGACAAAAATGGGTGTTGTGGCCATTGATCTTCGACCAGAGGCTCATACACCTCACTACACATATGTTTCCTTGCCATAGATCACATTCTTGGATTTATGGTGGAGACCATTTCTTGGTCAAAATTCCGTAGGTGTTAGCCTTCAGTGTCATTGAAAATGGTCGTTCATGGCTATTTTCGACAAAAATGGGGGTTGTGTGGCCATTGATCATCGACCAGAGGCTCGTACACCTCACCCCACATATGTTTCCTTGCCATAGATCACATTCTCGGATTTCTGGTGGAGACCATTTTTTTGGTCAAAAATCCATACGTGTTAGCCTTCGGTATTATTGAAAATGGTCGTTGATCGCTATTTTCGACAAAAATGGGCGTTGTGTGGCCATTGATCATCGGCCAGAGGCCCATACACCTAACCCCACATATGTTTCCTTGCCATAGATCACATTCTTGGATTTATGGTGGAGACCATTTCTTGGTAAAAAATCCGTAGGTGTTAGCCTTCAGTGTCATTGAAAATGGTCGTTCATGGCTATTTTCGACAAAAATGGGGGTTGTGTGGCCATTGATCATCGACCAGAGGCTCATACACCTCACCCCACATATGTTTCCTTGCCATAGATCACATTTTGGATTTCTGGTGGAGAACATTTCTTGGTCAAAAATTCGTAGGTGTTAGCCTTCGGTATTATTGAAAATGGTCGTTCATCGCTATTTTCGACAAAAATGGGGGTTGTGTGGCCATTGATCATCGACCAGAGGCTCATACACCTCACCCCACGTATGTTTCCTTGCCATAGATCACATTCTTGGATTTCTGGTGGAGACCATTTCTTGGTCAAAAATCCGTAGGTGTTAGCCTTCGGTATTATTGAAAATGGTCGTTCATGGCTATTTTCATAAAAAATGGGGGTTGTGTGGCCATTTATTATCGACCAGAGGCTCGTACACTTTACCCCACATATGTTTTCTTGCCATTGATCACATTCTTGGATTTCTGGTGGAGACCATTTCTTGGTCAAGAATCCGTTGGTGTTAGCCTTCGGTATTATTGAAAATGGTCGTTCATGGCTATTTTCGTCTAAAATGGGGGTTGTGTGGCCATTTATCATCGACCAGAGGCTCGTACACCTCACCCCACATATGTTTCCTTGCATAGATCACATTCTCGGATTTCTGGTGGAGACCATTTCTTGGTCAAAAATCCATACGTGTTAGCCTTCTATATTATAGAAAATGGTCGTTGATCGCTATTTTCGACAAAAATGGGCGTTGTGTGGCCATTGATCATCGACCAGAGGCCCATACACCTTACCCCACATATGTTTCCTTGCCATAGATCACATTCTTCGATTTATGGTGGAGACCATTTCTTGGTCAAAAATACGTAGGTGTTAGCCTTCGGTATTATTGAAAATGGTCGTTCATGGCTATTTTCGACAAAAATGGGGGTTATGTGGCCATTGATCTTTGACCAGAGGCTCATACACCTCACTACACATATGTTTCCTTGCCATAGATGACATTCTTGGATTTATGGTGGAGACCATTTCTTGGTCAAAAATCCGTAGGTGTTAGCCTTCAGTGTCATTGAAAATGGTCGTTCATGGATATTTCCGACAAAAATGGGGGTTGTGTGGCCATTGATCATCGACCAGAGGCTCATACGCTTCACCCCACATAGGTTTTCTTGCCATAGATCACATTCTTGGATTTCTGGTGGAGACCATTTCTTAGTCAAAAATCCGTTGGTGTTAGCCTTCGGTATTATTGAAAATGGTCGTTCATGGCTATTTTCGACTAAAATGGGGGTTGTGTGGCCATTTATCATCGACCAGAGGCTCGTACACCTCACCCCACATATGTTTCCTTGCCATAGATCACATTCTTGGATTTCTGGTGGAGACCATTTATTGGTCAAAAATCTGTACGTGTTAGCCTTCAGTATTATTGAAAATGGTCATTCATGGCAATTTTCGACAAAAATGGGGGTTGTGTGGCCATTGATCATCGACCAGAGGCTCGTAAACCTCACCCCACATATGTTTCCTTGCCATAGATCACATTCTTTGATTTCTGGTGGAGACCATTTCTTGGTCAAAAATCTGAATATTTTAGCCTTCGGTACTATTGAAAATGGTTGTTCATGGCTATTTTCGACAAAAATGGGGGTTGTGTGGCCATTGATATTCGACTAGAGGCTCGTACACCTCACCCCACATATGTTTCCTTGCCATATATCACATTCTTGGATTTCTGGTGGAGACCATTTCTTGGTCAAAAATTCGTACGTGTTAGCCTTCGGTATTATTGAAAATGGTCGTTCATGGCTATTTTCGAGAAAATGGGGGTTGTGTGGCCATTGATCATCGACCAGAGGCTCATACACCTCACCCCACATATGTTTCCTTGCCATAGATCACATTCTTGGATTTCTGGTGGAGACCATTTCTTGGTCAAAAATCCGTACGTGTTAGCCTTTGGTATTATTGAAAATGGTCATTCATGGCTATTTTCGACAAAAATGGGGGTTGTGTGGCCATTGATCTTCGACCAGAGGCTCATACACCTCACTACACATATGTTTCCTTGCCATAGATCAAATTCTTGGATTTATGGTGGAGAACATTTCTTGGTCAAAAATCCATAGGTGTTAGCCTTCAGTGTCATTGAAAATGGTCGTTCATGGCTATTTTCGACAAAAATGGGGGTTGTGTGGCCATTGATCATCGACCAGAGGCTCGTCCACTTCACCCCACATATGTTTTCTTGCCATAGATCACATTCTTGGATTTCTGGTGGAGATCATTTCTTAGTCAAAAATCTGTTGGTGTTAGCCTTCGGTATTATTGAAAATGGTCGTTCATGGCTATTTTCGACTGAAATGGGGGTTGTGTGGCCATTTATCATCGACCAGAGGCTCATACACCTCACCCCACAAATGTTTCCTTGCCATAGATCACATTCTGGGATATCTGGTGGAGACCATTTCTTGGTAAAAAATCCGTACGTGTTAGCCTTTGGTATTATTGAAAATGGTCATTCATGGCTATTTTCGACAAAAATGGGGGTTGTGTGGCCATTGATCATCGACCAAAGGCTCGTACACCTCACCCCACATATGTTTTCTTGCCATAGATCACATTCTTTGATTTCTGGTGGAGACCATTTCTTGGTCAAAAATCTGAATGTGTTAGCCTTCGGAACTATTGAAAATGGTCGTTCATGGCTATTTTCGATAAAAATGGGGGTTGTGTGGCCATTGATATTGGACCAGAGGCTCATACACCTCACTACACATATGTTTCCTTGCCATAGATCACATTCTTGGATTTATGGTGGAGACCATTTCTTGGTCAAAAATCCGTAGGTGTTAGCCTTTAGTGTCATTGAAAATGGTCGTTCATGGCTATTTTCGACAAAAAATAGGGTTGTGTGGCCATTGATCGTCGACCAGAGGCTCAAACACCTCACCCCACATATGTTTCCTTGCCGTAGATCACATTCTTGGATTTCTGGTGGAAACCATTTCTTCGTCAAAAATCCGTAGGTGTTAGCCTTCGGTATTATTGAAAATGGTCGTTCATGGCTATTTTCGACAAAAATGGGGGTTGTGTGGCCATTGATCATCGACCAGAGGCTCATACACCTCACCCCACATATGTTTCCTTGCCATAGATCACATTCTTGGAAATCTGGTGGAGACCATTTCTTGGTCAAAAATCCATAGGTGTTAGCCTCTAGTATTATTGAAAATGGTCGCTCATGGCAATTTTCATAAAAAATGGGGGTTGTGTGGCCATTTATCATCGACTAGAGGCTCATAAACCTCACCCCACATATGTTTCCTTGCCATAGATCACATTCTTGGATTTCTGGTGGAGACCATTTCTTGGTCAAAAACTCGTACGTGTTAGCCTTCGGTATTATTGAAAATGGTCGTTCATGGCTATTTTCGACAAAATGGGGGTTGTGTGGCCATTGATCATCGACCAGAGGCTCGTACACCTCACCCCACATATGTTTCCTTGCCATAGATCACATTCTTGGATTTCTGGTGGAGACCATTTCTTGGTCAAAAATCCGTACGTGTTAGCCTTTGGTATTATTGAAAATGGTCATTCATGGCTATTTTCGACAAAAATGGGGGTTGTGTGGCCATTGATCTTCGACCAGAGGCTCATACACCTCACTACACATATGTTTCCTTGCCATAGATCAAATTCTTGGATTTATGGTGGAGAACATTTCTTGGTCAAAAATCCATAGGTGTTAGCCTTCAGTGTCATTGAAAATGGTCGTTCATGGCTATTTTCGACAAAAATGAGGGTTGTGTGGCCATTGATCATCGACCAGAGGCTCGTCCACTTCACCCCACATATGTTTTCTTACCATAGATCACATTCTTGGATTTCTGGTGGAGATCATTTCTTAGTCAAAAATCTGTTGGTGTTAGCCTTCGGTATTATTGAAAATGGTCGTTCATGGCTATTTTCGACTGAAATGGGGGTTGTGTGGCCATTTATCATCGACCAGAGGCTCATACACCTCACCCGACAAATGTTTCCTTGCCATAGATCACATTCTTGGATATCTGGTGGAGACCATTTCTTGGTCAAAAATCCGTACGTGTTAGCCTTTGGTATTATTGAAAATGGTCATTCATGGCTATTTTCGACAAAAATGGGGGTTGTGTGGCCATTGATCATCGACCAAAGGCTCGTACACCTCACCCCACATATGTTTTCTTGCCATAGATCACATTCTTTGATTTCTGGTGGAGACCATTTCTTGGTCAAAAATCCGAATGTGTTAGCCTTCGGAACTATCGAAAATGGTCGTTCATGGCTATTTTCGACAAAAATGGGGGTTGTGTGGCCATTGATATTGGACCAGAGGCTCATACACCTCACTACACATATGTTTCCTTGCCATAGATCACATTCTTGGATTTATGGTGGAGACCATTTCTTGGTCAAAAATCCGTAGGTGTTAGCCTTCAGTGTCATTGAAAATGGTCGTTCATGGCTATTTTCGACAAAAAATAGGGTTGTGTGGCCATTGATCGTCGACCAGAGGCTCAAACACCTCACCCCACATATGTTTCCTTGCCATAGATCACATTCTTGGATTTTTGGTGGAGACCATTTCTTCGTCAAAAATCCGTAGGTGTTAGCCTTCGGTATTATTGAAAATGGTCGTTCATGGCTATTTTCGACAAAAATGGGGGTTGTGTGGCCATTGATCATCGACCAGAGGCTCATACACCTCACCCCACATATGTTTCCTTGCCATAGATCACATTCTTGGAAATCTGGTGGAGACCATTTCTTGGTCAAAAATCCATAGGTGTTAGCCTCTAGTATTATTGAAAATGGTCGCTCATGGCAATTTTCATAAAAAATGGGGGTTGTGTGGCCATTTATCATCGACTAGAGGCTCATAAACCTCACCCCACATATGTTTCCTTGCCATAGATCACATTCCTGGATTTCTGGTGGAGACCATATCTTGGTAAAAAATTCATACGTGTTAGCCTTTAGTATTATTGAAAATGATCGTTCATGGCTATTTTCGACAAAATGGGGGTTGTGTGGCCATTGATCATCGACCAGAGGCTCGTACACCTCACCCCACATATATTTCCTTGCCATAGATCACATTCTTGGATTTCTAGTGGAGACCATTTCTTGGGCAAAAATCCGAATGTGTTAGCCTTCGGTATTATTGAAAATTGTCATTCATGACTATTTTCGACAAAAATGGGGGTTGTGTGGCCATTGATCTTTGACCAGAGGCTCATACATCTCACTACACATATGTTTCCTTGCCATAGATCACATTCTTGGATTTATGGTGGAGACCATTTCTTAGTCAAAAATCCGTTGGTGTTAGCCTTCGGTATTATTGAAAATGGTCGTTCATGGCTATTTTCGACTAAAATGGGGGTTGTGTGGCCATTGATCATCGACCAGAGGCTCGTACACCTCACCCCACATATGTTTCCTTGCCATAGATCACATTCTTGGATTTCTGGTGGAGACCATTTCTTGGGCAAAAATCCGAATGTCCTTTGGTATTTTTGAAAATGGTCATTCATGGCTATTTTCGACAAAAATGGCGGTTGTGTGGCCATTGATCTTCGACCAGAGGCTCATAAACCTCACTACACATATGATTCCTTGCCATAGATCACATTCTTGGATTTATGGTGGAGACCATTTCTTGGTCAAAAATCCGTAGGTGTTAGCCTTCAGTGTCATTGAAAATGGTCGTTCATGGCTATTTTGGACAAAAAATAGGGTTGTGTGGCCATTGATCGTCGACTAGAGGCTCATACACCTCACCCCACATATGTTTCCTTGCTGTAGATCACATTCTTGGATTTCTAGTGGAGACCATTTCTTGGTCAAAAATTCGTAGGTGTTAGCCTTCGGTATTATTGAAAATGATCGTTCATGGCTATTTTCGACAAAAATGGGGGTTGTGTGGCCATTGATCATCGACCAGAGGCTCATACACCTCACCCCACATATGTTTCCTTGCCATAGATCACATTCTTGTATTTCTGGTGGAGACCATTTCTTGGTCAAAAATCCGTAGGTCTTAGCCTCTAGTATTATTGAAAATGGTCGCTCATGGCTATTTTCATAAAAAATGGGGGTTGTGTGGCCATTTATCATTGACTAGAGGCTCATAAACCTCACCCCACATATGTTTCCTTGCCATAGATCACATTCTTGGATTTCTGGTGGAGACCATTTCTTGGTCAAAAACTCGTACGTGTTAGCCTTCGGTATTATTGAAAATGATCGTTCATGGCTATTTTCGGCAAAATGGGGGTTGTGTGGCCATTGATCATCGACCAGAGGCTCGTACACCTCACCCCACATATGTTTCCTTGCCATAGATCACATTCTTGGATTTCTGGTGGTGACCATTTCTTGGGCAAAAATCCGAATGTGTTAGCCTTTGGTATTTTTGAAAATGGTCATTCATGGCTATTTTCGACAAAAATGGGGGTTGTGTGGCCATTGATCTTTGACCAGAGGCTCATACACCTCACTACACATATGTTTCCTTGCCATAGATCACATTCTTGGATTTATGGTGGAGACCATTTCTTGGTCAAAAATCCGTAGGTGTTAGCCTTCAGTGTCATTGAAAATGGTCGTTCATGGCTATTTTCGACAAAAATTAGGGTTGTGTGGCCATTGATCATCGACCAGAGGCTCATACACCTCACCCCACATATGTTTCCTTGCCGTAGATCACATTCTTGGATCTCTGGTGGAGACCTTTTCTTGGTCAAAAATCAGTAGGTGTTAGCCTTCGGTATTATTGAAAATGGTCGTTCATGGCTATTTTCGACAAAAATGGGGGTTGTGTGGCCATTGATCATCGACCAGAGGCTCATACACCTCACCCCACATATGTTTCCTTGCCATAGATCACATTCTTGGATTTCTGGTGGAGACCATTTCTTGGTCAAAAATCCGTAGGTGTTAGCCTCTAGTATTATTGAAAATGGTCGCTCATGGCTATTTTCATAAAAAATGGGGGTTGTGTGGCCATTTATCATCGACTAGAGGTTCATAAACCTCACCCCACATATGTTTCCTTGCCATAGATCACATTCTTGGATTTCTAGTGGAGACCATTTCTTGGTCAAAATTCCGTAGGTGTTAGCCTTCGATATTATAGAAAATGGTCGTTCATGGCTACTTTCGACAAAAATGGGGGTTGTGTGGCAATTGATCATCGACCAAAGGCTCATACACCTCACCCACATGTGTTTCCTTGCCATAGACCACATTCTTGGATTTCTGGTGGTGACCATTTCTTGGTCAAAAATCCGTAGGTGTTAGCCTTCGGTATTATTGAAAATGGTCGTTCATGGCTATTTTTGACTAAAATGGGGGTTGTGTGGCCATTTATCATCGACCAGAGGCTCATACACCTCACCCCACATATGTTTCCTTGCCATAGATCACATTCTTGGATATCTGGTGGAGACCATTTCTTGGTCAAAAATTCGTACGTGTTAGCCTTCGGTATTATTGAAAATGGTCATTCAAGGCTATTTTCGACAAAAATGGGGGTCATGTGGCCATTGATCATCGACCAAAGGCTCGTACACCTCACCCCACATTCTTTGATTTCTGGTGGAGACCATTTCTTGGTCAAAAATCCGAAGGTGTTAGCCTTCAGTGTCATTGAAAATGGTCGTTCATGGCTATTTTCGACAAAAATTAGGGTTGTGTGGCCATTGATCATCGACCAGAGGCTCGTACACCTAAACCCACATATGTTTTCTTGCTGTAGATCACATTCTTGGATTTATGGTGGAGACCATTTTTTGGTCAAAAATCCGTAGTTGTAAGCCTTTCAGTGTCATTGAAAATGGTCGTTCATGGCTATTTTCGACAAAAATTAGGGTTGTGTGGCCATTGATCATCGACCAGAGGCTCGTACACCTCACCCCACATATGTTTCCTTGCCGTAGATCACATTCTTGGGTTTCTGGTGGAGACCATTTCTTGGTCAAAAATCCGTAGGTGTTAGCCTTCGGTATTATTGAAAATGGTCGTTCATGGCTATTTTCGACAAAAATGGGGGTTGTGTGTGGCCATTGATCATCGACCAGAGGCTCATACACCTCACCCCACATATGTTTCCTTGCCATAGATCACATTCTTGGATTTCTGGTGGAGACCATTTCTTAGTCAAAAATCCGTAGGTGTTAGCCTCTAGTATTATTGAAAATGGTCGCTCATGGCTATTTTCATCAAAAATGGGGGTTGTGTGGCCATCTATCATCGACTAGAGGCTCGTAAACCTCACCCCACATATGTTTCCTTGTCATAGATCACATTCTTAGATTTCTGGTGGAGACCATTTCTTGGTCAAAAATTCGTACGTGTTAGCCTTCGGTATTATTGAAAATGGTCGTTGATGGCTATTTTTGGCAAAATGGGGGTTGTGTGGCCATTGATCATCGACCAGAGGCTCGTACACCTCACATATGTTTCCTTGCCATAGATCACATTCTTGGATTTCTGGTGGAGACCATTTCTTGGGAAAGAATCCGAATGTGTTAGCCTTTGGTATTTTTGAAAATGGTCATTCATGGCTATTTTCGACAAAAATGGGGGTTGTGTGGCCATTGATCTTCGACCAGAGGCTCATACACCTCACTACACATATGTTTCCTTGCCATAGATCACATTCTTGGATTTATGGTGGAGACCATTTCTTGGCCAGAAATCCATAGGTGTTAGCCTTTAGTGTCATTGAAAATGGTCGTTCATGGTTATTTTCGACAAAAAATGGGGGTTGTGTGGCCATTGATCATCAACCAGAGGCTCGTACACTTCACCCCACATATGTTTTCTTGCCATATATCACATTCTTGGATTTCTGGAGGAGACCATTTCTTGGTCAAAAATCTGTTGGTGTTAGCCTTCGGTATTGTTGAAAATGGTCGTTCATGGCTATTATCGACTAAAATGGGGGTTGTGTGGCCATTTATCATCGACCGGAGGCTCGTACAATTCACCCCACATATGTTTCCTTGCCATAGATCACATTCTTGGATTTCTGGTGGAGACCATTTCTTGGTCAAAAATCCGTACGTGTTAGCCTTCGGTATTATTGAAAATGGTCATTCATGGCTATTTTCGACACAAATGGGGGTTGTGTGGCCATTGATCTTCGACCAGAGGCTCATACACCTCACTACACATATGTTTCCTTGCCATAGATCACATTCTTGGATTTATGGTGGAGACCATTTCTTGGTCAAAAATCCATAGGTTAGCCTTCAGTGTCATTGAAAATGGTCGTTCATGGCTATTTTCGACAAAAATGGGGGTTGTGTGGCCATTGATCATCGACCAGAGGCTCGTACACTTCACCCCACATATGTTTTCTTGCCATAGATCAGAATCTTGGATTTCTCGTGGAGACCATTTGTTGGTCAAAAATTCATAGGTGTTAGCCTTCAGTGTCATTGAAAATGGTCATTCATGGCTATTTTCGACAAAAATGGGGGTTGTGTCGCCATTGATCATCGACCAGAGGATCGTACACCTCACCCCACATAAGTTTCCTTGCCATATATCACATTCTTGGATTTCTGGTGGAGACCATTTCTTGGTCAAAAATCCGTAGGTGTTAGCCTTCGGTATTATAGAAAATGGTCGTTCATGGCTACTTTCGACAAAAATGGGGGTTGTGTGGCAATTGATCATCGACCAAAGGCTCATACACCTCACCCACATGTGTTTCCTTGCCATAGACCACATTCTTGGATTTCTGGTGGTGACCATTTCTTGGTCAAAAATCCGTAGGTGTTAGCCTTCGGTATTATTGAAAATGGTCATTCATGGCTATTTTCGACAAAAATGGGGGTTGTGTGGCCATTGATCATCGACCAAAGGCTCATACACCTCACCCCACATATGTTTCCTTGCCATAGACCACATTCTTGGATTTCTGGTGGAGACCATTTGTTGGTCAAAAATCCGTTGGTGTTAGCTTTCGGTATTATTGAAAATGGTCGTTCATGGCTATTTTCATCAAAAATGGGGGTTGTGTGTCCATTTATCATCGACCAAAGGCTCGTACACCTCACCCCACATTTGTTTCCTTGCCATAGAGCACACTCTTGGATTTCTGGTGGAGACCATTTCTTGGTCAAAAATTCGTACGTGTTAGCCTTCGGTATTATTGAAAATGGTCGTTCATGGCTATTTTTGACAAAATGGGGGTTGTGTGGCCATTGATCATCGACCAGAGGCTCGTACACCTCACCCACATATGTTTCCTTGCCGCAGATCACATTCTTGGATTTCTGGTGGAGACCATTTCTTGGTCAAAAACCCGTACGTGTTAGCCTTCGGTATTATTGAAAATGGTCGTTCATGGCTATTTTTGACAAAATAGAGGTTATGTGGCATTGATCATCGACCAGAGGCTCATACACCTCACCCCACATATGTTTCCTTGCCATAGATCACATTCTTGGATTTCTGGTGGAGACCATTTCTTGGGAAAGAATCCGAATGTGTTAGCCTTTGGTATTTTTGAAAATGGTCATTCATGGCTATTTTCGACAAAAATGGGGGTTGTGTGGCCATTGATCTTCGACCAGAGGCTCATACACCTCACTACACATATGTTTCCTTGCCATAGATCACATTCTTGGATTTATGGTGGAGACCATTTCTTGGCCAGAAATCCATAGGTGTTAGCCTTTAGTGTCATTGAAAATGGTCATTCATGGTTATTTTCGACAAAAAATGGGGGTTGTGTGGCCATTGATCATCAACCAGAGGCTCGTACACTTCACCCCACATATGTTTTCTTGCCATATATCACATTCTTGGATTTCTGGAGGAGACCATTTCTTGGTCAAAAATCTGTTGGTGTTAGCCTTCGGTATTGTTGAAAATGGTCGTTCATGGCTATTATCGACTAAAATGGGGGTTGTGTGGCCATTTATCATCGACCGGAGGCTCGTACAATTCACCCCACATATGTTTCCTTGCCATAGATCACATTCTTGGATTTCTGGTGGAGACCATTTCTTGGTCAAAAATCCGTACGTGTTAGCCTTCGGTATTATTGAAAATGGTCATTCATGGCTATTTTCGACACAAATGGGGGTTGTGTGGCCATTGATCTTCGACCAGAGGCTCATACACCTCACTACACATATGTTTCCTTGCCATAGATCACATTCTTGGATTTATGGTGGAGACCATTTCTTGGTCAAAAATCCATAGGTTAGCCTTCAGTGTCATTGAAAATGGTCGTTCATGGCTATTTTCGACAAAAATGGGGGTTGTGTGGCCATTGATCATCGACCAGAGGCTCGTACACTTCACCCCACATATGTTTTCTTGCCATAGATCAGAATCTTGGATTTCTCGTGGAGACCATTTGTTGGTCAAAAATTCGTAGGTGTTAGCCTTCAGTGTCATTGAAAATGGTCATTCATGGCTATTTTCGACAAAAATGGGGGTTGTGTCGCCATTGATCATCGACCAGAGGATCGTACACCTCACCCCACATAAGTTTCCTTGCCATATATCACATTCTTGGATTTCTGGTGGAGACCATTTCTTGGTCAAAAATCCGTAGGTGTTAGCCTTCGGTATTATAGAAAATGGTCGTTCATGGCTACTTTCGACAAAAATGGGGGTTGTGTGGCAATTGATCATCGACCAAAGGCTCATACACCTCACCCACATGTGTTTCCTTGCCATAGACCACATTCTTGGATTTCTGGTGGTGACCATTTCTTGGTCAAAAATCCGTAGGTGTTAGCCTTCGGTATTATTGAAAATGGTCATTCATGGCTATTTTCGACAAAAATGGGGGTTGTGTGGCCATTGATCATCGACCAAAGGCTCATACACCTCACCCCACATATGTTTCCTTGCCATAGACCACATTCTTGGATTTCTGGTGGAGACCATTTGTTGGTCAAAAATCCGTAGGTGTTAGCTTTCGGTATTATTGAAAATGGTCGTTCATGGCTATTTTCATCAAAAATGGGGGTTGTGTGTCCATTTATCATCGACCAAAGGCTCGTACACCTCACCCCACATTTGTTTCCTTGCCATAGAGCACACTCTTGGATTTCTGGTGGAGACCATTTCTTGGTCAAAAATTCGTACGTGTTAGCCTTCGGTATTATTGAAAATGGTCGTTCATGGCTATTTTTGACAAAATGGGGGTTGTGTGGCCATTGATCATCGACCAGAGGCTCGTACACCTCACCCACATATGTTTCCTTGCCGCAGATCACATTCTTGGATTTCTGGTGGAGACCATTTCTTGGTCAAAAATCCGTACGTGTTAGCCTTCGGTATTATTGAAAATGGTCGTTCATGGCTATTTTTGACAAAATAGAGGTTATGTGGCATTGATCATCGACCAGAGGCTCATACACCTCATCCCACATATGTTTCTTTGACATAGATCACATTTTTGGATTTCTGGTGGAGACCATTTCTTGGGCAAAAATCTGAATGTGTTAGCCTTCGGTATTATTGAAAATGGTCATTCATGGCTATTTTCGACAAAAATGGGGGTTGTGTGGCCATTTATTTTCAACCAGAGGCTCATACACCTCACTACACATATGTTTTCTTGCCATAGATCACATTCTTGGATCTATGGTGGAGACCAGTTCTTGGTCAAAAATCCATAGGTGTTAGCCTTCAGTGTCATTGAAAATAGTCGTTCATGGCAATTTTCGACAAAAATGGGGGTTGTGTGGCCATTGATAATCGACCAGGGGCTTGTACACCTCACCCCACATATGTTTCCTTGCCATAGATCACATTCTTGGATTTCTGGTGGAGACCATTTCTTGGTCAAAAATCCGTAGGTGTTAGCCTTCGGTATTATTGAAAATGGTCGTTCATGGCTATTTTCGACAAAAATGGGGGTTGTGTGGCCATTTATCATCGACCAGAGGCTCGTACACCTCACCCCACATATGTTTAATTGCCATAGATCACAATCTTGGATTTCTCGTGGAAGCCATTTCTTGGTCAAAAATCCGTACGTGTTAGCCTTCGGTATTATTGTAAATGGTCGTTCATGGCTGTTTTCGACAAAAATGGGGGTTGTGTGGCCATTGATCATCGACCAGAGGCTCGTACACCTCACCCCAATATGTTTCCTTGCCATAGATCATATTCTTGGATTTCTGGTGGAGACGATTTCTTGGTAAAAAATTCGTAGGTGTTAGCCTTCGGTATTATTGAAAATGGTCGTTCATGGCTATTTTCGAGAAAATGGGGGTTGTGTGGCCATTGATCATCGACCAGAGGCTCGTACACCTCACCCACATATGTTTCCTTGCCGTAGATCACATTCTTGGATTTCTGGTGGAGACCATTTCTTCGTAAAAAATCCGTACGTGTTAGCCTTCGGTATTATTGAAAATGGTCGTTCATGGCTATTTTTGACAAAATAGAGGTTCTGTGGCCATTGATCATCGACCAGAGGCTCATACAGCTCACCCCACATATGTTTCCTTGACATAGATCACATTTTTGGATTTCTGGTGGAGACCATTTCTTGGGCAAAAATCTGAATGTGTTAGCCTTCGGTATTATTGAAAATGGTCATTCATGGCTATTTTCGACAAAAATGGGGGTTGTGTGGCCATTTATCTTCAACCAGAGGCTCATACACCTCACTACACATATGTTTTCTTGCCATAGATCACATTCTTGGATCTATGGTGGAGACCAGTTCTTGGTCAAAAATCCATAGGTGTTAGCCTTCAGTGTCATTGAAAATAGTCGTTCATGGCAATTTTCGACAAAAATGGGGGTTGTGTGGCCATTGATAATCGACCAGGGGCTCGTACACCTCACCCCACATATGTTTCCTTGCCATAGATCACATTCTTGGATTTCTGGTGGAGACCATTTCTTGGTCAAAAATCCGTAGGTGTTAGCCTTCGGTATTATTGAAAATGGTCGTTCATGGCTATTTTCGACAAAAATGGGGGTTGTGTGGCCATTTATCATCGACCAGAGGCTCGTACACCTCACCCCACATATGTTTAATTGCCATAGATCACAATCTTGGATTTCTCGTGGAGGCCATTTCTTGGTCAAAAATCCGTACGTGTTAGCCTTCGGTATTATTGAAAATGGTCGTTCATGGCTGTTTTCGACAAAAATGGGGGTTGTGTGGCCATTGATCATCGACCAGAGGCTCGTACACCTCACACCAATATGTTTCCTTTCCATAGATCATATTCTTGGATTTCTGGTGGAGACGATTTCTTGGTAAAAAATCCGTAGGTGTTAGCCTTCGGAATTATTGAAAATGGTCGTTCATGGTTATTTTCGACAAAAATGGGGGTTGTGTGGCCATTGATCATCGATCAGAGGCTCGTACACCTCACCCCACATATGTTTCCTTGCCATAGATCACATTCTTGGATTTCTGGTGGAGATCTTTCTTGGTCAAAAATCCGTAGGTGTTAGCCTTCGGTATTATTGTAAATGGTCGTTCATGGCTATTTTCGACAAAAATGGGGGTTGTGTGGCCATTGATCATCGACCAGAGGCTCATACACCTCACCCCACATATGTTTCCTTGCCATAGATCATATTCTTGGATTTCTGGTGGAGACCATTTCTTGGTCAAAAATCCGTACGTGTTAGCCTTCGGTATTATTGAAAATGGTCATTCATGGCTATTTTCGACACAAATGGGGGTTGTGTGGCCATTGATCTTCGACCAGAGGCTCATACACCTCACTACACATATGTTTCCTTGCCATAGATCACATTCTTGGATTTATGGTGGAGACCATTTGTTGGTCAAAAATCCATAGGTGTTAGCCTTCAGTGTCATTGAAAATGGTCGTTCATGGCTATTTTCGACAAAAATGGGGGTTGTGTGGCCATTGATCATCGACCAGAGGCTCGTACACTTCACCCCACATATGTTTTCTTGCCATAGATCATAATCTTGGATTTCTCGTTGAGACCATTTGTTGGTCAAAAATTCGTAGGTGTTAGCCTTCAGTGTCATTGAAAATGGTCATTCATGGCTATTTTCGACAAAAATGGGGGTTGTGTCGCCATTGATCATCGACCAAAGGCTCGTACACCTCACCCCACATAAGTTTCCTTGCCATAGATCACAT
Source organism: Zea mays (assembly GCF_902167145.1). Taxonomy (NCBI): domain Eukaryota; kingdom Viridiplantae; phylum Streptophyta; class Magnoliopsida; order Poales; family Poaceae; genus Zea; species Zea mays. The sequence continues at coordinate 201,124,481 of NC_050100.1, forward strand.
TCTTGGATTTCTGGTGGAGACCATTTCTTGGTTAAAAATCCGTAGGTGTTAGCCTTCGGTATTATTGAAAATGGTCGTTCATGGTTATTTTCGACAAAAATGGGGGTTGTGTGGCAATTGATCATCGACCAAAGGCTCATACACCTCACCCCACATATGTTTCCTTGCCATAGACCACATTCTTGGATTTCTGGTGGAGACCATTTCTTGCCATACACCTCATGGCTAACACCTATGGATTTCTGACCCAGAAATGGTCTCCACCATAAATCCAAGAATGTGATCTATGACAAGGAAACATATGTGTAGTGAGGTGTATGATCCTCTGGTCGAAGATCAATGGCCACACAACCCCCATTTTTGTTGAAAATAGCCATGAATGACCATTTTCAAAAATACCAAAGGCTAACACATTCGGATTTTTTCCCAAGAAATGGTCTCCACCTGAAATCCAAGAATGTGATCTATGGCAAGGAAACATATGTGGGGTGAGGTGTACGAGCCTCTGGTCGATGATCAATGGTCACACAACCCCATTTTGCCAAAAATAGCCATCAACGTCCATTTTCAATAATACCGAAGGCTAACACGTACGAATTTTTGACCAAAAAATGGTCTCCACCAGAAATCCAAGAATGTGATCTATGGCAAGGAAACATATGTGGGGTGAGGTTTACGAGCCTCTAGTCGATGATAGATGGCCACACAACCCCCATTTTTGATGAAAATAGCCATGAGCGACCATTTTCTATAATACTAGAGGCTAACACCTACGGATTTTTTACTAAGAAATGGCCTCCACCAGAAATCCAAGAATGTGATCTATGGCAAGGAAACATATGTGGGGTGAGGTGTATGAGCCTCTGGTCGATGATCAATGGCCACACAACCCCCATTTTTTGTCGAAAATAGCCTTGAACGACCATTTTCAATAATACCGAAGACTAACACCTACGGATTTTTGACCAAGAAATGGTCTCCACCAGAAATCCAAGAATGTGATCTATGGCAAGGAAACATATGTGAGGTGAGGTGTACGAGCCTCTGGTCGATGATCAATGGCCACACAACCCTATTTTTTGTCGAAAATAGCCATGAAAGACCATTTTCAATGACACTGAAGGCTAACACCTACGGATTTTTGACCAAGAAATGGTCTCCACCAGAAATAAAAGAATGTGGGGTGAAGTGTACGAGCCTTTGGTCGATGATCAATTGCCACATGACCCCCATTTTTGTCGAAAATAGCCATGAATGACCATTTTCAATAATACCGAAGGCTAACACGTACGGATTTTTGACCAAGAAATGGTCTCCACCAGATATCCAAGAATGTGATCTATGGCAAGGAAACATATGTGGGGTGAGGTGTATGAGCCTCTGGTCGATGATAAATGGCCACACAACCCCCATTTTAGTCGAAAATAGCCATGAACGACCATTTTCAATAATACCGAAGGCTAACACCAACAGATTTTTGGACAAGAAATGGTCTCCACCAGAAATCCAAGAATGTGATCTATGGCAAGAAAACATATGTGGGGTGAAGTGTACGAGCCTCTGGTCGATGATCAATGGCCACACAACCCCCATTTTTGTCGAAAATAGCCATGAACGACCATTTTCAATGACACTGAAGGCTAACACCTATGGATTTTTGACCAAGAAATGGTCTCCACCATAAATCCAAGAATTTTATCTATGGCAAGGAAACATATGGGTAGTGAGGTCTATGAGCCTCTGGTCAAAGATCAATGGCCACACAACCCCCATTTGTGTCGAAAATAGCCGTGAATGACCATTTTCAAGAATACCGAAGGCTAACACATTCGGATTTTTGCCCAAGAAATGGTCTCCACTAGAAATCCAAGAATGTGATCTATGGCAAGGAAACATATGTGGGGTGAGGTGTACAAGCCTCTGGTCGATGATCAATGGCCACACAACCCCCATTTTGTCGAAAATAGCCATGAACGACCATTTTCAATAATACCGAAGGCTAACACGTACGAATTTTCGACCAAGAAATGGTCTCCACCAGAAATCCAAGAATGTGATCTATGGCAAGGAAACATATGTGGGGTGAGGTGTACGAGCCTCTGGTCGTTGATAAATGGCCACACAACCCCCATTTTTGATAAAAATAGCCATGAACGACCATTTTCAATAATACTAGAGGCTAACACCTACAGATTTTTTACCAAGAAATGGTCTCCACCAGAAATCTAAGAATGTGATCTACGGCAAGGAAACATATGTGGGGTGAGGTGTATGAGCCTCTGGTTGATGATCATTGGCCACACAACCCCATTTTTGTCGAAAATAGCCATGAACGACCATTTTCAATAATACCGAAGGCTAACACCTATGGATTTTTGACCAAGAAATGGTCTCCACTAGAAATCCAAGAATATGATTTATGGCAAGGAAACATATGTGGGGTGAGGTGTACGAGCCTCTGGTCGATGATCAATGGCCACACAACCCCTATTTTTGTCGAAAATAGCCATGAACAACCATTTTCAATGACACTTAAGGCTAACACCTACGGATTTTTGACCAAGAAATGGTCTCCACCATAAATCCAAGAATGTGATCTATGGCAAGGAAACATATGTGTAGTGAGGTCTATGAGCCTCTGGTCGAATATCAATGGCCACACAACCCCCATTTTTGTCGAAAATAGCCATGAACAACCATTTTCAATAGTACCGAAGGCTAACACATTCGGATTTTTGACCAAAAAATGGTCTCCACCAGAAATCAAACAATGTGATCAATGGCAAGGAAACATATGTGGGGTGAGGCTTACGAGCCTCTAGTTGATGATCATTGGCCACACAACCCCCATTTTTGTCAAAAATAGCCATGAATGACCATTTTCAATAATACCGAAGGCTAACATGTATGGATTTTTGACCAAGAAATGGTCTCCACCAGAAATCCAAGAATGTGATCTATGGCAAGGAAACATATGTGGGGTGAGGTGTATGAGCCTCTGGTCGATGATAAATGGCCACACAACCCCCATTTTAGTCGAAAATAGCCATGAACGACCATTTTCAATAATACCGAAGGCTAACACCAACAGATTTTTGACCAAGAAATGGTCTCCACCAGAAATCCTATAATGTGATCTCTGGCAAGAAAACATATGTGGGGTGAAGTGTACGAGCCTCTGGTCGATGATCAATGGCCACACAAACCCCATTTTTGTCGAAAATAGCCATGAACGACCATTTTCAATGACACTGAAGGCTAACACCTACGGATTTTTGACCAAGAAATGGTCTCCACAATAAATCCAAGAATGTGATCTATGGCAAGGAAACATATGTGTAGTGAGGTGTATGAGCCTTTGGTCGAATATCAATGGCCACACAACCCCCATTTTTGTCAAAAATAGCCATGAACGACCATTTTCAATAGTACCGAAGGCTAAAACATTCAGATTTTTGACCAAGAAATGGTCTCCACCAGGAATCAAAGAATGTGATCTATGGCAAGGAAACATATATGGGGTGAGGTTTACGAGCCTCTGGTCGATGATCAATGGCCACACAACCCCCATTTTTGTCGAAAATAGCCATGAATGACCATTTTCAATAATACTAAAGGCTAACACGTACAGATTTTTGACCAATAAATGGTCTCCACCGGAAATCCAAGAATGTGATCTATGGCAAGGAAACATATGTGGGGTGAGGTGTACGAGCCTCTGGTTGATGATCATTGGCCACATAACCCCCATTTTTGTCGAAATTAGCCATGAATGACCATATTCAATAATACCGAAGGCTAACACGTACAGATTTTTGACCAAGAAATGGTCTCCACCAGAAATCCAAGAATGTGATCATGGCAAGGAAACATATGTGGGGTGAATTGCACGAGCCTCTGGTCGATGATAAATGGCCACACAACCCCCATTTTAGTTGAAAATAGCCATGAACGACCATTTTCAATAATACCGAAGGCTAACACCAACAGATTTTTGACCAAGGAATGGCTCCTCCAGAAATCCAAGAATGTGATCTATGGCAAGAAAACATATGTGTAGTGAGGTGTATGAGCCCCTGGTTGAAGATAAATGGCCACACAACCCCCATTTTTGTCGAAAATAGCCATGAATGACCATTTTCAATAATACCGAAGGCTAACACATTCGGATTTTTGCCCAAGAAATGGTCTCCACCAGAAATCCAAAAATGTGATCTATGTCAAGGAAACATATGTGGGGTGAGGTGTATGAGCCTCTGGTCGATGATCAATGGCCATAGAACCTCTGTTTTGTTAAAAATAGCCATGAACGACCATTTTCAATAATGCCGAAGGCTAACACGTACGGATTTTTGACCAAGAAATGGTCTCCACCAGAAATCGAAGAATGTGAACTATGGCAAGGAAACATATGTGGGTGAGGTGTACAAGCCTCTGGTCGATGATCAATGGCCACACAACCCCCATTTTGTCGAAAATAGCCATGAACGACCATTTTCAATAATACCGAAGGCTAACACGTACGAATTTTTGACCAAGAAATGGTCTCCACCAGAAATCCAAGAGTGTGCTCTATGGCAAGGAAACATATGTGGGGTGAGGTGTACGAGCCTCTGGTCGATGATAAATGGCCACACAACCCCCATTTTTGATGAAAATAGCCATGAACGACCATTTTCAATAATACCGAAAGCTAACACCTACTAATTTTTGACCAACAAATGGTCTCCACCAGAAATCCAAGAATGTGGTCTATGGCAAGGAAACATATGTGGGGTGAGGTGTATGAGCCTTTGGTCGATGATCAATGGCCACACAACACCCATTTTTGTCGAAAATAGCCATGAACGACCATTTTCAATAATACCGAAGGCTAACACCTACGGATTTTTGACCAAGAAATGGTCACCACCAGAAATCCAAGAATGTGGTCTATGGCAAGGAAACACATGTGGGGTGAGGTGTATGAGCCTTTGGTCGATGATCAATTGCCACACAACCCCCATTTTTGTCGAAAATAGCCATGAACGACGATTTTCAATAATACCGAAGGCTAATACCTACGCATTTTTGACCAAGAAATGGTCTCCACCAGAAATCCAAGAATGTGATATATGGCAAGGAAACTTATGTCGGGTGAGGTGTACGATCCTTTGGTCGATGATCAATGGCGACACAACCCCCATTTTTGTCGAAAATAGCTATGAATGACCATTTTCAATGACACTGAAGGCTAACACCTACGAATTTTTGACCAACAAATGGTCTCCACGAGAAATCCAAAATTCTGATCTATGGCAAGAAAACATATGTGGGGTGAAGTGTACGTGCCTCTGGTCGATGATCAATGGCCACACAACCCCCATTTTTGTCGAAAATAGCCATGAACGACCATTTTCAATGACACTGAAGGCTAACACCTATGGATTTTTGACCAAGAAATGGTCTCCACCATAAATCCAAGAATGTGATCTTTGGCAAGGAAACATAAGTGTAGTGAGGTGTATGAGTCTCTTGTTGAAGATCAATGGCCACATAACCCCCATTTTTGTCGAAAATAGCCATGAATGACCATTTTCAATAATACCGAAGGCTAACACGTACGGATTTTTGACCAAGAAATGGTCTCCACCAGAAATCCAAGAATGTGATCTATGGCAAGGAAACATATGTGGGGTGAATTGTACGAGCCTCTGGTCGATAATAAATGGCCACACAACCCCCATTTTAGTCGAAAATAGCCATGAACGACCATTTTCAATAATACCGAAGGCTAACACCAACAGATTTTTGACCAAGAAATGGTCTCCTCCAGAAATCCAAGAATGTGTTCTATGGCAAGAAAACATATGTGGGGTGAAGTGTACGAGCCTCTGGTTGATGATCAATGGCCACACAACCCCCATTTTTGTCGAAAATAGCCATGAACGACCATTTTCAATGACACTAAAGGCTAACACCTATGGATTTCTGACCCAGAAATGGTCTCCACCATAAATCCAAGAATGTGATCTATGACAAGGAAACATATGTGTAGTGAGGTGTATGATCCTCTGGTCGAAGATCAATGGCCACACAACCCCCATTTTTGTTGAAAATAGCCATGAATGACCATTTTCAAAAATACCAAACGCTAACACATTCGGATTTTTTCCCAAGAAATGGTCTCCACCTGAAACCCAAGAATGTGATCTATGGCAAGGAAACATATGTGGGGTGAGGTTTATGAGCCTCTAGTCTATGATAGATGGCCACACAACCAACATTTTTGATGAAAATAGCCATGAGCGACCATTTTCTATAATACTAGAGGCTAACACCTATAGATTTTTTACTAAGAAATGGCCTCCACCAGAAATCCAAGAATGTGATCTATGGCAAGGAAACATATGTGGGGTGAGGTGTATGAGCCTCTGGTCGATGATCAATGGCCACACAACCCCCATTTTTGTCGAAAATAGCCATGAACGACCATTTTCAATAATACCGAAGACTAACACCTACGGATTTTTGACCAAGAAATGGTCTCCACCAGAAATCCAAGAATGTGATCTATGGCAAGGAAACATATGTGAGGTGAGGTGTACGAGCCTCTGGTCGATGATCAATGGCCACACAACCCTTTTTTTTGTCGAAAATAGCCATGAACGACCATTTTCAATGATACTGAAGGCTAACACCTACGGATTTTTGACCATGAAATGGTCACCACCAGAAATAAAAGAATGTGGGGTGAGGTGTACGAGCCTTTGGTCGATGATCAATTGCCACATGACCCCCATTTTTGTCGAAAATAGCCATGAATGACCATTTTCAATAATACCGAAGGCTAACACGTACGGATTTTTGACCAAGAAATGGTCTCCACCAGATATCCAAGAATGTGATCTATGGCAAGGAAACATATGTGGGGTGAGGTGTATGAGCCTCTGGTCGAAGATAAATGGCCACACAACCCCCATTTTAGTCGAAAATAGCCATGAACGACCATTTTCAATAATACCGAAGGCTAACACCAACAGATTTTTGAACAAGAAATGGTCTCCACCAGAAATCCAAGAATGTGATCTATGGCAAGAAAACATATGTGGGGTGAAGTGTACGAGCCTCTGGTCGATGATCAATGGCCACACAACCCCCATTTTTGTCGAAAATAGCCATGAACGACCATTTTCAATGACACTAAAGGCTAACACCTATGGATTTTTGACCAAGAAATGGTCTCCACCATAAATCCAAGAATTTGATCTATGGCAAGGAAACATATGTGTAGTGAGGTGTATGAGCCTCTGGTCGAAGATCAATGGCCACACAACCCCCATTTTTGTCGAAAATAGCCGTGAATGACCATTTTCAAGAATACCGAAGGCTAACACGTACGAATTTTTGATCAAGAAATGGTCTCCACCAGAAATCCAAGAATGTGATCTATGGCAAGGAAACATATGTGGGGTGAGGTGTACGAGCCTCTGGTCGTTGATAAATGGCCACACAACCCCCATTTTTGATGAAAATAGCCATGAACGACCATTTTCAATAATACTAGAGGCTAACACCTACGGATTTTTTACCAAGAAATGGTCTCCACCAGAAATCTAAGAATGTGATCTACGGCAAGGAAACATATGTGGGGTGAGGTGTATGAGCCTCTGGTCGATGATCATTGGCCACACAACCCAATTTTTGTCGAAAATAGCCATGAACGACCATTTTCAATAATACCGAAGGCTAACACCTACGGAATTTTGACCAAGAAATGGTCTCCACTAGAAATCCAAGAATATGATCTATGGCAAGGAAACATATGTGGGGTGAGGTGTACGAGCCTCTGGTCGATGATCAATGGCCACACAACCCCTATTTTTGTCGAAAATAGCCATGAACAACCATTTTCAATGACACTTAAGGCTAACACCTACGGATTTTTGACCAAGAAATGGTCTCCACCATAAATCCAAGAATGTGATCTATGGCAAGAAAACATATGTGTAGTGAGGTCTATGAGCCTCTTGTCGAATATCAATGGCCACACAACCCCCATTTTTGTCGAAAATAGCCATGAACGACCATTTTCAATAGTACCGAAGGCTAACACATTCGGATTTTGACCAAAAAATGGTCTCCACCAGAAATCAAAGAATGTGATCTATGGCAAGGAAACATATGTGGGGTGAGGCTTACGAGCCTCTGGTTGATGATCATTGGCCACACAACCCCCATTTTTGTCAAAAATAGCCATGAATGACCATTTTCAATAATACTAAAGGCTAACACGTACAGATTTTTGACCAATAAATGGTCTCCACCGGAAATCCAAGAATGTGATCTATGGCAAGGAAACATATGTGGGGTGAGGTGTACGAGCCTCTTGTTGATGATCATTGGCCACATAACCCCCATTTTTGTCGAAAATAGCCATGAATGACCATATTCAATAATACCGAAGGCTAACACGTACGGATTTTTGACCAAGAAATGGTCTCCACCAGAAATCCAAGAATGTGATCATGGCAAGGAAACATATGTGGGGTGAATTGCACGAGCCTCTGGTCGATGATAAATGGCCACACAACCCCCATTTTAGTTGAAAATAGCCATGAACGACCATTTTCAATAATACCGAAGGCTAACACCAACAGATTTTTGACCAAGGAATGGCTCCTCCAGAAATCCAAGAATGTGATCTATGGAAAGAAAACATATGTGGGGTGAAGTGTACGAGCCTCTGGTCGATGATCAATAGCCACACAACCCCCATTTTTGTCAAAAATAGCCATGAACGACCATTTTCAATGACACTAAAGGCTAACACCTATGGATTTCTGACCAAGAAATGGTCTCCACCATAAATCCAAGAATGTGATCTATGGCAAGGAAACATATGTGTAGTGAGGTGTATGAGCCTCTGGTCAAAGATCAATGGCCACACAACCCCCATTTTTGTCGAAAATAGCCATGAATGACCATTTTCAAAAATACCAAAGGCTAACACATTCGGATTTTTGCCCAAGAAATGGTCTCCACCAGAAATCCAAGAATGTGATCTATTGCAAGGAAACATATGTGGGGTGAGGTGTACGGGCCTCTGGTCGATGATCAATGGCCACACAACCCCCATTTTGCCGAAAATAGCCATGAACGACCATTTTCAATAATACCGAAGGCTAACACGTACGAGTTTTTGACCAAGAAATGGTCTCCACCACAAATCCAAGATAGTGATCTATGGCAAGGAAACATATGTGGGGTGAGGTTTATGAGCCTCTAGTCGATGATAAATGGCCACACAACCCCCATTTTTTATGAAAATAGCCATGAGCGACCATTTTCAATAATACTAGAGGCTAAGGAAACATATGTGGGGTGAGGTGTAAGAGCCTCTGGTCGATGATCAATGGCCACACAACCCCCATTTTTGTCGAAAATAGCCATGAACGACCATTTTCAATAATACACTACACCAAAATACTAAACTTCCTAGAGCCTAAACCCTAGGAAGTTAGGCCTAAACTCTAGGAAGTTAGCTAAACTCTCGGAAGTTAATCCCTCCCGTCGGAAGTTTGGCTCTCGGATTTTTTTTGTCGGAAGTTAGCTTAACTTCCTAGAGCCCTCTAGGAAGTTAGCTAACTTCCTACAGCCAGAAAATCCCCTCGGAAGTTAGTAGATTCTCGGAAGTTAGTAGCTTCACTGGCACCACAAGGAGCCGCTGCAGCGACACGACGACTACGCGTGCATCTGGATCTGCAGTGTCCAGATGGATTGACATTTGGTAGTACAGGACAGTACCGATGCAGGCGCAGTAGGACGAAATGGCGAGCAACTAGCGGAGAGCTGCTGCAGATTGCATTCAATGAATTTGCTTGCTACCGAGGGGGCGACCTCTCACAGTTACGTAGTATTGATCATCCAGAAGCCAAAAGGGGAGGAAATAAATGGCAAAAGAGAAGTAATCGTACTATTGAGCCACAACGATGCGTGCTACTGATGCTAACCTCTATTCAAACAACCACTAAGCTAGCTCGGTATCAAATCAAAACAGCACGAAATGACGAGCTACCTAGCTAGCTCTGCCTCATCATTTGATGAATCAACTTGGATTAAAAAACAGAAACTTTCCGGGAGCAAATCGGGGGTCTTGTATGAAACACGCGCACGGTTCTTGAATCGCGCACCAGGGACTGCACCAGAGATTAACAAGTGACTGGAGCAAATTAACTAATGGATGCGAAGTACGCTTGGGTAGAATAAACAAAGAGCCAGGATCCCGAGGAGGGAGCAAGCAGCCAAGCACCCGGACCGAACGCAGTACAGGAAGGAGATGGCGTCTGGCAGGGCGCCGAGAGGAGAGGGAGGGAAATGTCGTACGTATGTGTGGGTTGGCCGTAGAAGCAGGTTGCGAGGGAGTCGAGGCCACGGTGGATTGGAACCACGAGATCTGGTGGAACGGGCGTCCGTGGTCGGCGCGTCAGGGGCCGGGGGTGGCCGCGGCGGGGGCAGGCGGCGGTTGCGGCTGGCGGCTCCAAGAGACAGAGAGAGACGGGTTGAGGAAGGCGAGAGAGAAGATAAGGTTGAGGAGAGATTTAAAATAAAAAACATAACTTACTAGAGTAAAGTCGTAGGAAGTTACGTAACTTCCTAGAGTTTGTACATTTACTTTAGGAAGTTAAGTAACTTCCTAGAGGAGGCCGTAGGAAGTTATCTGGGCAGCTAACTTCCTAGAGCCAGCCGTAGGAAGTTAGCTTTTCGTTTGACTGGTCAACAACTGAAACCTAACTTCCTAGAGGAGGCCGTAGAAAGTTAGCTGGGCAGCTAACTTCCTAGAGCCAGCCGTAGGAAGTTAGCTTTTCGTTTGACTAGTCAACAGCTGAAACCTAACTTGCTAGAGGAGGTCGTAGGAAGTTATGTAACTTCCTACGGTTTTTTTACTTCCGACAGCTTTTATAAAATACCGTAGGAAGTTATGTTTATTTCCTAGAGCTACCAGTTGCCTCTCGGAAGTTATTTATTTCCTACGGTTTGTTATAAAAGCTGTAGGAAGTTAAAAAACCGTAGGAAGTGTATGATTTTGGTGTAGTGATACCGAAGGCTAACACCTACGGATTTTTGACCAAGAAATGTTCTCCACCATAAATCCAAGAATGTGATCTATGGCAAGGAAACATATGTGTAGTGAGGTGTATGAGCCTCTGGTCCAATATCAATGGCCACACAACCCCCATTTTTGTCGAAAATAGCCATGAACGACCATTTTCAATAGTTCCGAAGGCTAACACATTCGGATTTTTGACCAAGAAATGGTCTCCACCAGAAATCAAAGAATGTGATCTATGGCAAGGAAACATATGTGGGGTGAGGTGTATGAGCCTTTGGTCGATGATCAATGGCCACACAACCCCCATTTTTGTCGAAAATAACCATGAAAAGGTTGTGTGGCCATTGATAATCGACCAGGGGCTCGTACACCTCACCCCACATATGTTTCCTTGCCATAGATCACATTCTTGGATTTCTGGTGGAGACCATTTCTTGGTCAAAAATCTGTAGGTGTTAGCCTTCGGTATTATTGAAAATGGTCGTTCATGGCTATTTTCGACAAAAATGGGGGTTGTGTGGCCATTTATCATCGACCAGAGGCTCGTACACCTCACCCCACATATGTTTAATTGCCATAGATCACAATCTTGGATTTCTCGTGGAAGCCATTTCTTGGTCAAAAATCCGTACGTGTTAGCCTTCGGTATTATTGTAAATGGTCGTTCATGGCTGTTTTCGACAAAAATGGGGGTTGTGTGGCCATTGATCATCGACCAGAGGCTCGTACACCTCACCCCAATATGTTTCCTTGCCATAGATCATATTCTTGGATTTCTGGTGGAGACGATTTCTTGGTAAAAAATTCGTAGGTGTTAGCCTTCGGTATTATTGAAAATGGTCGTTCATGGCTATTTTCGACAAAATGGGGGTTGTGTGGCCATTGATCATCGACCAGAGGCTCGTACACCTCACCCACATATGTTTCCTTGCCGTAGATCACATTCTTGGATTTCTGGTGGAGACCATTTCTTGGTCAAAAATCCGTACGTGTTAGCCTTCGGTATTATTGAAAATGGTCGTTCATGGCTATTTTTGACAAAATAGAGGTTCTGTGGCCATTGATCATCGACCAGAGGCTCATACACCTCACCCCACATATGTTTCCTTGACATAGATCACATTTTTGGATTTCTGGTGGAGACCATTTCTTGGGCAAAAATCTGAATGTGTTAGCCTTCGGTATTATTGAAAATGGTCATTCATGGCTATTTTCGACAAAAATGGGGGTTGTGTGGCCATTTATCTTCAACCAGAGGCTCATACACCTCACTACACATATGTTTTCTTGCCATAGATCACATTCTTGGATCTATGGTGGAGACCAGTTCTTGGTCAAAAATCCAAAGGTGTTAGCCTTCAGTGTCATTGAAAATAGTCGTTCATGGCAATTTTCGACAAAAATGGGGGTTGTGTGGCCATTGATAATCGACCAGGGGCTCGTACACCTCACCCCACATATGTTTCCTTGCCATAGATCACATTCTTGGATTTCTGGTGGAGACCATTTCTTGGTCAAAAATCCGTAGGTGTTAGCCTTCGGTATTATTGAAAATGGTCGTTCATGGCTATTTTCGACAAAAATGGGGGTTGTGTGGCCATTTATCATCGACCAGAGGCTCGTACACCTCACCCCACATATGTTTAATTGCCATAGATCACAATCTTGGATTTCTCGTGGAGGCCATTTCTTGGTCAAAAATCCGTACGTGTTAGCCTTCGGTATTATTGAAAATGGTCGTTCATGGCTGTTTTCGACAAAAATGGGGGTTGTGTGGCCATTGATCATCGACCAGAGGCTCGTACACCTCACCCCAATATGTTTCCTTTCCATAGATCATATTCTTGGATTTCTGGTGGAGACGATTTCTTGGTAAAAAATCCGTAGGTGTTAGCCTTCGGAATTATTGAAAATGGTCGTTCATGGCTATTTTCGACAAAAATGGGGGTTGTGTGGCCATTGATCATCGATCAGAGGCTCGTACACCTCACCCCACATATGTTTCCTTGCCATAGATCACATTCTTGGAATACTGGTGGAGATCTTTCTTGGTCAAAAATCCGTAGGTGTTAGCCTTCGGTATTATTGTAAATGGTCGTTCATGGCTATTTTCGACAAAAATGGGGGTTGTGTGGCCATTGATCATTGACCAGAGGCTCATACACCTCACCCCACATATGTTTCCTTGCCATAGATCATATTCTTGGATTTCTGGAGGAGACCATTTCTTGGTCAAAAATCCGTACGTGTTAGCCTTCGGTATTATTGAAAATGGTCATTCATGGCTATTTTCGACACAAATGGGGGTTGTGTGGCCATTGATCTTCGACCAGAGGCTCATACACCTCACTACACATATGTTTCCTTGCCATAGATCACATTCTTGGATTTATGGTGGAGACCATTTGTTGGTAAAAAATCCATAGGTGTTAGCCTTCAGTGTCATTGAAAATGGTCGTTCATGGCTATTTTCGACAAAAATGGGGGTTGTGTGGCCATTGATCATCGACTAGAGGCTCGTACACTTCACCCCACATATGTTTTCTTGCCATAGATCATAATCTTGGATTTCTCGTTGAGACCATTTGTTGCTCAAAAATTCGTAGGTGTTAGCCTTCAGTGTCATTGAAAATGGTCATTCATGGCTATTTTCGACAAAAATGGGGGTTGTGTCGCCATTGATCATCGACCAAAGGCTCGTACACCTCACCCCACATAAGTTTCCTTGCCATAGATCACATTCTTGGATTTCTGGTGGAGACCATTTCTTGGTTAAAAATCCGTAGGTGTTAGCCTTCGGTATTATTGAAAATGGTCGTTCATGGCTATTTTCGACAAAAATGGGGGTTGTGTGGCAATTGATCATCGACCAAAGGCTCATACACCTCACCCCACATATGTTTCCTTGCCATAGACCACATTCTTGGATTTCTGGTGGAGACCATTTCTTGGTCAAAAATCCATAGGTGTTAGCCTTCAGTGTCATTGAAAATCGTCGTTCATGGCTATTTTCGACAAAAATGGGGGTTGTGTGGCCATTGATCATCGACCAGAGGCTCGTACACTTCACCCCACATATGTTTTCTTGCTATAGATCACAGTCTTGGATTTCTGGTGGAAACCATTTCTTGGTAAAAAATCTGTTGGTGCTAGCCTTCGGTATTATTGAAAATGGTCGTTCATGGCTATTTTCGACTAAAATGGGGGTTGTGTGGCCATTTATCATCGACCAGAGGCTCGTACACCTCACCCCACATATGTTTACTTGCCATAGATCACATTCTTGGATTTCTGGGGAGACCATTTTTTGGTTAAAAATCCGTACGTGTTAGCCTTTGGTATTATTGAAAATGGTCATTTATGGCTATTTTCGACAAAAATGGGGGTTGTGTGGCCATTGATTATCGACCCGAGGCTCGTACACCTCACCCCACATATGTTTCCTTGCCATAGATCACATTCTTGGATTTCTGGTGGTGACCATTTCTTGGTCAAAAATCCGTAGGTGTTAGCCTTCGGTATTATTGAAAATGGTCGTTCATAACTATTTTCGACAAAAATGGGGGTTGTGTGGCCATTGATCATCGACCAAAGGCTCATACACCTCACCCGACATATGTTTCCTTGCCATAGACCACATTCTTGGATTTCTGGTGGAGACCATTTGTTATTCAAAAATCCGTAGGTGTTAGCCTTCGGTATTATTGAAAATGGTCGTTCATGGCTATTTTCATCAAAAATGGGGGTTGTGTGGCCATTTATCATCAACCAGAGGCTCGTACACCTCACCCAACATATGTTTCCTTGCCATAGATCACATTCTTGGATTTCTAGTGGAGAGCATTTCTTGGTCAAAAATTCGTACGTGTTAGCCTTCGGTATTATTGAAAAATGGTCGTGGTCGTTCATGGTTATTTTCGACAAAATGGGAGTTGTGTAACCATTGATCATCGACCAGAGGCTCATACACCTCACCCACATATGTTTCCTTGTCGTAGATCACATTCTTGGATTTCTGGTGGAGACCATTTCTTGGTCAAAAATCCGTACGTGTTAGCCTTCGGTATTATTGAAAATGGTCGTTCATGGCTATTTTTGACAAAATAGAGGTTCTGTGGCCATTGATCATCGACCAGAGGCTCATACACCTCACCCACATATGTTTCCTTGCCATAGATCACATTCTTGGATTTCTGGTGGAGACCATTTCTTGGGCAAAAATCCGAATGTGTTAGCCTTCGGTATTATTGAAAATGGTTATTCATGGCTATTTTCGACAAAAATGGGGGTTGTGTGGCCATTTATCTTCAACCAGAGGCTCATACACCTCACTACACATATGTTTTCTTGCCATAGATCACATTCTTGGATCTATGGTGGAGACCAGTTCTTGGTCAAAAATCCATAGGTGTAACGCCTTCAGTGTCATTGAAAATAGTCGTTCATGGCTATTTTCGACAATAATGGGGGTTGTGTGGCCATTGATCATCGATCAGAGGCTCGTACACCTCACCCCACATATGTTTCCTTGCCATAGATCACATTCTTGGATTTCTGGTGGAGACCATTTCTTGGTCAAAAACTCGTACGTGTTAGCCTTCGGTATTATTGAAAACGGTCGTTCATGGCTATTTTCGGCAAAATGGGGGTTGTGTGGCCATTGATCATCGACCAGAGGCTCGTACACCTCAGCCCACATATGTTTCCTTGCCATAGATCACATTCTTGGATTTCTGGTGGAGACCATTTCTTGGTCAAAAATTCGTAGGTGTTAGCCTTCGGTATTATTGAAAATGGTCGTCATGGCTATTTTCGACAAAAATGGGGGTTGTGTGGCCATTGATCATCGACCAGAGGCTCGTACACCTCACCCCACATATGTTTTATTGCCATAGATCAAAATCTTGGATTTCTCGTGGAGACCATTTCTTGGTCAAATATCCGTACGTGTTAGCCTTCGGTATTATTGAAAATGGTCGTTCATGGCTATTTTCGACAAAAATGGGGGTTGTGTGGCCATTGATCATCGACCAGAGGCTCATACACCTCACCCGACATATAATTCCTTGCCATAGATCATATTCTTGGATTTCTGGTGGAGACGATTTCTTGGTCAAAAATCCGTAGGTGTTAGCCTTCGGTATTATTGAAAATGGTCGTTCATGGCTATTTTCGACAAAAATGGGGGTTGTGTGGCCATTGATCATCGACCAGAGGCTCGTACACCTCACCCCACATATGTTTCCTTGCCATAGATCAAATTCTTGAATTTCTGGTGGAGACCATTTCTTGGTCAAAAATCCGTAGGTGTTAGCCTTCGATATTATTGTAAATGGTCGTTCATGGCTATTTTCGACAAAAATGGGGGTTGTGTGGCCATTGATCATCGACCAGAGGCTCATACACCTAAGCCCACATATGTTTCCTTGCCATAGATCACATTCTTGGATTTCTGGTGGAGATCATTTCTTGGTCAAAAATCTGTAGGTGTTAGCCTCTGGTATTAATGAAAATGGTCGTTCATGGCTATTTTGATAAAAAATGGGGGTTGTATGGCCATTTATCATCGACCAGAGGCTCGTACACCTCACCCCACATATGTTTCTTGCCATAGATCACATTCTTGGATTTCTGGTGGTGACCATTTCTTGGTCCAAAATTCGTACGTGTTAGCCTTCGGTATTATTGAAAATGGTCGTTCATGGCTATTTTCGAAAAAATGGGGGTTGTGTGGCCATTGATCATCGACCAGAGGCTCGTACACCTCACCCCACATATGTTTCCTTGACATAGATCACATTCTTGGATTTCTGGTGGAGACCATTTCTTGGGCAAAAATCCGAATGTGTTAGCCTTCGGTATTTTTGAAAATGGTCATTCATGTCTATTTTCGATAAAAATGGGGGTTGTTTCGCCATTGATCTTCGACCAGAGGCTCATACACCTCACTACACATATGTTTCCTTGCCATATATCACATTCTTGGATTTATGGTGGAGACCATTTCTTGGTCAAAAATCCATAGGTGTTAGCCTTCAGTGTCATTGAAAATGGTCGTTCATGGCTATTTTCGACAAAATAGAGGTTCTGTGGCCATTGTTCATCGACCAGAGGCTCATACACCTCACCCCACATATGTTTCCTTGCCATAGATCACATTCTTGGATTTCTGGTGGAGACCATTTCTTGGTCAAAAATCTGTAGGTGTTAGCCTTCGGTATTATTGAAAATGGTCATTCATGGCTATTTTCGACAAAAATGGGGGTTGTGTGGCCATTTATCTTCAACTAGAGGCTCATACACCTCACTACATATATGTTTGCTTGCCATATATCACATTATTGGATCTATGGTGGAGACCAGTTCTTGGTCAAAAATCCGTAGGTGTTAGCCTTTAGTGTCATTGAAAATAGTCGTTCATGGCTATTTTCGACAAAAATGGGGGTTGTGTGGCCATTGATAATCGACCAGAGGCTCATACACCTCACCCCACAAATGTTTCCTTGCCATAGATTACATTTTTGGATTTCTGGTGGAGACCATTTCTTGGTAAAAAATGAACGACCATTTTCAATAATACCATAGGCTAACACCTACGGATTTTTTACAAAGAAATGGTCTCCACCAGAAATCCAAGAATGTGATCTATGGCAAGGAAACATATGTGGGGTGAGGTGTGTGAGCCTCTGATCGATGATCAATGGCCACACAACCCCCATTTTTGTCGAAAATAGCCATGAACGACCATTTTCAATAATACCGAAGTCTAACACCTACGGATTTTTGACCAAGAAATGGTCTCCACCAGAAATCCAAGACTATGATCAATGGCAAGGAAACATATGTGGGGTGAGGTGTACGAGCCTTTGGTCGATGATCAATGGCCACACAACCCCCATTTTTGTCGAATATAGCCATGAACGACCATTTTCAATAATACAGAAGGCTAACACCTACGGATTTTTGACCAAGAAATCGTCTCCACCAGAAATCCAAGAATATTATCTATAGCAAGGAAACATATGTGGGGTGAGGTGTACGAGCCTCTGGTCGATGATCAATGGCCACACAACCCCCATTTTTGTCGAAACTAGCCATGAACGACCATTTTCAATAATACAGAAGGCTAACATGTACGGATTTTTGACCAACAAATGGTCTCCACGAGAAATCCAAGATTGTGATCTATGGTAATGAAACATATGTGGGGTGAGGTGTACGAGCCTCTGGTCGAAGATAAATGGCCACACAACCCCCATTTTTGTCGAAAATAGCCATGAACGACCATTTTCAATAATACCGAAGGCTAACACATACGGATTTTTGACCAAGAAATGGTCTCCACCAGAAATCCAAGAATGTGATCTATGGCAAGGAAACATTTGTGGGGTGAGGTGTACGAGCCTCTGGTCGATTATCAATGGCCACACAACCCCCATTTTTGTCGAAAATAGCCATGAACGACTATTTTCAATGACACTGAAGGCTAACACCTACAGATTTTTGACCAAGAACTGGTGTCCACCATAGATCCAAGAATGTGATATATGGCAAGAAAACATATGTGTAGTGAGGTGTATGAGCCTCTGGTTGAAGATAAATGGCCACACAACCCCCATTTTTGTCGAAAATAGCCATGAATGACCATTTTCAATAATACCGAAGGCTAACACCTACGAATTTTTGACCAAGAAGTGGTCTCCACCAGAAATCCAAGAATGTGATCTATGGAAGGAAACATATGTGGGGTGAGGTGTTTGAGCCTCTAGTCGATGATCAATGGCCACAGAACCTCTATTTTGTCGAAAATAGCCATGAACGACCATTTTCAATGACACGGAAGGCTAACACCTATGGATTTTTGACCAAGAAAGGGTCTCCACCATAAATCCAAGAATGTGATATATGGCAAGGAAACATATGTGTAGTGAGGTGTATGAGCCTCTGGTCGAAGATCAATGGCGAAACAACCCCCATTTTTATCAAAAATAGCCATGAATGACCATTTTCAAAAATACCGAAGGCTAACACATTCGGATTTTTGCCCAAGAAATGGTCTCCACTAGAAATTCAAGAATGTGATCTATGGCAAGGAAACATATGTGGGGTGAGGTGTACGAGCCTCTGGTCGATGATCAATGGCCACACGACCCCCATTTTGTCGAAAATAGCCATGAACGACCATTTTCAATAATACCGAAGGCTAACACGTACGAAATTTTGACCAAGAAATGGTCTCCACCAGAAATCCAAGAATGTGATCTATGGAAAGAAACATATGTGGGGTGAGGTGTACGAGCCTCTGGTCGATGATAAATGACCATACAAGCCCCATTTTTTTATCAAAATAGCCATGAATGACCATTTTCAATAATACTAGAGGCTAACACCTACAGATTTTTGACCAAGAAATGGTCTCCGCCAGAAATGCAAGAATGTGATCTATGGCAAGGAAACATATGTGGGGTGAGGTGTATGAGACTCTGGTCGATGATCAATGGCCACACAACCCCCATTTTTGTCGAAAATAGCCATGAACGACCATTTACAATAATATCGAAGGCTAACACCTACGGATTTTTGACCAAGAAATGGTCTCCACCAGAAATCCAAGAATTTGATCTTTGGCAAGGAAACATATGTGGGGTGAGGTGTACGAGCCTCTAGTCGATGATCAATGGCCACACAACCCCCATTTTTGTCGAAAATACCCATGAACGACCATTTTCAATAATACCGAAGGCTAACACCTACGGAATTTTGACCAAGAAATTGTCTCCACCAGAAATCCAAGAATATGATCTATGGCAAAGAATTATATGTCGGGTGAGGTGTACGAGCCTCTGGTCGATGATCAATGGCCACACAACCCCCATTTTTAACGAAAATAGCCATGAACGACCATTTTCAATAATACCGAAGGCTAACACGTACGGATTTTTGACCAAGAAATGGTCTCCACGAGAAATCCAAGATTTTGATCTATGGCAATAAAACATATGTGGGGTGAGGTGTACGAGCCTCTGGTCGATGATCAATGGCCATACAACCCCCATTTTTGTCGAAAATAGCCATGAACGACCATTTTCAATAATACCGAAGGCTAACACCTACGGATTTTTGACCAAAAATGGTCTCCACCTGAAATCCAAGAATGTGATCTATGGCAAGGAAACATATGTGGGGTGAGGTGTACGAGCCTCTGGTCGATTATCAATGGCCACACAACCCCCATTATTGTCGAAAATAGCCATGAACGACTATTTTCAATGACACTGAAGGCTAACACCTATGGATTTTTAACCAAGAACTGGTCTCCACCATAGATCCAAGAATGTGATCTATGGCAAGAAAACATATGTGTAGTGAGGTGTATGAGCCTCTGGTTGAAGATAAATGGCCACACAACCCCCATTTTTGTCGAAAATAGCCATGAATAACCATTTTCAATAATACCGAAGGCTAACACATTCGGATTTTTGCCCAAGAAATGGTCTCCACCAGAAATCCAAGAATGTGATCTACGGCAATGAAACATATGTGGGTGAGGTGTATGAGCCCCTGGTCGATGATCAATGGCCATAGAACCTCTATTTTGTCGAAAATAGCCATGAACGACCATTTTCAATAATACCCAAGGCTAACACGTACGGATTTTTGACCAAGAAATGGTCTCCACCAGAAATCCAAGAATGTGATCTATGGCAAGGAAACATATGTGGGTGAGGCGTTCGAGCCTCTGGTCGATGATCAATGGCGACACAACCCCCATTTTGTCGAAAATAGCCATGACCACGGCCATTTTCAATAATACCGAAGGCTAACACGTACGAATTTTTGACCAAGAAATGGTCTCCACTAGAAATCCAAGAATGTGATCTATGGCAAGGAAACATATGTGGGGTGAGGTGTACGAGCCTCTGGTTGATGATAAATGGCCACACAACCCCCATTTTTGATGAAAATAGCCATGAACGACCATTTTCAATAATACCGAAGGCTAACACCTACGGATTTCTGACCAACAAATGGTCTCCACTAGAAATCCAAGAATGTGGTCTATGGCAAGGAAACATATGTCGGGTGAGGTGTATGATCCTTTGGTTGATGATCAATGGCCACACAACCCCCATTTTTGTCGAAAATAGCTATGAACGACCATTATCAATAATACCGAAGGCTAACAACTACAGATTTTTGACCAAGAAATGGTCACCACCAGAAATCCAAGAATGTGATCTATGGCAAGGAAACATATGTGGGGTTAGGTGTACGAGCCTCTGGTCGATAATCAATGGCCATACAACCACCATTTTTGTCGAAAATAGCCATAAATGACCATTTTCAATAATACCGAAGGCTAACACGTACGGATTTTTAACCAAGAAATGGTCTCCACCAGAAATCCAAGAATGTGATCTATAGCAAGGAAACGTATGTGGGGTGAAGTGTACGAGCCTCTGGTCGATGATCAATGGCCACACAACCCCCATTTTTGTCGAAAATAGCCATGAACGACCATTTTCAATGACACTGAAGGCTAACACCTATGGATTTTTGACCAAGAAATGGTCTCCACCAGAAATACAAGAATGTGGTCTATGGCAAGGAAACATATGTGGGGTGAGGTGTATGAGCCTTTGGTCGACGATCAATTGCCACACAACCCCCATTTTTGTCGAGAATAGCCATGAACGACCATTTTCAATAATACCGAAGGCTAACACCTACGGATTTTTGACCAAGAAATGGTCTCCACCAAAAATCCAAGAATGTGATCTATGGCAAGGAAACTTATGTGGGGAGAGGTGTACGAGCCTCTGGTCGATGATCAATGGCGACACAACCCCCATTTTTGTCAAAAATAGCCATGAATGACCATTTTCAATGACACTAAAGGCTAACACCTACAAATTTTTGACCAACAAATGGTCTCCACGAGAAATCCAAGGTTGTGATCTATGGCAAGAAAACATATGTGGGGTGAAGTATACGAGCCTCTGGTCGATGATCAATGGCCACACAACCCCCATTTTTGTCGAAAATAGCCATGAACGACCATTTTCAATGACACTGAAGGCTAACACCTATGGATTTTTGACCAAAAAATGGTCTCCACCATAAATCCAAGAATGTGATCTATGGCAAGGAAACATATGTGTAGTGAGGTGTATGAGCCTCTGGTCGAAGATCAATGGCCACACAACCCCCATTTGTGTCGAAAATAGCCATGAATGACCATTTTCAATAATACTGAAGGCTAACACGTACGGATTTTTGACCAAGAAATGGTCTCCACCAGAAATCCAAGAATGTGATCTATGGCAAGGAAACATATGTGGGGTGAGGTGTATGAGCCTCTGGTCGATGATCAATGGCCACATAACCCCCATTTTTGTCGAAAATAGCCATGAACGACCATTTACAATAATATCGAAGGCTAACACCTACGGATTTTTGACCAAGAAATGGTCTCCACCAGAAATCCAAGAATGTGATCTATGGCAAGGAAACATATGTGCGGTGAGGTGTACGAGCCTCTGATCGATGATCAATGGCCACACAACCCCCCTTTTTGTCGAAAATAGCCATGAACGACCATTTTCAATAATTCCGAAGGCTAACACCTACGGAATTTTGACCAAGAAATCGTCTCCACCAGAAATCCAAGAATATGATCTATGGCAAGGAAACATATTTGGGGTGAGGTGTACGAGCCTCTAGTCGATGATCAATGGCCAAACAACCCCCATTTTTGTCGAAAACAGCCATGAACGACCATTTTCAATAATACCGAAGGCTAACACGTACGGATTTTTGACCAAGAAATGGTCTCCACGAGAAATTCAAGATTGTGATCTATGGCAATTAAACATATGTGGGGTGAGGTGTACGAGCCTCTGGTCGATGATAAATGGCCACACAACCCCCATTTTTGTCGAAAATAGCCATGAACGACCATTTTCAATAATACCGAAGGCTAACACCAACGGATTTTTGACCAAGAAATGGTCTCCACCAAAAATCCAAGAATGTGATCTATGGCAAGGAAACATATATGGGGTGAGGTGTACGAGCCCCTGGTCGATTATCAATGGCCACACAATCCCCATTTTTGTCGAAAATTGCCATGAACGACTATTTTCAATGACACTGAAGGCTAACGCCTATGGATTTTTGACCAAGAACTGGTCTCCACCATAGATCCAAGAATGTGATCTATGGCAAGAAAACATATGTGTAGTGAGGTGTATGAGCCCCTGGTTGAAGATAAATGGCCACACAACCCCCATTTTTGTCGAAAATAGCCATGAATGACCATTTTCAATAATACCGAAGGCTAACACATTCGGATTTTTGCCCAAGAAATGGTCTCCACCAGAAATCCAAAAATGTGATCTATGTCAAGGAAACATATGTGGGGTGAGGTGTATGAGCCTCTGGTCGATGATCAATGGCCACAGAACCTCTATTTTGTTAAAAATAGCCATGAACGACCATTTTCAATAATGACGAAGGCTAACACGTACGGATTTTTGACCAAGAAATGGTCTCCACGAGAAATTCAAGATTGTGATCTATGGCAATTAAACATATGTGGGGTGAGGTGTACGAGCCTCTGGTCGATGATAAATGGCCACACAACCCCCATTTTTGTCGAAAATAGCCATGAACGACCATTTTCAATAATACCGAAGGCTAACACGTACGAATTTTTGACCAAGAAATGGTCTCCACCAGAAATCCAAGAGTGTGCTCTATGGCAAGGAAACATATGTGGGGTGAGGTGTACGAGCCTCTGGTCGATGATAAATGGCCACACAACCCCCATTTTTGATGAAAATAGCCATGAACGACCATTTTCAATAATACCGAAAGCTAACACCTACTGATTTTTGACCAACAAATGGTCTCCACCAGAAATCCAAGAATGTGGTCTATGGCAAGGAAACATATGTGGGGTGAGGTGTATGAGCCTTTGGTCGATGATCAATGGCCACACAACACCCATTTTTGTCGAAAATAGCCATGAACGACCATTTCAATAATACCGAAGGCTAACACCTACGGATTTTTGACCAAGAAATGGTCACCACTAGAAATCCAAGAATGTGGTCTATGGCAAGGAAACACATGTGGGGTGAGGTGTATGAGCCTTTGGTCGATGATCAATTGCCACACAACCCCCATTTTTGTCGAAAATAGCCATGAACGACGATTTTCAATAATACCGAAGGCTAACACCTACGGATTTTTGACCAAGAAATGGTCTCCACCAGAAATCCAAGAATGTGATATATGGCAAGGAAACTTATGTCGGGTGAGGTGTACGATCCTTTGGTCGATGATCAATGGCGACACAACCCCCATTTTTGTCGAAAATAGCCATGAATGACCATTTTCAATGACACTGAAGGCTAACACCTACGAATTTTTGACCAACAAATGGTCTCCACAAGAAATCCTAAATTCTGATATATGGCAAGAAAACATATGTGGGGTGAAGTGTACGTGCCTCTGGTCGATGATCAATGGCCACACAACCCCCATTTTTGTCGAAAATAGCCATGAACGACCATTTTCAATGACACTGAAGGCTAACACCTATGGATTTTTGACCAAGAAATGGTCTCCACCATAAATCCAAGAATGTGATCTATGGCAAGGAAACATATGTGTAGTGAGGTGTATGAGCCTCTGGTCGAAGATCAATGGCCACACAACCCCCATTAGTGTCGAAAATAGCCATGAATGACCATTTTCAATAATACCGAAGGCTAACACGTACGAATTTTTGACCAAGAAATGGTCTCCACCAGAAATCCAAGAATGTGATCTATGGCAAGGAAACATATGTGGGGTGAATTGTACGAGCCTCCGGTCGATGATAAATGGCCACACAACCCCCATTTTAGTCAAAAATAGCCATGAACGACCATATTCAATAATACCGAAGGCTAACACCAACAGATTTTTGACCAAGAAATGGTCTCCTCTAGAAATCCACGAATGTGATCTATGGCAAGAAAACATATGTGGGGTGAAGTGTACGAGCCTCTGGTCGATGATCAATGGCCACACAACCCCCATTTTTGTCGAAAATAGCCATGAACGACCATTTTCAATGACACTGAAGGCTAACACCTATGGATTTTTGACCAAGAAATGGTCTCCACCATAAATCCAAGAATGTGATCTATGGCAAGGAAACATAAGTGTAGTGAGGTGTATGAGTCTCTTGTTGAAGATCAATGGCCACACAACACCCATTTTTGTCGAAAATAGCCATGAATGACCATTTTCAATAATACCGAAGGCTAACACGTACGGATTTTTGACCAAGAAATGGTCTCCACCAGAAATCCAAGAATGTGATCTATGGCAAGGAAACATATGTGGGGTGAATTGTACGAGCCTCTGGTCGATAATAAATGGCCACACAACCCCCATTTTAGTCGAAAATAGCCATGAACGACCATTTTCAATAATACCGAAGGCTAACACCAACAGATTTTTGACCAAGAAATGGTCTCCTCCAGAAATCCAAGAATGTGATCTATGGCAAGAAAACATATGTGGGGTGAAGTGTACGAGCCTCTGGTTGATGATCAATGGCCACACAACCCCCATTTTTGTCGAAAATAGCCATGAACGACCATTTTCAATGACACTAAAGGCTAACACCTATGGATTTCTGACCCAGAAATGGTCTCCACCATAAATCCAAGAATGTGATCTATGACAAGGAAACATATGTGTAGTGAGGTGTATGATCCTCTGGTCGAAGATCAATGGCCACACAACCCCCATTTTTGTTGAAAATGGCCATGAATGACCATTTTCAAAAATACCAAAGGCTAACACATTCGGATTTTTTCCCAAGAAATGGTCTCCACTTGAAATCCAAGAATGTGATCTATGGCAAGGAAACATATGTGGGGTGAGGTGTACGAGCCTCTGGTCGATGATCAATGGCCACACAACCCCATTTTGCCAAAAATAGCCATCAACGTCCATTTTCAATAATACTGAAGGCTAACACGTACGAATTTTTGACCAAAAAATGGTCTCCACCAGAAATCCAAGAATGTGATCTATGGCAAGGAAACATATGTGGGGTGAGGTTTACGAGCCTCTAGTCGATGATAGATGGCCACACAACCCCCATTTTTGATGAAAATAGCCATGAGCGACCATTTTCTATAATACTAGAGGCTAACACCTACGGATTTTTTACTAAGAAATGGCCTCCACCAGAAATCCAAGAATGTGATCTATGGCAAGGAAACATATGTGGGGTGAGGTGTATGAGCCTCTGGTCGATGATCAATGGCCACACAACCCCCATTTTTGTCGAAAATAGCCTTGAACGACCATTTTCAATAATACCGAAGACTAACACCTACGGATTTTTGACCATGAAATGGTCTCCACCAGAAATCCAAGAATGTGATCTATGGCAAGGAAACATATGTGAGGTGAGGTGTACGAGCCTCTGGTCGATGATCAATGGCCACACAACCCTATTTTTTGTCGAAAATAGCCATGAACGACCATTTTCAATGACACTGAAGGCTAACACCTACGGATTTTTGACCAAGAAATGGTCTCCACCAGAAATAAAAGAATGTGGGGTGAAGTGTACGAGCCTTTGGTCGATGATCAATTGCCACATGACCCCCATTTTTGTCGAAAATAGCCATGAATGACCATTTTCAATAATACCGAAGGCTAACACGTACGGATTTTTGACCAAGAAATGGTCTCCACCAGATATCCAAGAATGTGATCTATGGCAAGGAAACATATGTGGGGTGAGGTTTATGAGCCTCTGGTCGATGATAAATGGCCACACAACCCCCATTTTAGTCGAAAATAGCCATGAACGACCATTTTCAATAATACCGAAGGCTAACACCAACAGATTTTTGGACAAGAAATGGTCTCCACCAGAAATCCAAGAATGTGATCTATGGCAAGAAAACATATGTGGGGTGAAGTATACGAGCCTCTGGTCGATGATCAATGGCCACACAACCCCCATTTTTGTCGAAAATAGCCATGAACGACCATTTTCAATGACACTGAAGGCTAACACCTATGGATTTTTGACCAAGAAATGGTCTCCACCATAAATCCAAGAATTTTATCTATGGCAAGGAAACATATGGGTAGTGAGGTCTATGAGCCTCTGGTCGAAGATCAATGGCCACACAACCCCCATTTGTGTCGAAAATAGCCGTGAATGACCATTTTCAAGAATACCGAAGGCTAACACATTCGGATTTTTGCCCAAGAAATGGTCTCCACCAGAAATCCAAGAATGTGATCTATGGCAAGGAAACATATGTGGGGTGAGGTGTACAAGCCTCTGGTCGATGATCAATGGCCACACAACCCCCATTTTGTCGAAAATAGCCATGAACGACCATTTTCAATAATACCGAAGGCTAACACGTACGAATTTTCGACCAAGAAATGGTCTCCACCAGAAATCCAAGAATGTGATCTATGGCAAGGAAACATATGTGGGGTGAGGTGTACGAGCCTCTGGTCTTTGATAAATGGCCACACAACCCCCATTTTTGATGAAAATAGCCATGAACGACCATTTTCAATAATACTAGAGGCTAACACCTACGGATTTTTTACCAAGAAATGGTCTCCACCAGAAATCTAAGAATGTGATCTCCGGCAAGGAAACATATGTGGGGTGAGGTGTATGAGCCTCTGGTTGATGATCATTGGCCACACAACCCCATTTTTGTCGAAAATAGCCATGAACGACCATTTTCAATAATACCGAAGGCTAACACCTATGGATTTTTGACCAAGAAATGGTCTCCACTAGAAATCCAAGAATATGATTTATGGCAAGGAAACATATGTGGGGTGAGGTGTACGAGCCTCTGGTCGATGATCAATGGCCACACAACCCCTATTTTTGTCGAAAATAGCCATGAACAACCATTTTCAATGACACTTAAGGCTAACACCTACGGATTTTTGACCAAGAAATGGTCTCCACCATAAATCCAAGAATGTGATCTATGGCAAGGAAACATATGTGTAGTGAGGTCTATGAGCCTCTGGTCGAATATCAATGGCCACACAACCCCCATTTTTGTCGAAAATAGCCATGAACGACCATTTTCAATAGTACCGAAGGCTAACACATTCGGATTTTTGACCAAAAAATGGTCTCCACCAGAAATCAAAGAATGTGATCAATGGCAAGGAAACATATGTGGGGTGAGGCTTACGAGCCTCTAGTTGATGATCATTGGCCACACAACCCCCATTTTTGTCAAAAATAGCCATGAATGACCATTTTCAATAATACCGAAGGCTAACACGTATGGATTTTTGACCAAGAAATGGTCTCCACCAGAAATCCAAGAATGTGATCTATGGCAAGGAAACATATGTGGGGTGAGGTGTATGAGCCTCTGGTCGATGATAAATGGCCACACAACCCCCATTTTAGTCGAAAATAGCCATGAACGACCATTTTCAATAATACCGAAGGCTAACACCAACAGATTTTTGACCAAGAAATGGTCTCCACCAGAAATCCTATAATGTGATCTCTGGCAAGAAAACATATGTGGGGTGAAGTGTACGAGCCTCTGGTCGATGATCAATGGCCACACAAACCCCATTTTTGTCGAAAATAGCCATGAACGACCATTTTCAATGACACTGAAGGCTAACACCTACGGATTTTTGACCAAGAAATGGTCTCCACAATAAATCCAAGAATGTGATCTATGGCAAGGAAACATATGCGTAGTGAGGTGTATGAGCCTTTGGTCGAATATCAATGGCCACACAACCCCCATTTTTGTCGAAAATAGCCATGAACGACCAATTTCAATAGTACCGAAGGCTAAAACATTTAGATTTTTGACCAAGAAATGGTCTCCACCAGAAATCAAAGAATGTGATCTATGGCAAGGAAACATATATGGGGTGAGGTTTACGAGCCTCTGGTCGATGATCAATGGCCACACAACCCCCATTTTTGTCGAAAATAGCCATGAATGACCATTTTCAATAATACTAAAGGCTAACACGTACAGATTTTTGACCAATAAATGGTCTCCACCGGAAATCCAAGAATGTGATCTATGGCAAGGAAACATATGTGGGGTGAGGTGTACGAGCCTCTGGTTGATGATCATTGGCCACATAACCCCATTTTTGTCGAAAATAGCCATGAATGACCATATTCAATAATACCGAAGGCTAACACGTACAGATTTTTGACCAAGAAATGGTCTCCACCAGAAATCCAAGAATGTGATCATGGCAAGGAAACATATGTGGGGTGAATTGCACGAGCCTCTGGTCGATGATAAATGGCCACACAACCCCCATTTTAGTTGAAAATAACCATGAACGACCATTTTCAATAATACCGAAGGCTAACACCAACAGATTTTTGACCAAGGAATGGCTCCTCCAGAAATCCAAGAATGTGATCTATGGCAAGAAAACATATGTGTAGTGAGGTGTATGAGCCCCTGGTTGAAGATAAATGGCCACACAACCCCCATTTTTGTCGAAAATAGCCATGAATGACCATTTTCAATAATACCGAAGGCTAACACATTCGGATTTTTGCCCAAGAAATGGTCTCCACCAGAAATCCAAAAATGTGATCTATGTCAAGGAAACATATGTGGGGTGAGGTGTATGAGCCTCCAGTCGATGATCAATGGCCATAGAACCTCTGTTTTGTTAAAAATAGCCATGAACGACCATTTTCAATAATGCCGAAGGCTAACACGTACGGATTTTTGACCAAGAAATGGTCTCCACCAGAAATCGAAGAATGTGTCTATGGCAAGGAAACATATGTGGGTGAGGTGTACAAGCCTCTGGTCGATGATCAATGGCCACACAACCCCCATTTTGTCGAAAATAGCCATGAACGACCATTTTCAATAATACCGAAGGCTAACACGTACGAATTTTTGACCAAGAAATGGTCTCCACCAGAAATCCAAGAGTGTGCTCTATGGCAAGGAAACATATGTGGGGTGAGGTGTACGAGCCTCTGGTCGACGATAAATGGCCACACAACCCCCATTTTTGATGAAAATAGCCATGAACGACCATTTTCAATAATACCGAAAGCTAACACCTACTGATTTTTGACCAACAAATGGTCTCCACCAGAAATCCAAGAATGTGGTCTATGGCAAGGAAACATATGTGGGGTGAGGTGTATGAGCCTTTGGTCGATGATCAATGGCCACACAACACCCATTTTTGTCGAAAATAGCCATGAACGACCATTTTCAATAATACCGAAGGCTAACACCTACGGATTTTTGACCAAGAAATGGTCACCACCAGAAATCCAAGAATGTGGTCTATGGCAAGGAAACACATGTGGGGTGAGGTGTATGAGCCTTTGGTCGATGATCAATTGCCACACAACCCCCATTTTTGTCGAAAATAGCCATGAACGACGATTTTCAATAATACCGAAGGCTAACACCTACGGATTTTTGACCAAGAAATGGTCTCCACCAGAAATCCAAGAATGTGATATATGGCAAGGAAACTTATGTCGGGTGAGGTGTACGATCCTTTGGTCGATGATCAATGGCGACACAACCCCCATTTTTGTCGAAAATAGCCATGAATGACCATTTTCAATGACACTGAAGGCTAACACCTACGAATTTTTGACCAACAAATGGTCTCCACGAGAAATCCAAAATTCTGATCTATGGCAAGAAAACATATGTGGGGTGAAGTGTACGTGCCTCTGGTCGATGATCAATGGCCACACAACGCCCATTTTTGTCGAAAATAGCCATGAACGACCATTTTCAATGACACTGAAGGCTAACACCTATGGATTTTTGACCAAGAAATGGTCTCCACCATAAATCCAAGAATGTGATCTATGGCAAGGAAACATATGTGTAGTGAGGTGTATGAGCCTCTGGTCAAAGATCAATGGCCACACAACCCCCATTTGTGTCGAAAATAGCCATGAATGACCATTTTCAATAATACCGAAGGCTAACACGTACGGATTTTTGACCAAGAAATGGTCTCCACCAGAAATCCAAGAATGTGATCTATGGCAAGGAAACATATGTGGGGTGAATTGTACGAGCCTCTGGTCGATGATAAATGGCCACACAACCCCCATTTTAGTCAAAAATAGCCATGAACGACCATATTCAATAATACCGAAGGCTAACACCAACAGATTTTTGACCAAGAAATGGTCTCCTCTAGAAACCCACGAATGTGATCTATGGCAAGAAAACATATGTGGGGTGAAGTGTACGAGCCTCTGGTCGATGATCAATGGCCACACAACCCCCATTTTTGTCGAAAATAGCCATGAACGACCATTTTCAATGACACTGAAGGCTAACACCTATGGATTTTTGACCAAGAAATGGTCTCCACCATAAATCCATGAATGTGATCTTTGGCAAGGAAACATAAGTGTAGTGAGGTGTATGAGTCTCTTGTTGAAGATCAATGGCCACACAACCCCCATTTTTGTCGAAAATAGCCATGAATGACCATTTTCAATAATACCGAAGGCTAACACGTACAGATTTTTGACCAAGAAATGGTCTCCACCAGAAATCCAAGAATGTGATCTATGGCAAGGAAACATATGTGGGGTGAATTGTACGAGCCTCTGGTCGATAATAAATGGCCACACAACCCCCATTTTAGTCGAAAATAGCCATGAACGACCATTTTCAATAATACCGAAGGCTAACACCAACAGATTTTTGACCAAGAAATGGTCTCCTCCAGAAATCCAAGAATGTGTTCTATGGCAAGAAAACATATGTGGGGTGAAGTGTACGAGCCTCTGGTTGATGATCAATGGCCACACAACCCCCATTTTTGTCGAAAATAGCCATGAACGACCATTTTCAATGACACTAAAGGCTAACACCTATGGATTTCTGACCCAGAAATGGTCTCCACCATAAATCCAAGAATGTGATCTATGACAAGGAAACATATGTGTAGTGAGGTGTATGATCCTCTAGTCGAAGATCAATGGCCACACAACCCCCATTTTTGTTGAAAATAGCCATGAATGACCATTTTCAAAAATACCAAAGGCTAACACATTCGGATTTTTTCCCAAGAAATGGTCTCCACCTGAAATCCAAGAATGTGATCTATGGCAAGGAAACATATGTGGGGTGAGGTGTACGAGCCTCTGGTCGATGATCAATGGCCACACAACCCCATTTTGCCAAAAATAGCCATCAACGACCATTTTCAATAATACCGAAGGCTAACACGTACGAATTTTTGACCAAAAAATGGTCTCCACCAGAAATCCAAGAATGTGATCTATGGCAAGGAAACATATGTGGGGTGAGGTTTACGAGCCTCTAGTCGATGATAGATGGCCACACAACCCCCATTTTTGATGAAAATAGCCATGAGCGACCATTTTCTATAATACTAGAGGCTAACACCTACGGATTTTTTACTAAGAAATGGCCTCCACCAGAAATCCAAGAATGTGATCTATGGCAAGGAAACATATGTGGGGTGAGGTGTATGAGCCTCTGGTCAATGATCAATGGCCACACAACCCCCATTTTTGTCGAAAATAGCCATGAACGACCATTTTCAATAATACCGAAGACTAACACCTACGGATTTTTGACCAAGAAATGGTCTCCACCAGAAATCCAAGAATGTGATCTATGGCAAGGAAACATATGTGAGGTGAGGTGTACGAGCCTCTGGTCGATGATAAATGGCCACACAACCCTATTTTTTGTCGAAAATAGCCATGAACGACCATTTTCAATGACACTGAAGGCTAACACCTACGGATTTTTGACCAAGAAATGGTCTCCACCAGAAATAAAAGAATGTGGGGTGAGGTGTACGATCCTTTGGTCGATGATCAATTGCCACATGACCCCCATTTTTGTCGAAAATAGCCATGAATGACCATTTTCAATAATACCGAAGGCTAACACGTACGGATTTTTGACCAAGAAATGGTCTCCACCAGATATCCAAGAATGTGATCTATGGCAAGGAAACATATGTGGGGTGAGGTGTATGAGCCTCTGGTCGATGATAAATGGCCACACAACCCCCATTTTAGTCGAAAATAGCCATGAATGACCATTTTCAATAATACCGAAGGCTAACACCAACAGATTTTTGAACAAGAAATGGTCTCCACCAGAAATCCAAGAATGTGATCTATAGCAAGAAAACATATGTGGGGTGAAGTGTACGAGCCTCGGGTCGATGATCAATGGCCACACAACCCCCATTTTTGTCGAAAATAGCCATGAACGACCATTTTCAATGACACTAAAGGCTAACACCTATGGATTTTTGACCAAGAAATGGTCTCCACCATAAATCCAAGAATTTGTTCTATGGCAAGGAAACATATGTGTAGTGAGGTGTATGAGCCTTTGGTCGAAGATCAATGGCCACACAACCCCCATTTTTGTCGAAAATAGCCGTGAATGACCATTTTCAAGAATACCGAAGGCTAACACGTACGAATTTTTGATCAAGAAATGGTCTCCACCAGAAATCCAAGAATGTGATCTATGGCAAGGAAACATATGTGGGGTGAGGTGTACGAGCCTCTGGTCGTTGATAAATGGCCACACAACACCCATTTTTGATGAAAATAGCCATGAACGACCATTTTCAATAATACTAGAGGCTAACACCTACGGATTTTTTACCAAGAAATGGTCTCCACCAGAAATCTAAGAATGTGATCTACGGCAAGGAAACATATGTGGGGTGAGGTGTATGAGCCTCTGGTCGATGATCATTGGCCACACAACCCAATTTTTGTCGAAAATAGCCATGAACGACCATTTTCAATAATACCGAAGGCTAACACCTACGGATTTTTGACCAAGAAATGGTCTCCACTAGAAATCCAAGAATATGATCTATGGCAAGGAAACATATGTGGGGTGAGGTGTACGAGCCTCTGGTCGATGATCAATGGCCACACAAACCCTATTTTTGTCGAAAATAGCCATGAACAACCATTTTCAATGACACTTAAGGCTAACACCTACGGATTTTTTACCAAGAAATGGTCTCCACCATAAATCCAAGAATGTGATCTATGGCAAGGAAACATATGTGTAGTGAGGTCTATGAGCCTCTCGTCGAATATCAATGGCCACACAACCCTTTTTTTTGTCGAAAATAGCCATGAACGACCATTTTCAATAGTACCGAAGGCTAACACATTCGGATTTTTGACCAAAAAATGGTCTCCACCAGAAATCAAAGAATGTGATCTATGGCAAGGAAACATATGTGGGGTGAGGCTTACGAGCCTCTGGTTGATGATCATTGGCCACACAACCCCCATTTTTGTCAAAAATAGCCATGAATGACCATTTTCAATAATACTAAAGGCTAACACGTACAGATTTTTGACCAATAAATGGTCTCCACCGGAAATCCAAGAATGTGATCTATGGCAAGGAAACATATGTGGGGTGAGGTGTACGAGCCTCTGGTTGATGATCATTGGCCACATAACCCCCATTTTTGTCGAAAATAGCCATGAATGACCATATTCAATAATACCGAAGGCTAACACGTACGGATTTTTGACCAAGAAATGGTCTCCACCAGAAATCCAAGAATGTGATCATGGCAAGGAAACATATGTGGGGTGAATTGCACGAGCCTCTGGTCGATGATAAATGGCCACACAACCCCCATTTTAGTTGAAAATAGCCATGAACGACCATTTTCAATAATACCGAAGGCTAACACCAACAGATTTTTGACCAAGGAATGGCTCCTCCAGAAATCCAAGAATGTGATCTATGGAAAGAAAACATATGTGGGGTGAAGTGTACGAGCCTCTGGTCGATGATCAATGGCCACACAACCCCCATTTTTGTCAAAAATAGCCATGAACGACCATTTTCAATGACACTAAAGGCTAACACCTATGGATTTCTGACCAAGAAATGGTCTCCACCATAAATCCAAGAATGTGATATATGGCAAGGAAACATATGTGTAGTGAGGTGTATGAGCCTCTGGTCAAAGATCAATGGCCACACAACCCCCATTTTTGTCGAAAATAGCCATGAATGACCATTTTCAAAAATACCAAAGGCTAACACATTCGGATTTTTGCCCAAGAAATGGTCTCCACCAGAAATCCAAGAATGTGATCTATTGCAAGGAAACATATGTGGGGTGAGGTGTATGGGCCTCTGGTCGATGATCAATGGCCACACAACCCCCATTTTGCCGAAAATAGCCATGAACGACCATTTTCAATAATACCGAAGGCTAACACGTACGAGTTTTTGACCAAGAAATGGTCTCCACCACAAATCCAAGATAGTGATCCATGGCAAGGAAACATATGTGGGGTGAGGTTTATGAGCCTCTAGTCGATGATAAATGGCCACACAACCCCCATTTTTTATGAAAATAGCCATGAGCGACCATTTTCAATAATACTAGAGGCTAAGGAAACATATGTGGTGTGAGGTGTAAGAGCCTCTGGTCGATGATCAATGGCCACACAACCCCCATTTTTGTCGAAAATAGCCATGAACGACCATTTTCAATAATACCGAAGGCTAACACCTACGGATTTTTGACCAAGAAATGTTCTCCACCATAAATCCAAGAATGTGATCTATGGCAAGGAAACATATGTGTAGTGAGGTGTATGAGCCTCTGGTCCAATATCAATGGCCACACAACCCCCATTTTCGTCGAAAATAGCCATGAACGACCATTTTCAATAGTTCCGAAGGCTAACACATTCGGATTTTTGACCAAGAAATGGTCTCCACCAGAAATCAAAGAATGTGATCTATGGCAAAGAAACATATGTGGGGTGAGGTGTATGAGCCTTTGGTCGATGATCAATGGCCACACAACCCCCATTTTTGTCGAAAATAGCCATGAACGACCATTTTCAATAGTTCCGAATGCTAACACATTCGGATTTTTGACCAAGAAATGGTCTCCATCAGAAATCAAAGAATGTGATCTATGGCAAGGAAACATATGTGGGGTGAGGTGTACGAGCCTTTGGTCGATGATCAATGGCCACACAACCCCCATTTTTGTCGAAAATAACCACACACGTACGGATTTTTGACCAAGAAATGGTCTCCACCAGATATCCAAGAATGTTTTCTATGGCAAGGAAACATATGTGGGGTGAGGTGTATGAGCCTCTGGTCGATGATAAATGGCCACACAACCCCCATTTCAGTCGAAAATAGCCATGAACGACCATTTTCAATAATACCAAAGGCTAACACCTATGGATTTTTGACCAAGAAATGGTGTCCACCATAAATCCAAGAATTTGATATATGGCATGGAAACATATGTGTAGTGAGGTGTATGAGCCTCTGGTCGAAGATCAATGGCCACACAACCCCCATTTTTGTCGAAAATAGCCATGAATGACCATTTTCAAAAATACCTAAGGCTAACACATTCGGATTTTTGCCCAAGAAATGGTCTCCACTAGAAATCCAAGAATGTGATCTATGGCAAGGAAACATATGTGGGGTGAGGTGTACGAGCCTCTGGTCGATGATCAATGGCCACACAACCCCCATTTTGTCGAAAATAGCCATGAACGACCATTTTCAATAATATCGAAGGCTAACACGTACGAATTTTTGACCAAGAAATGGTCTCCACCAGAAATCCAAGAATGTGATCTATGGCAAGGAAACATATGTGGGGTGAGGTGTACGAGCCTCTGGTCGATTATAAATGGCCACACAACCCCCATTTTTGATGAAAATAGCCATGAACGACCATTTTCAATAATACCAGAGGCTAACACCTACGGTTTTTTTTACCAAGAAATGGTCACCACCAGAAATCCAAGAATGTGATCTATGGCAAGGAAACATATGTGGGGTGAGGTGTATGAGCCTCTGGTCGATGATAAATGGCCACACAACCCCCATTTTTGTCGAAAATAGCCATGAACGACCATTTTCAATAATACCGAAGGCTAACACCAACGGATTTTTGACCAAGAAATGGTCCCCACCAGAAATCCAAGAATGTGATCTATGGCAAGAAAACATATGTGGGGTGAAGTGTACGAGCCTCTGGTCGATGATCAATGGCCACACAAACCCCATTTTTGTCGAAAATAGCCATGAACGACCATTTTCAATAGTTCCGAATGCTAACACATTCGGATTTTTGACCAAGAAATGGTCTCCACCAGAAATCAAAGAATGTGATCTATGGCAAGGAAACATATGTGGGGTGAGGTGTACGAGCCTTTGGTCGATGATCAATGGCCACACAACCCCCATTTTTGTCGAAAATAGCCACACACGTACGGATTTTTGACCAAGAAATGGTCTCCACCAGATATCCAATAATGTTTTCTATGGAAAGGAAACATATGTGGGGTGAGGTGTATGAGCCTCTGGTCGATGATAAATGGCCACACAACCCCCATTTCAGTCGAAAATAGCCATGAACGACCATTTTCAATAATACCAAAGGCTAACACCAACAGATTTTTGACCAAGAAATGGTCTCCACCAGAAATCCAAGAATGTGATCTATGGCAAGAAAACATATGTGGGGTTAAGTGTACGAGCCTCTGGTCGATGATCAATGGCCACACAACCCCCATTTTTGTCGAAAATAGCCATGAACGACCATTTTCAATGACACTGAAGGCTAACACCTATGGATTTTTGACCAAGAAATGGTGTCCACCATAAATCCAAGAATTTGATATATGGCATGGAAACATATGTGTAGTGAGGTGTATGAGCCTCTGGTCGAAGATCAATGGCCACACAACCCCCATTTTTGTCGAAAATAGCCATGAATGACCATTTTCAAAAATACCTAAGGCTAACACATTCGGATTTTTGCCCAAGAAATGGTCTCCACTAGAAATCCAAGAATGTGATCTATTGCAAGGAAACATATGTGGGGTGAGGTGTACGAGCCTCTGGTCGATGATCAATGGCCACACAACCCCCATTTTGTCGAAAATAGCCATGAACGACCATTTTCAATAATACCGAAGGCTAACACGTACGAATTTTTGACCAAGAAATGGTCTCCACCAGAAATCCAAGAATGTGATCTATGGCAAGGAAACATATGTGGGGTGAGGTGTACGAGCCTCTGGTCGATTATAAATGGCCACACAACCCCCATTTTTGATGAAAATAGCCATGAACGACCATTTTCAATAATACCAGAGGCTAACACCTACGGTTTTTTTTACCAAGAAATGGTCACCACCAGAAATCCAAGAATGTGATCTATGGCAAGCAAGCATATGTGGGGTGAGGTGTATGAGCCTCTGGTCGATGATAAATGGCCACACAACCCCCATTTTTGTCGAAAATAGCCATGAACGACCATTTTCAATAATACCGAAGGCTAACACCAACGGATTTTTGACCAAGAAATGGTCCCCACCAGAAATCCAAGAATGTGATCTATGGCAAGAAAACATATGTGGGGTGAAGTGTACGAGCCTCTGGTCGATGATCAATGGCCACACAAACCCCATTTTTGTCGAAAATAGCCATGAACTACCATTTTCAATGACACTGAACGCTAACACCTACGGATTTTTGACCAAGAAATGGTCTCCACCATAAATCCAAGAATGTGATCTACTGAAAGGAAACATGTGTAGTGAGGTGTATGAGCCTTTGGTCGAATATCAATGGCCACACAACCCCTATTTTTGTCGAAAATAGCCATGAACGACCATTTTCAATAGTACCGAAGGCTAAAACATTCAGATTTTTGGCCAAGAAATGGTCTCAACCAAAAATCAAAGAATGTGATCGATGGCAAGGAAACATATGTGGGGTGAGGTTTACGAGCCTCTGGTCGATGATCAATGGCCACACAACCCCCATTTTTGTCGAAAATAGCCATGAATGACCATTTTCAATAATACTAAAGGCTAACACGTAGAGATTTTTGACCAATAAATGGTCTCCACCAGAAATCCAAGAATGTGATCTATGGCAAGGAAACATATGTGGGGTGAGGTGTACGAGCCTCTGGTCGATGATAAATGGCCACACAACCCCCATTTTAGTCGAAAATAGCCATGAACGACCATTTTCAATAATACCGAAGGCTAACACCAACAGATTGTTGACTAAGAAATGGTCTCCACCAGAAATCCAGGAATGTGATCTATGGCAAGAAAACCTATGTGGGGTGAACTGTACGAGCCTCTGGTCGATGAGCAATGGCCACACAACCCCCATTTTTGTCGGAAATAGCCATGAACGACCATTTTCAATGACACTGAAGGCTAACACCTACGGATTTTTGACCAAGAAATGGTCTCCATCATAAATCCAAGAATGTGATCTATGGAAAGGAAACATATGTGTAGTGAGGTGTATGAGCCTCTGGTCAAAGATCAATGGCCACACAACCCCCATTTTTGTCGAAAATAGCCATGAATGACAATTTTCAATAATACCGAAGGCTAACACATTCGGATTTTTGCCCAAGAAATGGTCTCCACTAGAAATCCAAGAATGTGATCTATGGCAAGGAAACATATGTGGGGTGAGGTGTACGAGCCTCTGGTCGATGATCAATGGCCACACAACCCCCATTTTGTCGAAAATAGCCATGAACGATCATTTTCAATAATACTGAAGGCTAACACGTACGAATTTTTGACCAAGAAATGGTCTCCACCAGAAATCCAAGAATGTGATCTATAGCAAGGAAACATATGTGGGGTGAGGTGTACGAGGCTCTGGTCGATGATAAATGGCCACACAACCCCCATTTTTGATGAAAATAGCCATGAACGACCATTTTCAATAATACCGAAGGCTAACACCTACGGATTTTTGACCAAGAAATGGTCTCCACCAGAAATCCAAGAATGTGATCTATGGCAAGAAAACATATGTGGGGTGAAGTGTACGAGCCTCTGGTCGATGATCAATGGCCACACAACCCCCATTTTTGTCGAAAATAGCCATGAACGACCATTTTCAATGACACTGAAGGCTAACACCTATGGATTTTTGACCAAGAAATGGTCTCCACCATAAATCCAAGAATTTGATATATGGCAAGGAAACATATGTGTAGTGAGGTGTATGAGCCTCTGGTCGAAGATCACATGCCACACAACCCCCATTTTTGTCGAAAATAGCCACGAATGACCATTTTCAAAAATACCAAAGGCTAACACATTCGGATTTTTGCCCAAGAAATGGTCTCCACTAGAAATCCAAGAATGTGATCTATGGCAAGGAAAATATGTGGCCTAAGGTGTACGAGCCTCAGGTCGATGATCAATGGCCACACAACCCCCATTTTGTCGAAAATAGCCATGAACGATCATTTTCAATAATACTGAAGGCTAACACGTACGAATTTTTGACCAAGAAATGGTGTCCACCAGAAATCCAAGAATGTGATCTATAGCAAGGAAACATATGTGGGGTGAGGTGTACGAGCCTCTGGTCGATGATAAATGGCCACACAACCCCCATTATTGATGAAAATAGCCATGAACGACCATTTTCAATAATACCGAAGGCTAACACCTACGGATTTTTGACCAAGAAATGGTCTCCACCAGAAATCCAAGAATGTGATCTATGGAAAGGAAACATATGTGGGGTGCGGTGTATGAGCCTCTGGTCGATGATAAATGGCCACACAACCCCCATTTCAGTCGAAAATAGCCATGAACGACCATTTTCAATAATACCGAAGGCTAACACCAACAGATTTTTGACCAAGAAATGGTCTCCACCAGAAATCCAAGAATGTGATCTATGGCAAGAAAACATATGTGGGGTGAAGTGTACGAGCCTCTGGTCTATGATCAATGGCCACACAACCCCCATTTTTGTCAAAAATAGCCATGAACGACCATTTTCAATGACACTGAAGGCTAACACCTATGGATTTTTGACCAAGAAATGGTCTCCACCATAAATCCAAGAATTTGATATATGGCAAGGAAACATATGTGTAGTGAGGTGTATGAGCCTCTGGTCGAAGATCAGTGGCCACACAACCCCCATTTTTGTCAAAAATAGCCATGAATGACCATTTTCAATAATACCGAAGGCTAACACATTAAGATTTTTGACCAAGAAATGGTGTAACACTTCAGGTGTTACCATGGCTAGGGCACATCTATGCACTAATGACTATGATCACATGTGGAAGAAACTTAAGGAGCAAAGTGTAAGAGCCTTGGAGGCTAGGTTTTAACCAAGAGATGTGAATGACCAAAAGCATTACCCCAGTGGTGTGCAATTATCACTTTGGACAAGGGGGGAGTAAACCCTAGACCTCTCTTGAACCCTATCTCCTAAGCACCTTGGTTAAAGGGGAGAGTTTAAGCAAAGGTGCAAGTCATGACCAAACCTTTGGCACAAAGTTAAGTAACTTATTAACCTACAATTATAGAGAGGAAACATTGCTAAAAGACCCCTTAAGAAACCCCAAATCCATTCCCTAAGTAGAGAAAGAGCTAGAGCTCTCTAATTCTCTCTAAGTCAAAAACTACACCTAATCTAAAGATCCACCGTGTTCACCTTGAAGATGGCACCAAAACCACTTAAGTTCTATACCAAAAATGTGGCATACCACCTAGGGCACCCCCTGGAAAAAGTTGAGACCGAGACCTTGACGTTTGACATGGCTTGGCATCACTTTTGTCGCACAGCGGGCAGGGGGACAAGCCAGATTTGGCGTCCACATATATTCTGACCCAGGGCTTATCTTCCCTTGGAACTCACATATGAGAGATAGCCATAGGTGCCAGGAAGAGGTCTGCGTCGGATTTTTGCCAAGATTCACACGTTTGCGATCTCAGCGGGCGTTTGAACACGGGCAGATGAACACTTCCACGTGTTCGACGCGTTCTGCGTGCGCCAGAGCACGCCCGTG
Source organism: Zea mays (assembly GCF_902167145.1). NCBI lineage: Eukaryota > Viridiplantae > Streptophyta > Magnoliopsida > Poales > Poaceae > Zea > Zea mays. The sequence goes on from NC_050100.1 coordinate 201,166,542, forward strand.
CCCGACCTCGCGTGCCCCGCGTCGCGCCAAAGGCCAGCCGACGCCATGGCCCGCGCCCGCGCCTATATAATGCGTAGTGACCTTAACTGTACCCTTCCACGCACGCTCAACCTCACCGGAGCTCAAACTCACCGGCGTTTGCCCGTGCACGGCGTGTCCGCGGCCACCCGAGCCCCTGCCACCGTAGACCGGCCAACCAAGCCTTTCCCAACCCCGTCCCACCCTCGGAGAGGACTAAGCACACCTCGGAGAGGACCAAGCCTTTCCCCGAGCAAGGAATCGAAGTTTGCTTTGCCGGAGAGGCTAGTCCACGGTCGCCGTACTCCCTCCGACCGCTGGCGAGCGTAGACCGGGTAAGCCACTGCGCCATTTTTCGATTCAATGCACAGATAGCCTCTACATCACCCTGTGAAGCTCACCGTGCCATTGGATTGAACTAGATCGCCGTGAATTGGCCGGCACACCCGCCAACGACGAGAACTCCCGCCTGCGCACGTGGACCGAGCGATTCCGGCCATCCCCGTTGTCGAGCCATACATCGTTGTGACCGCCAGAGCCTCCCCGAGCCAACCCCGCCCCTCGCCAGACCTCTCTCACCGTCGGTAAGCCGCGCCGCCCTTTTCTTTCCCGCGGATACTGTTTACATTAGGGGAAGGACTTCGGGGAAGAAGAAGGAAAGGTCAGGGGGATTTTTGAACTGTCAGTGACTCAGGGGAATAGTGGCGCAGGGGTAGATTTGAGTGGGTTGATTTGTATTGAACCCAGGGTCCTCGGCGCAAAGTAGTTTTCCAGGAAACCTTTATTAAATCTGATTTAAATTTTGAACAGAACTTGAATAATTCATAACTTCTGTTTTATTCATCCAAATTTAGTCAAACCAATTTTGTCAGACTTTAAATAATGTAAACTGCTTAGGAAAAATATAAAACCCTTATGTACTACAGAAAACTTTAGGGTTCTGATTTAATTATTGTTTTGACCAAAAGCCAAATAATAGGAATAAAAATAGTTGCACTATTTGACTAAGGTTAGGAAAATTTGGAGAAGTTTATGTCCACCTACTAACCTGTTTAAAAATGCTAAATCTCTCTGTCCACCCCATTAAAAGTTAGTTTTTGCCATTTATTTTACCATATGCTTAAGGTTAGAAAAATAGAAAAGGTGATTTAAATAATGAACCAGGGGGTACTCCTATTTTTGTTAGGGTACTTATTCAGTGTAGTTCACTAGAAAAATCTATGATACCCTGGTTTAGTATAAAATAAATAGGATACCTTTTATTTTAAGAAAACAAGAAAAACTTAGAAAAACCCTACAAAAATAACCCCAAGGTGAAAACACCCCAACCCTTGGGATAGTTAATGTTTTGTTATTAAGAACTTTTTCAAATAACAATGTAGTAGAAAGTGCCTTTTTGGCATTAAACTTTAGAAAATCATAACTAAATAACCATCCCTTAGCTTTCTATGATCTTTGGCACATAAGCCTATTATTACTGTTAAATGCCAACAGAAAAAACCCTTAGGACAGAACCCACTCCTAATTAAGAGTTGTAGTGCAAAGTGGCCCATTTTACACAACTCTTGTTATTTTTGTCTAGAGCATAGCCTGTTTCAATTGAACCTCAAAGTCCTAGGACAAGCTATAATGACCAATGGCAACCCACTGTAATTTTTACAAAAATTTTGGAAAAAGTTAAACCAATGTTGTAGTTCAAACCTCCACTAGAAGTCATAAATAGAAAATAAAGAAAGGAAAACAAATAATGGAAAATGGTGTCATCCTAAAACCCTTTGTAAATTGTCCACTGAAATATATAAAGGAAATACCAATCCACTATGCCTATCTCTAACAAGACCGAAACCTAGAGTGATAAGCATAAACCACTAAAAGCCACGTATGACCTAGAAACCCTAAGTTACTCATTAACTTAGTTTTCCTTCCTTTAGCATGATGTTATTAAAATCCTGCATAATCATGACATACATGTTCATTGCATTTCGATAGACTGTAACCTCGCTGACGGGGAGTACGTCCTCGTGCCGGAGCAAGGAGCTACTCAGGAGGTAGCCCCGGATCCAGCACCCGAGCCTGCACCAGAGGATCTGCCTGCCACAGCCTTGGAAGGCAAGCCCCGGTTTATGCATAACCTGTTATTTATGTTATTTTAATATACTTAATGATTGTAGGATTGATTGTGCACTTAAGTGTAGGAGTTGTTTGAAACCCTAGTTGCATGATCTCAGGAATCCCATTGAGATGAATACTAGAATGCTAAGTCGAGTAGCTGCTTTATTCATTAGGATCTCGGTAGAAGTCGAGTGATTTTTCTAGCACTCGCGCGAGGTCAGGAAATTGGTTGTATCCACTTTCTTCTCATAATGATGCTGGGTTGTGGACAACAATCCATGGGGGTTGGTTGTCCACGGGATGAAAATTGGAATAAGGATTAAGGTGTGGTACCGTGTGTCAAGCGTTTGAACGTACTAAACACATACCGAGAAATATGGTAAATCGGTAAGCCTAGTACCTGAGTGAACCTGCCCGCAGATTGCCCTCCTCACGTGACCTGAGACATGGTCTCCCATTCCGGTTATGGTGGGTACAAGTGCGGTCACTGCACGACGGCAGTCGGGGTCAGTGAGGCATTGTACGCCAAGGCGGTGAGCCCCTTTCGGTTGCCAGGGAACCGATGGGGACGGTTGATGTGTGTCGAATCGTCTACTTCTCGCAGCTAATGAGACTGCTTGATCCATGCTGCTACATTGAGTAACAAGTGGAATTATGATGAGATGATACAAGATGTTGATTGCTAAAAATGTTTGCTACTATGTATCAGTAGATAGTACATCTTTGGCCTTAAGAGAGTCACACTTAATTTGACAAAGTTAAAAACTTGATTTAGAAACTCAGCTAGTGCTTTTGGCAGCCAAACCCCACAGCTAAATAGCTGCATGTCTAGAGGTAGAGGAGTAGACTCCTCACACCGGGTAAGTCTAGCTGAGTATTAGTATACTCAGCCTTGCTTGTGGCATAATTTTTACAGGTTCTCTGGAGGACATGGTTGCTGGAGTGACTTGGTCGTCCATCTTGCCACCGGGTTGGACTGTCGAGTGGGACCCTACCTCGGCCGAGGAGGAGCATGAGGAGTGATGGGATAGGCTTCCCCATCTCTCTATTTATTTACCGTTAGTTTTATTCTGCTGCACTTCGAACAATGATGACTACTTTGCAATACTCCGATGGTGATGTAATAATTTAATACTCTTCCATGCATGATTTTATGCTTTATTGTATTTGCTCTATGACTCACCATCGAGTGAGATTGTGGTACTTGATCCTGTCAGTGGCCGCGTCGGACTAGATCCGAGGGATTGACGAGTTATCCCCATTTAAGTGTAGTCCAGCCTCCAAGGCGGGACTTAGGCACTTAAGTTGGAATAATTCGGGTAGTTCCACCACAGCTGGTATCAGAGCTTGTACCACCACAGAGGAATCAATAAAATATAAATACCATCCTTTTCCAAAGTAAAACTTGATAGAAACAAATGTTGGGTAGATCGTAGGACGATCAGGGTAGACCTAGGACGTGAAGCCATAGGATGATAGAAGGGTAGCTAGGTGGCTAAGTGTTTAAGCCCTACAGGTTGCTATAAGGGACGGGAGTTCTTCCCTATTCCCTTTATATTGATGTGAGGTCGTTCAGGACGAGCATGCATGCATTCTTAAATTAAATTAAACAAATGGAAAATTAAGTAAGGACTTAAATACAAAATGATGACCAACTAAGTACCCTAGTACCATTTTTATAATTAGAGAGAAGCTGAGTCTTATTTTCTTGTTCTTTTTATAATTCTTTTTCTTTTACTTACGCTTAACCGTACACAGATGAGTTCCCATGGATCCTCAGACGACGGGAATGCACTGTCCCACACTGATGGGCTTGCACGAGAGGGCTTTCCCCGCATTTTGTGGGAGGTACTTCAGGGGGCCGGATACGCGACACCTCCTCAGTACGCGGTGCAGCATTTCGAGAAGCACCGAGTGCCCCGCTGTAGGGTGAGGATGACCCTGGAGCCTCATCCCCTACAGCCAGGCTGGCGTTCACTGGATTCTGAGTCCTTTGGATACCGGGCTGAGGACACGATCGAGGCGATTGCTCTGCACGGGTTGACCACGTTCTGTGGATTCCACCCCTTGGAGCTGTCTACCCACCCCATTGGCTTGTTCCCCGCAGAAAGGGAGGACGGCCCAATGTGGAAGAATCGGGTGGAGCATGCCAAGGACATCTGGGCTATCTACCCAGGTCAGACTGCTCACTTGACCGTGTGGTGCATGAATGCCCTGTACCATCTGCAAGTGATGCGTGGTGAGGCAATGTCCCATCTGATGGCACTATTGGAAGCGACTAAGATCACCCTGGACAACAGAGAGGAGCTTGTGGTGGACTTTTCCACTGAGATGGTGGAAAAGGACGTGCAGGTGGAGCAGCTATCCAATGAGATCCAAGAGCTGGAGGAATTAGTGGGGACCAGGGAGAACACCATTGAGGTTCTCGAGGATCAGCTTATTAACACTCAGCAGCAGCTTGCTGAGGCTAATGAGCACCTGGATATGCATCACCAGGAGATCCAGGATATGGAGGCCAACGAGGACGTCAACATTGAGGGAGGAGAGGAGCTTGCCTCCAGCTTGGACACTACTGGCTCAGGGAGACCACCTTCCCCCGAGTCGAGTGTTGCCTCGTTCGCTCACTAGGTATCAGGAGTAGGGTTAGAAGTCAGTGATGGTAGGACTCCTCCCAGCTAGCTTAGCTTTTGCACCCTTGGGGTACTAGGCTAGTTAGAGTTGAGTCTTTTGGGCCGTTGATTGTAATCGTGATAAACTCTTTTGGCAGCATGGTTGATGGATGATGTTAGTTTTAAATTTGGAAGGAAAGTTTATGCCTTTTTAAATCCTTTATGTTTATGTCGGAATCTATCAATTTGCCTTTGACTCTTTCACCGCGATTAAACCTTAAACTTGAAGATGTGTTATTGAGAGTGCATGTGATTTTTCAGATGGCTAGGAGAGCGCGTCGTGGCCAGAATGAGCGCGTTCCTCCACCGCCGCCACCGCCTCCCACTCTGCAGGAGCTAATGGCTCAGCAGAATGAGATCTTGAGGTAGCTAGCTCAGCGTCAGCCACCACCTCAGCACTATGGTGGTGGAGATCATCAGCGTCACCCCGCGGCAGCTACCTACCAGGAGTTCCTCAGTACCCAGCCTCCTTTGTTCACCAGGGCAGAGGACCCACTTGATGCGGATGTGTGGTTGAGAGTAGTGGAATCCAAATTCCCGCTACTCCATGGAGTTTGCTCAGAGGTCACAAAAGTCAGGTTCGCCACCCAGCAGCTTCGCGGACCCGCAAGGACTTGGTGGGACCATTTTCTTGCCATGCAGCCAGATGACCGAGAGGTAGAACGGAGAGAGTTCAAGGCCGCTTTCAGGGGACACCACATACCAGTTGGGATTATGGACCGAAAGCTCAACGAGTTTCTGGCACTCACTCAGGGCAACAGGATAGTATTGCAGTATGCTCAGGCTTTTAATGACCTGTGCCAGTATGCTGGATATCATGTAGATACGGACGAGAAGAAGAGAGATAGGTTCAGGAGGGGGCTCAGCACTAAGCTCCGTGACCTTCTCAACACCGTCAGGGCCAACAGCTACAATGAGTTGGTCAACATGGCCATCTCTCAAGAGGATTGTATCATAGCTCGTCAGGCAGAAAAGAAGAGGAAGACCCCTGTGGCAGGACCCTCAGCTCTGCCACAGCGCTTCAGGATTGTGTCCGACACGCAGAACAGGGGACCCCAGCAGCAGCAAGGGAGATGGGTGATCCGACCATAGCAGCAGCAACAGCAGGCACCCAACCGCACCTAGTTTCCAGCTCAGAGGAACAATCAGCAGCAGCAGCAATATCGCCAGGCAATTGACAACAGGTGTTTCACATGCAGCAACACCGGACATTATGCCAAGAATTGCCCCAGGAACCAACAGAGGCAGGGGCAGAATGTGAATTAGAATCAAGGCAAGAGACAGAAGGTGCAAGTGAGGCAGGGCAGGCTGAACTTCACCACCATGGCTGATATTCCAGAGGGGGCACCCGTCATGACTGGTATCTTTACAGTTTTGAATTATCCTGCTATTATTATTTTTGATTCTGGTGCATCGCATAGTTTTATCAGTGCCAAATTTAGTGCCAAGTGCCAGTTGCCCTTTCACCACACCGATGGGGGCATTACAATTTCAACACCAGGAGGCAGGGTTGCCACCTATCAAATCAACAGGCAAGTGCCTATAAAATTTGGTAGTCTTGTGATTAGAACCACCCTTCTCATCTTAGGATTGGATAGCATGGATATTATATTGGGAGCTGACTGGTTGACCAGGCATCAGGCAGTATTGGATATTGCAGCCAGGGCCATTGAAATTCATTCCCCTGCTTATGGCGAGACTGTTTTATATTTGCCTGATCAGGGTTGTACCCGTTCTTGTGCCTTCGTTATGATAGAATCCCCAGTGGAAAAGATCCCAGTGGTTTGTGACTACCAGATGTTTTTCCAGATGAATTGCCAGGGATGCCACCTGACCGAGACATCGAGTTCGCAATCGAATTACAACCCGGGACTGCTCCTATCTCCAAGAGACCCTATAGGATGCCTCCCGCGGAATTGGCAGAATTGAAAAAGCTACTACAGGAGTTGTTGGACAAGGGATTTATTCGCCCAAGTACTTCACCATGGGGATATCCTGCCTTATTCGTAAAGAAAAAGGATGAAAGTTTGAGAATGTGTGTTGATTACCGCCCTCTCAATGCGGTGACCATCAAGAACAAATACCCACTGCCCCACATTGATGTATTGTTCGATTAGTTGGTGGGAGCCAAGGTCTTCTCCAAAATAGACCTTCGCTCGGGTTACCATCAGATCAAGATCCGTGCCAGTGATATTCCCAAGACGGCTTTCTCTACCAGATATGGGCTCTATGAATTTTTGGTGATGTCTTTTGGGCTGACCAATGCCCCGGCTTATTTTATGTACCTGATGAACTCAGTGTTCATGCCAGAGTTGGACAAATTCGTGGTCGTTTTCATTGATGATAATCTGGTCTATTCCAAGAATGAAGCCGAGCACACCAAACATTTGCATACTGTACTTCAGAGACTGCGTGACCATCAGTTGTATGCTAAATTGTCTAAATGTGAATTCTTGCTGAAGGAGATTAAATTCTTGGGTCATACAATTTCTCAGGATGGTATATTAGTTGATCCTGAGAAGGTACAAGAGGTAATGGATTGGAAACCCCCGACTACAGTGAGGCAGATTCGGAGTTTTCTGGGATTGGCAGGGTATTATCGACGATTTATTCCAAATTTCTCCAGGATTGCCAAGCCAATGACTGAACTATTGAAGAAGGGAGTCAAGTATGATTGGAGCCAAAAGTGCGAAGATGCTTTTCATACACTAAGTCAGCATTTGACCACAGCCCCAGTGCTGGCTCAACCTGACAACACCAAGCCCTTTGAAGTTTATTGTGATGCTTCTGGCACTGGTTTGGGATGTGTCTTAATGCAAGATAACAGAGTAATTGCTTATGCCTCCCGAGCACTCAGACCCCATGAGCAGAACTACCCTACACATGATCTGGAGTTAGCAGCTGTGGTTCATGATCTCAAAATATGGAGACACTACTTGATGGGAGCTCACTGTAACATTTACACTGATCATAAGAGCCTCAAATACATTTTCACTCAGGCAGATTTGAACATGAGGCTGAGGAGATGGTTGGAGTTAATCAAGGACTATGATTTAGAGGTGCATTACCATCCGGGCAAGGCCAATGTTGTGGCAGATGCCTTGAGCAGAAAGGCCCAGTGCAATTGTATGAGCATGGATGCAAGAGTTACCACCCTATGTGATGAATTGTGCAAGCTAAACCTGGAAGTTGTTTCTTCAGGTGACTTAAATTATATCTCGGTAGAGCCCACATTGCAAGAGCAAATAGCCAGGGCACAGATCGAGGATAAGGGTGTTCAGGTTATCCAAGACATGATCAAGCAGAAGGCAGAAAAATACAAGTGCTTCCGTCAGGACAGCAAGGGAATTTTATGGTTTGGAGATCGATTGGTTGTTCCCAAGGACCCTGAACTTAGAAAGAGGATATTAGATGAAGCTCACCTTTCCAAATTCTTCATGCACCCTGGTAGCAACAAGATGTATCATGATCTCAGATCCTTATACTGGTGGACCAGGATGAAGAGGGAAATTTCCAAGTATATATCCGAGTGTGACACCTGCCAAAGGATTAAAGCCAGTCATTTGAAGGCAGCAGGCCCTTTGCAACCCCTTCCCATACCATCTTGGAAATGGGAGGACATTTGCATGGACTTTATCGTGGGATTGCCCAATACCTCCAGGCACCATGATTCCATTTGGGTTATTGTGGACAGGTTGACCAAGACCGCTCAATTCTTGCCAGTACACACCACCCATAGGACAGAGAAGTATGCAGAGATCTACATTGACCAGATAGTTCGTCTGCATGGAATACCAAGGACTATAGTCTCAGACAGAGGAGCACCATTTGTGGTACGATTTTGGGAACAATTGCAGGAATCACTTGGGACCCATGTCATACGAAGCTCAGCATACCATCCCCAAACAGATGGCCAGACAGAAAGGGTAAACCAGATTTTGGAAGACATGTTGAGGGCATGTGTACTGCACTACGGAAAAGATTGGGATAAGTGTCTTTCTTTGGCAGAGTTTTCTTATAATAACAGCTACTAGTCCAGTCTAAAGATGGCACCTTTTGAAGCTTTATATGGGAGAAGATGTAGAACCCCGCTAAATTGGTCTCAAACAGGAGAGAGGGAAAAATTTGGGCCAGATTTGGTACTTGAAGTAGAGGCAAAGGTCAGAGTCATCAAGAAGAAGTTAGAAGCTGCTCAGGCCAGGCAAAAGAGCTATCATGACAAGAGGCGGAAGCCTCTGCAGTTTGAAGTGGGGGACCATGTTTATCTTAAGGTGTCACCCACCAAGGGTGTCCAGAGATTCGGGATCAAGGGCAAGTTAGCTCCTCGCTACATTGGACCCTACGAGATCAAGGAGGCTTGTGGACCCGTAGCCTATCAATTGAAGTTGCCACCTAGCATGTCAGCTGTTCATGATGTGTTCCATGTATCTCAGCTGCGGAAATGTGTTCGCCTACCCACTGAAGTGCTACCTGAACCGGACATTGAGATAGAACTAGACTTGTCCTATCAAGAGTACCCCATCAAGGTATTGGAACAGAAGGAGAGATCAACGCGGGCAAGGTCAATCCGAATGTATAAGGTTCAGTGGAGTCACCATTCAGCAGAAGAAGCTACATGGGAGACTGAGAATTTTCTACGCTCTCGCTTCCCCGACTTTCTGCCCAAAGGAGTCGGTACGTAACCCAAAACCCCACCCCCACCTGCCCTTTGAATACAATTATAAGAAAAATTTAGATAACAAGGGTAGTCTAAGTTGTGGATTTAACTTAAAAAGAACTTCCTTCTGAAGTTGCAAAGAGAATGACATTCGAAGAGCAGTTAACAAGAGAAACTTGAGTAAAAGAAAGAGTACCACACCAACGCGCTTTCATGGCACCCCTCTAGAGGACTCTACCTAAAATCTCGGGACGAGATTCCTTTAAGGGGGGAGGGCTGTAACACCTCAGGTGTTACCATGACTAGGGCACATCTATGCACTAATGACTATGATCACATGTGGAAGAAACTTAAGGAACAAAGTGTAAGAGCCTTGGAGGCTAGGTTTTAACCAAGAGATGTGAATGACCAAAAGCATTACCCTAGTGGTGTGCAATTATCACTTTGGACAAGGGGGGAGTAAACCCTAGACCTCTCTTGAACCCTATCTCCTAAGCACCTTGGTTAAAGGGGAGAGTTTAAGCAAAGGTGCAAGTCATGACCAAACCTTTGGCACAAAGTTAAGTAACTTATTAACCTACAATTATAGAGAGGAAACATTGCTAAAAGACCCCTTAAGAAACCCCAAATCCATTCCCTAAGTAGAGAAAGAGCTAGAGCTCTCTAATTCTCTCTAAGTCAAAAACTACACCTAATCTAAAGATCCACCGTGTTCACCTTGAAGATGGCACCAAAACCACTTAAGTTCTATACCAAAAATGTGGCATACCACCTAGGGCACCCCCTGGAAAAAGTTGAGACCGAGACCTTGACGTTTGACATGGCTTGGCATCACTTTTGTCGCACAACGGGCAGGGGGACAAGCCAGATTTGGTGTCCACATATCTTCTGACCCAGGGCTTATCTTCCCTTGGAACTCACATATGAGAGATAGCCATAGGTGCCAGGAAGAGGTCTGCGCCGGATTTTTGCCAAGAGTCGCACGTTTGCGATCTCAGTAGGCGTTTAAACACGGGCATATGAACACTTCCACGTGTTCGACGCGTTCTGCGCGCGCCAGAGCACGCCCGCGCCCGACCTCGCGTGCCCCGCGTCGCGCCAAAGGCCAGCCGACGCCATGGCCCGCGCCCGCGCCTATATAACGCCCAGTGACCTTAACCGTACCCTTCCGTGCACGCTCAACCTCACCGGAGCTCAAACTCACCGGCGTTTGCCCGTGCACGGCGTGTCCGCGGCCACCCGAGCCCTTGCCACCGTAGACCGGCCAACCAAGCCTTTCCCAACCCTGTCCGACCCTCGGAGAGGACTAAGCACACCTCGGTGAAGCTCCCCGAGCAAGGAATCGAAGTTTGCTTCGCCGGAGAGGCCAGTCCACGGTCGCTGGACTCCCTCCGACCGCCGGCGAGCGTAGACCGGGTAAGCCACTGCGCCATTTTTTGATTCAATGCACAGATAGCCTCTACATCACCCTGTGAAGCTCACCGTGCCATTGGATTGAACTAGATCGCCCTTTATTGGCCGGCACACCCGCCGCCGACGAGAACTCCCGCCTACGCACGTGGACCGAGCGATTCCGGCCATCCCCTCCGTCGAGCCGTACATCGTTGTGACCGCTAGAGCCTCCCCGAGCCAACCCCGCCCCTCGCCGGACCTCTCTCACCGTCAGTAAGCCGCGCCGCCCTTTTCTTTCCCGCGGATACTGTTTACATTAGGGGAAGGACCTCGGGGAAGAAGGAAAGGTCAGGGGGATTTTTGAACTGTCAGTGACTCAGGGGAATAGTGGCGCAGGGTAGATTTGAGTGGGTTGATTTGGATTAAACCCAGGGTCCTCGGCGCAAAGTAGTTTTCCAGGAAACCTTTATTAAATCTGATTTAAATTTTGAACAGAACTTGAATAATTCATAACTTCTGTTTTATTCATCCAAATTTAGTCAAACCAATTTTGTGAGACTTAAAATAATGTAAACTGCTTAGGAAAAATATAAAACCCTTATGTACTACAGAAAACTTTAGGGTTCTGATTTAATTATTGTTTTGACCAAAAGCTAAATAATAGGAATAAAAATAGTTGCACTATTTGACTAAGGTTAGGAAAATTTGGAGAAGTTTATGTCCACCTACTAACCTGTTTAAAAATGCTAAATCTCTGTGTCCACCCCATTAAGTTAGTTTTTGCCATTTATTTTACGATATGCTTAAGGTTAGAAAAATAGAAAAGGTGATTTAAATAATGAACCAGGGGGTACTCCTATTTTTGTTAGGGTACTTATTCAGTGTAGTTCACTAGAAAAATCTATGATACCCTGGTTTAGTATAAAATAAATAGGATACCTTTTATTTTAAGAAAACAAGAAAAACTTAGAAAAACCCTACAAAAATAACCCCAAGGTGAAAACACCCCAGCCCTTGGGATAGTTAATGTTTTGTTATTAAGAACTTAGGAAAAATATGAAATCTGCTGTTTGACATTTTTCAAATAACAATGTAGTAGAAAGTGCCTTTTTGGCATTAAACTTTAGAAAATCATAACTAAATAACCATCCCTTAGCTTTCTGTGATCTTTGGCACAGAAGCCTATTATTACTGTTAAATGCCAACAAAAATAACCCTTAGGACAGAATCCACTTCTAATTAAGAGTTGTAGTGCAAAGTGGCCCATTTTACACAACTCTTGTTATTTTTGTCTAGAGCATAGCCTGTTTCAATTGAACCTCAAAGTCCTAGGACAAGCTATAATGACCAATGGCAACCCACTGTAATTTTTACAAAAGTTTTGGAAAAAGTTAAACCAATGTTGTAGTTCAAACCTCCACTAGAAGTCATAAATAGAAAATAAAGAAAGGAAAACGAATAATGGAAAATGGTGTCATCCTAAAACCCTTTGTAAATTGTCCACTGAAATATATAAAGGAAATACCAATCCACTATGCCTATCTCTAACAAGACCTAAACCTAGAGTGATAAGCATAAACCACTAAAAGCCACGTATGACCCAGAAACCCTAAGTTACTCATTAACTTAGTTTTCCTTCCTTTAGCATGATGTTATTAAAATCCTACATAATCCTGACATACATGTTCATTGCATTTCGATAGACTGTAACCTCGCTGACGGGGAGTATGTCCTCGTGCCGGAGCAAGGAGCTGCTCAGGAGGTAGCCCCGGATCCAGCACCCGAGCCTGCACCAGAGGATCTGCCTACCACAGCCTTGGAAGGCAAGCCCCGGTTTATGCATAACCTATTATTTATGCTATTTTAATATACTTAATGATTGTAGGATTGATTGTGCACTTAAGTGTAGGAGTTGTTTGAAACCCTAGTTGCATGATCTCAGGAATCCCATTGAGATGAATACTAGAATGCTAAGTCGAGTAGCTGCTTTATTCCTTAGGATCTCGGTAGAAGTCGAGTGATTTTTCTAGCACTCGCGCGAGGTCAGGAAATTGGTTGTATCCACTTTCTTCTCATAATGATGCTGGGTTGTGGACAACAATCCATGGGGGTTGGTTGTCCATGGGATGAAAATTGGAATAAGGATTAAGGTGTGGTACAGTGTGTCAAGCGTTTGAACGTACTAAACACATACCGAGAAATATGGTAAATCGGTAAGCCTAGTACCTGAGTGAACCTGCCCGCAGATTGCCCTCCTCACGCGACCTGAGACGTGGTCTCCCATTCTGGTTATGGTGGGTACAAGTGCGGTCACTGCACGACGGCAGTCGGGGTCAGTGAGGCATTGTACGCCAAGGCGGTGAGCCCCTTTCTGTTGCCAGGGAACCGATGGGGACAGTTGATGTGTGTGGGGACGGAGTGCCCCTACATGTCGTGTGTTTAGGTTTACCTTGCAAGGATGAAAACTCGATTTGAATCGTCTGCTTCTCGCAGCTAATGAGACTGCTTGATCCATGCTGCTACATTGAGTAACAAGTGGAATTATGATGAGATGATACAAGATGTTGATTGCTAAAAATGTTTGCTACTATGTATGAGTAGATAGTACATCTGTAGCCTTAAGAGAGTCACACTTAATTTGACAAAGTTAAAAACTTGATTTAGAAACTCAGCTAGTGCTTTTGGCAACTGAAAGGGAAATGTGCCTTTGGGCCATTTCTAAGTATTTTGGTGATTAAGTGCCAACACAAGTGCTTAAATGTGAATCTATGCCCATGGATGAACAAAGTGCAAATCACAAGTAAAGGTATGTTTCTAAGCCTTAGTACATTGGTTTTGTGTACTAATATATTTGTCTAAGTGTTAGAAACAGAGAGAAGAAGAAAAGGAGAATGTTGGCTGTGTACAGCCAACAGGCTGTTTCGGTCTGGGGCACCGGACTGTCCGGTGGTGCACCGGACAGTGTCCGGTGCGCCAGGCTGCCTTGACCTGAAGACGCCGCTCTCGGGAATTTGCCGACGGCGTACGGCTAAAATTCACCGGACTGTCCGGTGTGCACCGGACTGTCCGGTGAGCCAATGGTCGGCTGGGCCAACGGTCGGCCGCGCAATCTGCGCGCGACACGTGGTCTGGCCAACGGTCGGAAGGAGGCACCGGACTGTCCGGTGTGCACCGGACTGTCCGGTGCGCCAGATCTGCAACGGTCGGCAACGGTCGGCTGCGCCTGGTAAGGAAAGAAATCGGGCACCGGACAGTGTCCGGTGTGCACCGGACTGTCCGGTGCGCCCGACGACACAAGGCAAGGATGGCCTTCCAGATTTGTTCTCAACGGCTCCTAGCTACCTTGGGGCTATAAAAGGGACCCCTAGGCGCATGGAGGAGGACACCAAGCATTCCTTGAGCACTCTTGATCACTCACACATCAATCTTGCGCACTTGTTTGACATTCTAGTGAATTGAGCTCCGTTCTAGTGTGCTAGTCTCTTGAGCTCAAGTCTGGGTCTTGTGTGCGTATTCGCTGTGATCTTTGTGTCGTGTGTGAGTTGCTAATCCCTCCCTTGCTCCGTGATTCTCTGTGAACATCTTTTGTAAGGGCGAGAGGCTCCAAGTTGTGGAGATTCCTCGCAAACGGGATTGAAGAAAGAAAAGCAAGAACACCGTGGTATTCAAGTTGATCATTGGATCACTTGAGAGGAGTTGAGTGCAACTCTCGTCTGTTGGGACGCCACAACGTGGAGTAGGCAAGTTTTGTACTTGGCCGAACCACGGGATAACCACCGTGTCATCTCTGTGATTGATTTCTTGTGGTTATTATGTTTTGACTCCTCTCTAGCCACTTGGCCATAATTGTGCTAACACTTAACAAGTTTTTGTGGCTTAAGTTTTGAAGTTTTACAGGATCACCTATTCACCCCCCCTCTAGGTGCTCTCAATTGGTATCAGAGCCGTTCTCTTCAAGAAGGGACTAATCGCCCGAAGAGATGGATCCTAAGGGAAAGGGGATGGTGGTCGACAACAACGAGAAGGAGTCCATCTTCAACGAGCCGAAGAATGACAAGTCTACCGACTTGGGCTCAAGCCACAAGCGCAAAGAAGGGAAGAAGAAGAAGACAAGGCGCATCAAGGAGATCGTCTACTACGACAGCGACGAATCCTCTTCTTCCCAAAAGGACGACGAAAACGACTACAGGAAGACGGTCAATTCGAACTTTTCATTTGATTATTCTCGTATTCCACATAGTTCGAATTCGCATCTGCTTTCCATTCCTCTTGGCAAACCTCCACACTTTGATGGGGAGGACTACGGATTTTGGAGTCACAAAATGCGTAGTCATTTATTCTCTCTCCATCCAAGCATATGGGAGATTGTAGAAAATGGAATGAAATTTGATAGCTCGGATAGCCCTATGTTTATTAATGAACAGATTCATAAGAATGCACAAGCTACTACTGTGTTGCTAGCATCTTTGTGCAGGGACGAGTACAATAAGGTGAGCGGCTTGGACAATGCCAAGCAGATATGGGACACCCTCAAGATCTCTCACGAGGGGAACGACATCACCATGCTCACTAAAATGGAGTTGGTGGAGGGCGAGCTTGGAAGGTTTGCGATGATAAGGGGCGAGGAGCCAACCCAAACATACAACCGGCTCAAGACCCTTATCAACAAAATAAGGAGCTATGGAAGCACGCGATGGACGGATCACGACGTCGTCCGCCTAATGCTAAGGTCATTTACCGTTCTTGATCCTCACTTGGTGAACAACATTCGTGAAAATCCTAGGTACATCAAGATGTCGCCCGAAGAAATTCTTGGAAAATTTGTGAGCGGGCGAATGATGATCAAGGAGGCGAGGTACGTGGACGACGCGTTGAATGGCCCAATCCATGAGCCTCAACCCATTGCTCTCAAGACAACAAGGAGCAAGGAGGCACTACCCAGCAAGGTGGCGCAAATTGAGGCGGCCGGTCTTAATGATGAAGAGATGGCCCTCATCATCAAAAGATTCAAGACGGCACTAAAAGGTCGCAAGGGATAGCCAAGCAAGACTAAGACCAAGGGAAAGCGATCATGCTTCAAATGCGGTAAGCTTGGTCATTTTATTGCTAACTGTCCCGACAATGATAGTGATCAGGAACACGGGAGCAAGAGGGAAAAGAAGAAGCATTACAAGAAGGCCAAGGGCGAGGCACATATCGGAAAGGAGTGGGATTCGGATTGCTCCTCCTCCGACTCCGACAATGAAGGACTCGCCGCCACTGCCTTCAACAAGTCATCCCTCTTCCCCAACGAGCGTCACACATGCCTTATGGCAAGGGAGAAGAAGGTATGTAATCAAAACAATGTCACTTATGATTCTTCCAGTGATGATGAGTCTAGTGATGATGAAATAGATTACTCTAGTTTGTTCAAGGGATTGGATAGAACTAAAGTAGATAAAATTAATGAATTGATTGATGCCTTGAATGAAAAAGATAGACTCTTAGAAAAACAAGAGGACCTTTTGTATGAAGAGCATGACAAATTTGTAGAGGCACAAAAGTCTTATGCCTTAGAAGTTAAAAGAAATGAAGTGCTTTCTAGTGAACTATCTTCTTGTCATGAAACCATTGCTACTTTAAAGAGTGTTAATGATGACTTAAATGCTAAAGTAGCTAGTAAATCTAATTCTTGTGTAGAACATGTTGAGATTTGCACTAAGTGTAAAGATTTCGATGTTGATACTTGTAGTGATCATTTAGTTTCAATTTCTAAATTAACTGAGGAATTGGCTAGTCTTAATGCCCAACTTAAGACTAGCAAGAATGAATTTGATAAACTAAAATTTGCAAGGGATGCCTACACGATCGGTAGACACCCCTCAATTAAGGATGGACTTGGCTTCAAGAGGGAAGCCAAGAACTTAACAAGCCATAAGGCTCTCATTCCCGCTAAGGAGAAAGGGAAGGCCCCTATGGCTACTAGTGCTAAAAAGAACCATGCCTTTTTGTATCATGATAGGAGACAAACTAGAAATGCTTATAGGAGTTATAATGCTTATGATGATTTTGACTCTCATGCTATGTTTGCTTCTAGTTCTTCATATGTGCATGATAGAAATGTTGGTAGAAGGGATGTTGTTCATAATATGCCTAGGAGAAATGTTGTTAATATTCCTAGGAAAGTTAATGAGCCTTCTACAATATATCATGCTTTGAATGCTTCCTTTGCAATTTGTAGAAAGGATAGAAAAGTAATTGCTAGGAAGTTAGGGGCAAAATGCAAGGGTGATAGAACTTGCATTTGGGTCCCTAAGGAAATTGTGACTAACCTTGTAGGACCCAACATGAGTTGGGTACCTAAAACGCAAGCCTAAATTTGCCTTGCAGGTTTATGCATCCGGGGGTTCAAGCTGGATTATCGACAGCGGATGCACAAACCATATGACGGGGGAGAAGAAGATGTTCACCTCCTACGTCAAGAATAAGGATTCCCAAGATTCAATCATATTCGGTGATGGGAATCAAGGCAAGGTAAAAGGGTTAGGTAAAATTGCAATTTCTAATGAGCACTCTTTCTCTAATGTGTTTTTAGTAGAGTCTCTAGGATATAATTTACTATCTGTTAGTCAATTATGCAATATGGGATATAACTGTCTATTTACTAATGTAGATGTGTCTGTCTTTAGAAGAAGTGATGGTTCACTAGCTTTTAAGGGTGTATTAGACGGCAAACTTTATTTAGTTGATTTTGCAAAAGAAGAAGTCGGTCTAGATGCATGCTTAATAGCTAAGACTAGCATGGGCTGGCTGTGGCATCGCCGCTTAGCACATGTGGGGATGAAGAACCTTCACAAGCTTCTAAAGGGAGAACATGTGATAGGTCTGACTAACGTGCAATTCGAAAAAGATAGACCTTGTGCAGCTTGTCAAACAGGTAAACAAGTGGGAGGAGCGCATCACAGCAAGAATGTGATGACCACCTCAAGACCTCTGGAGCTGCTGCATATGGACCTCTTCGGACCCGTCGCCTATCTGAGCATAGGAGGAAGTAAGTATGGTCTAGTTATTGTTGATGACTTTTCCCGCTTCACTTGGGTGTTCTTTTTGCAGGATAAGTCTGAAACCCAAGGGACCCTCAAGCGCTTCCTCAGGAGAGCTCAAAATGAGTTTGAGCTCAAGGTGAAGAAGATAAGGAGCGACAACGGGTCCGAGTTCAAGAACCTTCAAGTGGAGGAGTTCCTTGAAGAGGAAGGGATCAAGCACGAGTTCTCCGCTCCCTACACACCACAGCAAAATGGTGTGGTAGAGAGGAAGAATAGGACGCTCATCGACATGGCGAGGACGATGCTAGGAGAGTTCAAGAGCCCCGAGTGCTTTTGGACGGAAGCCGTGAACACGGCTTGCCACGCCATCAACAGGGTCTACCTTCATCGCCTCCTCAAGAAGACGTCGTATGAGCTACTAACCGGTAACAAACCCAATGTATCCTACTTTCGTGTATTTGGGAGCAAGTGCTACATTCTAGTGAAGAAGGGTAGAAATTCTAAATTTGCTCCCAAAGCTGTAGAAGGGTTTTTGTTAGGTTATGACTCAAATACAAAGGCGTATAGAGTCTTCAACAAATCATCGGGTTTGGTTGAAGTCTCTAGCGACGTTGTATTTGATGAGACTAATGGCTCTCCAAGAGAGCAAGTTGTTGATTGTGATGATGTAGATAAAGAAGATGTTCCAACGGCCGCAATACGAACCATGGCGATTGGAGACGTTCGGCCACAGGAACAAGATGAACGAGATCAACCTTCTTCCTCAACAACGGTGCGTCCCCCAACTCAAGATGATGAACAGGTTCATCAACAGGAGGAACGTGATCAAGGGGGAGCACAAGATGATCATGTGATGGAGGAAGAAGTGGAACCAGCACCTCCAACCCAAGTTCGAGCGATGATTCAAAGGGATCATCCCGTCGACCAAATTCTGGGTGACATTAGCAAGGGAGTAACTACTCGATCTCGATTAGTTAATTTTTGTGAGCATTACTCCTTTGTCTCTTCTATTGAGCCTTTCAGGGTAGAGGAGGCCTTGCTAGATCCGGACTGGGTGTTGGCCATGCAGGAGGAGCTCAACAACTTCAAGAGGAATGAAGTTTGGACACTGGTGCCTCGTCCGAAGCAAAATGTTGTGGGAACCAAGTGGGTGTTCCGCAACAAACAGGACGAGCACGGGGTGGTGACGAGAAACAAGGCTCGACTTGTGGCAAAAGGTTATGCCCAAGTCGCAGGTTTGGATTTCGAGGAGACTTTTGCTCCTGTGGCTAGGCTAGAATCAATTCGTATCTTGCTAGCATATGCCGCTCATCATTCCTTCAGGTTGTACCAAATGGATGTGAAGAGCGCTTTCCTCAACGGGCCAATCAAGGAGGAGGTGTACGTGGAGCAACCCCCTGGCTTCGAGGATGAACGGTACCCCGACCATGTGTGTAAGCTCTCTAAGGCGCTCTATGGACTTAAGCAAGCCCCAAGAGCATGGTATGAATGCCTTAGAGACTTTCTAATTGTTAATGCTTTCAAGGTTGGGAAAGCCGATCCAACTCTTTTTACAAAGACATGTGATGGTGATTTGTTTGTGTGCCAAATTTATGTCGATGACATAATATTTGGCTCTACTAACCAAAAGTCTTGTGAAGAGTTTAGCAGGGTGATGACGCAGAAATTCGAGATGTCGATGATGGGCGAGTTGAACTACTTCCTTGGGTTCCAAGTGAAGCAACTCAAGGACGGCACCTTCATCTCTCAAACGAAGTACACGCAAGATCTGCTGAAGCGGTTTGGGATGAAGGACGCCAAGCCCGCGAAGACTCCGATGGGAACCGACGGACACACCGACCTCAACAAAGGAGGTAAGTCCGTTGATCAAAAAGCATACTGGTCAATGATAGGGTCATTACTTTACTTATGTGCTAGTAGACCGGATCTTATGCTTAGCGTATGCATGTGTGCTAGATTTCAATCCGATCCTAAGGAGTGTCACTTAGTGGCGGTGAAGCGAATTTTGAGATATTTAGTTGCTACGCCTTGCTTCGGGCTCTGGTATCCAAAGGGGTCTACCTTTGACTTGGTTGGATACTCAGATTCCGACTATGCTGGATGTAAGGTCGATAGGAAGAGCACATCGGGGACGTGCCAATTCTTAGGAAGGTCCCTGGTGTCATGGAATTCTAAGAAACAAACCTCCGTTGCCCTATCCACCGCTGAGGCCGAGTACGTTGCCGCAGGACAATGTTGCGCGCAACTACTTTGGATGAGGCAAACCCTCAGGGACTTTGGCTACAATCTGAGCAAAGTCCCACTCCTATGTGATAATGAGAGTGCTATCCGCATGGCGGAAAATCCTGTTGAGCACAGCCGCACAAAGCACATAGACATCCGGCATCACTTTTTGAGAGACCACCAGCAAAAGGGGGATATCGAAGTGTTTCATGTTAGCACCGAGAACCAGCTAGCCGATATCTTTACCAAGCCTCTAGATGAGAAGACCTTTTGCAGGCTGTGTAGTGAGCTAAATGTCTTAGATTCGCGGAACTTGGATTGAACTGTAGCATACATGTGTTTATGCCTTTGATCATGTTCATTCTGCATTTTGTTGCTTATTGTGGTGCTCAAGTTGTACAAACACTTCCTGGACCTCACAAGTCCGGTGCAAAGTGATGCACAAGTTTAGGGGGGAGCTGTGTTACAACTTGACCCTTTGAGACTAACCATATGCTTGAGTTTGCTTGATTTAGTCTCGAAGGAGAATTGATAGGGAAAAGGTGGACTTGGACCATGAAAGACTTCCACTGCACTCCGATGAGAGGGTAACTTATTCCAAGTCCATCTAATGAACTCTTATTGCCATTTGCTCTTAATTGACGATTTTGGTGAGGCAATGGGGTTAAAGGGCCAAAGTTGATTCCGTTTTGGTGCTTGATGCCAAAGGGGGAGAAAATAAAGGCCAAAGCAATAAATGGATCAGCTACCACTTGAGAGATTTGAAAATAGTAGAGTAGAGCTTTTGGTTTGTCAAAACTCTTGTATTGTCTCTTTTATCAAAAGTTGGTTTCTTGTGGGGAGAAATGTTGATTATGGGAAAAAGGGGGAGTTTTTTTGAAATCTTTGATCAATCTTTTTTGGAATGACTCTCGTTATGCTTCAACATGTGTGTTTGACTTAGAGATAGAGATTTGAGTTTGATTTGCAAAAACAAACCAAGTGGTGGCAAAGGATGATCCATATATGCCAAATTGAATCAAAATGAATTTGAGTTTTATTTGAAGTGATTTTGCACTTGTTCTAGTTGCTTTATGTTGTGTTGGCATAAATCACCAAAAAGGGGGAGATTGAAAGGGAAATGTGCCTTTGGGCCATTTCTAAGTATTTTGGTGATTAAGTGCCAACACAAGTGCTTAAATCTGAATCTATGCCCATGGATGAACAAAGTGCAAATCACAAGTAAAGGTATGTTTCTAAGCCTTAGTACATTGGTTTTGTGTACTAATATATTTGTCTAAGTGTTAGAAACAGAGAGAAGAAGAAAAGGAGAATGTTGGCTGTGTACAGCCAACAGGCTGTTTCGGTCTGGGGCACCGGACTGTCCGGTGGTGCACCGGACAGTGTCCGGTGCGCCAGGCTGCCTTGACCTGAAGACGCCGCTCTCGGGAATTTGCCGACGGCGTACGGCTAAAATTCACCGGACTGTCCGGTGTGCACCGGACTGTCCGGTGTGCACCGGACTGTCCGGTGAGCCAATGGTCGGCTGGGCCAACGGTCGGCCGCGCAATCTGCGCGCGACACGTGGTCTGGCCAACGGTCGGAAGGAGGCACCGGACTGTCCGGTGTGCACCGGACTGTCCGGTGCGCCAGATCTGCAACGGTCGGCAACGGTCGGCTGCGCCTGGTAAGGAAAGAAATCGGGCACCGGACAGTGTCCGGTGTGCACCGGACTGTCCGGTGCGCCCGACGACAGAAGGCAAGGATGGCCTTCCAGATTTGTTCTCAACGGCTCCTAGCTACCTTGGGGCTATAAAAGGGACCCCTAGGCGCATGGAGGAGGACACCAAGCATTCCTTGAGCACTCTTGATCACTCACACATCAATCTTGCGCACTTGTTTGACATTCTAGTGAATTGAGCTCCGTTCTAGTGTGCTAGTCTCTTGAGCTCAAGTCTGGGTCTTGTGTGCGTATTCGCTGTGATCTTTGTGTCGTGTGTGAGTTGCTAATCCCTCCCTTGCTCCGTGATTCTCTGTGAACATCTTTTGTAAGGGCGAGAGGCTCCAAGTTGTGGAGATTCCTCGCAAACGGGATTGAAGAAAGAAAAGCAAGAACACCGTGGTATTCAAGTTGATCATTGGATCACTTGAGAGGAGTTGAGTGCAACTCTCGTCCGTTGGGACGCCACAACGTGGAGTAGGCAAGTTTTGTACTTGGCCGAACCACGGGATAACCACCGTGTCATCTCTGTGATTGATTTCTTGTGGTTATTATGTTTTGACTCCTCTCTAGCCACTTGGCCATAATTGTGCTAACACTTAACAAGTTTTTGTGGCTTAAGTTTTGAAGTTTTACAGGATCACCTATTCACCCCCCCTCTAGGTGCTCTCAGCAACCAAACCCCACAGCCAAACAGCTGCATGTCTAGAGGTAGAGGAGTAGACTCCTCACACCGGGTAAGTCTAGCTGAGTATTAGTATACTCAGCCTTGCTTGTGGCATAATTTTTACAGGTTCTCTGGAGGACATGGTTGCTGGAGTGACTTGGCCGTCCATCTTGCCACCGGGTTGGACTGTCGAGTGGGACCCTACCTCGGCCGAGGAGGAGCTTGAGGAGTGATGGGACAGGCTTCCCCATCTCTGTTTATTTATCATTAGTTTTATTCCGCTGCACTTCGAACAATGATGACTACTTTGCAAAACTACGATGGTGATGTAATAATTTAATACTCTTCCATGCATGGTTTTATGCTTTATTGTATTTGCTCTGTGACTCACCATCGAGTGAGATTGTGGTACTTGATCCTGTCAGTGGCCGCGTCGGACTAGATCCGAGGGATTGACGGGTTATCCCCATTTAAGTGTAGTCCAGCCTCCAAGGCGGGACTTAGGCACATAAGTTGGAATAATTCGGGCAGTTCCACCACAAATGGTCTCCACCAGAAATCCAAGAATGTGATCTATGGCAAGGAAACATATGTGGGGTGAGGTGTACGAGCCTCAGGTCGATGATCAATGGCCACACAACCCCCATTTTGTCGAAAATAGCCATGAACGACCATTTTCAATAATACAGAAGGCTAACACGTACGAATTTTTGACCAAGAAATGGTCTCCACCAAAAATTCAAGAATGTGATCTATGGCAAGGAAACATATGTGGGGTGAGGTGTACGAGCCTCTGGTCGATGATAAATGGCCACACAACCCCCATTTTTGATGAAAATAGCCATGAACGACCATTTTCAATAATACCAGAGGCTAACACCTACGGATTTTTTACCAAGAAATGGTCACCACTAGAAATCCAAGAATGTGATCTATGGCAAGGAAACATTTGTGGGGTGAGGTGTTTGAGCCTCTGGTCGATGATAAATGGCCACACAACCCCCATTTTTGTCGAAAATAGCCATGTACGACCATTTTCAATAATACCGAAGGCTAACACCAACGGATTTTTCACCAAGAAATGGTCCCCACCAGAAATCCAAGAATGTGATCTATGACAAGAAAACATATGTGGGGTGAAGTGTACGAGCCTCTAGTCGATGATCAATGGCCACACAAACCCCATTTTTGTCGAAAATAGCCATGAACGACCATTTTCAATGACACTGAACGCTAACACCTACGGATTTTTGACCAAGAAATGGTCTCCACCATAAATCCAAGAATGTGATCTATGGAAAGGAAACATGTGTAGTGAGGTGTATGAGCCTTTGGTCGAATATCAATGGCCACACAACCCCTATTTTTGTCGAAAATAGCCATGAACGACCATTTTCAATAGTACCAAAGGCTAAAACATTCAGAATTTTGACCAAGAAATGGTCTCCAGCAGAAATCAAAGAATGTGATCTATGGCAAGGAAACATATGTGGGGTGAGTTTTACGAGCCTCTGGTCGATGATCAATGGCCACACAACCCCCATTTTTGTCGAAAATAGCCATGAATGACCATTTTCAATAATACTAAAGGCTAACACGTATAGATTTTTGACCAATAAATGGTCTCCACCAAAAATCCAAGAATGTGATCTATGGCAAGGAAACATATGTGGGGTGATGTGTATGAGCCTCTGGTCGATGATAAATGGCCACACAACCCCCATTTTAGTCGAAAATAGCCATGAACGACCATTTTCAATAATACCGAAGGCTAACACCAACGGATTTTTGACTAAGAAATGGTCTCCACCAGAAATCCAAGAATGTGATCTATGGCAAGAAAACCTATGTGGGGTGAAGTGTACGAGCCTCTGGTCAATGATCAATGGCCACACAACCCCCATTTTTGTCGGAAATAGCCATGAACGACCATTTTCAATGACACTGAAGGCTAACACCTACGGATTTTTGACCAAGAAATGGTCTCCACCATAAATCCAAGAATGTGATCTATGGCAAGGAAACATATGTGTAGTGAGGTGTATGAGCCTCTGGTCAAAGATCAATGGCCACACAACCCCCATTTTTGTCGAAAATAGCCATGAATGACAATTTTTAATAATATCGAAGGCTAACACATTCGGATTTTTGCCCAAGAAATGGTCTCCACTAGAAATCCAAGAATGTGATCTATGGCAAGGAAACATATGTGGGGTGAGGTGTACGAGCCTCTGGTCGCTGATCAATGGCCACACAACCCCCATTTTGTCGAAAATAGCCATGAACGATCATTTTCAATAATACTGAAGGCTAACACGTACGAATTTTTTACCAAGAAATGGTCTCCACCAGAAATCCAAGAATGTGATCTATAACAAGGAAAAATATGTGGGGTGAGGTGTACGAGCTTCTGGTCGATGATACATGGCCACACAACCCCCATTTTTGATGAAAATAGCCATGAACGACCATTTTCAATAATACCGAAGGCTAACACCTATGGATTTTTGACCAAGAAATGGTCTCCACCAGAAATCCAAGAATGTGATCTATGGAAAGGAAACATATGTGGGGTGAGGTGTATGAGCCTCTGGTCGGAATTATTGAAAATGGTCGTTCATGGCTATTTTCGACAAAAATGGGGGTTGTGTGGCCATTGATCATCGACCAGAGGCTCCTACACCTCACCCCACATATGTTTTCTTGCCATATATCACATTCTTGGATTTCCAGTGGAGACCGTTTCTTGGTCAAAAATCCGTAGTGTTAGCCTTCGGTATTATTGAAAATGGTCGTTCATGGCTATTTTCGACAAAAATGGGGGT
This sequence comes from Zea mays, assembly GCF_902167145.1. Taxonomy (NCBI): domain Eukaryota; kingdom Viridiplantae; phylum Streptophyta; class Magnoliopsida; order Poales; family Poaceae; genus Zea; species Zea mays. Next base: position 201,191,829 of record NC_050100.1, read on the forward strand.
TGTGTGGCCGTTGATCATCGACCAGAGGCTCGTACACCTCACTACACATATGTTTCCTTGCCATAGATCACATTCTTGGATTTATGGTGGAGACCATTTCTTGGGCAAAAATCTGAATGTGTTAGCCTTCGGTATTATTGAAAATGGTCATTCATGGCGATTTTCGACAAAAATGGGTGTTGTGTGGCCATTGATCTTCGACCAGAGGCTCATACACCTCACTACACATATGTTTCCTTGCCATAGATCACATTCTTGGATTTATGGTGGAGACCATTTCTTCGTCAAAATTCTGTAGGTGTTAGCCTTCAGTGTCATTGAAAATGGTCGTTCATGGCTATTTTCCACAAAAATGGGGGTTGTGTGGCCATTGATCATCGACCAGAGGCTCGCACACCTCACCCCACATATGTTTCCTGCCATATATCACATTCTCGGATTTCTTGGTCAAAAATCCATACGTGTTAGCCTTCTGTATTATTGAAAATGGTCGTTGATCGCTATTTTCGACAAAAAATGGGCGTTGTGTGGCCATTGATCAACGACCAGAGGCCCATACACCTCACCCCACATATGTTTCCTTGCCATCGATCACATTCTTGGACTTATGGTGGAGACCATTTCTTGGTCAAAAATCCATAGGTGTTACCCTTCAGTGTCATTGAAAATGGTCGTTCATGGCTATTTTCGAAAAAAATGGGGGTTATGTGGCCATTGATCATCGACCAAAGGCTCGTACACCTCACCCCACATATGTTTCCTTGCCATAGATCACATTTTGGATTTCTGGTGGAGACCATTTCTTGGTCAAAAATCCGTAGGTGTTAGCCTTCGATATTATTGAAAATGGTCGTTCGTGGCTATTTTTGACAAAAATGGGGGTTCTTTGGCCATTGATCATCGACCAGAGGCTCATACACCTCACCCCACATATGTTTCCTTTCCACAGATCACATTCTTGGATTTCTGGTGGAGACCATTTCTTGGTCAAAAATCCGTAGGTGTTAGGCTTCGGTATTATTGAAAATGGTCGTTCATTGCTATTTTCATCAAAAATGGGGGTTGTGTGGCCATTTATCATTGACCAGAGGCTCGTACACCTCACCCCACATATGTTTCCTTGCTATAGATCACATTCTTGGATTTCTTGTGGAGACCATTTTTTGGTCAAAAATTCGTACGTGTGAGCCTTCAGTATTATTGAAAATGATCGTTCAATGCTATTTTCGACAAAATGGGGGTTGTGTGGCCATTGATCATCGACCAGAGGCTCGTACACCTCACCCCACATATGTTTCCTTGACATAGATCACATTCTTGGATTTCTAGTGGAGACCATTTCTTGGGCAAAAATCCGAATGTGTTAGCCTTCGGTATTATTGAAAATTGTCATTCATGGCTATTTTCGACAAAAATGGGGGTTGTGTGGCCATTGATCTTTGTCCAAAGGCTCATACACCTCACTACACATATGTTTCCTTGCCATAGATCACATTCTTGGATTTATGGTGGAGACCATTTCTTGGTCAAAAATCCGTAGGTGTTAGCCTTCAGTGTCATTGAAAATGGTCGTTCATGGCTATTTCCGACAAAAATGGGGGTTGTGTGGCCATAGATCATCGACTAGAGGCTTGTACACTTCACCCCACATAGGTTTTCTTGCCATAGATCACATTCTTGTATTTCTGGTGGAGACCACTTCTTTGTCAAAAATCCGTTGGTGTTAGCCTTCGGTATTATTGAAAATGGTCGTTCATGGCTATTTTCGACTAAAATGGGGGTTGTGTGGCCATTTATCATCGACCAGAGGCTCGTACACCTCACCCCACATATGTTTACTTTCCATAGATCACATTCTTTGATTTCTTGTGGAGACCATTTATTGGTCAAAAATCTATACGTGTTACCCTTCAGTATTATTGAAAATGGTCATTCATGGCTATTTTTGACAAAAATGGGGGTTGTGTGGCCATTGATCATCGACCAGAGGCTCGTAAACCTCACCCCACATATGTTTCCTTGCCATAGATCACATTCTTTGAAAATGGTCGTTCATGGCTATTTTCGACAAAAATGGGGGTTGTGTGGCCATTGATATTCGACCAAAGACTCATACACCTCACTACACATGTTTCCTTTCCATAGATCACATTCTTGGATTTATGGTGGAGACCATTTCTTGGTCAAAAATCCGTAGGTGTTAGCGTTCAGTGTCATTGAAAATGGTCGTTCATGGCTATTTTCGACAAAAAAATGGGGTTTGTGTGGCCATTGATCATCGACCAGAGGCTTGTACACTTCACCCCACATATGTTTTCTTGCCATAGATCACATTCTTGGATTTCTGGTGGGGACCATTTCTTGGTCAAAAATCCGTTGGTGTTAGCCTTCGGTATTATTGAAAATGGTCGTTCATGGCTATTTTCGACAAAAATAGGGGTTGTGTGGCCATTTATCATCGACCAGAGGCTCATACACCTCAACCCACATATGTTTCCTTGCCATAGATCACATTCTTGGATTTCTGGTGGAGACCATTTCTTGGTAAAAAATCCGTAGGTGTTAGCCTCTGGTATTCTTGAAAATGGTCGTTCATGGCTATTTTCATCAAAAATGGGGGTTGTGTGGCCATTTATCATCGACCAGAGGCTCGTATACCTCACCCCACATATGTTTCCTTGCCATAGATCACATTCTTGGATTTCTGGTGGAGACCATTTCTTGGTTAAAAAATCGTACGTGTTAGCCTTCGGTATTATTGAAAATGGTCGTTCATGGCTATTTTCGACAAAATGGGGGTTGTGTGGCCATTGATCATCGACCAGAGGCTCGTACACCTCACCCCACATATGTTTCCTTGCCATAGATCACATTCTTGGATTTCTGGTGGAGACCATTTCTTGGGCAAAAATCCGAATGTGTTAGCCTTCGGTATTTTTGAAAATGGTCATTCATGGCTATTTTCGACAAAAATGGGGGTTGTGTGGCCATTGATCTTCCACTAGAGGCTCATACACCTCACTACACATATGTTTCCTTGCCATAGATCAAATTCTTGGATTTATAGTGGAGACCATTTCTTGGTCAAAAATCCATAGGTGTTAGCCTTCAGTGTCATTGAAAATGGTCGTTCATGGCTATTTTCGACAAAAATGGGGGTTGTGTGGCCATTGATCATCGACCTGAGGCTCGTACACTTCACCCCACATATGTTTTCTTGCCATAGATCACATTCTTGGATTTTTGGTGGAGACCATTGCTTGGTCAAAAATCTGTTGGTGTTAGCCTTCGGTATTATTGAAAATGGTCGTTCATGGCTATTTTTGACTGAAATGGGGGTTGTGTGGCCATTTATCATCGACCAGAGGCTCATACACCTCACCCCACATATGTTTCCTTGCCATAGATCACATTCTTGGATATCTGGTTGAGACCATTTCTTGGTCAAAAATCTGTACGTGTTAGCCTTCGGTATTATTGAAAATGGTCATTCATGGCTATTTCGACAAAAATGGGGGTTGTGTGGGCATTGATCATCGACCAAAGGCTCGTACACCTCACCCCGCATATGTTTCCTTGCCATAGATCAAATTCTTTGATTTCTGATGGAGACGATTTCTTGGTCAAAAATCTGAATGTGTTAGCCTTCGGAACTATTGAAAATGGTCGTTCATGGCTAATTTCGACAAAAATGGGGGTTGTGTGGCCATTGATATTGGACCAGAGGCTCATACACCTCACTACACATATGTTTCCTTGCCATAGATCACATTCTTGGATTTATGGTGGAGACCATTTCTTGGTAAAAAATCCGTAGGTGTTAGCCTTCAGTGTCATTGAAAATGGTCGTTCATGGCTATTTTCGACAAAAACTAGGGTTGTGTGGCCATTGATCGTCGACCAGAGGCTTATACACCTCACCCCACATATGTTTCCTTGCCGTAGATCACATTCTTAGATTTCTGGTGGAGACCATTTCTTGGTCAAAAATCTGTAGGTGTTAGCCTTCGGTATTATTGAAAATGGTCGTTCATGGCTATTTTCGACAAAAATGGGGGTTGTGTGGCCATTGATCATCGACCAGAGGCTCATACACCTCACCCCACATATGTTTCCTTGCCATAGATCATATTCTTGGATTTCTGGTGGAGACCATTTCTTGGTCAAAAATCCGTAGGTGTTAGCCTTCGGTATTATTGAAAATGGTCGTTCATGGCTATTTTCATAAAAAATGGGGGTTGTGTGGCCATTTATCATCGACTAGAGGCTCATAAACCTCACCCCACATATGTTTCCTTGCCATAGATCACATTCTTGGATTTCTGGTGGAGACCATTTCTTGGTCAAAAACTCGTACGTGTTAGCCTTCGGTATTATTGAAAATGGTCGTTCATGGCTATTTTCGGCAAAATGGGGGTTGTGTGGCCATTGATCATCGACCAGAGGCTCGTACACCTCACCCCACATATGTTTCCTTGCCATAGATCACATTCTTGGATTTCTGGTGGAGACCATTTCTTGGGCAAAAATCCGAATGTGTTAGCCTTTGGTATTTTTGAAAATGGTCATTCATGGCTATTTTCGACAAAAATGGGGGTTGTGTGGCCATTGATCTTCGACTAGAGGCTCATACACCTCACTACACATATGTTTCCTTGCCATAGATCACATTCTTGGATTTATGGTGGAGACCATTTCTTGGTCAAAAATCCGTAGGTGTTAGCCTTCAGTGTCATTGAAAATGGTCGTTCATGGCTATTTTCGACAAAAATTAGGGTTGTGTGGCCATTGATCGTCGACCAGAGGCTCATACACCTCACCCCACATATGTTTCCTTGTCGTTGAACAAATTCTTGGATTTCTGGTGGAGACCATTTCTTGGTCAAAAATCCGTAGGTGTTAGCCTTCGGTATTATTGAAAATGGTCGGTCATGGCTATTTTCTACAAAAATGGGGGTTGTGTGGCCATTGATCATCGACCAGAGGCTCATACACCTCACCCCACATATGTTTCCTTGCCATAGGTCACATTCTTGGATTTCTGGTGGAGACCATTTCTTGGTCAAAAATCCGTAGGTGTTAGCCTCTAGTATTATTGAAAATGGTCGCTGATGACTATTTTCATAAAAAATGGGGGTTGTGTGGCCATTTATCATCGACTAGAGGCTCATAAACCTCACCCCACATATGTTTTCTTGCCATTGATCACATTCTTTGATTTCTGGTGGAGACCATTTCTTGGTCAAAAACTCGTACGTGTTAGCCTTCAGTATTATTGAAAATGGTCATTCATGGCTATTTTCGGCAAAATGGGGGTTGTGTGGCCATTGATCATCGACCAGAGGCTCGTACACCTCACCCCACATATGTTTCCTTGCCATAGATCACATTCTTGGATTTCTGGTGGAGACCATTTCTTGGGCAAAAATCCGAATGTGTTAGCCTTTGGTATTTTTGAAAATGGTCATTCATGGCTATTTTCGACAAAAATGGGGTTGTGTGGCCATTGATCTTCGACCAGAGGCTCATACACCTCACTACACATATGTTTCCTTGCCATAGATCACATTCTTGGATTTATGGTGGAGACCATTTCTTGGTCAAAAATCCGTAGGTGTTAGCCTTCAGTGTCATTGAAAATGGTCGTTCATGGCTATTTTCGACAAAAATTAGGGTTGTGTGGCCATTGATCGTCGACCAGAGGCTCATACACCTCACCCCACATATGGTTCCTTGTCGTAGAGCACATACTTGGATTTCTGGTGGAGACCATTTCTTGGTCAAAAATCCGTAGGTGTTAGCCTTCGGTATTATTGAAAATGGTCGTTCATGGCTATTTTCGACAAAAATGGGGGTTGTGTGGCCATTGATCATCGACCAGAGGCTCATACACCTCACCCCACATATGTTTCCTTGCCATAGATCACATTCTTGGATTTCTGGTGGAGACCATTTCTTGGTCAAAAATCCGTAGGTGTTAGCCTCTAGTATTATTGAAAATGGTCGCTCATGGCTATTTTCATAAAAAATGGGGGTTGTGTGGCCATTTATCATCGACTAGAGGCTCATAAACCTCACCCCACATATGTTTCCTTGCCATAGATCACATTCTTGGATTTCTGATGGAGACCATTTCTTGGTCAAAAACTCGTACGTGTTAGCCTTCGGTATTATTGAAACTGGTCGTTCATGGCTATTTTCGGCAAAATGGGAGTTGTGTGGCCATTGATCGTCGACCAGAGGCTCGTACACCTCATCCCACATATTTTTCCTTGCCATAGATCACATTCTTGGATTTCTGGTGGAGACCATTTCTTGGGCAAAAATCCGAATGTGTTAGCCTTTGGTATTTTTGAAAATGTTCATTCATGGCTATTTTCGACAAAAATGGGGGTTGTGTGGCCATTGATCTTCGACCAGAGGCTCATACACCTCACTACACATATGTTTCCTTGCCATAGATCACATTCTTGGATATATGGTGGAGACCATTTCTTGGTCAAAAATCCGTAGGTGTTAGCCTTCAGTGTCATTGAAAATGGTCGTTCATGGCTATTTTCGAAAAAATTAGGGTTGTGTGGCCATTGATCGTCGACCAGAGGCTCATACACCTCACCCCACATATGTTTCCTTGCCGTAGATCACATTCTTGGATTTCTGGTGGAGACCATTTCTTGGTCAAAAATCCGTAGGTGTTATCCTTCGGTATTATTGAAAATGGTCGTTCATGGCTATTTTCGACAAAAATGGGGGTTGTGTGGCCATTGATCATCGACCAGAGGCTCATACACCTCACCCCACATATGTTTCCTTGCCATAGATCACATTCTTGGATTTCTGGTGGAGACCATTTCTTGGTCAAAAATCCGTAGGTGTTAGCCTCTAGTATTATTGAAAATGGTCGCTCATGACTATTTTCATAAAAAATGGGGGTTGTGTGGCCATTTATCATCAACTAGAGGCTCATAAACCTCACCCCACATATGTTTTCTTGCCATAGATCACATTCTTGGATTTCTGGTGGAGACCATTTCTTGGTCAAAAACTCGTACGTGTTAGCCTTCGGTATTATTGAAAATGGTCGTTCATGGCTATTTTCGGCAAAATGGGGGTTGTGTGGCCATTGATCATCGACCAGAGGCTCGTACACCTCACCCCACATATGTTTCCTTGCCATAGATCACATTCTTGGATTTCTGGTGGAGACCATTTCTTGGGCAAAAATCCGAATGTGTTAGCCTTTGGTATTTTTGAAAATGGTCATTCATGGCTATTTTCGACAAAAATGGGGGTTGTGTGGCCATTGACCTTCGACCAGAGGCTCATACACCTCACTACACATATGTTTCCTTGCCATAGATCACATTCTTGGATTTATGGTGGAGACCATTTCTTGGTCAAAAATCCGTAGGTGTTAGCCTTCAGTGTCATTGAAAATGGTCGTTCATGGCTATTTTCGACAAAAATTAGGGTTGTGTGGCCATTGATCGTCGACCAGAGGCTCATACACCTCACCCCACATATGTTTCCTTGTCGTTGAACAAATTCTTGGATTTCTGGTGGAGACCATTTCTTGGTCAAAAATCCGTAGGTGTTAGCCTTCGGTATTATTGAAAATGGTCGGTCATGGCTATTTTCTACAAAAATGGGGGTTGTGTGGCCATTGATCATCGACCAGAGGCTCATACACCTCACCCCACATATGTTTCCTTGCCATAGGTCACATTCTTGGATTTCTGGTGGAGACCATTTCTTGGTCAAAAATCCGTAGGTGTTAGCCTCTAGTATTATTGAAAATGGTCGCTGATGACTATTTTCATAAAAATGGGGGTTGTGTGGCCATTTATCATCGACTAGAGGCTCATAAACCTCACCCCACATATGTTTTCTTGCCATTGATCACATTCTTTGATTTCTGGTGGAGACCATTTCTTGGTCAAAAACTCGTACGTGTTAGCCTTCAGTATTATTGAAAATGGTCGTTCATGGCTATTTTCGGCAAAATGGGGGTTGTGTGGCCATTGATCATCGACCAGAGGCTCGTACACCTCACCCCACATATGTTTCCTTGCCATAGATCACATTCTTGGATTTCTGGTGGAGACCATTTCTTGGGCAAAAATCCGAATGTGTTAGCCTTTGGTATTTTTGAAAATGGTCATTCATGGCTATTTTCGACAAAAATGGGGTTGTGTGGCCATTGATCTTCGACCAGAGGCTCATACACCTCACTACACATATGTTTCCTTGCCATAGATCACATTCTTGGATTTATGGTGGAGACCATTTCTTGGTCAAAAATCCGTAGGTGTTAGCCTTCAGTGTCATTGAAAATGGTCGTTCATGGCTATTTTCGACAAAAATTAGGGTTGTGTGGCCATTGATCGTCGACCAGAGGCTCATACACCTCACCCCACATATGGTTCCTTGTCGTAGAGCACATACTTGGATTTCTGGTGGAGACCATTTCTTGGTCAAAAATCCGTAGGTGTTAGCCTTCGGTATTATTGAAAATGGTCGTTCATGGCTATTTTCGACAAAAATGGGGGTTGTGTGGCCATTGATCATCGACCAGAGGCTCATACACCTCACCCCACATATGTTTCCTTGCCATAGATCACATTCTTGGATTTCTGGTGGAGACCATTTCTTGGTCAAAAATCCGTAGGTGTTAGCCTCTAGTATTATTGAAAATGGTCGCTCATGGCTATTTTCATAAAAAATGGGGGTTGTGTGGCCATTTATCATCGACTAGAGGCTCATAAACCTCACCCCACATATGTTTCCTTGCCATAGATCACATTCTTGGATTTCTGATGGAGACCATTTCTTGGTCAAAAACTCGTACGTGTTAGCCTTCGGTATTATTGAAACTGGTCGTTCATGGCTATTTTCGGCAAAATGGGAGTTGTGTGGCCATTGATCGTCGACCAGAGGCTCGTACACCTCATCCCACATATTTTTCCTTGCCATAGATCACATTCTTGGATTTCTGGTGGAGACCATTTCTTGGGCAAAAATCCGAATGTGTTAGCCTTTGGTATTTTTGAAAATGTTCATTCATGGCTATTTTCGACAAAAATGGGGGTTGTGTGGCCATTGATCTTCGACCAGAGGCTCATACACCTCACTACACATATGTTTCCTTGCCATAGATCACATTCTTGGATATATGGTGGAGACCATTTCTTGGTCAAAAATCCGTAGGTGTTAGCCTTCAGTGTCATTGAAAATGGTCGTTCATGGCTATTTTCGAAAAAATTAGGGTTGTGTGGCCATTGATCGTCGACCAGAGGCTCATACACCTCACCCCACATATGTTTCCTTGCCGTAGATCACATTCTTGGATTTCTGGTGGAGACCATTTCTTGGTCAAAAATCCGTAGGTGTTATCCTTCGGTATTATTGAAAATGGTCGTTCATGGCTATTTTCGACAAAAATGGGGGTTGTGTGGCCATTGATCATCGACCAGAGGCTCATACACCTCACCCCACATATGTTTCCTTGCCATAGATCACATTCTTGGATTTCTGGTGGAGACCATTTCTTGGTCAAAAATCCGTAGGTGTTAGCCTCTAGTATTATTGAAAATGGTCGCTCATGACTATTTTCATAAAAAATGGGGGTTGTGTGGCCATTTATCATCAACTAGAGGCTCATAAACCTCACCCCACATATGTTTTCTTGCCATAGATCACATTCTTGGATTTCTGGTGGAGACCATTTCTTGGTCAAAAACTCGTACGTGTTAGCCTTCGGTATTATTGAAAATGGTCGTTCATGGCTATTTTCGGCAAAATGGGGGTTGTGTGGCCATTGATCATCGACCAGAGGCTCGTACACCTCACCCCTCATATGTTTTCTTGCCATAGATCACATTCATGGATTTCTGGTGGAGACCATTTCTTGGGCAAAAATCCGAATGTGTTAGCCTTTGGTATTTTTGAAAATGGTCATTCATGGCTATTTTCGACAAAAATGGGGTTGTGTGGCCATTGATCTTCGACCAGAGGCTCATACACCTACACATATATTTCCTTGCCATAGATCACATTCTTGGATTTATGGTGGAGACCATTTCTTGGTCAGAAATCCATAGGTGTTAGCCTTTAGTGTCATTGAAAATGGTCGTTCATGGCTATTTTCGAAAAAAATGGGGGTTGTGTGGCCATTGATCATTGACCAGAGGCTCGTACACTTCAGCCCACATATGTTTTCTTTCCATAGATCACATTCTTGGATTTCTGGAGGAGACCATTCCTTGGTCAAAAATCTGTTGGTGTTAGCCTTCGGTGTCATTGAAAATGGTGGTTCATGGCTATTTTCGACTAAAATGGGGGTTGTGTGGCCATTTATCATCGACCAGAGGCTCGTGCAATTCACCCCACATATGTTTCCTTGCCATAGATCACATTCTTGGATTTCTGGTGGAGACCATTTCTTGGTCAAAAATCCATACGTGTTAGCTTTCGGTATTATTGAAAATGGTCGTTCATGGCTATTTTCGACAAAAATGGGGGTTGTGTGGCCATTGATCGTCGACCAGAGGCTCATACACCTCACCCCACATATGGTTCCTTGTCGTAGAGCACATTCTTGGATTTCTGGTGGAGACCATTTCTTGGTCAAAAATCCGTAGGTGTTAGCCTTCGGTATTATTGAAAATGGTCGTTCATGGCTATTTTCGACAAAAATGGGGGTTGTGTGGCCATTGATCATCGACCAGAGGCTCATACACCTCACCCCACATATGTTTTCTTGCCATAGATCACATTCTTGGATTTCTGGTGGAGACCATTTCTTGGTCAAAAATCCGTAGGTGTTAGCCTCTAGTATTATTGAAAATGGTCGCTCATGGCAATTTTCATAAAAAAATGGGGGTTGTGTGGCCATTTATCATCGACTAGAGGCTCATAAACCTCACCCCACATATGTTTCCTTGCCATAGATCACATTCTTGGATTTCTGATGGAGACCATTTCTTGGTCAAAAACTCGTACGTGTTAGCCTTCGGTATTATTGAAAATGGTCGTTCATGGCTATTTTCGGCAAAATGGGGGTTGTGTGGCCATTGATCATCGACCAGAGGCTCGTACACCTCATCCCACATATTTTTCCTTGCCATAGATCACATTCTTGGATTTCTGGTGGAGACCATTTCTGGGGCAAAAATCCGAATGTGTTAGCCTTTGGTATTTTTGAAAATGTTCATTCATGGCTATTTTCGACAAAAATGGGGGTTGTGTGGCCATTGATCTTCGACCAGAGGCTCATACACCTCACTACACATATGTTTCCTTGCCATAGATCACATTCTTGGATATATGGTGGAGACCATTTCTTGGTCAAAAATCCGTAGGTGTTAGCCTTCAGTGTCATTGAAAATGGTCGTTCATGGCTATTTTCGAAAAAATTAGGGTTGTGTGGCCATTGATCGTCGACCAGAGGCTCATACACCTCACCCCACATATGTTTCCTTGCCGTAGATCACATTCTTGGATTTCTGGTGGAGACCATTTCTTGGTCAAAAATCCGTAGGTGTTATCCTTCGGTATTATTGAAAATGGTCGTTCATGGCTATTTTCGACAAAAATGGGGGTTGTGTGGCCATTGATCATCGACCAGAGGCTCATACACCTCACCCCACATATGTTTCCTTGCCATAGATCACATTCTTGGATTTCTGGTGGAGACCATTTCTTGGTCAAAAATCCGTAGGTGTTAGCCTCTAGTATTATTGAAAATGGTCGCTCATGACTATTTTCATAAAAAATGGGGGTTGTGTGGCCATTTATCATCAACTAGAGGCTCATAAACCTCACCCCACATATGTTTTCTTGCCATAGATCACATTCTTGGATTTCTGGTGGAGACCATTTCTTGGTCAAAAACTCGTACGTGTTAGCCTTCGGTATTATTGAAAATGGTCGTTCATGGCTATTTTCGGCAAAATGGGGGTTGTGTGGCCATTGATCATCGACCAGAGGCTCGTACACCTCACCCCTCATATGTTTCCTTGCCATAGATCACATTCATGGATTTCTGGTGGAGACCATTTCTTGGGCAAAAATCCGAATGTGTTAGCCTTTGGTATTTTTGAAAATGGTCATTCATGGCTATTTTCGACAAAAATGGGGTTGTGTGGCCATTGATCTTCGACCAGAGGCTCATACACCTACACATATATTTCCTTGCCATAGATCACATTCTTGGATTTATGGTGGAGACCATTTCTTGGTCAGAAATCCATAGGTGTTAGCCTTTAGTGTCATTGAAAATGGTCGTTCATGGCTATTTTCGAAAAAAATGGGGGTTGTGTGGCCATTGATCATTGACCAGAGGCTCGTACACTTCACCCCACATATGTTTTCTTTCCATAGATCACATTCTTGGATTTCTAGAGGAGACCATTCCTTGGTCAAAAATCTGTTGGTGTTAGCCTTCGGTGTCATTGAAAATGGTGGTTCATGGCTATTTTCAACTAAAATGGGGGTTGTGTGGCCATTTATCATCGACCAGAGGCTCGTGCAATTCACCCCACATATGTTTCCTTGCCATAGATCACATTCTTGGATTTCTGGTGGAGACCATTTCTTGGTCAAAAATCCATACGTGTTAGCTTTCGGTATTATTGAAAATGGTCGTTCATGGCTATTTTCGACAAAAATGGGGGTTGTGTGGCCATTGATCATCGACTAGAGGCTCGTAAATCTCACCCCACATATGTTTCCTTGCCATAGATCACATTCTTTGATTTCTGGTGGAGACAATTTCTTGGTCAAAAATCTGAATGTTTTAGCCTTCAGTACTATTGAAAATGGTCGTTCATGGCTATTTATCGACCAGAGGCTCACAATCCCCATTTTTGTCGAAAATAGCCATGAACGACCGTTTTCAATGACACTGAAGGCTAACACCTACGGATTTTTGACCAAGAAATGGTCTCCACCGGAAATCCAAGAATGTGATCTATGGCAAGGAAACATATGTGTGGTGAATTGCACGAGCCTCTGGACGATGATAAATGGCCACACAACCCCCATTTTAGTCGAAAATAGCCATGAACGACCATTTTCAATAATACCGAAGGCTAACACCAACAGATTTTTGACCAAGGAATGGTCTCCTCCAGAAATCCAAGAATGTAATCTATGGAAAGAAAACATATGTGGGGTGAAGTGTACGAGCCTCTGGTCGATGATCAATGGCCACACAACCCCCATTTTTGTCGAAAATAGCCATGAACGACCATTTTCAATGACACTAAAGGCTAACACCTATGGATTTCTGACCAAGAAATGGTCTCCACCATAAATCCAAGAATGTAATCTATGACAAGGAAACATATGTGTAGTGAGGTGTATGAGCCTCTGGTCGAAGGTCAATGGCCACACAACTCCCATTTTTGTCGAAAATAGCCATGAATGACCATTTTCAAAAATACCAAAGGCTAACACATTCGGATTTTTGCCCAAGAAATGGTCTCCACCAGAAATCCAAGAATGTGATCTATGGCAAGAAAACATATGTGGGGTGAGGTGTACGAGCCTCTGGTCGATGATCAATGGCCACACAACCCCCATTTTGCCGAAAATAGCCATGAACGACCATTTCAATAATACCGAAGGCTAACACGTACGAGTTTGTGACCAAGAAATGGTCTCCACCAGAAATCCAAGAATGTGATCTATGGCAAGGAAACATATGTGGGGTGAGGTTTATGAGCCTCTAGTCAATGATAAATGGCCACACAACCCCCATTTTTTATGAAAATAGCCATGAGCGACCATTTTCAATAATACTAGAGGCTAACACCTACGGATTTTTGACCAAGAAATGGTCTCCACCAGAAATCCAAGAATGTGATCTATGGCAAGGAAACATATGTGGGGTGAGGTGTTTGAGCCTCTGGTCGATGATCAATGGCCACACAACCCCCATTTTTGTCGAAAATAGCCATGAACGACCATTTTCAATAATACCGAAGGCTAACACCTACGGATTTTTGACCAAGAAATGGTCTCCACCAGAAATCCAAGAATGTGATCTACGGCAAGAAAACATATGTGAGGTGAGGTGTATGAGCCTCTGGTCGACGATCAATGGCCACACAACCCTAATTTTTGTTGAAAATAGCCATGAACGACCATTTTCAATGACACTGAAGGCTAGCACCTACGGATTTTTGACCATGAAATGGTCTCCACCATAAATCCAAGAATGTGAACTATGGCAAGGAAACATATGTGTAGTGAGGTGTATGAGCCTCTGGTCGAAGATCAATGGCCACACAACCCCCATTTTTGTCGAAAATAGCCATGAATGACCATTTTCAAAAATACCAAAGGCTAACACATTCGGATTTTTGCCCAAGAAATTGTCTCCACCAGAAATCCAAGAATGTGATCTATGGCAAGGAAACATATGTGGGGTGAGGTGTACGAGCCTCTGGTCGATGATCAATGGCCACACAACCCCCATTTTGCCGAAAATAGCCATGAACGACCATTTTCAATAATACCGAAGGCTAACACGTACGAGTTTTTGACCAAGAAATGGTCTCCACCAAAAATCCAAGAATGTGATCTATGGCAAGGAAACATATGTGGGGTGAGGTTTATGAGCTTCTAGTCGATGATAAATGGCCACACAACCCCCATTTTTTATGAAAATAGCCATGAGCGACCATTTTCAATAATACTAGAGGCTAACACCTACGGATTTTTGACCAAGAAATGGTCTCCACCAGAAATCCAAGATCTTGATGTATGGCAAGGAAACATATGTGGGGTGAGGTGTTTGAGCCTCTGGTCGATGATCAATGGCCACACAACCCCCATTTTTGTCGAAAATAGCCATGAACGACCATTTTCAATAATACTGAAGGCTAACACCTACGGATTGTTGACCAAGAAATGGTCTCCACCAGAAATCCATGAATGTGATCTACGGCAAGGAAACATATGTGTAGTGAGGTGTATGAGCCTCTAGTCCAATATCAATGGCCACACAACCCCCATTTTTGTCGAAAATAGCCATGAACGACCATTTTCAATAGTTCCGAAGGCTAACACATTCGGATTTTTGACCAAGAAATGGTCTCCACCAGAAATCAAAGAATGTGATCTATGGCAAGGAAACATATGTGGGGTGAGGTGTACAAGCCTTTGGTCGATGATCAATGGCCACACAACCCCCATTTTTGTCGAAAATAGCCATGAATGACCATTTTCAATAATACCGAAGGCTAACACGTACGGATTTTTGACCAAGAAATGGTCTCCACCAGATATCCAAGAATGTGGTCTATGGCAAGGAAACATATGTGGGGTGAGGTGTATGAGCCTCTGGTCGATGATAAATGGCCACACGACCCCCATTTCAGTCAAAATAGCCATGAACGACCATTTTCAATAATACCGAAGGCTAACACCAACAGATTTTTGACCAAGGAATGGTCTCCACCAGAAATCCAAGAATGTGATCTATGGCAAGAAAACATATGTGGGGTTAAGTGTACGAGCCTTTGGTCGATGATCAATGGCCACACAACCCCCATTTTTGTCGAAAATAGCCATGGACGACCATTTTCAATGACACTGAAGGCTAACACCTATGGATTTTTGACCAAGAAATGGTCTCCACCATAAATCCAAGAATTTGATCTATGGCAAGGAAACATATGTGGGGTGAGGTGTATGGGCCTCTGGTCGAAGATCAATGGCCACACAACCCCCATTTTTGTCGAAAATAGCCATGAATGACTATTTTCAAAAATACCGAAGGCTAACACATTCGGATTTTTACCCAAGAAATGGTCTCCACCAGAAATCCAAGAATGTGATCTATGGCAAGGAAACATATGTGGGGTGAGGTGTACAAGCCTCTGGTCGATGATCAATGGCCACACAACCCCCATTTTGTCGAAAATAGCCATGAACGACCATTTTCAATAATAACGAAGGCTAACACGTACGAATTTTTGACCAAGAAATGGTCTCCACCAAAAATCCAAGAATGTGATCTATGGCAAGGAAACATATGTGGGGTCTGGTGTATGAGCCTCTGGTCGATGATAAATGGCCACACAACCCCCATTTTTGATGAAAATAGCCATGAATGACCATTTTCAATAATACCAGAGGCTAACACCTACGGATTTTTTACCAAGAAATGGTCGCCACAAGAAATCCAAGAATGTGATCTATGGCAAGGAAACATATGTGGGGTGAGGTGTATGAGCCTCTGGTCGATGATAAATGGCCACACAACCCCCATTTTTGTCGAAAATAGCCATGAACGACCATTTTCAATAATACCGAAGGCTAACACCAACGGATTTTTGACCAAGAAATGGTCCCCACCAGAAATCCAAGAATGTGATCTATGGCAAGAAAACATATGTGGGGTGAAGTGTATGAGCCTCTGGTCGATGATCAATGGCCACACAAACCCCATTTTTGTTGAAAATAGCCATGAACGACCATTTTCAATGACACTGAACGCTAACACCTACGGATTTTTGACCAAGAAATGGTCTGCACCATAAATCCAAGAATGTGATCTATGGAAAGGAAACATGTGTAGTGAGGTGTATGAGCCTTTGGTCGAATATCAATGGCCACACAACCCCCATTTTTGTCGAAAATAGCCATGAACGACCATTTTCAATAGTACCGAAAGCTAAAACATTCAGATTTTTGACCAAGAAATGGTCTCCACCAGAAATCAAAGAATGTGATCTATCGCAAGGAAACATATGTGGGGTGAGGTTTACGAGCCTCTGGTCGATGATCAATGGCCACACAACCCCCATTTTTGTAGAAAATAGCCATGAATGACCATTTTCAATAATACTGAAGGCTAACACGTACATATTTTTGACCAATAAATGGTCTCCACCAGAAATCCAAGAATGTGATCTATGGCAAGGAAACATATGTGGGGTGAGGTGTACGAGCCTCTAATCGATGATAAATGGCCACACAACCCCCATTTTAGTCGAAAATAGCCATGAACGACCATTTTCAATAATACCGAAGGCTAACACCAACGGATTTTTGACTAAGAAATGGTCACCACCAGAAATCCAAGAATGTGATCTATGGCAAGAAAACCTATGTGGGGTGAAGTGTACGAGCCTCTGGTCGATGATCAATGGCCACACAACCCCCATTTTTGTCGGAAATATCCATGAACGACCATTTTCAATGGCACTGAAGGCTAACACCTACGGATTTTTGACCAAGAAATGGTCTCCACCATAAATCCAAGAATGTGATCTATGGCAAGGAAACATATGTGTAGTGAGGTGTATGAGCCTCTGGTCAAAGATCAATGGCCACACAACCCCCATTTTTGTCGAAAATTGCCATGAATGACAATTTTCAATAATACCGAAGGCTAACACATTCGGATTTTTACCCAAGAAATGGTCTCCACTAGAAATCCAAGAATGTGATCTATGGCAAGCAAACATATCTGGGGTGAGGTGTACGAGCCCCTGGTCGATGATCAATGGCCACACAACCCCCATTTTGTCGAAAATAGCCATGAACGATCATTTTCAATAATACTGAAGGCTAACACGTACGAATTTTTGACCAAGAAATGGTCTCCACCAGAAATCCAAGAATGTGATCTATAGCAAGGAAACATACGTGTGGTGAGGTGTACGAGCCTCTGGTCGATGATAAATGGCCACACAACCCCCATTTTTGATGAAAATAGCCATGAACGACCATTTTCAATAATATCGAAGGCTAACACCTACAGATTTTTGACCAAGAAAGGAAACATATGTGGGGTGAGGTGTATGAGCCTCTGGTCGATGATCAATGGCCAAAGAACCCCCATTTTTGTCAAAAATAGCCATGAACGACCATTTTCAATAATACCGAAGGCTAACACTTACAGATTTTTTACCAAGAAATCGTCTCCACCAGAAATCCAAAATGTGATCTATGGCAAGGAAACATATGTGGGGTGAGGTGTACGAGCCTTTGGTCGATGATCAATGGCCACATAACCCCCATTTTTTCGAAAATAGCCATGAACGACCATTTTCAATGACACTGAAGGGTAACACCTACGGATTTTTGACCAAGAAATGGTCTCCACCATAAGTCCAAGAATGTGATCTATGGCAAGGAAACATATGTGGGGTGAGGTGTATGGGCCTCTGGTCGTTGATCAACGGCCACACAACGCCCATTTTTTGTCGAAAATAGCGATCAACGACCATTTTCAATAATACAGAAGGCCAACACGTATGGATTTTTGACCAAGAAATGGTCTCCACCAGAAATCCGAGAATGTGATATATGGCAAGGAAACATATGTGGGGTGAGGTGTACGAGCCTCTGGTCGATGATCAATGGCCACACAACCCCCATTTTTGTCGAAAATAGCCATGAACGACCATTTTCAATGACACTGAAGGCTAACACCTACGGAATTTTGACGAAGAAATGGTCTCCACCATAAATCCAAGAATGTGATCTATGGCAAGGAAACATATGTGTAGTGAGGTGTATGAGCCTCTGGTCGATGATCAATGGCCACACAACACCCATTTTTGTCGAAAATCGCCATGAATGACCATTCTCAATAATACCGAAGGCTAACAGATTCAGATTTTTGCCCAAGAAATGGTCTCCACCAGAAATCCAAGAATGTGATCTACGGCAATGAAACATATGTGGGGTGAGGTGTACGAGCTTCTGGTCGATGATCAACGGCCACACAACCCCCATTTTTGTCGAAAATAGCCATGAACGACCATTTTCAATAATACCGAAGGCTAACACCTACGGATTTTTGACCAAGAAACGGTCTCCACTGGAAATCCAAGAATGTGATATATGGCAAGAAAACATATGTGGGGTGAGGTGTAGGAGCCTCTGGTCGATGATCAATGGCCACACAACCCCCATTTTTGTCGAAAATAGCCATGAACGACCATTTTCAATAATTCCGACCAGAGGCTCATACACCTCACCCCACATATGTTTCCTTTCCATAGATCACATTCTTGGATTTCTGGTGGAGACCATTTCTTGGTCAAAAATCCGTAGGTGTTAGCCTTCGGTATTATTGAAAATGGTCGTTCATGGCTATTTTCATCAAAAATGGGGGTTGTGTCGCCATTTATCATCGACCAGAGGCTCGTACACCTCACCCCACATATGTTTCCTTGCTATAGATCACATTCGTGGATTTCTGGTGGAGACCATTTCTTGGTCAAAAATTCGTACGTATGTGGGGTGAGGTGTATGGGCCTCTAGTCGTTGATCAATGGCCACACAACGCCCATTTTTTGTCGAAAATAGCGATCAACGACCATTTTCAATCATACAGAAGGCTAACACGTATGGATTTTTGACCAAGAAATGGTCTCCACCAGAAATCCGAGAATGTGATATATGGCAAGGAAACATATGTGGGGTGAGGTGTACGAGCCTCTGGTCGATGATCAATGGCCACACAACCCCCATTTTGTTGAAAATAGCCATAAACGACCATTTTCAATAATACCGAAGGCTAAGGAAACATATGTTAGCCTTCCGTATTATTGAAAATGATCGTTCATGGCTATTTTCGACAAAATGGGGGTTGTGTGGCCATTGATCATCGACCAGAGGCTCGTACACCTCACCCCACATATGTTTCCTTGCCATAGATCACATTCTTGGATTTCTAGTGGAGACCATTTCTTGGGCAAAAATCAGAATGTGTTAGCCTTCGGTATTATTGAAAATTGTTATTCATGGCTATTTTCGACAAAAATGGGGGTTGTGTGGCCATTGATCTTTGACCAGAGGCTCATAGACCTCACTACACATATGTTTCCTCGCCATAGATCACATTCTTGGATTTATGGTGGAGACCATTTCTTGGTCAAAAATCCGTAGGTGTTAGCCTTCAGTGTCATTGAAAATGGTCGTTCATGGCTATTTCCGACAAAAATGGGGGTTATGTGGCCATTGATCATCGACCAGAGGCTCGTACACTTCACCCCACAGGTTTTCTTGGCATAGATCACATTCTTGGATTTCTGGTGGAGACCATTTCTTAGTCAAAAATCCGTTGGTGTTAGCCTTCGGTATTATTGAAAATGGTCGTTCATGGCTATTTTCGACAAAAATGGGGGTTGTGTGGCCATTTATCATCGACCAGATGCTCATACACCTCACCCCACATATGTTTCCTTGCCATAGATGACATTCTTGGATTTCTAGTGGAGACAATTTCTTGGTATAAAATCCGTAGGTGTTAGCCTCTGGTATTATTGAAAATGGTCGTTCATGGCTATTTTCATCAAAATGGGGGTTGTGTGGCCATTTATCATCGACCAGAGGCTCGTACACCTTACCCCACATATGTTTCCTTGCCATAGATCACATTCTTGGATTTCTGGTGGAGACCATTTCTTGGTCAAAAATTCGTACGTGTTAGCCTTCGGTATTATTGAAAATGGTCGTTCATGGCTATTTTCGACAAAATGGGGGTTGTGTGGCCATTGATCATCGACCAGAGGCTCGTACACCTCACCCCACATATGTTTCCTTGCCATAGATCACATTCTTGGATTTCTGGTGGAGACCATTTCTTGGGCAAAAATCCGAATGTGTTAGCCTTCGGTATTTTTGAAAATGGTCATTCATGGCTATTTTCGACAAAAATGGGGGTTGTGTGGCCATTGATCTTCGACCAGAGGCTCATACACCTCACTGCACATATGTTTCCTTGCCATAGATCAAATTCTTGGATTTATGGTGGAGACCATTTCTTGGTCAAAAATCCATAGGTGTTAGCCTTCAATGTCAATGAAAATGGTCGTTCATGGCTATTTTCGACAAAAATGGGGGTTGTGTGGCCATTGATCATCGACCAGAGGCTCGTACACTTCACCCCACATATGTTTTCTTGCCATAGATCACATTCTTGGATTTCTGGTGGAGACCATTTCTTAGTCAAAAATCTGTTGGTGTTAGCCTTCGATATTATTGAAAATGGTCGTTCATGGCTATTTTTGACTGAAATGGGGGTTGTGTGGCCATTTAGCATCGACCAGAGGTTCATAAACCTCACCCCGCATATGTTTCCTTGCCATAGATCACATTCTTGGATTTCTGGTGGAGACCATTTCTTGGTCAAAAACTCGTACGTGTTAGCCTTCGGTATTATTGAAAATGGTCGTTCATGGCTATTTTCGGCAAAATGGGGGTTGTGTGGCCATTGATCATCGACCAGAGGCTCGTACACCTCACCCCACCTATGTTTCCTTGCCATAGATCACATTCTTGGATTTTTGGTGGAGACCATTTCTTGGGCAAAAATCCGAATGTGTTAGCCTTTGGTATTTTTGAAAATGGTCATTCATGGCTATTTTCGACAAAAATGGGGGTTGTGTGGCCATTGATCTTCGACCAGAGGCTCATACACCTCACTACACATATGTTTCCTTGCCATAGATCACATTCTTGGATTTATGGTGGAGACCATTTCTTGGTCAAAAATCCGTAGGTGTTAGCCTTCAGTGTCATTGAAAATGGTCGTTCATGGTTATTTTCGACAAAAATTAGGGTTGTGTGGCCATTGATCGTCGACCAGAGGCTCATACACCTCACCCCACATATGTTTCCTTGCCGTAGATCACATTCTTGGATTTCTGATGGAGACCAATTCTTGGCCAAAAATTCGTAGGTGTTAGCCTTCGGTATTATTGAAAATGGTCGTTCATGGCTATTTTTGACAAAAATAAGGGTTGTGTGTCCATTGATCATCGACCAGAGGCTCATACACCTCACCCCACATATGTTTCCTTGCCATAGATCACATTCTTGGATATCTGGTGGAGACCATTTCTTGGTTAAAAATCCGTAGGTGTTAGCCTCTAGTATTATTGAAAATGGTCGCTCATGGCTATTTTCATAAAAAAATGGTGGTTGTGTGGCCATTTATCATCGACTAGAAGCTCATAAACCTCACCCCACATATGTTTCCTTGCCATAGATCACATTCTTGGATTTCTGGTGGAGACCATTTCTTGGTCAAAAACTCGTACGTGTTAGCCTTCGGTATTATTGAAAATGGTCGTTCATGGCTATTTTCGGCAAAATGGGGGTTGTGTGGCCATTGATCATCGACCAGAGGCTCGTAAACCTCACCCCACATATGTTTCCTTGCCATAGATCACATTCTTGGATTTCTGGTGGAGACCATTTCTTGGGCGAAAATCTGAATGTGTTAGCCTTTGGTATTTTTGAAAATGGTCATTCATGGCTATTTTCGACAAAAATTGGGGGTTGTGTGGCCATTGATCTTAGACCAGAGGCTCATACACCTCACTACACATATGTTTCCTTGCCATAGATCACATTCTTGGTTTTCTGGTGGAGACCATTTCTTGGTCAAAAATCCGTATGTGTTAGCCTTCAGTGTCATTGAAAATGGTCGTTCATGGTTATTTTCGACAAAAATTAGGGTTGTGTGGCCATTGATCGTCGACCAGAGGCTCATACACCTCACCCCACATATGTTTCCTTACCGTAGATCACATTCTTGGATTTCTGATGGAGACCAATTCTTGGTCAAAAATCCGTAGGTGTTAGCCTTCGGTATTATTGAAAATGGTTGTTCATGGCTATTTTCGACAAAAATGGGGGTTGTGTGGCCATTGATCTTAGACCAGAGGCTCATACACCTCACTACACATATGTTTCCTTGCCATTGATCACATACTTGGATTTATGGTGGAGACCATTTCTTGGTCAAAAATCCGTAGGTGTTAGCCTTCAGTGTCATTGAAAATGGTCGTTCATGGTTATTTTCGACAAAAATTAGGGTTGTGTGGCCATTGATCGTCGACCAGAGGCTCATACACCTCACCCCACATATGTTTCCTTGCCATAGATCACATTCTTGGTTTTCTGGTGGAGACCATTTCTTGGTCAAAAATCCGTAGGTGTTAGCCTTAAGTGTCATTGAAAATGGTCGTTCATGGTTATTTTCGACAAAAATTAGGGTTGTGTGGCCATTGATCGTCGACCAGAGGCTCATACACCTCACCCCACATATGTTTCCTTACCGTAGATCACATTCTTGGATTTCTGATGGAGACCAATTCTTGGTCAAAAATCCGTAGGTGCTAGCCTTCGGTATTATTGAAAATGGTTGTTCATGGCTATTTTCGACAAAATTGGGGGTTGTGTGGCCATTGATCTTAGACCAGAGGCTCATACACCTCACTACACATATGTTTCCTTGCCATTGATCACATACTTGGATTTATGGTGGAGACCATTTCTTGGTCAAAAATCCGTAGGTGTTAGCCTTCAGTGTCATTGAAAATGGTCGTTCATGGTTATTTTCGACAAAAATAAGGGTTGTGTGGCCATTGATCATCGACCAGAGGCTTATACACCTCACCTCACATATGTTTCCTTGGCATAGATCACATTCTTGGATTTCTGGTGGAGACCATTTCTTGGTCAAAAATCCGTAGGTGTTAGCCTCTAGTATTATTGAAAATGGTCGCTCATGGCTATTTTCATAAAAAAATGGGGGTTGTGTGGCCATTTATCATCGACTAGAAGCTCATAAACCTCACCCCACATATGTTTCCTTGCCATAGATCACATTCTTGGATTTCTGGTGGAGACCATTTCTTGGTCAAAAACTCGTACGTGTTAGCCTTCGGTATTATTGAAAATGGTCGTTCATGGCTATTTTCGACAAAATGGGGGTTGTGTGGCCATTGATCATCGACCAGAGGCTCGTACACCTCACCCCACATATGTTTCCTTGCCATAGATCACATTCTTGGATTTCTGGTGGAGACCATTTCTTGGGCAAAAATCCGAATGTGTTAGCCTTTGGTATTTTTGAAAATGGTCATTCATGGCTATTTTCGACAAAAATGGGGGTTGTGTGGCCATTGATCTTCGACCAGAGGCTCATACACCTCACTACACATATGTTTCCTTGCCATAGATCACATTCTTGGATTTATGGTGGAGACCATTTCTTGGTCAGAAATCCATAGGTGTTAGCGTTTAGTGTCATTGAAAATGGTCGTTCATGGCTATTTTCGACAAAAATGGGGGTTGTGTGGCCATTGATCATCGACCAGAGGCTCGTACACTTCACCCCACATATGTTTTCTTTCATAGATCACATTCTTGGATTTCTGGAGGAGACCATTCCTTGGTAAAAAAATCTGTTGGTGTTAGCCTCCGGTATTATTGAAAATGGTCGTTCATGGCTATTTTCGACTAAAATGGGGGTTGTGTGGCCATTTATCATCGACCAGAGGCTCGTGCAATTCTCCCCACATATGTTTCCTTGCCATAGATCACATTCTTGGATTTCCGGTGGAGACCATTTCTTGGTCAAAAATCTGTACGTGTTAGCCTTCGGTATTATTGAATATGGTCATTCATGGCTATTTTCGACAAAAATGGGGGTTGTGTGGCCAATGATCATCGACCAGAGGCTCGTACACCTGACCCCACATATGTTTCCTTGCCATAGATCACATTCTTGGATTTCCGGTGGAGAACATTTATTGGTCAAAAATCTGTACGTGTTAGCCTTCAGTATTATTGAAAATGATCATTCATGGCTATTTTCGACAAAAATGGGGGTTGTGTGGCCATTGATCATCGACCAGAGGCTCGTAAACCTCAACCCACATATGTTTCCTAGCCATAGATCACATTCTTTGATTTCTGGTGGAGACCATTTCTTGGTAAAAAACCTGAATGTTTTAGCCTTCGGTACTATTGAAAATGGTCGTTCATGGCTATTTTCGACAAAAATGGGGGTTGTGTGGCCATTGATATTCGACCAAAGGCTCATACACCTCACTACACATATGTTTCCTTGCCATAGATCACATTCTTGGATTTATTGTGGAGACCATTTCTTGGTCAAAAATCCGTAGGTGTTAGCCTTTAGTGTCATTGAAAATGGTCGTTCACGGCTAGTTTCGACAAAAATGGGGTTTGTGTGGCCATTGATCATCGACCAAAGGCTCGTACACTTCACCCCACATATGTTTTCTTGCCAGAGATCACATTCTAGGATTTCTGGTGGAGACCATTTCTTGGTCAAAAATCCGTTGGTGTTAGCCTTCGGTATTATTGAAATGGTCGTTCATGGCTATTTTCGACTAAAATGGGGGTTGTGTGGCCATTTATTATCGACCAGAGGCTCATACACCTCACCCCGCATATGTTTCCTTGCCATAGATCACATTCTTGGATTTCTGGTGGAGACCATTTCTTGGTCAAAAATCCGTACGTGTTAGCCTTCGGTATTATTGAAAATGGTCATTCATGGCTATTTTCAACAAAAATGGGGGTTGTGTGGGCAATGATCATCAACCAGAGGCTCGTAAACCTCACCCCACATATGTTTCCTTGCCATAGATCACACTCTTTGATTTCTGGTGGAGACCATTTTTTGGTCAAAAATCCGAATGTGTTAGCCTTCAGTGTCATTGAAAATGGTCATTCATGGCTATTTTCGACAAAAATTAGGGTTGTGTGGCCATTGATCATCAACCAGAGGCTCGTACACCTCAACCCCCATATGTTTCCTTGCCATAGATTACATTCTTGGATTTATGGTGGAGACCATTTTTTGATCAAAAATCCGTAGTTGTTAGCCTTCAGTGTCATTGAAAATGGTTGTTCATGGCTATTTTCGACAAAAATAGGGGTTGTGTGGCCATTAATCATCAACTAGAGGCTCGTACACATCACCCCACATATGTTTCCTTGTCTTAGATCACATTCTTGGATTTCTGGTGAAGACCATTTCTTGGTCAAAAAACTGTAGGTGTTAGCCTTCGATATTATTGAAAATGGTCGTTCATGGCTATTTTCGACAAAAATGGGGGTTGTGTGGCCATTGATCATCGACCAGAGGCTCATACACCTCACCCCACATATGTTTCCTTGCCATATATCACATTCTTGGATTTCTGGTGGAGACCATTTCTTAGTCAAAAATCCGTAGGTGTTAGCCTCTAGTATTATTGAAAATGGTCGCTCATGGCTATTTTCATCAAAAATGGGGGTTGTGTGGCCATCTATCATCGACTAGAGGCTCGTAAACCTCACCCACATATGTTTCCTTGCCATAGATCACATTCTTGGATTTTTGGTGGAGACCATTTCTTGGTAAAAAATTCGTACGTGTTAGCCTTCGGTATTATTGAAAATGGTCGTTCATGGCTATTTTCGACAAAATGGGGGTTGTGTGGCCATTGATCATCGACCAGAGGCTCGTACACCTCACCCCACATATGTTTCCTTGCCATAGATCACATTCTTGGATTTCTAGTGGAGATCATTTCTTGGGAAAAAATCCGAATGTGTTATCCTTCGGTATTTTTGAAAATGGTCATTCATGGCTATTTTCGACAAAAATGGGGGTTGTGTGGCCATTGATCTTCGACAGAGGCTCATACACCTCACTACACATATGTTTCCTTGCCATAGATCACATTCTTGGATTTATGGTGGAGACCATTTCTTGGTCAGAAATCCATAGGTGTTAGCCTTTAGTGTCATTGAAAATGGTCGTTCATGGCTATTTTCGACAAAAATGGGGGTTTTGTGGCCATTGATCATCGACCAGAGGCTCGTACACTTCACCCCACATATGTTTTCTTGCCATAGATCACATTCTTGGATTTCTGGAGGAGACCATTTCTTGGTCAAAAATCTGTTGGTGTTAGCCTTCAGTATTATTGAAAATGGTCGTTCATGGCTATTTTCGAGTAAAATGGGGGTTGTGTGGCCATTTATCATCGACCAGAGGCTCGTACAATTCACCCCACATTTGTTTCCTAGCCATAGATCACATTCTTGGATTTCTGGTGGAGACCATTTCTTGGTCAAAAATCCGTACGTGTTAGCCTTCGGTATTATTGAAAATGGTCATTCATGGCTATTTTCGACAAAAATGGGGGTTGTGTGGCCATTGATCTTCGACCAGAGGCTCATACACCTCACTACACTTATGTTTCCTTGCCATAGATCACATTCTTGGATTTATGGTGGAGACCATTTCTTGGTCAAAAATCCATAGGTGTTAGCCTTCAGTGTCATTGAAAATGGTCGTTCATGGCTATTTTCGACAAAAATGGGGATTGTGTGGCCATTGATCATCGACTAGAGGCTCGTACACTTCACCCCACATATGTTTTCTTGCCATAGATCACATTCTTGGATTTCTAGAGGAGACCATTTCTTGTTCAAAAATCTGTTGGTGTTAGCCTTCGGTATTATTGAAAATGGTCGTTCATGGCTATTTTTGACTAAAATGGGGGTTGTGTGGCCATTTATCATCGACCGGAGGCTCGTACAATTCACCCCACATATGTTTCCTTGCCATAGATCATTTTCTTGGATTTCTGGTGGAGACCATTTCTTGGTCAAAAATCCGTACGTGTTAGCCTTCGGTGTTATTGAAAATGGTCATTCATGGCTATTTTCGACACAAATGGGGTTGTGTGGCCATTGATCTTCGATCAGAGGCTC
Source organism: Zea mays (assembly GCF_902167145.1). Classification (NCBI taxonomy): domain Eukaryota; kingdom Viridiplantae; phylum Streptophyta; class Magnoliopsida; order Poales; family Poaceae; genus Zea; species Zea mays. The sequence goes on from NC_050100.1 coordinate 201,219,387, forward strand.
ATAAACCTCACTACACATATGTTTCCTTGCCATAGATCACATTCTTGGATTTATGGTGGGGACCATTTCTTGGTCAAAAATCCATAGGTGTTAGCCTTCAGTGTCATTGAAAATGGTCGTTCATGGCTATTTTCGACAAAAATGGGGGTTGTGTGGCCATTGATCATCGACCAGAGGCTCGTACACTTCACCCCACATATGTTTTCTTGCCATAGATCAGAATCTTGGATTTCTCGTGGAGATCATTTGTTGGTCAAAAATTCGTAGGTGTTAGCCTTCAGTGTCATTGAAAATGGTCATTCATGGCTATTTTTGACAAAAATGGGGGTTGTGTCGCCTTTGATCATCGACCAGAGGATCGTACACCTCACCCCACATAAGTTTCCTTGCCATATATCACATTCTTGGATTTCTGGTGGAGACCATTTCTTGGTCAAAAATCCGTAGGTGTTAGCCTTCGGTATTATTGAAAATGGTCGTTCATGGCTATTTTCGACAAAAATGGGGGTTGTGTGGCAATTGATCATCGACCAAAGGCTCATACACCTCACCCCACATATGTTTCCTTGCCATAGACCACATTCTTGGATTTCTGGTGGAGACCATTTCTTGGTAAAAAATCCGTAGGTGTTAGTTTTCGGTATTATTGAAAATGGTCGTTCATGGCTATTTTCATCAAAAATGGGGGTTGTGTGGCCATTTATAATCGACCAGAGGCTCGTACACCTCACCCCACATATGTTTCCTTGCCATAGAGCACACTCTTGGATTTCTGGTGGAGACCATTTCTTGGTCAAAAATTTGTACGGGTTAGCCTTCGGTATTATTGAAAATGGTCGTTCATGGCTATTTTCGACAAAATGGGGGTTGTGTGGCCATTGATCATCGACCAGAGGCTCGTACACCTCACCCACATATGTTTCCTTGCTGTAGATCACATTCTTGGATTTCTGGTGGAGACCATTTCTTGGTCAAAAATCCGTACGTGTTAGCCTTCGGTATTATTGAAAATGGTCGTTCATGGATATTTTTGACAAAATAGAGGTTCTGTGGCCATTGATCATCGACCAGAGGCTCATACACCTCACCCCACATATTTTTCCTTGACATAGATCACATTTTTGGATCTCTGGTGGAGACCATTTCTTGGGCAAAAATCCGAATGTGTTAGCCTTCGGTATTATTGAAAATGGTCGTTCATGGCTATTTTCATCAAAAATGGGGGTTGTGTGGCCATTTATTATCAACCAGAGGCTCGTACACCTCACCCCACATATGTTTCCTTGCCATAGATGACATTCTTGGATTTCTGGTGGTGACCATTTCTTGGTCAAAAATCCGTAGGTGTTAGCCTTCGGTATTATTGAAAATGGTCGTTCATAGCTATTTTCGACAAAAATGGGGGTTGTGTGGCCATTGATCATCGACCAAAGGCTCATACACCTCACCCCACATATGTTTCCTTGCCATAGACCACATTCTTGGATTTCTGGTGGAGACCATTTCTTGGTCAAAAATCCTTAGGTGTTAGCCTTCGGTATTATTGAAAATGGTCGTTCATGGCTATTTTCATCAAAAATGGGGGTTGTGTGGCCATTTATCATCGACCAGAGGCTCGTACACCTCACCCCACATATGTTTACTTGCCATAGATCACATTCTTTGTTTTCTGGTGGATACCATTTCTTGGTTAAATATCCGTACGTGTTAGCCTTCGGTATTATTGAAAATGATCATTTATGGCTTCTTTCGACAAAAATGGGGTTGTGTGGCCATTGATTATCAACCAGAGGCTCGTACACTCACCCCACATATGTTTCCTTGCCATAGATCACATTCTTGGATTTCTGGTGGTGACCATTTCTTGGTCAAAAATCCGTAGGTGTTAGCCTTCGGTATTATTGAAAATGGTCGTTCATAGCTATTTTCGACAAAAATGGGGGTTGTGTGGCCATTGATCATCGACCAAAGGCTCATACACCTCACCCCACATATGTTTCCTTGCCATAGACCACATTCTTGGATTTCTGGTGGAGACCATTTGTTGGTCAAAAATCTGTAGGTGTTAGCCTTCGGTATTATTGAAAATGGTCGTTCATGGCTATTTTCATCAAAAATAGGGGTTGTGTGGCCATTTATTATCAACCAGAGGCTCGTACACCTCAACCCACATATGTTTCCTTGCCATAGATCACATTCTTGGATTTCTAGTGGAGACCATTTCTTGGTCAAAAATTCGTACGTGTTAGCCTTCGGTATTATTGAAAATGGTCGTGGTCGTTCATGGCTATTTTCGACAAAATGGGGGTTGTGTGGCCATTGATCATCGACCAGAGGCTCGTACACCTCACCCACATATGCTTCCTTGTCGTAGATCACATTCTTGGATTTCTGGTGGAGACCATTTATTGGTCAAAAATCCGTACGTGTTAGCCTTCGGTATTATTGAAAATGGTCGTTCATTGCTATTTTCGACAAAATAGAGGTTATGTGGCCATTGATCATCGACCAGAGGCTCATACACCTCACCCACATATGTTTCCTTGCCGTCGATCACATTCTTGGATTTCTGGTGGAGACCATTTCTTGGGCAAAAATCCGAATGTGTTAGCCTTCGGTATTATTTTAAATGGTTATTCATGGCTATTTTCGACAAAAATGGGGGTTGTGTGGCCATTTATCTTCAACCAGAGGCTCATACACCTCACTACACATATGTTTTCTTGCCATAGATCACATTCTTGGATCTATGGTGGAGACCAGTTCTTGGTCAAAAATCCATAGGTGTTAGCCTTCAGTGTCATTGAAAATAGTCATTCATGGCTATTTTCGACAATAATGGGGGTTGTGTGGCCATTGATAATCGACCAGAGGCTCGTACACCTCACCCCACATATGTTTCCTTGCCATTGATCACATTCTTGGATTCCTGGTGGAGACCATTTCTTGGTCAAAAATCCGTATGTGTTAGCCTTCGGTATCATTGAAAATGGTCGTTCATGGCTATTTTCGACAAAAATGGGGGTTGTGTGGCCATTGATCATCGACCAGAGGCTCGTACACCTCACCCCACATATGTTTTATTGCCATAGATCAAAGTCTTGGATTTCTCGTGGAGACCATTTCTTGGTCAAAAATCCGTACGTCTTAGCCTTCGGTATTATTGAAAATGGTTGTTCATGGCTATTTTCGACAAAAATGGAGGTTGTGTGGCCATTGATCATCGACCAGATGCTCGTACACCTCACCCCACATATGTTTCCTTGCCATAGATCAAATTCTTGGATTTCTGGTTGTTGGGGTCGTGCTTCGGTGCGCCGAAGGTCTCACACGAAGAAGCAGCTTCGGCTGAAGTCGTCTCCAAGAGATGGCCGAAGGTCCCTTTTCATGGAGCTTCGGCGTTTTAAACCGACATAGAGATAGAATGACCTTTTTATACATATAGGTCTGAGTCAATGCTATAAACTTTCGCAAGGGGCATAATTGTAATTTGTCACAGGCTGCGACCTGTGCCTATAAATAGATGAACAGTACCTCTGTACTATTCACGTGAACCTGTCATTTGCTTTCGCATCACGCTTGTACTTCTGCCTTCACAGGACCGAAGGTACATTTGTAAATCAAAGTCACTTATATTCATTAATACAAGTATAGATAATTCTATGACAATATTTAAATGTTTATTCTATAATTTATGTGAATGCTTCATTCTTCGTTGTTATGCTTACGAAGGTATGTCCTTCGTAACCTTCGTCCGAGATGCTTTATATCCCGAAGGGATATATCGTTATGGAGGACGAAGGACCTTAATACTTAACATTTTTCGTGTTGCCTTGTTCTTGATTCTTAGCATTTGAGAACAAGTCCCCAACATTGGCGCCCACCTCCGGTCAACTCACTTCCACCTTTCTGAGCTGATGGCTTCGTTCAACACTCAAGCTGGAGCTGCTTCGGCTTCGAAGCTGGTGCTCCCGATAACAGGCGGTTCTTGCTCAGAGCCAGCTAACAAAAAGCAGAAGAAGGAGGCTCAGAGAAGGGTGCAGCATGTTGGAGTGCAGGGACCCTTCATTAAGTCAAAATGGTCTCACATTCCAATTACTTTCTCTCAGGAAGATCTTCAGCTCAAAGACTATCCTCACAATGATGCTATGGTCATTTCTTGTGTGATCAAAGGGTTTCTGGTTCACAATGTCCTAGTTGACACAGGCAGTGCAGCTGACATTATATTTGCCAAAGCCTTCAGACAGATGCAAGAGCCTGAAGACAAGATTCATGATGCTACGCACCCTCTTTGTGGCTTCGGAGGGCGGCAGATTGTGGCACTCGGGAAGATTACCATGCCGGTAACCTTCGGATTTGTTAATAACACAAGGACTGAGCAAATTGTGTTTGATATTGTTGACATGGAATACCCCTACAACGCCATCATTGGTCGTGGTACCCTAAATGCTTTTGAAGCAATTCTTCACCCAGCTTATCTCTGCATGAAGATACCTTCGGACCAAGGGCCTATTGCTATTCATGGGAGTCAGGAAGCTGCCAGAAGGGCCGAAGGAAGCTGGACTGATTCCAAGGCAATCCATAATATAGATGGAGTTGAAGCTTGTGAACAGTATAAGTTCAGGAGGGAAAAAGCAGCTTCGGCTGATCAGCCGAAGCCCATGCTGCTGTGTGAGGATATAGCAGAGCAGAAGGTGCTATTGGGCTCGCAATTATCTGAAGATCAAGAGAAAACCTTGATAAGGTTTTTATTCAACAATAAAGATGTTTTTGCATGGTCAGCCAATGATCTTTGTGGAGTGAATCGGGATGTTATTGAACATTCGCTCAATGTTGACCCATCCTTCAGACCCCGCAAGCAGAGGCTTCGGAAAATGTCTGATGACAAGGCCGAAGGGGCTCGCAACGAAGTAAAAAGACTCCTAAGTGCAGGAGTTATCAGAGAAGTGAAGTATCCAGAATGGCTAGCTAACACTGTTATGGTGAAGAAGGCCAATGGAAAGTGGAGAATGTGTATTGATTTCACAGATCTCAACAAGGCTTGTCCGAAGGATGAGTTCCCGCTGCCACGGATAGACTCTTTAGTTGATGCAGCAGCTTCTTCGGAACTCATGAGTCTCCTGGATTGTTACTCAGGCTATCATCAAATCTGGATGAAAAAGGAGGATGAGCCGAAGACTAGTTTCATAACCCCAAGTGGTACATATTGCTATCTTCGGATGCCTGAGGGGCTTAAGAATGCAGGAGGGAGTTTCAGCAGGATGACTGCGAAGGTTCTCCAATCTCAGATAGGCAGAAATGTGTTGACCTATGTTGATGACATTATTGTAAAAAGCACGAAGCAAGAAGACCATATTGCTGATCTGCAGGAGACCTTCGCCAGCTTCAGACAAGCTGGTCTGAAGCTGAATCCAGAAAAATGTGTCTTCGGAGTGAAGAAGGGTAAGTTCCTTGGATGCTTGGTTTCAACAAAGGGAATTGAAGCTAACCCAAATAAAATCGAAGCTATACTTCGAATGGAGCCACCAACCACAAGAAAGGGGGCCCAAAGATTGACAGGAAGACTGGCTTCCCTTAACAGATTTATATCCAGATCAGCGGAAAGAAATCTACCCTTCTTCGAGGTGCTAAAATCAGCTGAAGTCTTTCAATGGGGCCCAGCTCAACAAAAAGCTTTCGAAGAACTCAAGCAATACCTGATAGATCTAACAACATTAACTCCACCAATGCCAGGGGCTCCTCTGTTGTTGTATGTGGCAGCTTCGCACTCAGCAGTAAGTGCGGCACTTGTGCAGGAGAAGTTTGATGGACAAATCAAGAAGCAGGTCCCAGTATATTTTGTATCTGAGGTCCTTAGTGTCTCAAAGAAAAATTATACAGAACTGGAGAAGGTGTTGTATGCCGTTCTAATGGCATCCAGGAAGCTTCGGCATTATTTTCAGGCATATAATATTATTGTTCCTTCTTCGCAGCCGTTGAAAGATATCATGAGAAATAAAGAAGCTACTGGCCGAATTGGAAAATGGGCTGCGGAGCTTAATGAATTTTACATTGATTATGTGCACAGATCCTCGATCCAGTCTCAAGCATTGGCAGATTTTATTGCCGACTGGACGCCAGGGGCTCAGGGCGAAGAAGCGAATAAAGATGCCGAAGCTTGGACAGTGTTTTGTGATGGCTCCTGGGGAACCTTCGGAGCAGGAGCAGCTGCTGTTTTGGTTTCACCGTCCAAGGTTAAAACTTGCTATGCAGCAAGACTGGACTTCAGTTGCACAAATAATATTGCTGAGTACGAAGCCTTGCTCCTGGGCCTTCGGAAACTAAAGGCGATGGGGATCAGGAGGGCGATCCTTAAAACTGATTCTCAGATTGTTTCGGGTCATATTGACAAAAGTTGCAAGGCTAAAGACCCGAAGCTTGAAAGATACCTAGACACAGTCCGAAGGATCGAAGCTTCTTTCGAAGGATTTTCTGTTAAGAACATCCCTCGAGGGCAGAATGAACATGCTGATTTGTTAGCCAGGTCTGCAGCACAGGGGCTGCCACTACCTTCGGATGTATTCTTCGAAACAATAAAGGCACCTTCAGTGGAGTTACTTGAAAGAGCAGTTCTTACTATTTCTCCTGTGTACAGTGAAGATTGGAGAACTGAGATAATTTCTTACCTTCAGGGCAACTTTCTATCAGATGACGAAGCTTATAATAAAAGAATAGAGGCAAGAGCTCGTCCGTATATCATTATAGAAGGGGAGTTATACAAGCATGGAGTTTGTGCCCCGTTGCTCAAGTGCTTGTCTAGAGCCGAAGGTATAGAGTTGATGAAGGAGATACATGCAGGCCTTTGTGGATCCCACATCGGATCCAGGCCGTTACTTGGAAAAGTGTTTCGCCAAGGATTTTATTGGCCGAAGGCAGCTTCGGATGCAGCTGAGTTAGTTCAAAAGTGCGAAGGTTGTCAGAAATGTGCAAGAGATCAAAAACAACCTTCGTCTTTGACACAGCTAATACAACCCATCTGGCCATTGCAAAGGTGGGGCCTCGATTTGCTGGGCCCATTACCACCGGCTCAAGGCAATCTAAAATATGTTGTAGTTGCTGTGGAATATTTTTCCAAGTGGATTGAGGCGAAGCCATTAGCTACAATAACTTCGGCCACTGTCCAAAAATTTTTCTGGCAGAATATTGTCTGTCGCTTCGGAGTGCCGAAGGCTATAACTGTAGATAATGGAACACAATTTGACTCCGAAGAATTCAGAAATTTTTGTGATCAAATTGGCACGAAGATCCACTTTGCGTCGGTCAGGCACCCGGAGTCAAATGGGCTTGTTGAAAGGGCCAACGGCATCATAATGACAGGAATAATGAAGCTAATCTTCAATCAACCAAGGGGAAAGTGGCCAGATCAGCTTACCAAAGTGGTATGGAGCCATAACACAACAACATCAAGATCTACAGGCTTTACCCCATTTAAGTTGTTATTTGGTGACGAAGCAATAACCCCGGAAGAGGCCAAAGCTGGATCAATAAGAGTGGTAGCTTCGGCAGAATCAGGTCCCGAAGATACTTGTCTCGTGGAAAAAGATGCCTTAGAAGGGATCAGGCTCCAGGCCGTGGAGAATATCAATAAGTACCAGGCTGAAACAGTTAAATGGCGAGATAGAAAGGTCCGGCTAAAAAATATTGAGCCAGGACACTTGGTGCTTCGGAGAGTGGCCAATCCGGATACAGTGGGCAAATTGCAACTGAAATGGGAAGGGCCTTTCTTAGTAGCATCTTCGTCAAGGCCTGGTTCGTACAGACTGAAGGACATGGATGGCAATGAAATTCCAAGATCTTGGAATGCGGATGAGCTTCGGCGGTTTTATGTATAACTCGATGTAATTTTGACTTTTCTTTTCTTTTTCATGGCACCCTTTTCCTTTCTAAAGGGGGAGAAAGGTTTTTAATGGGGCCATCACATGTAATTTTTCTTTTTAGTTTTATAAGAGCAAAATCCCCCAAAGATGTACATGTAAAAGCTGAGAGCGCACCATCGAGTGCTGAAACTGAAAAAGAGAAAAAGCTCCGAAGACGTCCCTAAGGGGATGCAGAGCTTACAGCGAAAAGTCAACGCTGATTCCGCCGAAAGTAAAAGGCGAAGAAGCTCCAAAGACGTTCCCAAGGGAATGCAGAGCTTATACCGTCTAAGTAAAAGACGAAGAAGCTCCAAAGACGTCCCTAAGGGGATGCAGAGCTTACAGCGAAAAGTCAACGCTGATATTGCCTAAGTAAGAGGCGAAGAAGCTCCAAAGTCGTTCCTAAGGGAATGCAGAGCTAATGTGTGGTTGTTTCCAAGTAATGGCTGACAATATGGCTTCGGACATATGCTTCGGACATTCATTCGTGCATTACATTACATCATAACATTCGCATGCATAAGCATTCATTCATAGCATTTGTGTTCCCAAGTGGTTGCTTCGGCAAAAAAGCTTCGGAGAAGTGCCTTTTTATGACTTGTCACGCTATGTTGTGTGCAAAAGTGAAAAGTTCCGTTGCTTTGGCACAAAGAAAAGTTTCAGTATAAGGGAGAACTGGATTTTTATGAATCGTTGTGTAAAAGAGTAGTAGTCTTTTATGTTTTGTCATGTAAAGGAAAGCTTCGGCAGAAAGGAGAAGTAGTCTTTTATGTTTTGTCATGTAAAGGAAAGCTTCGGCAGAAAAGAGAAAGTAGTTTTTTATGTTTTGTAAAGGAAAGCTTCGGCAGAAAAGAGAAGTAGTTTTTTATGTTTTGTACAGAAAAGCTTTGGCAGAAAGGAGAAGTAGTCTTTTATGTTTTGTCATGTACAAAAAAGCAAAGCTTCGGCAAAAAGAGGAAGCGACCTTTTAGGCTTCGTTGTGTACGAAAAGAAGGGAAGGTGTTTTTTCGCCTTCGGCTCAAAATACTGATTTCGTCCACAACAAAGCGCCTCAAGCAAAGGGTAAGAATATATTACAAGGTATGTACAAAGTTCCTTGAAGATAGTCTAGTTGTGTTTACAAGAATTGTTACAAAAATATCCTGAGTTTTTCTACAGTACACTTCTACTGATCTTCATTAAGTCTCAGCTTCGACGGCATAATTTAGGCATCATCTTCACCTTCGTCATCCTACATAAATTAAGAGTTTATGAGTAAAAATCAAGAGCAAAGGAAAAGGTAACTCCGAAGTATCATTTCTTACTGGTTCAAGATGACTTCGCGCTTCGTCTCCAGCTTTCTCCCGCCCGCCTTTTGTCCATATCATTTTTATAAATCTATTAGAGATGCTTCGGGCGAGGTCAGGCATATCGTCCAGGATTGATGGAGATAAGGTGAAGTTGGGCCTGTTGACAATTTTTCCGTGTTCGCAGCCGGCCTTCAGAAATGCAGCAGCGGTCCCTCGAGAAGCCACCCAGGCACAGAAGTCACCATGCCCAGCTATGACTTCGTCGAGCTCGTCAATCTCCCCCTCAATGTGTTCAAAGGTTTTCGGTAGATCTTCAGCTGAGGGGGTAAATTTTTCGCTGCTAGCTCCAACCGAGTAAAAAATCTTTCTTAATCGTTGAATGCACTTGTTGCTAAATTCCAGGCATTTTTCTTGAAGATTTGTCAGTAGTTTTCTCAAATCTGAATTCTGCTGAGCTTCGGCTTCAAGTTTTTCATTGAGATCTTGTTTTTCTCGTTCGAACTGCTCGGACTGGCGGAGAAGCTTCGAGTTTAGTTCTGATATCTTTGCTTCAGCTTCCGCCAGTAAGCCTTCGGCTGCCTGGAGCTCAAAGTTCTTTTTCTCAAAAGCATCTGATTGCTCCTTTATTTTGTTCTCTAAATTTTCAATTATAGTTTCGTGCTTCTTATCTTCTAGATCTTGCTGCATCCTCAAAGCTTTGCTTAGAAGCATGCTCTACAAATAAACAACCTTTGTTATAGAATATTGCCATTATTAAAAAACAATAGAAGTTAGGGAGAAGGATGTTTACCTTGAAATTTGAATAAAATAAGCTGCCGACGATATGTTGTCGTCGATAGCGGCTGATGTCCGTCTCTAGCTTCGGAAAACCGATACTCTTTGATAGAGTACCGATGACCTTAGCTCCAGCTGAGTCCCGGATGCAGCCCAGTTGTTCGTCATCAATGCCCCCAAATAGGAGGGCACCTGACTTGTAGCCGCAAGACTTGGCGTAGTCTTTAAGTTCTTCTATTTCGTCCTTCGTCAGTTTTTGCCCAACTAAGTTCTGGAAAGAGTAGGCTTCGTCGTCCGAAGGGTCTTCGGCTATTTCTTTTCCTTTCTCAGGCACTGTGGCCATGGTTTTTTCAGTAGTCGCACCAGCTTCTTCCGCAGCCATGTCTTCCAAAATCTTGTTGATATTCTCAATCGTGGATTTTAAGTTTGTATCTTCGGCTATAGCGGCTTCGGTAGCCGCGACCCCCGAAGCTACGCCCTCGACGATTGCTGTATCTTCGGCAGCTGCCGATTTTTGGATTGACGCCCTTGGCGGCGTCTTATCGATAACTTCAGTTACCGCAATGATTCTTTGCCGCTTGGGTTTGCTTGTCTTCGTCTGATCCGGCTCGTCCACCTTTCGAAAAAGCTTCGTCAGTTGGAGCCCTAGTGGACTTAGCTTCGTGGGCATGGGTTCAGTCATTACCTTTAAAATTTCATCCACGTCGCTGGTAGAAGGCGGTGTGGGGGACCCCTCTTCTTCGGGAGATTGGCGCTTCGGACTGGATATTGTTCTTTTCTTGATAATTTTCTTTTTCTTTGCTGGTCCTTCTTCACCTCTGATCAGAGTTTCGGTTTCAGCCACTCTTTTTCTTTTGTGGCCTTCGGCACCCTTATTCAACTGCTCATAGTCTGGATACTCGAGGCCCAGGGCATCGAATACTCGGTTCAGCCTTCGCTTCGGTCGGGTGCCGAAGGCTGCTGTCATTAATTGATCCTCCTTTTTGGAGTAATTCCCCAAGATTTCATTGCACATTGTCTCAACTGTGTCTAACCACTCTTTGCAGGGTTTCTTAAAGTACTTCTTGAATTTAAAGTGATAAGGCAGACGAACTAGCTCCCCCTCCTTCTTCTCTCCCTCCAGCTTCGGCATTTCCCACTCTTTTAGAGTAGGGAAAACCCTGAATGCCAAGAATTCCTGAACTAGATCCCTGGTGCCAATATTTTTTGAGATAATTTCAAATTCACCCAGAGCAGCCCAGGTGGGACCCTTTAAATCACCGATGCGGCAGCGTGGCCTCGTCTCTCCGAAGATTAATTCCAGAGGGCTTTGTACCAATTTTTCTCTGTCTTCGTCAACTTTTACGTAGAACCACTCAGACTTCCAGCCTGCTGGCCATTTGCTTCGGTAGCTGATGACAGGACACTTTGTTGTCTTCCGGTAGGCAAAATTGTAGCAGCCGAAATTATCGTGTAGTCCGTCTGCTCTGGCCTTTGTTTGGTAATGTAATTCGTGGGCTCGGCAGAAGCTGTCGGCAAACGGTTCCACAGCTTGGCTTCGGAGGGCCCAGATATAAACATTGAGTCTAACGATGGCGTTAGGAGTCAATTGGTGAAAATAAATGCCAAATTTCTGCAACACATCTCCAATAATTCCATGGAGAGGAAATCTCAGCCCAGCTTTTAAAAAGCTTTTGAAAATTACAATCTCATCCTTCTCTGGCTTCGGGGTAGACTCCTCTCCCCCGAAGCGAAGAAGCTTCTTCTGATCTTCATTGAAAAAACCTGCTTTTACCATCTTCGCAAGGTCAGCTTTTGAAACAGTTGATTTTCCAAAATCCAGGTGACTGGGCTTGCTGGGTGTAGCAATGTCGTAGTCATCTTCGGAGTCAGTCCCATCAATGTTTTCTTCTTCGGCTGTTGTCGGGTTTGCTTCGGCACCAGGCCCCTCTTCCGCAGTCACTAGACCGGAGCGCCGCATCGCTTCGGAGATGGGCACAGTGCCTGAACTTTCGGCTTCGTCTCCCTCACGAACAACTTTGGCAGTAGATCGCACTCTCGCCATTTGATTCTGAGTTTGGGGAAGTCAGAAACCTCTTTTCTTTTTTCTTTTTTTCCCGAAGCTCTTCTTTCTGACGAAGCAAGCGTCGAGACGGACCTTCGTTCGATTTTGGGATCTAAGCTTCGGCTATGATGGAAAATTTCGGCAGCAAAACAGTGCAAATAGCAATGAATGCTGTGGTAACTTCACACCTACCTGCTTGTTTATATAGTACTGCAGGTAAGAAGGCGAAGCGGCGGAATTGTTACACCAGGCGCGCCGTAACTTGTACCCGCTGCGCAGTGGACCGCAAGGATCAAACAGTAACTCTGCAAGGTGGGACCGACACGCGCTCGGAAGTCGGATCGTTTCTCCGCAACGAGCTCAGGGAAGGTGTTTTTTGGACCTTCGGCTTCCCGAAGCTGAAGAGGCTTTTTTCACGGGTCAAGCTCGTTACGAAGAACGATCTAGCACCGCGAAAGGGGCTACTGTTGGGGTCGTGCTTCGGTGCGCCGAAGGTCTCACACGAAGAAGCAGCTTCGGCTGAAGTCGTCTCCAAGAGATGGCCGAAGGTCCCTTTTCATGGAGCTTCGGCGTTTTAAACCGACATAGAGATAGAATGACCTTTTTATACATATAGGTCTGAGTCAATGCTATAAACTTTCGCAAGGGGCATAATTGTAATTTGTCACAGGCTGCGACCTGTGCCTATAAATAGATGAACAGTACCTCTGTACTATTCACGTGAACCTGTCATTTGCTTTCGCATCACGCTTGTACTTCTGCCTTCACAGGACCGAAGGTACATTTGTAAATCAAAGTCACTTATATTCATTAATACAAGTATAGATAATTCTATGACAATATTTAAATGTTTATTCTATAATTTATGTGAATGCTTCATTCTTCGTTGTTATGCTTACGAAGGTATGTCCTTCGTAACCTTCGTCCGAGATGCTTTATATCCCGAAGGGATATATCGTTATGGAGGACGAAGGACCTTAATACTTAACATTTTTCGTGTTGCCTTGTTCTTGATTCTTAGCATTTGAGAACAAGTCCCCAACACTGGTGGAGTCCATTTCTTGGTCAAAAATTTGTAGGTATTAGCCTTCGATATTATTGTAAATGGTCGTTCATGGCTATTTTCGACAAAAATGGGGGTTGTGTGGCCATTGATCATCGACCAGAGGCTCATACACCTCACCCCACATATGTTTCCTTGCCATAGATCACATTCTTGGATTTCTGGTGGAGACCATTTCTTGGTCAAAAATATGTAGGTGTTAGCCTCTGGTATTATTGAAAATGGTCGTTCATGGCTATTTTGATAAAAAATGGGGGTTGTATGGCCATTTATCATCGACCAGAGGCTCGTACACCTCACCCCACATATGTTTCTTGCCATAGATCACATTCTTGGATTTCTGGTGGAGACCATTTCTTGGTCAAAAATTCGTACGTGTTAGCCTTCGGTATTATTGAAAATGGTCGTTCATGGCTATTTTCGACAAAATGGGGGTTGTGTGGCCATTGATCATCGACCAGAGGCTCGTACACCTCACCCCACATATGTTTCCTTGCCATAGATCACATTCTTGGATTTCTGGTGGAGACCATTTCTTGGGCAAAAATCCGAATGTGTTAGCGTTCGGTATTTTTGAAAATGGTCATTCATGGCTATTTTCGATAAAAATGGGGGTTGTTTCGCCATTGATCTTCGACCAGAGGCTCATACACCTCACTACACATATGTTTCCTTGCCATATATCACATTCTTGGATTTATGGTGGAGACCATTTCTTGGTCAAAAATCCATAGCTGTTAGCCTTCAGTGTCATTGAAAATGGTCGTTCATGGCTATTTTCGACAAAATAGAGGTTCTGTGGCCATTGATCATCGACCAGAGGCTCATACACCTCACCCCACATATGTTTCCTTGCTATAGATCACATTCTTGGATTTCTGGTGGAGACCATTTCTTGGGCAAAAATCCATAGGTGTTAGCCTTCGGTATTATTGAAAATGGTCATTCATGGCTATTTTCGACAAAAATGGGGGTTGTGTGGCCATTTATCTTCAACCAGAGGCTCATACACCTCACTACACATATGTTTTTTTTGCCATATATCACATTCTTGGATCTATGGTGGAGACCAGTTCTTGGTCAAAAATCCGTAGGTGTTAGCCTTCAGTGTCATTGAAAATAGTCGTTCATGGCAATTTTCGACAAAAATGGGGGTTGTGTGGCCATTGATAATCGACCAGAGGCTCGTACACCTCACCCCACAAATGTTTCCTTCCCATAGATCACATTCTTGGATTTCTGGTGGAGACCATTTCTTGGTCAAAAATCCATAGGTGTTAGCCTTCAGTGTCATTGAAAATGGTCGTTCATGGCTATTTTCGACAAAATAGAGGTTCTGTGGCCATTGATCATCGACCAGAGGCTCATACACCTCACCCCACATATGTTTCCTTGCCATAGATCACATTCTTGGATTTCTGGTGGAGACCATTTCTTGGTCAAAAATCCGTAGGTGTTAGCCTTCGGTATTATTGAAAATGGTCATTCATGGCTATTTTCGACAAAAATGGGGGTTGTGTGGCCATTTATCTTCAACCAGAGGCTCATAAACCTCACTACACATATGTTTTCTTGCCATATATCACATTCTTGGATCTATGGTGGATACCAGTTCTTGGTCAAAAATCCGTAGGTGTTAGCCTTCAGTGTCATTGAAAATAGTCGTTCATGGCTATTTTCGACAAAACTGGGGGTTGTGTGGCCATTGATAATCGACCAGAGGCTCGTACACCTCACCCCACAAATGTTTCCTTGCCATAGATCACATTCTTGGATTTCTGGTGGAGACCATTTCTTGGTCAAAAATCCGTATGTGTTAGCCTTCGATATTATTGAAAATGGTCGTTCATGGCTATTTTCGACAAAAATGGGGGTTGTGTGGCCATTTATCTTCGACCAGAGGCTCGTACACCTCACCCCACATATGTTTCATTACCATTTATCACAATCTTGGATTTCTCGTGGAGACCATTTCTTGGTCAAAAATCCGTACGTGTTAGCCTTCTGTATTATTGAAAATGGTCGTTCATGGCTAGTTTCGACAAAAATGGGGGTTGTGTGGCCATTGATCATCGACCAGAGGCTCGTACACCTCACCCCACATATGTTTCCTTGCCATAGATAATATTCTTGGATTTCTGGTGGAGACGATTTCTTGGTCAAAAATCCGTAGGTGTTAGCCTTCTGTATTATTGAAAATGGTCGTTCATGGCTATATTCGACAAAAATGGGGGTTGTGTGGCCATTGATCATCGACCAGAGGCTCGTACACCTCACCCCACATATGTTTCCTTGCCATAGATCACATTCTTGGATTTCTCGTGGAGATCGTTTCTTGGTCAAAAATCCGTAGGTGTTAGCCATCGGAATTATCGAAAATGGTCGTTCATGGCTATTTTCAACAAAAATGTGGGTTGTGTGGCCATTGATCATCGACCAGAGGTTCACACACCTCACCCCACATATGTTTCCTTGCCATAGATCACATTCTTGGATTTCTGGTGGAGACCATTTCTTTGTCAAAAATCCGTAGGTGTTAGCCTCTGTTATTGTTGAAAATGGTCGTTCATTTTTGACCAAGAAGTGGTCTCCACCAGAAATCCAAGAATGTGATCTATGGCAAGGAAACATTTGTGGGGTAAGGTGTACGAGCCTCTGGTCGATTATCAATGGCCACACAACCCCCATTTTTGTCGAAAATAGCCATGAACGACTATTTTCAATGACACTGAAGGCTAACACCTACGGATTTTTGACCAAGAACTGGTCTCCACCATAGATCCAAGAATGTGATATATGGCAAGAAAACATATGTGTAGTGAGGTGTATGAGCCTCTGGTTGAAGATAAATGGCCACACAACCCCCATTTTTGTCGAAAATAGCCATGAATGACCATTTTCAATAATACCGAAGGCTAACACCTACGGATTTTTGACCAAGAAATGGTCTCAACCAGAAATCCAAGAATGTGATCTATGGCAAGGAAACATATGTGGGGTGAGGTGTATGAGCCTCTGGTCGATGATCAATGGCTACAGAACCTCTATTTTGTCGAAAATAGCCATGAACGACCATTTTCAATGACACTAAAGGCTAACACCTATGGATTTTTGACCAAGAAATGGTCTCCACCATAAATCCAAGAATGTGATATATGGCAAGGAAACATATGTGTAGTGAGGTGTATGAGCCTCTGGTCGAAGATCAATGGCGGAACAACCCCCATTTTTATCGAAAATAGCCATGAATGACCATTTTCAAAAATACCGAAGGCTAACACATTCGGATTTTTGCCCAAGAAATGGTCTCCACCAGAAATCCAAGAATGTGATCTATGGCAAGGAAACATATGTGGGGTGAGGTGTACGAGCCTCTGGTCGATGATCAATGGCCACACAACCCCCATTTTGTCGAAAATAGCCATGAACGACCATTTTCAATAATACCGAAGGCTAACACGTACGAATTTTTGACCAAGAAATGGTCTCCACCAGAAATCCAAGAATGTGATCTATGGCAAGAAAAATATGTGGGGTGAGGTGTACGAGCCTCTGGTCGATGATAAATGGCCATACAACCCCCATTTTTTATCAAAATAGCCATGAACGACCATTTTCAATAATACCAGAGGCTAACACCTACAGATTTTTGACCAAGAAATGGTCTCCACCAGAAATCTAAGAATGTGATCTATGGCAAGGAAACATATGTGGGGTGAGGTGTATGAGCCTCTGGTCGATGATCAATGGCCACACAACCCCCATTTTTATCGAAAATAGCCATGAACGACCATTTACAATAATATCGAAGGCTAACACCTACGGATTTTTGACCAAGAAATGGTCCGCACCAGAAATCCAAGAATTTGATCTATGGCAAGGAAACATATGTGGGGTGAGGTGTACGAGCCTCTGGTCGATGATCAATGGCCACAGAACCCCCATTTTTGTCAAAAATAGCCATGAACGACCATTTTCAATAATACCGAAGGCTAACACCTACGGATTTTTGACCAAGAAATCGTCTCCACCAGAAATCCAAGAATATGATCTATGGCAAGGAATTATATGTCGGGTGAGGTGTACGAGCCTCTGGTCGATGATCAATGGCCACACAACCCCCATTTTTGTCGAAAATAGCCATGAACGACCATTTTCAATAATACCGAAGGCTAACATGTACGGATTTTTGACCAAGAAATGGTCTCCATGAGAAATCCAAGATTTTGATCTATGGCAATAAAACATATGTGGGGTGAGGTGTACGAGCCTCTGGTCGATGATCAATGGCCACACAACCCCCATTTTTGTCGAAAATAGCCATGAACGACCATTTTCAATAATACCAAAGGCTAACACCTACGGATTTTTGACCAAGAAATGGTCTCCACCAGAAATCCAAGAATGTGATCTATGGCAAGGAAACATATGTGGGGTGAGGTGTATGAGCCTCTGGTCGATTATCAATGGCCACACAACCCCCATTATTGTCGAAAATAGCCATGAACGACTATTTTCAATGACACTGAAGGCTAACACCTATGGATTTTTGACCAAGAACTGGTCTCCACCATAGATCCAAGAATGTGATCTATGGCAAGAAAACATATGTGTAGTGAGGTGTATGAGCCTCTAGTTGAAGATAAATGGCCACACAACCCCCATTTTTGTCGAAAATAGCCATGAATAACCATTTTCAATAATACCAAAGGCTAACACATTCGGATTTTTGCCCAAGATATTGTCTCCACCAGAAATCCAAGAATGTGATCTACGGCAAGGAAACATATGTGGGTGAGGTGTATGAGCCTCTGGTCGATGATCAATGGCCCCACAACCCCCATTTTGTCGAAAATAGCCATGAACGACCACGACCATTTTCAATAATACTGAAGGCTAACACGTACGCATTTTTGACCAAGAAATGGTCTCCACTAGAAATCCAAGAATGTGATCTATGGCAAGGAAACATATGTGGGGTGAGGTGTACGAGCCTCTAGTTGATGATAAATGGCCACACAACCCCCATTTTTGATGAAAATAGCCATGAACGACCATTTTCAATAATACCGAAGGCTAACACCTACAGATTTTTGACCAACAAATGGTCTCCACCAGAAAACCAAGAATGTGGTCTATGGCAAGGAAACATATGTGGGGTGAGGTGTATGAGCCTTTGGTCGATGATCAATGGCCACACAACCCCATTTTTGTCGAAAATATCTATGAACGACCATTTTCAATAATACCGAAGGCTAACACCTACAGATTTTTGACCAAGAAATGGTCACCACCAGAAATCCAAGAATGTGATCTATGGCAAGGAAACATATGTGGGGTGAGGTGTACGAGCCTATGGTTGATAATCAATGGCCACACAACCCCCATTTTTGTCGAAAATAGCCATAAATGACCATTTTCAATAATATCGAAGGCTAACACGTACGGATTTTTAACCAAGAAATGGTCTCCACCAGAAATCCAAGAATGTGATCTATGCCAAGTAAACATATGTGGGGTGAGGTGTACGAGCCTCTGGTCGATAATAAATGGCCACACAACCCACATTTTAGTCGAAAATAGCCATGAACGACAATTTTCAATAATACCGAAGGCTAACACCAACAGATTTTTGACCAAGAAATGGTCTCCACCAGAAATCCAAGAATGTGATCTATAGCAAGAAAACATATGTGGGTGAAGTGTATGAGCCTCTGGTCGATGATCAATGGCCACACAACCCCCATTTTTGTCGAAAATAGCCATGAACGACCATTTTCAATGACACTGAAGGCTAACACCTATGGATTTTTGACCAAGAAATGGTCTCCACCATAAATCCAAGAATGTGATCTATGGCAAGGAAACATATGTGTAGTGAGGTGTATGAGCCTCTGGTCGAAGATCAATGGCCACACAACCCCCATTTGTGTCGAAAATAGCCATGAATGACCATTTTCAATAATACCGAAGGCTAACACGTGCGGATTTTTGACCAAGAAATGGTCTCCACCAGAAATCCAAGAATGTGATCTATGGCAAGGAAACATATGTGGGGTGAGGTGTATGAACCTCTGGTCGATGATCAATGGCCACACAACCCCCATTTTTGTCGAAAATAGCCATGAACGACCATTTACAATAATACCGAAGGTTAACACCTACGGATTTTTGACCAAGAAATGGTCTCCACCAGAAATCCAAGAATGTGATCTATGGCAAGGAAACAAATGTGGGGTGAGGTGTACGAGCCTCTGGTCGATGATCAATGGCCACACAACCCCCATTTTTGTCGAAAATAGCCATGAACGACCATTTTCAATAATTCCGAAGGCTAACACCTACGGATTTTTGACCAAGAAATCGTCTCCACTAGAAATCCAAGAATATGATCTATGGCAAGGAAACATATTTGGGGTGAGGTGTACGAGCCTCTGGTCGATGATCAATGGCCACACAACCCCCATTTTTGTCGAAAATAGCCATGAACGACCATTTTCAATAATATCGAAGGCTAACACGTACGGATTTTTGCCCAAGAAATGGTCTCCACAAGAAATCCAAGAATGTGATCTATGGCAAGGAAACATATGTGGGTTGAGGTGTATGAGCCTCTGGTCGATGATAAATGGCCACAAAACCACCATTTTAGTCGAAAATAGCCATGAACGACCATTTTCAATAATACAGAAGGCTAACACCAACAGATTTTTGACCAAGAAATGGTCTCCACCAGAAATCCAAGAATGTGATCTATGGCAAGAAAACATATGTGGGGTTAAGTGTACGAGCCTCTTGTCGATGATCAATGGCCACACAACCCCCATTTTTGTCGAAAATAGCCATGAACGATAATTTTCAATGACACTGAAGGCTAACAACTATGGATTTTTGACCAAGAAATGGTCTCCACCATAAATCCAAGAATTTGATCTATGGCAAGGAAACATATGTGTAGTGAGGTGTATTAGCCTCTGGTCGAAGATCAATGGCCACACAACCCCCATTTTTGTCGAAAATAGCCATGAATGACCATTTTCAAAAATACCGAAGGCTAACACATTCAGATTTTTGCCCAAGAAATGGTCTCCACAAGAAATCCAAGAATGTGATCTATGGCAAGGAAACATATGTGGGGTGAGGTGTACGAGCCTCTGGTCAATGATCAATGGCCACACAACCCCCATTTTGTCGAAAATAGCCATGAACGACCATTTTCAATAATATCGAAGGCTAACACGTACGAATTTTTGACCAAGAAATGGTCTCCACCAGAAATCCAAGAATGTGATCTATGGCAAGGAAACATATGTAGTGTGAGGTGTACGAGCCTCTGGTCGATGATAAATGGCCACACAACCCCCATTTTTGATGAAAATAGCCATGAACGACCATTTTCAATAATACCAGAGGCTAACACCTATGGATTTTTTACCAAGAAATGGTCTCCACTAGAAATCCAAGAATGTGATATATGGCAAGGAAACATATGTGGGGTGAGGAGTATGAGCCTCTGGTCGATGATAAATGGCCACACAACCCCCATTTTTGTCGGAAATAGCCATGAACGACCATTTTCAATGACACTGAAGGCTAACACCTACGGATTTTTTACCAAGAACTGGTCTCCACCATAAATCCAAGAATGTGATCTATGGCAAGGAAACATATGTGTAGTGAGGTGTATGAGCCTCTGGTCAAAGATCAATGGCCACACAACCCCCATTTTTGTCGAAAATAGCCATGAATGACAATTTTCAATAATACCGAAGGCTAACACATTCGGATTTTTGACCAAGAAATGGTCACCACCAGAAATCCAAGAATCTGATCTATGGCAAGGAAACATATGTGGGGTGAGGTGTACGAGCCTCTGGTCGATAATCAATGGCCACACAACCCCCATTTTTGTCGAAAATAGCCATAAATGACCATTTTCAATAATATCGAAGGCTAACACGTATGGATTTTTAACCAAGAAATGGTCTCCACCAGAAATCCAAGAATGTGATCTATGGCAAGTAAACATATGTGGGGTGAGGTGTACGAGCCTCTGGTCGATGATAAATGGCCACACAACCCACATTTTAGTCGAAAATAGCCATGAATGACCATTTTCAATAATACCGAAGGCTAACACGTACGGATTTTTGTCCAAGAAATGGTCTCCACCAGAAATCCAAGAATGTGATCTATGGCAAGGAAACATATGTGGGGTGAGGTTTACGAGCCTCTGGTCGATGATCAAAGGCCACACAACCCCCATTTTTGTCGAAAATAGCCATGAACGACCATTTTCAATAATTCCGAAGGCTAACACCTACGGATTTTTGACCAAGAAATCGTCTCCACTAGAAATCCAAGAATATGATCTATGGGAAGGAAATATATGTGGGTTGTGGTGTGTGAGCCTCTGGTCGATGATCAATGGCCACACAACCCCCATTTTGTCGAAAATAGCCATGAACGACCATTTTCAATAATACCGAAGGCTAACACGTACGAATTTTTGACCAAGAAATGGTCTCCACCAGAAATCCAAGAATGTGATCTATGGCAAGGAAACATATGTAGTGTGAGGTGTACGAGCCTCTGGTCGATGATAAATGGCCACACAACCCCCATTTTTGATGAAAATAGCCATGAACGACCATTTTCAATAATACCAGAGGCTAACACCTACGGATTTTTTACCAAGAAATGGTCTCCACTAGAAATCCAAGAATGTGATCTATGGCAAGGAAACATATGTGGGGTGAGGAGTATGAGCCTCTGGTCGATGATAAATGGCCACACAACCCCCATTTTTGTCGGAAATAGCCATGAACGACCATTTTCAATGACACTGAAGGCTAACACCTACGGATTTTTGACCAAGAACTGGTCTCCACCATAAATCCAAGAATGTGATCTATGGCAAGGAAACATATGTGTAGTGAGGTGTATGTGCCTCTGGTCAAAGATCAATGGCCACACAACCCCCATTTTTGTCGAAAATAGCCATGAATGACAATTTTCAATAATACCGAAGGCTAACACATTCGGATTTTTGACCAAGAAATGGTCACCACCAGAAATCCAAGAATCTGATCTATGGCAAGGAAACATATGTGGGGTGAGGTGTACGAGCCTCTGGTCGATAATCAATGGCCACACAACCCCCATTTTTGTCGAAAATAGCCATAAATGACCATTTTCAATAATATCGAAGGCTAACACGTATGGATTTTTAACCAAGAAATGGTCTCCACCAGAAATCCAAGAATGTGATCTATGCCAAGTAAACATATGTGGGGTGAGGTGTACGAGCCTCTGGTCGATAATAAATGGCCACACAACCCACATTTTAGTCGAAAATAGCCATGAACGACAATTTTCAATAATACCGAAGGCTAACACCAACAGATTTTTGACCAAGAAATGGTCTCCACCAGAAATCCAAGAATGTGATCTATAGCAAGAAAACATATGTGGGTGAAGTGTATGAGCCTCTGGTCGATGATCAATGGCCACACAACCCCCATTTTTGTCGAAAATAGCCATGAACGACCATTTTCAATGACACTGAAGGCTAACACCTATGGATTTTTGACCAAGAAATGGTCTCCACCATAAATCCAAGAATGTGATCTATGGCAAGGAAACATATGTGTAGTGAGGTGTATGAGCCTCTGGTCGAAGATCAATGGCCACACAACCCCCATTTGTGTCGAAAATAGCCATGAATGACCATTTTCAATAATACCGAAGGCTAACACGTGCGGATTTTTGACCAAGAAATGGTCTCCACCAGAAATCCAAGAATGTGATCTATGGCAAGGAAACATATGTGGGGTGAGGTGTATGAACCTCTGGTCGATGATCAATGGCCACACAACCCCCATTTTTGTCGAAAATAGCCATGAACGACCATTTACAATAATACCGAAGGTTAACACCTACGGATTTTTGACCAAGAAATGGTCTCCACCAGAAATCCAAGAATGTGATCTATGGCAAGGAAACAAATGTGGGGTGAGGTGTACGAGCCTCTGGTCGATGATCAATGGCCACACAACCCCCATTTTTGTCGAAAATAGCCATGAACGACCATTTTCAATAATTCCGAAGGCTAACACCTACGGATTTTTGACCAAGAAATCGTCTCCACTAGAAATCCAAGAATATGATCTATGGCAAGGAAACATATTTGGGGTGAGGTGTACGAGCCTCTGGTCGATGATCAATGGCCACACAACCCCCATTTTTGTCGAAAATAGCCATGAACGACCATTTTCAATAATATCGAAGGCTAACACGTACGGATTTTTGCCCAAGAAATGGTCTCCACAAGAAATCCAAGAATGTGATCTATGGCAAGGAAACATATGTGGGTTGAGGTGTATGAGCCTCTGGTCGATGATAAATGGCCACAAAACCACCATTTTAGTCGAAAATAGCCATGAACGACCATTTTCAATAATACAGAAGGCTAACACCAACAGATTTTTGACCAAGAAATGGTCTCCACCAGAAATCCAAGAATGTGATCTATGGCAAGAAAACATATGTGGGGTTAAGTGTACGAGCCTCTTGTCGATGATCAATGGCCACACAACCCCCATTTTTGTCGAAAATAGCCATGAACGATAATTTTCAATGACACTGAAGGCTAACAACTATGGATTTTTGACCAAGAAATGGTCTCCACCATAAATCCAAGAATTTGATCTATGGCAAGGAAACATATGTGTAGTGAGGTGTATTAGCCTCTGGTCGAAGATCAATGGCCACACAACCCCCATTTTTGTCGAAAATAGCCATGAATGACCATTTTCAAAAATACCGAAGGCTAACACATTCAGATTTTTGCCCAAGAAATGGTCTCCACAAGAAATCCAAGAATGTGATCTATGGCAAGGAAACATATGTGGGGTGAGGTGTACGAGCCTCTGGTCAATGATCAATGGCCACACAACCCCCATTTTGTCGAAAATAGCCATGAACGACCATTTTCAATAATATCGAAGGCTAACACGTACGAATTTTTGACCAAGAAATGGTCTCCACCAGAAATCCAAGAATGTGATCTATGGCAAGGAAACATATGTAGTGTGAGGTGTACGAGCCTCTGGTCGATGATAAATGGCCACACAACCCCCATTTTTGATGAAAATAGCCATGAACGACCATTTTCAATAATACCAGAGGCTAACACCTATGGATTTTTTACCAAGAAATGGTCTCCACTAGAAATCCAAGAATGTGATATATGGCAAGGAAACATATGTGGGGTGAGGAGTATGAGCCTCTGGTCGATGATAAATGGCCACACAACCCCCATTTTTGTCGGAAATAGCCATGAACGACCATTTTCAATGACACTGAAGGCTAACACCTACGGATTTTTTACCAAGAACTGGTCTCCACCATAAATCCAAGAATGTGATCTATGGCAAGGAAACATATGTGTAGTGAGGTGTATGAGCCTCTGGTCAAAGATCAATGGCCACACAACCCCCATTTTTGTCGAAAATAGCCATGAATGACAATTTTCAATAATACCGAAGGCTAACACATTCGGATTTTTGACCAAGAAATGGTCACCACCAGAAATCCAAGAATCTGATCTATGGCAAGGAAACATATGTGGGGTGAGGTGTACGAGCCTCTGGTCGATAATCAATGGCCACACAACCCCCATTTTTGTCGAAAATAGCCATAAATGACCATTTTCAATAATATCGAAGGCTAACACGTATGGATTTTTAACCAAGAAATGGTCTCCACCAGAAATCCAAGAATGTGATCTATGGCAAGTAAACATATGTGGGGTGAGGTGTACGAGCCTCTGGTCGATGATAAATGGCCACACAACCCACATTTTAGTCGAAAATAGCCATGAATGACCATTTTCAATAATACCGAAGGCTAACACGTACGGATTTTTGTCCAAGAAATGGTCTCCACCAGAAATCCAAGAATGTGATCTATGGCAAGGAAACATATGTGGGGTGAGGTGTACGAGCCTCTGGTCGATGATCAAAGGCCACACAACCCCCATTTTTGTCGAAAATAGCCATGAACGACCATTTTCAATAATTCCGAAGGCTAACACCTACGGATTTTTGACCAAGAAATCGTCTCCACTAGAAATCCAAGAATATGATCTATGGGAAGGAAATATATGTGGGTTGAGGTGTGTGAGCCTCTGGTCGATGATCAATGGCCACACAACCCCCATTTTGTCGAAAATAGCCATGAACGACCATTTTCAATAATACCGAAGGCTAACACGTACGAATTTTTGACCAAGAAATGGTCTCCACCAGAAATCCAAGAATGTGATCTATGGCAAGGAAACATATGTAGTGTGAGGTGTACGAGCCTCTGGTCGATGATAAATGGCCACACAACCCCCATTTTTGATGAAAATAGCCATGAACGACCATTTTCAATAATACCAGAGGCTAACACCTACGGATTTTTTACCAAGAAATGGTCTCCACTAGAAATCCAAGAATGTGATCTATGGCAAGGAAACATATGTGGGGTGAGGAGTATGAGCCTCTGGTCGATGATAAATGGCCACACAACCCCCATTTTTGTCGGAAATAGCCATGAACGACCATTTTCAATGACACTGAAGGCTAACACCTACGGATTTTTGACCAAGAACTGGTCTCCACCATAAATCCAAGAATGTGATCTATGGCAAGGAAACATATGTGTAGTGAGGTGTATGAGCCTCTGGTCAAAGATCAATGGCCACACAACCCCCATTTTTGTCGAAAATAGCCATGAATGACAATTTTCAATAATACCGAAGGCTAACACATTCGGATTTTTGACCAAGAAATGGTCACCACCAGAAATTCAAGAATCTGATCTATAGCAAGGAAACATATGTGGGGTGAGGTGTACGAGCCTCTGGTCGATAATCAATGGCCACACAACCCCCATTTTTGTCGAAAATAGCCATAAATGACCATTTTCAATAATATCGAAGGCTAACACCTACGGATTTTTGACCAAGAAATGGTCACCACCAGAAATCCAAGAATGTGATCTATGGCAAGGAAACATATGTGGGGTGAGGTGTACGAGCCTCTGGTCGATAATCAATGGCCACACAACCCCCATTTTTGTCGAAAATAGCCATAAATGACCATTTTCAATAATATCGAAGGCTAACACGTACGGATTTTTAACCAAGAAATGGTCTCCACCAGAAATCCAAGAATGTGATCTATGGCAAGTAAACATAGGTGGGGTGAGGTGTACGAGCCTCTGGTCGATGATAAATGGCCACACAACCCACATTTTAGTCGAAAATATCCATGAACGACAATTTTCAACAATACCGAAGGCTAACACCAACAGATTTTTGACCAAGAAATGGTCTCCACCAGAAATCCAAGAATGTGATCTATAGCAAGAAAACATATGTGGGGTGAAGTGTACGAGCCTCTGGTCGATGATCAATGGCCACACAACCCCCATTTTTGTCGAAAATAGCCATGAACGACCATTTTCAATGACACTGAAGGCTAACACCTATGGATTTTTGACCAAGAAATGGTCTCCACCATAAATCCAAGAATGTGATCTATGGCAAGGAAACATATGTGTAGTGAGGTGTATGAGCCTCTGGTCGAAGATCAATGGCCACACAACCCCCATTTGTGTCGAAAATAGCCATGAATGACCATTTTCAATAATACCGAAGGCTAACACGTACGGATTTTTGACCAAGAAATGGTCTCCACCAGAAATCCAAGAATGTGATCTATGCCAAGGAAACATATGTGGGGTGAGGTGTATGAACCTCTGGTCGATGATCAATGGCCACACAACCCCCATTTTTGTCGAAAATAGCCATGAACGACCATTTACATTAATACCGAAGGCTAACACCTACGGATTTTTGACCAAGAAATGGTCTCCACCAGAAATCCAAGAATGTGATCTATGGCAAGGAAACATATGTGGGGTGAGGTGTACGAGCCTCTGGTCGATGATCAATGGCCACACAACCCCCATTTTTGTCGAAAATAGCCATGAACGACCATTTTCAATAATTCCGAAGGCTAACACCTACGGATTTTGACCAAGAAATCGTCTCCACTAGAAATCCAAGAATATGATCTATGGCAAGGAAATATATGTGGGTTGAGGTGTATGAGCCTCTGGTCGATGATAAATGGCCACACAACCCCCATTTCAGTCGAAAATAGCCATGAACGACCATTTTCAATAATACAGAAGGCTAACACCAACAGATTTTTGACCAAGAAATGGTCTCCACCAGAAATCCAAGAATGTGATCTATGCCAAGAAAACATATGTGGGGTTAAGTGTACGAGCATCTGGTCGATGATCAATGGCCACACAACCCCCATTTTGTCGAAAATAGCCATGAACGACCATTTTCAATAATACCGAAGGCTAACACGTACGAATTTTTGACCAAGAAATGGTCTCCACCAGAAATCCAAGAATGTGATCTATGACAAGGAAACATATGTAGTGTGAGGTGTACGAGCCTCTGGTCGATGATAAATGGCCACACAACCCTCATTTTTGATGAAAATAGCCATGAACGACCATTTTCAATAATACCAGAGGCTAACACCTACGGATTTTTTTACCAAGAAATGGTCTCCACCAGAAATCTAAGAATGTGATCTATGGCAAGGAAACATATGTGGGGTGAGGTGTATGAGCCTCTGGTCGATGATAAATGGCCACACAACCCCCATTTTTGTCGGAAATATTCATGAACGACCATTTTCAATAACACTGAAGGCTAACACCTACGGATTTTTGACCAAGAACTGATCTCCACCATAAATCCAAGAATGTGATCTATGGCAAGGAAACATATGTGTAGTGAGGTGTATGAGCCTCTGGTCAAAGATCAATGGCCACACAACCCCCATTTTTGTCGAAAAAAGCCATGAATGACAATTTTCAATAATACCGAAGGCTAACACATTCCGATTTTTGCCCAAGAAATGGTCTCCACTAGAAATCCAAGAATGTGATCTATGGCAAGGAAACATATGTGGGGTGAGGTGTACGAGCCTCTGGTCAATGATCAATGGCCACACAACCCCCATTTTGTCGAAAATAGCCATGAACGATCATTTTCAATAATACTGAAGGCTAACACGTACGAATTTTTGACCAAGAAATGGTCTCCACCAGAAATCCAAGAATGTGATCTATAGCAAGGAAACATATGTGGGGTGAGGTGTACGAGCCTCTGGTCGATGATAAATGGCCACACAACCCCCATTTTTGATGAAAATAGCCATGAACGACCATTTTCAATAATACCGAAGGCTAAGACCTACGGATTTTTGACCAAGAAATGGTCTCCACCAGAAATACAAGAATGTGATCTATGGAAAGGAAACATATGTGGGGTGAGGTGTATGAGCCTCTGGTCGATGATCAATGGCCAAAGAACCCCCATTTTTGTCAAAAATAGCCATG
Source organism: Zea mays (assembly GCF_902167145.1). Classification (NCBI taxonomy): domain Eukaryota; kingdom Viridiplantae; phylum Streptophyta; class Magnoliopsida; order Poales; family Poaceae; genus Zea; species Zea mays. The sequence goes on from NC_050100.1 coordinate 201,247,932, forward strand.
AACGACCATTTTCAATAATACCGACGGCTAACACCTACGGATATTTGACCAAGAAATGGTCTCCACCAGAAATCCAAAATGTGATCTATGGCAAGGAAACATATGTGGGGTGAGGTGTACGAGCCTTTAGTCGATGATCAATGGCCACATAACCCCCATTTTTGTCGAAAATTGCCATGAACGACCATTTTCAATGACACTGAAGGGTAACACCTACGGATTTTTGACCAAGAAATGGTCTCCACCATAAGTCCAAGAATGTGATCTATGGCAAGGAAACATATGTGGGGTGAGGTGTATGGGCCTCTGGTCGTTGATCAATGGGCACACAACGCCCATTTTTTGTCGAAAATAGCGATCAACGACCATTTTCAATAATACAGAAGGCTAACACGTATGGATTTTTGACCAAGAAATGGTCTCCACCAGAAATCCAAGAATGTGATATATGGCAAGGAAATATATGTGGGGTGAGGTGTACGAGACTCTGGTCGATGATCAATGGCCACACAACCCCCATTTTTGTCGAAAATAGCCATGAACGACCATTTTCAATGACACTGAAGGCTAACACCTACGGAATTTTGACGAAGAAATGGTCTCCACAATAAATCCAAGAATGTGATCTATGGCAAGGAAACATATGTGTAGTGAGGTGTATGAGCATCTGGTCGAAGATCAATGGCCACACAACACCCATTTTTGTCGAAAATCGCCATGAATGACCATTTTCAATAATACTTAAGGCTAACACATTCAGATTTTTACCCAAGAAACGGTCTCCACCAGAAATCCAAGAATGTGATCTATGGCAATGAAACATATGTGGGGTGAGGTGTACGAGCCTGTGGTCGATGATCAATGTCCACACAACACCCATTTTTGTCAAAAATAGCCATGAACGACCATTTTCAATTACATTGAAGGCTAATACTAACGGATTTTTGACCAAGAAATGGTCTCCACCATAAATCCAAGAATGTGATCTATGGCAAGGAAACATATGTGTAGTGAGGTGTATGAGCCTCTGGTCGAATATCAATGGCCACACAACCCTTATTTCTGTCGAAAATAGCCATGAACGACCATTTTCAATAGTACCGAAGCTAACACATTCGGATTTTTGACCAAGAAATGGTCTCCACCAGAAATCAAAGAATGTGATCTATGGCAAGGAAACATATGTGGGGTGAGGTTTATGAGCCTCTGGTCGATGATCAATGGCCACACAACCCCCATTTTTGTCGAAAATAGCCATGAATGGCCATTTTCAATAATACCGAAGGCTAACACGTACGGATTTTTGACCCAGAAATGGTCTCCACCAAAAATCCAAGAATGTGATCTATGGCAAGGAAACATATGTGGGGTGAGGTGTACGAGCCTCTGGTCGATGATAAATGGCCACACAACCCCCATTTTAGACGAAAATAGCCATGAACAACCATTTTCAATAATACCGAAGGCTAACACCAACGGATTCTTGACCAAGAAATGGTCTCCACCAAAAATCCAAGAATGTGATCAATGGCAAGGAAACATATGTGGGGTAAAGTGTACGAGCCTCTGGTCGATGATCAATGGCCACACAACCCCCATTTTGTCAAAAATTGCCATGAACGACCATTTTCAATGACACCAACGGATTTTTGCCCAAGAAATGGTCTCCACCATAAATCCAAGAATGTGATCTATGGCAAGGAAACATATGTGAGGTGAGGTGTATGGGCCTCTGGTCCATGATCAATGGCCACACAATACCGAAGGCTATTTTGGTCGAAAATAGCGATCAACAACCATTTTCAATAATACCGAAGGGCCGATGTTGATCGCTATTTTCGATAAAAATGGGCGTTGTGTGGCCATTGATCATCGGCCAGAGGCCCATACACCTCACCCCACATATGTTTTCTTGCCATAGATCACATTCTTGGATTTCTAGTGGAGACCATTTCTTGGTCAAAAATCCATAGGTGTTAGCCTTCAGTGTCATTGAAAATGGTCGTTCATGGCTATTTTCGACAAAAATGGCAGTTGTGTGGCCATTTATCATGGACCAGAGGCCCATACACCTCACCCCACATATGTTTCCTTGCCATAGATCACATTCTTGGATTTCAGGTGGAGACCATTTCTTGGTAAAAAATCCGTAGGTGTTAGCCTCTGGTATTATTGAAAATGGTCGTTCATGGCTATTTTCATCAAAAATGGGGGTTGTGTGGCCATTTATCATCGACCAGAGGCTCGTACACCTCACCCCACATATGTTTCCTTGCCATAGATCACATTCTTGGATTTTTGGTGGAGACCATTTCTTGGTCAAAAATTCGTACGTGTTAGCCTTCGGTATTATTGAAAATGGTCGTTCATGGCTATTTTCGACAAAATGGGGGTTGTGTGGCCATTGATCATCGACCAGAGGCTCGTACACCTCACCCCACATATGTTTCCTTGCCATAGATCACATTCTTGGATTTCTGGTGGAGACCATTTCTTGGGCAAAAATCCGAATGTGTTAGCCTTCGGTATTTTTGAAAATGGTCATTCATGGCTATTTTCGACAAAAATGGGGGTTGTGTGGACATTGATCTTCGACCAGAGGCTCATACACCTCACTACACATATGTTTCCTTGCCATAGATCAAATTCTTGGATTTATGGTGGAGACCATTTCCTGGTCAAAAATCCATAGGTGTTAGCCTTCAGTGTCATTGAAAATTATCGTTCATGGCTATTTTCGACAAAAATGGGGGTTGTGTGGCCATTGATCATCGACCAGAGGCTCGTACACTTCACCCCACATATGTTTTCTTTCCATAGATCACATTCTTGGATTTCTGGTGGAGACCATTTCTTGGTCAAAAATTTGTTGGTGTTAGCCTTCTATATTAGTGAAAATGGTCGTTCATGGCTATTTTCGACTGAAATGGGGGTTGTGTGGCCATTTATCATCGACCAGAGGCTCATACACCTCAACCCACATATGTTTCCTTGCCATAGATCACATTCTTGGTTATCTGGTGGAGACCATTTCTTGGTCAAAAATCCGTACGTGTTAGCCTTCGGTATTATTGAAAATGGTCATTCATGGCTATTTTCGACAAAAATGGGGGTTGTGTGGCCATTGATCATCAACCAAAGGCTCGTACACCTCACCCCACATATGTTTCCTTGCCATAGATCACATTCTTTTATTTCTGGTGGAGACCATTTTTTGGTCAAAAATCCGAATGTGTTAGCCTTCGGAACTATTGAAAATGGTCGTTCATGGCTATTTTCGACAAAAATGGGGGTTGTGTGGACATTGATATTGGACCAGAGGCTCATGCACCTCACTACACATATGTTTCCTTGCCATAGATCACATTCTTGGATTTATGGTGGAGACCATTTCTTGGTCAAAAATCCATAGGTGTTAGCCTTCGGTGTCATTGAAAATGGTCGTTCATGGCTATTTTCGACAAAAAATAGGGTTGTGTGGCCATTGATCATCGACCAGAGGCTCATACACCTCACCCCACATAAGTTTCCTTGCCGTAGATCACATTCTTGGATTTCTGGTGGAGACCATTTCTTGGTCAAAAATCCGTAGGTGTTAGCCTTCGGTATTATTGAAAATGGTCGTTCATGGCTATTTTCGACAAAAATGGAGGTTGTGTGGCCATTGATCATCGACCAGAGGCTCATACACCTCACCCCACATATGTTTCCTTACCATAGATCACATTCTTGGATTTCTGGCGGAGACCATTTCGTGGTCAAAAATCCGTAGGTGTTAGCCTCTAGTATTATTGAAAATGGTCGCTCATGGCTGTTTTAATAAAAAATGGGGGTTGTGTGGCCATTTATCATCGACTAGAGGCTCATAAACCTCACCCCACATATGTTTCCTTGCCATAGATCACATTCTTGGATTTCTGGTGGAGACCATTTCTTGGTCAAAAACTCGTACGTGTTAGGCTTCGGTATTATTGAAAATGGTCGTTCATGGCTATTTTCGGCAAAATGGGGGTTGTGTGGCCATTGATCATCGACCAGAGGCTCGTACACCTCACCCCACATATGTTTCCTTGCCATAGATCACATTCTTGGATATCTGGTGGAGACCATTTCTTGGGCAAAAATTCGAATGTGTTAGCCATTGGTATTTTTGAAAATGGTCATTCATGGCTATTTTCGACAAAATGGGGGTTGTGTGGCCATTGATCTTCGACCAGAGGCTCATATACCTCACTACACATATGTTTCCTTGCCATAGATCACATTCTTAGATTTATGGTGGAGACCATTTCTTGGTCAAAAATCCGTAGGTGTTAGCCTTCAGTGTCATTGAAAATGGTCGTTCATGGCTATTTTCGACAAAAATTAGGGTTGTGTGGCCATTGATCGTCGACCAGAGGCTCATACACCTCACCCCACATATGTTTCCTTGCCGTAGATCACATTCTTGGATTTCTGGTGGAGAGCATTTCTTGGTCAAAAATCCGTAGGTGTTAGCCTTCGGTATTATCGAAAATGGTCGTTCATGGCTATTTTCGACAAAAATGGAGGTTGTGTGGCCATTGATCATCGACCAGAGGCTCATACACCTCACCTCACATATGTTTCCTTGCCATAGATCACATTCTTGGATTTCTGGTGGAGACCATTTCTTGGTCAAAAATCCGTAGGTGTTAGCCTTCGGTATTATTGAAAATGGTCATTCATGGCTATTTTCGACAAAAATGGGGGTTGTGTGGCCATTGATCATCGACCAGAGGCTCATACACCTCACCCCACATATGTTTCCTTGCCATAGATCACATTCTTGGATTTCTGGTGGAGACCATTTCTTGGGCAAAAATCCGAATGTGTTAGCCTTTGGTATTTTTTAAAATGGTCATTCATGGCTATTTTCGACAAAAATGGGGGTTGTGTGGCCATTGATCTTCGACTAGAGGCTCATACACCTCACTACACATATGTTTCCTTGCCATAGATCACATTCTTGGATTTATGGTGGAGACATTTCTTGGTCAAAAATTCATAGGTGTTAGCCTTCAGTGTCATTGGAAATGGTCGTTCAATGACTATTTTCGACAAAAATTAGGGTTGTGTGGCCATTGATCGTCGACCAGAGGCTCATACACCTCACCCCACATATGTTTCCTTGTCGTAGGTCACATTCTTGGATTTCTTGTGGAGACCATTTCTTGGTCAAAAATCCGTAGGTGTTAGCCTTCGGTATTATTGAAAATGGTCATTCCAGGCTATTTTCGATAAAAATAAGGGTTGTGTGGCCATTGATCATCGACAAGAGGCTCATACACCTCACCCCACATATGTTTCCTTGCGATAGATCACATTCTTGGATTTCTGGTGGAGACCATTTCTTGGTCAAAAATACGTAGGTGTTAGCCTCTAGTATTATTGAAAATGGTCGCTCATGGCTATTTTCATAAAAAATGGGGTTGTGTGGCCATTTATCATCGACTAGAGGCTCATAAACCTCACCCCACATATGTTTCATTGCCATAGATCACATTCTTGGATTTCTGGTGGAGACCATTTATTGGTCAAAAACTCGTACGTGTTAGCCTTCGGTATTATTGAAAATGGTCGTTCATGGCTATTTTCGGCAAAATGGGGTTGTGTGGCCATTGATCATCGACCAGAGGCTCGTACACCTCACCCCACATATGTTTCCTTGCCATAGATCACATTCTTGGATTTCTGGTGGAGACCATTTGTTGGGCAAAAATCCGAATGTGTTAGCCTTTGGTATTTTTGAAAATGGTCATTCATGGCTATTTTCGACAAAAATGGGGGTTGTGTGCCATTGATCTTCGACCAGAGGCTCATATACCTGACTACACATATGTTTCCTTGCCATAGATCACATTCTTGGATTTATGGTGGAGACCATTTCTTGGTCAAAAATCCGTAGGTGTTAGCCTTCAGTGTCATTGAAAATGATCGTTCATGGCTATTTTCGACAAAAAATAGGGTTGTGTGGCCATTGATCGTCGACCAGAGGCTCATACACCTCACCCCACATATGTTTTCTTGCCGTAGATCACATTCTTGGATTTCTGGTGGAGACCATTTCTTGGTCAAAAATCCGTAGGTGTTAGCCTTCGGTATTATTGAAAATGGTCGTTCATGGCTATTTTCGACAAAAATGGAGGTTGTGTGGCCATTGATCATCGACCAGAGGCTCATACACCTCACCCCACATATGTTTCCTTGCCATAGATCACATTCTTGGATTTCTGGTGGAGACCATTTCTTGGTCAAAAATCGGTAGGTGTTAGCCACTAGTATTATTGAAAATGGTCGCTCATGGCTATTTTCATAAAAAATGGGGGTTGTGTGGCTATTTATCATCGACTAGAGGCTCATAAACGTCACCCCACATATGTTTCCTTGCCATAGATCACATTCTTGGATTTTTGGTGGAGACCATTTCTTGGTCAAAAACTCGTATGTGTTAGCCTTCAGTATTATTGAAAATGGTCGTTCATGGCTATTTTCGGCAAAATGGGGGTTGTGTGGCCATTGATCATCGACCAGAGGCTCGTACACCTCACCCCACATATGTTTCCTTTCCATCGATCACATTCTTGGATTTCTGGTGGAGACCATTTCTTGGGCAAAAATCCGAATGTGTTAGCCTTTGGTATTTTTGAAAATGGTCATTCATGGCTATTTTCGACAAAAATGGGGGTTGTGTGGCCATTGATCTTCGACCAGAGGCTCATACACCTCACTACACATATGTTTCCTTGCCATAGATCACATTCTTGGATTTATGGTGGAGACCATTTCTTGGTCAAAAATCCGTAGGTGTTATTCTTCAGTGTCTTTGAAAATGGTCGTTCATGGCTATTTTCGACAAAAATTAGGGTTGTGTGGCCATTGATCGTCGACCAGAGGCTCATACACATCACCCCACGTATGTTTCCTTGCCATAGGTCACATTCTTGGATTTCTGGTGGAGACCATTTCTTGGTCAAAAATCCGTAGGTGTTAGCCTTCAGTATTATTGAAAATGGTCATTCATGGCTATTTTCGACAAAAATGGGGGTTGTGTGGCCATTGATCATCGACCAGAGGCTCATACACCTCACCCCACATATGTTTCCTTGCCACAAATCACATTCTTGGATTTCTGGTGGAGACCATTTCTTGGTTAGAAATCCGTAGGTGTTAGCCTCTAGTATTATTGAAAATGGTCGCTCATGGCTATTTTCATAAAAATTGGGGGTTGTGTGGCCATTTATCATCTACTAGAGGCTCATAAACCTCACCCCACATATGTTTCCTTGCCATAGATCACATTCTTGGATTTCTGGTGGAGACCATTTCTTGGTCAAAAACTCGTACGTGTTAGCCTTCGGTATTATTGAAAATGGTCGTTCATGGCTATTTTCGGCAAAATGGGTGTTGTGTGGCCATTGATCATCGACCAGAGGCTCGTACACCTCACCCCACATATGTTTCCTTGCCATAGATCACATTCTTGGATTTCTGGTGGAGACCATTTCTTGGGCAAAAATCCGAATGTGTTAGCCTTTGGTATTTTTTAAAATGGTCATTCATGGCTATTTTCGACAAAAATGGGGGTTGTGTGGCCATTGATCTTCGACCAGAGGCTCATACACCTCACTACACATATGTTTCCTTGCCATAGATCACATTCTTGGATTTATGGTGGAGACCATTTCTTGGTCAAAAATTCGTAGGTGTTAGCCTTCAGTGTCATTGGAAATGGTCGTTCAATGACTATTTTCGACAAAAATTAGGGTTGTGTGGCCATTGATCGTCGACCAGAGGCTCATACACCTCACCCCACATATGTTTCCTTGTCGTAGGTCACATTCTTGGATTTCTGGTGGAGACCATTTCTTGGTCAAAAATCCGTAGGTGTTAGCCTTCGGTATTATTGAAAATGGTCATTCCTGGCTATTTTCGATAAAAATAAGGGTTGTGTGGCCATTGATCATTGACCAAAGGCTCATACACCTCACCCCACATATGTTTCCTTGCGATAGATCACATTCTTGGATTTCTGGTGGAGACCATTTCTTGGTCAAAAATACGTAGGTGTTAGCCTCTAGTATTATTGAAAATGGTCGCTCATGGCTATTTTCATAAAAAATGGGGTTGTGTGGCCATTTATCATCGACTAGAAGCTCATAAACCTCACCCACATATGTTTCCTTGCCATAGATCACATTCTTGGATTTCTGGTGGAGACCAATTATTGGTCAAAAACTCGTACGTGTTAGCCTTCGGTATTATTGAAAATGGTCGTTCATGGCTATTTTCGGCAAAATGGGGGTTGTGTGGCCATTGATCATCGACCAGAGGCTCGTACACCTCACCCCACATATGTTTCCTTGCCATAGATCACATTCTTGGATTTCTGGTGGAGACCATTTGTTGGGCAAAAATCCGAATGTGTTAGCCTTTGGTATTTTTGAAAATGGTCATTCATGGCTATTTTCGACCAAAATGGGTGTTGTGTGGCCATTGATCTTCGACCAGAGGCTCATATACCTCACTACACATATGTTTCCTTGCCATAGATCACATTCTTGGATTTATGGTGGAGACCATTTCTTGGTCAAAAATCCGTAGGTGTTAGCCTTCAGTGTCATTGAAAATGGTCGTTCATGGCTATTTTCGACAAAAAATAGGGTTGTGTGGCCATTGATCGTCGACCAGAGGCTCATACACCTCACCCCACATATGTTTCCTTGTCGTAGATCACATTCTTGGATTTCTGGTGGAGACCATTTCTTGGTCAAAAATCCATAGGTGTTAGCCTTCGATATTATTGAAAATGGTCATTCATGGCTATTTTCGACAAAAATGGAGGTTGTGTGGCCATTGATCATCGACGAGAGGCTCATACACCTCACCCCACATATGTTTCCTTGCCATAGATCACATTCTTGGATTTCTGGTGGAGACCATTTCTTGGTCAAAAATCCGTAGGTGTTAGCCTCTAGTATTATTGAAAATGGTCGCTCATGGCTAATTTCATAAAAAATGGGGGTTGTGTGGCAATTTATCATCGACTAGAGGCTCATAAACCTCACCCCACATATGTTTCCTTGCCATAGATCACATTCTTGGATTTCTGGTGGAGACCATTTCTTGGTCAAAAACTCGTTCGTGTTAGCCTTCAGTATTATTGAAAATGGTCGTTCATGGCTATTTTCGGCAAAATGGGGGTTGTGTGGCCATTGATCATCGACCAGAGGCTCGTACACCTCACCCCACATATGTTTCCTTGCCATAGATCACATTCTTGGATTTCTGGTGGAGACCATTTCTTGGGCAAAAATCCGAATGTGTTAGCCTTTGGTATTTTTGAAAATGGTCATTCATGGTTATTTTCGACAAAAATGGGGGTTGTGTGGCCATTGATCTTCGACCAGAGGCTCATACACCTCACTACACATATGTTTCCTTGCCATAGATCACATTCTTGGATTTATGGTGGAGACCATTTCTTGGTCAAAAATCTGTAGGTGTTAGCCTTCAGTGTCATTGAAAATGGTCGTTCATGGCTATTTTCAACAAAAATTAGGGTTGTGTGGCCATTGATCGTCGACCAGAGGCTCATACACCTCACCCCACGTATGTTTCCTTGCCATAGGTCACATTCTTGGATTTCTGGTGGAGACCATTTCTTGGTCAAAAATCCGTAGGTGTTAGCCTTCGGTATTATTGAAAATGGTCATTCATGGCTATTTTCGACAAAAATGGGGGTTGTGTGGCCATTGATCATCGACCAGAGGCTCATACACCTCACCCCACATATGTTTCCTTGCCACAGATCACATTCTTGGATTTCTGTGGAGACCATTTCTTGGTCAAAAATCCGTAGGTGTTAGCCTCTAGTATTATTGAAAATGGTCGCTCATGGCTATTTTCATAAAAAATGGGGGTTGTGTGGCCATTTATCATCGACTAGAGGCTCATAAACCTCACCCCACATATGTTTCCTTGCCATAGATCACATTCTTGGATTTCTGGTGGAGACCATTTCTTGGTCAAAAACTCGTACGTGTTAGCCTTCGGTATTATTGAAAATGGTCGTTCATGGCTATTTTCGGCAAAATGGGGGTTGTGTGGCCATTGATCATCGACCAGAGGCTCGTAAACGTCACCCCACATATGTTTCCTTGCCATAGATCACATTCTTGTATTTCTGGTGGAGACCATTTCTTGGGCAAAAATCCGAATGTGTTAGCCTTTGGTATTTTTTAAAATGGTCACTCATGGCTATTTTCGACAAAAATGGGGGTTGTGTGGCCATTGATCTTCGACCAGAGGCTCATACACCTCACTACACATATGTTTCCTTGCCATAGATCACATTCTTGGATTTATGGTGGAGACCATTTCTTGGTCAAAAATTCGTAGGTGTTAGCCTTCAGTGTCATTGGAAATGGTCGTTCAATGACTATTTTCGACAAAAATTAGGGTTGTGTGGCCATTGATCGTCGACCAGAGGCTCATACACCTCACCCCACATATGTTTCCTTGTCGTAGGTCACATTCTTGGATTTCTGGTGGAGACCATTTCTTGGTCAAAAATCCGTAGGTGTTAGCCTTCGGTATTATTGAAAATGGTCATTCCTGGCTATTTTCGATAAAAATAAGGGTTGTGTGGCCATTGATCATTGACCAAAGGCTCATACACCTCACCCCACATATGTTTCCTTGCGATAGATCACATTCTTGGATTTCTGGTGGAGACCATTTCTTGGTCAAAAATACGTAGGTGTTAGCCTCTAGTATTATTGAAAATGGTCGCTCATGGCTATTTTCATAAAAAATGGGGTTGTGTGGCCATTTATCATCGACTAGAGGCTCATAAACCTCACCCACATATGTTTCCTTGCCATAGATCACATTCTTGGATTTCTGGTGGAGACCAATTATTGGTCAAAAACTCGTACGTGTTAGCCTTCGGTATTATTGAAAATGGTCGTTCATGGCTATTTTCGGCAAAATGGGGGTTGTGTGGCCATTGATCATCGACCAGAGGCTCGTACACCTCACCCCACATATGTTTCCTTGCCATAGATCACATTCTTGGATTTTTGGTGGAGACCATTTGTTGGGCAAAAATCCGAATGTGTTAGCCTTTGGTATTTTTGAAAATGGTCATTCATGGCTATTTTCGACCAAAATGGGTGTTGTGTGGCCATTGATCTTCGACCAGAGGCTCATATACCTCACTACACATATGTTTCCTTGCCATAGATCACATTCTTGGATTTATGGTGGAGACCATTTCTTGGTCAAAAATCCGTAGGTGTTAGCCTTCAGTGTCATTGAAAATGGTCGTTCATGGCTATTTTCGACAAAAAATAGGGTTGTGTGGCCATTGATCGTCGACCAGAGGCTCATACACCTCACCCCACATATGTTTACTTGTCGTAGATCACATTCTTGGATTTCTGGTGGAGACCATTTCTTGGTCAAAAATCCATAGGTGTTAGCCTTCGATATTATTGAAAATGGTCATTCATGGCTATTTTCGACAAAAATGGAGGTTGTGTGGCCATTGATCATCGACGAGAGGCTCATACACCTCACCCCACATATGTTTCCTTGCCATAGATCACATTCTTGGATTTCTGGTGGAGACCATTTCTTGGTCAAAAATCCGTAGGTGTTAGCCTCTAGTATTATTGAAAATGGTCGCTCATGGCTAATTTCATAAAAAATGGGGGTTGTGTGGCAATTTATCATCGACTAGAGGCTCATAAACCTCACCCCACATATGTTTCCTTGCCATAGATCACATTCTTGGATTTCTGGTGGAGACCATTTCTTGGTCAAAAACTCGTTCGTGTTAGCCTTCAGTATTATTGAAAATGGTCGTTCATGGCTATTTTCGGCAAAATGGGGGTTGTGTGGCCATTGATCATCGACCAGAGGCTCGTACACCTCACCCCACATATGTTTCCTTGCCATAGATCACATTCTTGGATTTCTGGTGGAGACCATTTCTTGGGCAAAAATCCGAATGTGTTAGCCTTTGGTATTTTTGAAAATGGTCATTCATGGTTATTTTCGACAAAAATGGGGGTTGTGTGGCCATTGATCTTCGACCAGAGGCTCATACACCTCACTACACATATGTTTCCTTGCCATAGATCACATTCTTGGATTTATGGTGGAGACCATTTCTTGGTCAAAAATCTGTAGGTGTTAGCCTTCAGTGTCATTGAAAATGGTCGTTCATGGCTATTTTCAACAAAAAATAGGGTTGTGTGGCCATTGATCGTCGACCAGAGGCTCATACACCTCACCCCACGTATGTTTCCTTGCCATAGGTCACATTCTTGGATTTCTGGTGGAGACCATTTCTTGGTCAAAAATCCGTAGGTGTTAGCCTTCGGTATTATTGAAAATGGTCATTCATGGCTATTTTCGACAAAAATGGGGGTTGTGTGGCCATTGATCATCGACCAGAGGCTCATACACCTCACCCCACATATGTTTCCTTGCCACAGATCACATTCTTGGATTTCTGTGGAGACCATTTCTTGGTCAAAAATCCGTAGGTGTTAGCCTCTAGTATTATTGAAAATGGTCGCTCATGGCTATTTTCATAAAAAATGGGGGTTGTGTGGCCATTTATCATCGACTAGAGGCTCATAAACCTCACCCCACATATGTTTTCTTGCCATAGATCACATTCTTGGATTTCTGGTGGAGACCATTTCTTGGTCAAAAACTCGTACGTGTTAGCCTTCGGTATTATTGAAAATGGTCGTTCATGGCTATTTTCGGCAAAATGGGGGTTGTGTGGCCATTGATCATCGACCAGAGGCTCGTAAACGTCACCCCACATATGTTTCCTTGCCATAGATCACATTCTTGTATTTCTGGTGGAGACCATTTCTTGGGCAAAAATCCGAATGTGTTAGCCTTTGGTATTTTTTAAAATGGTCATTCGTGGCTATTTTCGACAAAAATGGGGGTTGTGTGGCCATTGATCTTCGACCAGAGGCTCATACACCTCACTACACATATGTTTCCTTGCCATAGATCACATTCTTGGATTTATGGTGGAGACCATTTCTTGGTCAAAAATTCGTAGGTGTTAGCCTTCAGTGTCATTGGAAATGGTCGTTCAATGACTATTTTCGACAAAAATTAGGGTTGTGTGGCCATTGATCGTCGACCAGAGGCTCATACACCTCACCCCACATATGTTTCCTTGTCGTAGATCACATTCTTGGATTTCTGGTGGAGACCATTTCTTGGTCAAAAATCCGTAGGTGTTAGCCTTCGGTATTATTGAAAATGGTCGTTCATGGCTATTTTCGACAAAAATGGGGGTTGTGTGGCCATTGATCATCGCCAGAGGCTCATACACCTGACCCCACATATGTTTCCTTGCCATAGATCACATTCTTGGATTTCTGGTGGAGACCATTTCTTGGTCAAAAATCCGTAGGTGTTAGCCTCTAGTATTATTGAAAATGGTCGCTCATGGCTATTTTCATAAAAAATGGGGGTTGTGTGGCCATTTATCATCGACTAGAGGCTCATAAACCTCACCCCACATAAGTTTCCTTGCCATAGATTACATTCTTGGATTTCTGGTGGAGACCATTTCTTGGTCAAAAACTCGTACGTGTTACCCTTCGGTATTATTGAAAATGGTCGTTCATGGCTATTTTCGGCAAAATGGGGGTTGTGTGGCCATTGATCATCGACCAGAGGCTCGTACACCTCACCCCACATACGTTTCCTTGCCATAGATCACATTCTTGGATTTCTGGTGGAGACAATTTCTTGGGCAAAAATCGGAATGTGTTAGCCTTTGGTATTTTTGAAAATGGTCATTCATGGCTATTTTCGACAAAAATTGGGGTTGTGTGGCCATTGATCTTCGACCAGAGGCTCATACACCTCACTACACATATGTTTCCTTGCCATAGATCACATTCTTGGATTTATGGTGGAGACCATTTCTTGGTCAGAAATCCATAGCTGTTAGCCTTTAGTGTCATTGAAAATGGTCGTTCATGGCTATTTTCGACAAAAATGAGGGTTGTGTGGCCATTGATCATCGACCAGAGGCTCGTACACTTCACCCCATATATGTTTTCTTTCCGTAGATCACATTCTTGGATTTCTTGAGGAGACCATTCCTTGGTCAAAAATCTGTTGGAGTTAGCCTTCGGTATTATTGAAAATGGTCATTCATGGCTATTTTCGACTAAAATGGGGCTTGTGTGGCCATTTATCATCGACCAGAGGCTCGTGCAATTCACCCCACATATGTTTCCTTGCCATAGATCACATTCTTGGATTTCTGGTGGAGACCATTTCTTGGTCAAAAATCTGTACGTGTTAGCCTTCGGTATTATTGAATATGGTCATTCATGGCTATTTTCGACAAAAATGGGGGTTGTGTGGCCAATGATCATCGATCAGAGGCTTGTACACCTCACCCCACATATGTTTCCTTGCCATAGATCACATTCTTGGATTTCCGGTGGAGACCATTTATTGGTCAAAAATCTGTACGTGTTAGCCTTCAGTAATATTGAAAATGGTCATTCATGGCTATTTTCGACAAAAATGGGGGTTGTGTGGCCATTGATCATCGACCAGAGGCTCGTAAACCTCACCCCACACATGTTTCCTTGCCATAGATCACATTCTTGGATTTCTGGTGGAGACCATTTCTTGGTGAAAAATCCGTACGTGTTAGCCATCGGTATTATTGAATATGGTCATTCATGGCTATTTTTGACAAAAATGGGGGTTGTGTGGCCAATGATCATCGACCAGAGGCTTGTACACCTTACCACACATATGTTTCCTTGCCATAGATCACATTCTTGGATTTCCGGTGGAGACCATTTATTGGTCAAAAATCTGTACGTGTTAGCCTTCAGTATTATTGAAAATGGTCATTCATGGCTATTTTCGACAAAAATGGGGGTTGTGTGGCCATTGATCATCGACCAGAGGCTCGTAAACCTCACCCCACATATGTTTCCTTGCCATAGATCACATTCTTTGATTTCTGGTGGAGACCATTTCTTGGACAAAAATCTGAATGTTTTAGCCTTCGGTACTATTGAAAATGGTGGTTCATGGCTATTTTCGACAAAAATGGGGGTTGTGTGGCCATTGATATTCGACCAAAGGCTCATACACCTCACTACACATATGTTTCCTTGCCATAGATCACATTCTTGGATTTATTGTGGAGACCATTTCGTGGTCAAAAATCCGTAGGTGTTAGCCTTCAGTGTCATTGAAAATGGTCGTTCATGGCTATTTTCGACAAAAATGGGGTTTGTGTGGCCATTGATCATCGACCAGAGGCTCGTACACTTCACCCCACATATGTTTTCTTGCTAGAGATCATATTCTAGGATTTCTGGTGGAGACCATTTCTTGGTCAAAAATCCGTTGGTGTTAGCCTTCGGTATTATTGAAAATGGTCGTTCATGGCTATTTTCGACTAAAATGGGGGTTGTGTGGCCATTTATCATCGACCAGAGGCTCATACACCTCACCCCACATATGTTTCCTTGCCATAGATCACATTCTTGGATTTCTGGTGGAGACCATTTCTTGGTCAAAAATCCGTACGTGTTAGCCTTCGGTATTATTGAAAATGGTCATTCATGGCTATTTTCAACAAAAATGGGGGTTGTGTGGCCAATGATCATCAACCAGAGGCTCATAAACCTCACCCCACATATGTTTCCTTGCCATAGGTGTTAGCCTTTAGTGTCATTGAAAATGGTCGTTCATGGCTATTTTCGACAAAAATGGGTGTTGTGTGGCCATTGATCATCGAGCAGAGGCTCGTACACTTCACCCCACATATATTTTCTTGCCATAGATCACATTCTTGGATTTCTGGTGGAGACCATTTCTTGGTCAAAAATGTGTTGGTGTTAGCCTTCGGTATTATTGAAAATGGTCGTTCATGGCTATTTTCGACTAAAATGGGGGTTGTGTGGCCATTTATCATCGACCAGAGGCTCGAACAATTCACCCCACATATGTTTCCTTGCCATAGATCACATTCTTGGATTTCTGGTGGAGACCATTTCTTGGTCAAAAATCCGTACGTGTTAGCCTTCGGTATTATTGAAAATGATCATTCATGGCTATTTTCGACAAAAATGGGGGTTGTGTGGCCATTGATCTTCAACCAGAGGCTCATACACCTCACTACACTTATGTTTCCTTGCCATAGATCACATTCTTGGATTTATGGTGGAGACCATTTCTTGGTCAAAAATCCATAGGTGTTAGCCTTCAGTGTCATTGAAAATGGTCGTTCATGGCTATTTTCGACAAAACTGGGGGTTGTGTGGCCATTGATCATCGACCAGAGGCTCGTACACTTCACCCCACATATGTTTTCTTGACATAGATCACATTCTTGGATTTCTAGAGGAGACCATTTCTTGGTCAAAAATTTGTTGGTGTTAGCCTTCGGTATTATTGAAAATGGTCGTTCATGGCTATTTTTGACTAAAATGGGGGTTGTGTGGCCATTTATCATCGACCAGAGGCTCGTACAATTCACCCCCCACATATGTTTCCTTGCCATAGATCACATTCTTTGATTTCTGGTGGAGACCATTTCTTGGTCAAAAATCCGTACATGTTAGCCTTCGGTATTATTGAAAATGGTCATTCATGGCTATTTTCGACACAAATGGGGGTTGTGTGGCCATTGATCTTCGACCAGAGGCTCATACACCTCACTACACATATGTTTCCTTGCCATTGATCACATTCTTGGATTTATGGTGAAGACCATTTCTTGGTCAAAAATCCATAGGTGTTAGCCTTCAATGTCATTGAAAATGGTCGTTCATGGCTATTTTCGACAAAAATGGGGGTTATGTGGCCATTGATCATCGACCAGAGGCTCATACACTTCACCCCACATATGTTTTCTTGCCATAGATCAGAATCTTGGATTTCTCGTGGAGACCATTTGTTGGTCAAAAATTCGTAGGTGTTAGCCATCAGTGTCATTGAAAATGGTCATTCATGGCTATTTTTGACAAAGATGGGGGTTGTGTCGCCATTGATCATCGACCAGAGGATCGTACACCTCACCCCACATAAGTTTCCTTGCCATATATCACATTCTTGGATTTCTGGTGGAGACCATTTCTTGGTCAAAAATCCGTAGGTGTTAGCCTTCGGTATTATTGAAAATGGTCGTTCATGGCTCTTTTCGACAAAAATGGGGGTTGTGTGGCCATTGATCATCGACCAAAGGCTCATACACCTCACCCCACATATGTTTCCTTGCCATAGACCACATTCTTGGATTTCTGGTGGAGACCATTTGTTGGTCAAAAATCCGTAGGTGTTAGCTTTCGATATTATTGAAAATGGTCGTTCAAGGCTATTTTCATCAAAAATGGGGGTTGTGTGGCCATTTATCATCGACCAGAGGCAAGTACACCTCACCCCACATATGTTTCCTTGTCGTAGAGCACACTCTTGAATTTTTGGTGGAGACCATTTCTTGGTCAAAAATTCGTACGTGTTAGCCTTCGGTATTATTGAAAATGGTCGTTAATGGCTATTTTTGACAAAATGGGGGTTGTGTGGCCATTGATCATCGACCAGAGGCTCGTACACCTCACCCACATATGTTTCCTTGTCGTAGATCACATTCTTGGATTTCTGGTGGAGACCATTTCTTGGTCAAAAATCCGTACGTGTTAGCCTTCGGTATTATTGATAATGGTCGTTCATGGCTATTTTTGACAAAATAGAGGTTCTGTGGCCATTGATCATCGACCAGAGGCTCATACACCTCACCCCACATATGTTTCCTTGACATAGATCACATTTTGGATTTCTGGTGGAGACCATTTCTTGGGCAAAAATCTGAATGTGTTAGCCTTCGGTATTATTGAAAATGGTCATTCATGGCTATGTTCGACAAAAATGGGGGTTGTGTGGCCATTTATCTTCAACCAGAGGCTCATACACCTCACTACACATATGTTTTCTTGCCACAGATCACATTCTTGGATCTATGGTGGAGACCAGTTCTTGGTCAAAAATCCATAGGTGTTAGCCTTCAGTGTCATTGAAAATAGTCGTGCATGGCAATTTTCGATAAAAATGGGGGTTGTGTGGCCATTGATAATCGACCAGGGGCTCGTACACCTCACCCCACATATGTTTCCTTGCCATAGACCACATTCTTGGATTTCTGGTGGAGTCCATTTCTTGGTCAAAAATCCGTAGGTGTTAGCCTTCAGTATTATTGAAAATGGTCGTTCATGGCTATTTTCGACAAAAAAGGGGTTGTGTGGCCATTTATCATCGACCAGAGGCTCGTACACCTCACCCCACATATGTTTAATTGCCATAGATCACAATCTTGGATTTCTCGTGGAGACCATTTCTTGATCAAAAATCCGTACGTGTTAGCCTTCGGTATTATTGAAAATGGTCGTTCATGGCTGTTTTCGACAAAAATGTGGGTTGTGTGGCCATTGATCATCGACCAAAGGCTCGTACACCTCACCCCAAATATGTTTCCTTGCCATAGATCATATTCTTGGATTTCTGGTGGAGACGATTTCTTGGTAAAAAATCCGTAGGTGTTAGCCTTCGGAATTATTGAAAATGGTCGTTCATGGCTATTTTCGACAAAAATGGGGGTTGTGTGGCCATTGATCATCGACCAGAGGCTCGTACACCTCACCCCACATATGTTTCCTTGCCATAGATCACATTCTTGGATTTTCTGTGGAGACCATTTCTTGGTCAAAAATCTGTAGGTGTTAGCCTTCGGTATTATTGTAAATGGTCGTTCATGGCTATTTTCGACAAAATGGGGGTTGTGTGGCCATTGATCATCGACCAGAGGCTCATACACCTCACCCCACATATGTTTCCTTGCCATAGATCACATTCTTGGATTTTCTGTGGAGACCATTTCTTGGTCAAAAATCCGTACGTGTTAGCCTTCGGTATTATTGAAAATGGTTATTCATGGCTATTTTCGACACAAATGGGGGTTGTGTGGCCATTGATCTTCGACCAGAGGCTCATACACCTCACTACACATATGTTTTCTTGCCATAGATCACATTCTTGGATTTATGGTGGAGACCATTTCTAGGTCAAAAATCCATAGGTGTTAGCCTTCAGTGTCATTGAAAATGGTCGTTCATGGCTATTTTCGACAAAAATGGGTGTTGTGTGGCCATTGATCATCGACCAGAGGCTCATACACTTCACCCCACATATGTTTTCTTGCCATAGATCACAATCTTGGATTTCTCGTGCAGACCATTTGTTGGTCAAAAATTCGTAGGTGTTAGCCTTCAGTGTCATTGAAAATGGTCATTCATGGCTATTTTCGACAAAAATGGGGGTTGTGTCGCCATTAATCATCGACTAGAGGCTCGTACACCTCACCCCACATAAGTTTCCTTGCCATAGATCACATTCTTGGATTTCTGGTGGAGACCATTTCTTGGTCAAAAATCCGTAGGTGTTAGCCTTCGGTATTATTGAAAATGGTCGTTCATGGCTATTTTCGACAAAAATGGGGGTTGTGTGGCAATTGATCATCGACCAAAGGCTCATACACCTCACCCCACATATGTTTCCTTGCCATAGACCACATTCTTGGATTTCTGGTGGAGACCATTTCTTGGTCAAAAATCCATAGGTGTTAGCCTTCAGTGTCATTGAAAATGGTCGTTCATGGCTATTTACGACAAAAATGGGGGTTGTGTGGCCATTGATCATCGACCAGAGGCTCGTACACTTCACCCCACATATATTTTCTTGCTATAGATCACATTCTTGGATTTCTGGTGGAGACCATTTCTTGGTCAAAAATACGTACGTGTTAGCCTTCGGTATTATTGAAAATGGTCGTTCATGGCTATTTTGACAAAATAGAGGTTCTGTGGCCATTGATCATCGACCAGAGGCTCATACACCTCACCCCACATATGTTTCCTTGACATAGATCACATTTTTGGATTTCTGGTGTAGACCATTTCTTGGGCAAAAATCCGAATGTGTTAGCCTTCGGTTTTATTGAAAATGGTCATTCATGGCTATTTTCGACAAAAATGGGGGTTGTGTGGCCATTTATCTTCAACCAGAGGCTCATACACCTCACTACACATATGTTTTCTTGCCATAGATCACATTCTTGGATCTATGGTGGAGACTAGTTCTTTGTCAAAAATCCATAGGTGTTAGCCTTCAGTGTCATTGAAAATAGTCGTTCATGGCAATTTTCGACAAAAATGGGGGTTGTGTGGCCATTGATAATCGACCAGGGGCTCGTACACCTCACCCCACATATGTTTCCTTGCCATAGATCACATTCTTGGAGTTCTGGTGGAGACCATTTCTTAGTCAAAAATCCGTAGGTGTTAGCCTTCGGTATTATTGAAAATGGTCATTCATGGCTTTTTTGACAAAAATGGAGGTTGTGTGGCCATTTATCATCGACCAGAGGCTCGTACACCTCACCCCACATATGTTTAATTTCCATAGATCACAATCTTGGATTTCTCGTGGAGACCATTTCTTGGTCAAAAATCCGTACGTGTTAGCCTTTGATATTATTGAAAATGGTCGTTCATGGCTGTTTTCGACAAAAATGGGGGTTGTGTGGCCATTGATCATCGACCAGAGGCTCGTACACCTCACCACAAATATGTTTCCTTGCCATAGATCATATTCTTGGATTTCTGGTGGAGACGATTTATTGGTCAAAAATCCGTAGGTGTTAGCCTTCAGAATTATTGAAAATGGTCGTTCATGGCTATTTTCAACAAAAATGGGGGTTGTGTGGCCATTGATCATCGATCAGAGGCTCGTACACCTCACCCCACATATGTTTCCTTGCCATAGATCACATTCTTGGATATCTGGTGGAGACCATTTCTTGGTCAAAAATCCGTAGGTGTTAGCCTTCGGTATTATTGTAAATGGTCGTTCAGGGCTATTTTCGACAAAAATGGGGGTTGTGTGGCCATTGATCATCGACCAGAGGCTCATACACCTCACCCCACATATGTTTCCTTTCCATAGATAACATTCTTGAATTTCTGGTGGAGACCATTTCTTGGTCAAAAATCCGTACGTGTTAGCCTTCGGTATTATTGAAAATGGTCATTCATGGCTATTTTCGACACAAATGGGGGTTGTGTGGCCATTGATCTTCGACCAGAGGCTCATACACCTCACTACACATATGTTTCCTTGCCATAGATCACATTCTTGGATTTATGGTGGAGACCATTTCTTGGTCAAAAATCCATAGGTGTTAGCCTTCAGTGTCATTGAAAATGGTCGTTCATGGCTATTTTTGACAAAAATGGGGGTTGTGTGGCCATTGATCATCGACCAGAGGCTCATACACTTCACAGCACATATGTTTTCTTGCCATAGATCACAATCTTGGATTTCTCATGGAGACCATTTGTTGGTCAAAAATTCATAGGTGTTAGCCTTCAGTGTCATTGAAAATGGTCATTCATGGCTATTTTCGACAAAAATGGGGGTTGTGTCGCCATTGATCATCAACCAGAGGCTCGTACACCTCACCCCACATAAGTTTCCTTGCCATAGATCACATTCTTGGATTTCTGGTGGAGACCATTTCTTGGTCAAAAATCCGTAGGTGTTAGCCTTCGGTATTATTGAAAATGGTCGTTCATGGCTATTTTCGACAAAATGGGGGGTTGTGTGGCAATTCATCATCGACCAAAGGCTCATACACCTCACCCCACATATGTTTTCTTGCCATAGACCACATTCTTGGATTTCTGGTGGAGTCCATTTCTTGGTAAAAAATCCATAGGTGTTAGCCTTCAGTGTCATTGAAAATGGTCGTTCATGGCTATTTTCGACAAAAATGGGGGTTGTGTGGCCATTGATCATCGACCAGAGGCTCATACACTTCACCCCACATATGTTTTCTTGCTATAGATCACATTCTTGGATTTCTGGTGGAGACCATTTCTTGGTCAAAAATCTGTTGGTGTTAGCCTTCGGTATTATTGAAAATGGTCGTTCATGGCTATTTTCGACTAAAATGGGGGTTGTGTGGCCAATTATCATCGACCAGAGGCTCGTACACCTCACCCCACATATGTTTACTTGCCATAGATCACATTCTTGGATTTCTGGTGGAGACCATTTCTTGGTTAAAAATCCTTACGTGTTAGCCTTCGGTATTATTGAAAATGGTCATTTATGGCTATTTTCGACAAAAATGGGGGTTGTGTGGCCATTGATTATCGACCAGAGGCTCGTACACCTCACCCCACATATGTTTCCTTGCCATAGATCACATTCTTGGATTTCTGGTGGTGACCATTTCTTGGTCAAAAATCCGTAGGTGTTAGCCTTCGGTATTATTGAAAATGGTCGTTCATAGCTATTTTCGACAAAAATGGGGGTTGTGTGGCCATTGATCATCGACCAAAGGCTCATACACCTCACCCCACATATGTTTTCTTGCCATAGACCACATTCTTGGATTTCTGGTGGAACCATTTGTTGGTCAAAAATCCGTAGGTGTTAGCCTTCGGTATTATTGAAAATGGTCGTTCATGGCTATTTTCATCAAAAATGGGGGTTGTGTGGCCATTTATCATCAACCAGAGGCTCGTACACCTCACCCACATATGTTTCCTTGCCATAGATCACATTCTTGGATTTCTAGTGGAGACCATTTCTTGGTCAAAAATTCGTACGTGTTAGCCTTCGGTATTATTGAAAATCGTCGTGGTCGTTCATGGCTATTTTCGACAAAATGGGGGTTGTGTGGCCATTGATCATCGACCAGTGGCTCGTACACCTCACCCACATATGTTTCCTTGTCGTAGATCACATTCTTGGATTTCTGGTGGAGACCATTTCTTGGTCAAAAATCCGTACGTGTTAGCCTTCGGTATTATTGAAAATGGTCGTTCATGGCTATTTTCGACAAAATAGAGGTTATGTGGCCATTGATCATCGACCAGAGGCTCATACACCTCACCCACATATGTTTCCTTGCCGTAGATCACATTCTTGGATTTTTGGTGGAGACCATTTCTTGGGCAAAAATCCAAATGTGTTAGCCTTCGGTATTATTGAAAATGGTTATTCATGGCTATTTTCGGCAAAAATGGGGGTTGTGTGGCCATTTATCTTCAACCAGAGGCTCATACACCTCACTACACATGTTTTCTTGCCATAGATCACATTCTTCGATCTATGGTGGAGACCAGTTCTTGGTCAAAAATCCATAGGTGTTAGCCTTCAGTGTCATTGAAAATAGTCGTTCATGGCTATTTTCGACAATAATGGGGGTTGTGTGGCCATTGATAATCGACCAGAGGCTCATACACCTCACCCCACATATGTTTCCTTGCCATAGATCTGATTCTTGGATTTCTGGTGGAGACCATTTCTTGGTCAAAAATCCGTAGGTGTTAGCCTTCGGTATTATTGAAAATGGTCGTTCATGGCTATTTTCGACAAAAATGGGGGTTGTGTGGCCATTGATCATCGACCATAGGCTCGTACACCTCACCCCACATATGTTTTATTGCAATAGATCAAAATCTTGGATTTCTCGTGGAGACCATTTCTTGGTCAAAAATCCGTACGTGTTAGCCTTCGGTATTATTGAAAATGGTCGTTCATGGCTATTTTCGACAAAAATGGGGGTTGTGTGGCCATTGATCATCGACCAGAGGCTCGTACACCTCACCCGACATATAATTCCTTGCCATAGATCATATTCATGGATTTCTGGTGGAGACGATTTCTTGGTCAAAAATCCGTAGGTGTTAGCCTTCGGTATTATTGAAAATGGTCGTTCATGGCTATTTTCGACAAAAATGGGGGTTCTGTGGCCATTGATCATCGACCAGAGGCTCGTACACCTCACCCCACATATGTTTCCTTGCCATAGATCAAATTCTTGGATTTCTGGTGGAGACCATTTCTTGGTCAAAAATCCGTAGGTGTTAGCCTTCGATATTATTGTAAATGGTCGTTCATGGCTATTTTCGATAAAAATGGGGGTTGTGTGGCCATTGATCATCGACAAGAGGCTCATACACCTCACCCCACATATGTTTCCTTGCCATAGATCACATTCTTGGATTTCTGGTGGTGACCATTTCTTGGTCAAAAATCTATAGGTGTTAGCCTTCAGTGTCATTGAAAATGGTCGTTCATGGCTATTTTCGACAAAAATGGGGGTTGTGTGGCCATTGATCATCGACCAGAGGCTCATACACTTCACCCCACATATGTTTTCTTGCTATAGATCACATTCTAGGATTTCTGGTGGAGACCATTTCTTGGTCAAAAATCTGTTGGTGTTAGCCATCGGTATTATTGAAAATGGTCGTTCATGGCTATTTTCGACTAAAATGTTGGTTGTGTGGCCATTTATCATCGACCAGAGGCTCGTACACCTCACCCCACATATGTTTACTTGCCATAGATCACATTCTTGGATTTCTTGTGGAGACCATTTCTTGGTTAAAAATCCGTACGTGTTAGCCTTCGATATTATTGAAAATGGTCATTCATGGCTCTTTTCGACAAAAATGGGGGTTGTGTGGCCATTGATTATCGACCAGAGGCTCATACACCTCACCCCACATATGTTTCCTTGCCATAGATCACATTCTTGGATTTCTGGTGGTGACCATTTCTTGGTCAAAAATCCGTAGGTGTTAGCCTTCGGTATTATTGAAAATGGTCGTTCATAGCTATTTTCGACAAAAATGGGGGTTGTGTGGCCATTGATCATCGACCAAAGGATCATACACCTCACCCCACATATGTTTCCTTGCCATAGACCACATTCTTGGATTTCTGGTGGAGACCATTTGTTGGTCAAAAATCCGTAGGTGTTAGCCTTCGGTATTATTGAAAATGGTCGTTCATGGCTATTTTCATCAAAAATGGGGGTTGTGTGGCCATTTATCATCAACCAGAGGCTCGTACACCTCACCCCACATATGTTTCCTTGCCATAGATCACATTCTTGGATTTCTAGTGGAGACCATTTCTTGGTCAAAAATTCGTACGTGTTAGCCTTCGGTATTATTGAAAATGGTCATGGTCGTTCATGGCTATTTTCGACAAAATGGGGGTTGTGTGGCCATTGATCATCGACCAGAGGCTCGTACACCTCACCCACATATGTTTCCTTGCCGTAGATCACATTCTTGGATTTCTGGTGGAGACCATTTCTTGGTCAAAAATCCATACGTGTTAGCCTTCGGTATTTTTGAAAATGGTCGTTCATGGCTATTTTCGACAAAATAGAGGTTATGTCGCCATTGATCATCGACCAGAGGCTCATACA
The DNA here is from genome assembly GCF_902167145.1 of Zea mays. Lineage (NCBI taxonomy): Eukaryota > Viridiplantae > Streptophyta > Magnoliopsida > Poales > Poaceae > Zea > Zea mays. The sequence continues at coordinate 201,273,325 of NC_050100.1, forward strand.
ACTCACCCACATATGTTTCCTTGCCGTAGATCACATTCTTGGATTTTTGGTGGAGACCATTTCTTGGGCAAAAATCCGAATGTGTTAGCCTTCAGTATTATTGAAAATGGTCATTCATGGCTATTTTCGACAAAAATGAGGGTTGTGTGGCCATTTATCTTCAACCAGAGGCTCATATACCTCACTACACATATATTTTCTTGCCATAGATCACATTCTTGGATCTATGGTGGAGACCAGTTCTTGGTCAAAAATCCATAGGTGTTAGCCTTCAGTGTCATTGAAAATAGTCGTTCATGGCTATTTTCGACAATAATGGGGGTTGTGTGGCCATTGATAATCGACCAGAGGCTCATACACCTCACCCCACATATGTTTCCTTGCCATAGATCACATTCTTGGATTTCTGGTGGAGACCATTTATTGGTCAAAAATCTGTAGGTGCTAGCCTCTGGTATTATTGAAAATGGTCGTTCATGGCTATTTTGATAAAAAATGGGGGTTGAATGGCCATTTATCATCAACTAGAGGCTCGTACACCTCACCCCACATATGTTTCTTGCCATAGATCACATTCTTGGATTTCTGGTGGAGACCATTTCTTGGTCAAAAACTTGTACGTGTTAGCCTTCGGTATTATTGAAAATGGTCGTTCATGGCTATTTTCGACAAAATGGGGGTTGTGTGGCCATTGATCATCGACCAGAGGCTCGTACACCTCACCCCACATATGTTTCCTTGCCATAGATCACATTCTTGGATTTCTGGTGGAGACCATTTCTTGGGCAAAAATCCGAATGTGTTAGCCTTTGGTATTTTTGAAAATGGTCATTCATGGCTATTTTCGACAAAAATGGGGGTTGTGTGGCCATTGATCTTCGACCAGAGGCTCATACACCTCACTACACATATGTTTCCTTGCCATAGATCACATTCTTGGATTTATGGTGGAGACCATTTCTTGGTCAAAAATCCGTAGGTGTTAGCCTTCAGTGTCATTGAAAATGGTCGTTCATGGCTATTTTCGACAAAAAATAGGGTTGTGTGGCCATTGATCGTCGACCAGAGGCTCATACACCTCACCCCACATATGTTTCCTTGCCATAGATCACATTCTTGGATTTCTGGTGGAGACCATTTCTTGGTCAAAAATCCGTAGGTGTTAGCCTTCGGTATTATTGAAAATGGTCGTTCATGGCTATTTTCGACAAAAATGGGGGTTGTGTGGCAATTGATCATCGACCAGAGACTCATACACCTCACCCCACATATGTTTCCTTGCCATAGATCACATTCTTGGATTTCTGGTGGAGACCATTTCTTGGTCAAAAATCCGTAGGTGTTAGCCTCTAGTATTATTGAAAATGGTCGCTCATGGCTATTTTCATAAAAATGGGGGTTGTGTGGCCATTTATCATCGACTAGAGGCTCATAAACCTCACCCCACAAATGTTTCCTTGCCATAGATCACATTCTTGGATTCCTGGTGGAGACCATTTCTTGGGCAAAAATCCGAATGTGTTAGCCTTTGGTATTTTTGAAAATGGTCATTCATGGCTATTTTCGACAAAAATGGGGGTTGTGTGGCCATTGATCTTCGACCAAAGGCTCATACACCACACTACACATATGTTTCCTTGCCATAGATCACATTCTTGGATTTATGGTGGAGACCATTTCTTGGTCAAAAATCCGTAGGTGTTAGCGTTCAGTGTCATTGAAAATGGACGTTCATGGCTATTTTCGACAAAAATTAGGGTTGTGTGGCCATTGATCGTCGACCAGAGGCTCATACACCTCACCCCACATATGTTTCCTTGCCGTAGATCACATTCTTGGATTTCTGGTGGAGACCATTTCTTGGTCAAAAATCCTTAGGTGTTAGCCTTCGGTATTATTGAAAATGGTCGTTCATGGCTATTTTCGACAAAAATGGGGGTTGTGTGGCCATTGACCATCGACCAGAGGCTCAAACACCTCACCCCACATATGTTTCCTTGCCATAGATCACATTCTTGGATTTCTGGTGGAGACCATTTCTTGGTCAAAAATCCGTAGGTGTTAGCCTCTAGTATTATTGAAAATGGTCGCTCATGGCTATTTTCATAAAAAATGGGTGTTGTGTGGCCATTTATCATCGACTAGAGGCTCATAAACCTCACCCCACATATGTTTCCTTGCCATAGATCACATTCTTGGATTTCTGGTGGAGACCATTTCTTGGTCAAAAACTGGTGCGTGTTAGCCTTCGGTATTATTGAAAATGGTCGTTCATGGCTATTTTCGGCAAAATGGGGGTTGTGTGGCCATTGATCATCAACCAGAGGCTCGTACACCTCACCCCACATATGTTTCCTTGCCATAGATCACATTCTTGGATTTCTAGTGGAGACCATTTCTTGGGCAAAAATCCGAATGTGTTAGCCTTTGGTATTTTTGAAAATGGTCATTCACGGCTATTTTCGACAAAAATGGGGGTTGTGTGGCCATTGATCTTCGACCAGAGGCTCATACACCTCAATACACATATGTTTCCTTGCCATAGATCACATTCTTGGATTTATGGTGGAGACCATTTCTTGGTCAGAAATCCATAGGTGTTAGCCTTTAGTGTCATTGAAAATGGTCGTTCATGGTTATTTTCGACAAAAATGGGGGTTGCGTGCCTCTGGTCGATAAATAGCCATGAACGACAATTTTCAATAGTACCGAAGGCTAAAACATTCAGATTTTTGACCAAGAAATGGTCACCACCAGAAATCCAAGAATGTGATCTATGGCAAGGAAACATATGTGGGGTGAGGTGTATGAGTCTCTGGTCGATGATCAATGGCCACACAACCCCCATTTTGCCGAAAATAGCCATGAACGACCATTTTCAATAATACCGAAGGCTAACACCTACGGATTTTTGACCAAGAAATGGTCTCCACCAGAAATCCAAGAATGTGTTCTACGGCAAGGAAACATATGTGGGGTGAGGTGTATGAGCCTCTAGTCGACGATCAATGGCCACGCAACCCTAATTTTTTGTCGAAAATAGCCATGAACGACCATTTTCAATAATACCGAAGGCTAACACCTACGGATTTTTGACTAAGCAATGGTCTCCACCAGAAATCCAAGAATGTGATCTACGGCAAGGAAACATATGTGGGGTGAGGTGTATGAGCCTATGGTCGACGATCAATGGCCTCACAACCCTAATTTTTGTTGAAAATATCCATGAACGACCATTTTCAATGACACTGAAGGCTAACACCTATGGATTTTTGACCAAGAAATGGTCTCCACCATAAATCCAAGAATGTGATCTATGGCAAGGAAACATATGTGTAGTGAGGTGTATGAGTCTCTGGTCCAATATCAATGGCCACACAACCCCCATTTTTGTCGAAAATAGCCTTGAACGACCATTTTCAATAGTTCCGAAGGCTAACACATTCGGATTTTTGCCCAAGAAATGGTCTCCACCAGAATCCAAGAATGTGATCTATGGCAAGGAAACATATGTGGGGTGAGGTGTACGAGCCTCTGGTCGATGATCAATGGCCACACAACCCCCATTTTGTCGAAAATAGCCATGAACGACCATTTTCAATAATACCGAAGGCTAACACGTACGAATTTTTAACCAAGAAATGGTCTCCACCAGAAATCCAAGAATGTGATCTATGGCAAGGAAACATATGTGGGGTGAGGTATACGAGCCTCTGGTCGATGATAAATGGCCACACAACCCCCATTTTTGATGAAGATAGCCATGAACGACCATTTTCAATAATACCAGAGGCTAACACCTACGGATTTTTTACCAAGAAATGGTCTCCACCAGAAATCCAAGAATGTGATCTATGGCAAGGAAACATATGTGGGTTGAGGTGTATGAGCCTCTGGTCGATGATAAATGGCCACACAACCCCTATTTTTGTCGAAAATAGCCATGAACGACCATTTTCAATAATACCGAAGGCTAACACCAACGGATTTTTGACCAAGAAATGGTCCCCACCAGAAATACAAGAATGTGATCTATGGCAAGAAAACATATGTGGGGTGAAGTGTACAAGCCTCTGGTCGATGATCAATGGCCACACAAACCCCATTTTTTGTCGAAAATAGCCATGAACGACCATTTTCAATGACACTGAACGCTAACACCTACGGATTTTAGACCAAGAAATGGTCTCCACCATAAATCCAAGAATGTGATCTATGGAAAGGAAACATGTGTAGTGAGGTGTATGAGCCTTTGGTCGAATATCAATGGCCACACAATCCCCATTTTTGTCGAAAATAGCCATGAACGACCATTTTCAATAGTACCGAAGGCTAAAACATTCAGATTTTTGACCAAGAAATGGTCTCCACCAGAAATCGAAGAATGTGATCTATGGCAAGGAAACATATGTGGGGTGAGGTTTACGAGCCTCTGGTGGATGATCAATGGCCACACAACCCCCATTTTTGTCGAAAATAGCCATGAATGACCATTTTCAATAATACTGAAGGCTAACACGTACAGATTTTTGACCAATAAATGGTCTCCACAAGAAATCCAAGAATGTGATCTATGGCAAGGAAACATATGTGGGGTGAGGTGTACGAGCCTCTGGTCGATGATAAATGGACACACAACCCCCATTTTAGTCGAAAATAGCCATGAACGACCATTTTCAATAATACCGAAGGCTAACACCAACGGATTTTTGACTAAGAAATGGTCTCCACCAGAAATACAAGAATGTGATCTATGTCAAGAAAACCTATGTGGGGTGAAGTGTACGAGCCTCTGGTCGATGATCTATGGCCACACAACCCCCATTTTTTCGAAAATAGCCATGAACGACCATTTTCAATGACACTGAAGGCTAACACCTAAGGAATTTTGACAAGAAATGGTCTCCACCATAAATCCAAGAATGTGATCTATGGCAAGGAAACATATGTGGGGTGAGGTGTACGAGCCTCTGGTCGATGATCAATGGCCACACAACCCCCATTTTGTCGAAAATAGCCATGAACGATCATTTTCAATAATACTGAAGGCTAACACGTACGAATTTTTGACCATGAAATGGTCTCCACCAGAAATCCAAGAATTTGATCTATAGCAAGGAAACATATGTGGGGTGAGGTGTACGAGCCTCTGGTCGATGATCAATGGCCACACAACCCCCATTTTTCATGAAAATAGCCATGAACGACCATTTTCAATAATACAGAAGGCTAACACCTACGGATTTTTGAACAAGAAATGGTCACCACCAGAAATCCAAGAATGTGATCTATGGAAAGGAAACATATGTGGGGTGAGGTGTATGAGCCTCTGGTCGATGATCAATGGTCAAAGAACAACCATTTTTGTCAAAAATAGCCATGAACGACCATTTTCAATAATACCGAAGGCTAACACCTACGGATTTTTGACCAAGAAATGGTCTCCACCAAAAATCCAAAATTTGATCTATGGCAAGGAAACATATGTGGGGTGAGGTGTACGAGCCTTTGGTCGATGATCAATGGCCACATAACCCCCATTTTTGTCGAAAATAGCCATGAACGACCATTTTCAATGACACTGAAGGGTAACACCTGTGGATTTTTGACCAAGAAATGGTCTCCACCATAAGTCTAAGAATGTGATCTATGGCAAGGAAACATATGTGGGGTGAGGTGTATGGGCCTCTGGTCGTTGATCAATGGCCACACAACGCCCATTTTTTGTCCAAAATAACGATCAACGACCATTTTCAATAATACAGAAGGCTAACATGTATGGATTTTTGACCAAGAAATGGTCTCCACCAGAAATCCGAAAATGTGATATATGGCAAGGAAACATATGTGGGGTGAGGTGTACGAGCCTCTGGTCGATGATCAATGGCCACACAACCCCCATTTTTGTGGAAAATAGCCATGAACGACCATTTTCAATGACACTGAAGGCTAACACCTACGGAATTTTGACGAAGAAATGGTCTCCACCATAAATCCAAGAATGTGATCTATGGCAATGAAACATATGTGTAGTGAGGTGTATGAGCCTCTGGTCGAAGATCAATGGCCACACAACACCCATTTTTGTCGAAAATCGCCATGAATGACCATTTTCAATAATATCGAAGGCTAACACATTCAGATTTTTGCCCAAGAAATGGTCTCCACCAGAAATCCAAGAATGTGATCTATGGCAATGAAACATATGTGGGGTGAGGTGTACGAGCCTCTTGTCGATGATCAACGGCCACACAACCCCCATTTTTGTCGAAAATAGCCATGAACGACCATTTTCAATAATACCGAAGGCTAACACCTACGAATTTTTGACCAAGAAACGGTCTCCACTGGAAATCCAAGAATGTGATATATGGCAAGAAAACATATGTGGGGTGAGGTGTAGGAGCCTCTGGTCGATGATCAATGGCCAAAGAACCCCCATTTTTGTCAAAAATAGCCATGAACGACCATTTTCAATAATACCGAAGGCTAACACCTACAGATTTTTGGTGGAGACCATTTCTTGGTCAAAAATCCGTAGGTGTTAGCCTTCGGTATTATTGAAAATGGTCGTTCATGGCTATTTTCGACAAAAATGTGGGGTTGTATGGCCATTGATCATCGACCAGAGGCTCATACACCTCACCCCACATATGTTTCCTTGCCATAGAAAACATTCTTGGATTTCTGGTGGAGACCATTTCTTGGTCAAAATTCCGTAGGTGTTAGCCTCTAGTATTATTGAAAATGGTCGCTCATGGCTATTTTCATAAAAAATGGGGGTTGTGTGGCCATTTATCATCGACTAGAGGCTCATAAACCTCACCCCACATATGTTTCCTTGCCATAGATCACATTCTTGGATTTCTAGTGGAGACAATTTCTTGGTCAAAAACTCGTACGTGTTAGCCTTCGGTATTATTGAAAATGGTCGTTCATGGCTATTTTCGGCAAAATGGGGGTTGTGTGGCCATTGATCATCGACCAGAGGCTCGTACACCTCACCCCACATATGTTTCCTTGCCATAGATCACATTCTTGGATTTCTGGTGGAGACCATTTCTTGGGCAAAAATATGAATGTGTTAGCCTTTGGTATTTTTTAAAATGGTCATTCATGGCTATTTTCAACAAAAATGGGGGTTGTGTGGCCATTGATCTTCGACCAGAGGCTCATACACCTCACTACACATATGTTTCCTTGCCATATATCACATTCTTGGATTTATGGTGGAGACCATTTCTTGGTCAGAAATCCATAGGTGTTAGCCTTTAGTGTAATTGAAAATGGTCGTTCATGGCTATTTTTGACAAAAATGGGGGTTGTGTGGCCATTGATCATCGACCAGAGGCTCGTACACTTCACCCCACATATGTTTTCTTTCCATAGATCACATTATTGGATTTCTGGAGGAGACCATTCCTTGGTCAAAAATCTGTTGGTGTTAGCATTCGGTATTATTGAAAATGGTCGTTCATGGCTATTTTCGACTAAAATGGGGGTTGTGTGGCCATTTATCATCGACCAGAGGCTCGTGCAAATCACCCCACATATGTTTCCTTGCCATAGATCACATTCTTGGATTTCTGGTGGAGACCATTTCTTGGTCAAAAATCCGTACGTGTTAGCCTTCGGTATTATTGAATATGGTCATTCATGGCTATTTTCGACAAAAATGGGGGTTGTGTGGCCAATGATCATCGACCAGAGGCTCGTACACCTCACCCCACATATGTTTCCTTGCCATAGATCACATTCTTGGATTTCCGGTGGAGACCATTTATTGGTCAAAAATCTGTACGTGTTAGCCTTCGGTATTATTGAAAATGGTCGTTCATGGCTATTTTCGACTAAAATGGGGGTTGTGTGGCCATTTATCACCGACCAGAGGCTCGTGCAAATCACCCCACATATGTTTCCTTGCCATATTTCACATTCTTGGATTTCTAATGGAGACCATTTCTTGGTAAAAAATTCGTACGTGTTAGCCTTCGGTATTATTGAAAATGGTCATTCATGGCTATTTTCGACAAAAATGGGGGTTGTGTGGCCATTGATCATCGACCAGAGGCTCGTAAACCTCACCCCATATATGTTTCCCTGCCATAGATCACATTCTTTGATTTCTGGTGGAGACCATTTCTTGGTCAAAAATCTGAATGTTTTAGCCTTCGGTACTATTGAAAATGGTCGTTCATGGCTATTTTCGACAAAAATGGGGGTTGTGTGGCCATTGATATTCGACCAAAGGCTCATACACCTCACTACACATATGTTTCCTTGCCATAGATCACATTCTTGGATTTATTGTGGAGACCATTTCCTAGTCAAAAATCCGTAGGTGTTAGCCTTTAGTGTCATTGAAAATAGTCGTTCATGGCTATTTTCGACAAAAATGGGGTTTGTGTGGCCATTGATCATCGACCAGAGGCTCGTACACTTCACCCCACATATGTTTTCTTGCCAGAGATCACATTCTAGGATTTCTGGTGGAGACCATTTCTTGGTCAAAAACTCGTACGTGTTATCCTTCGGTATTATTGAAAATGGTCGTTCATGGCTATTTTCGGCAAAATGGGGGTTGTGTGGCCATTTATCATCGACCAGAGGCTCATACACCTCACCCCACATATGTTTCCTCGCCATAGATCACGTTCTTGGATTTCTGGTGGAGACCATTTCTTGGTCAAAAATCCGTACGTGTTAGCTTTCGGTATTATTGAAAATTGTCGCTGATCGCTATTTTCGACAAAAAATGGGCGTTGTGTGGCCATTGATCAACGACTATAGGCCCATACACCTCACCCCACATATGTTTCCTTGCCATAGATCACATTCTTGGACTTATGGTGGAGACCATTTCTTGGTCAAAAATCTATAGGTGTTACCCTTCAGTGTCATTGAAAATGGTCGTTCATGGCTATTTTCGACAAAAATGGGGGTTATGTGGCCATTGATCATCGACCAAAGGCTCGTACACCTCACCCCACATATGTTTCATTGCCATAGATCACATTTTGGATTTCTGGTGGAGACCATTTCTTGGTCAAAAATCCGTAGGTGTTAGCCTTCGGTATTATTGAAAATGGTCGTTCATGGCTATTTTCATCAAAAATGGGGGTTGTGTGGCCATTTATCATCGACCAGAGGCTCATACACCTCACCCCACATATGTTTCCTTTCCATAGATCACATTCTTGGATTTCTGGTGGAGACCATTTCTTGGTCAAAAACCCGTAGGTGTTAGCCTTCTGTATTATTGAAAATGATCGTTCATGGATATTTTCATCAAAAATGGGGGTTGTGTGGCCATTTATCATCGACCAGAGGCTCATACACCTCACCCTACATATGTTTCCTTGCTATAGATCACATTCTTGGATTTCTGGTGGAGACCATTTCTTGGTCAAAAATTCGTACGTGTTACCTTCAGTATTATTGAAATGATCGTTCATGGCTATTTTCGACAAAATGGGGGTTGTGTGGCCATTGATCATCGACCAGAGGCTCGTACACCTCACACCACATATGTTTCCTTGCCATAGATCACATTCTTGGATTTATAGTGGAGACCATTTCTTGGGCAAAAATCTGAATGTGTTAGCCTTCGGTATTATTGAAAATTGTCATTCATGGCTATTTTCGACAAAAATGGGGGTTGTGTGGCCATTGATCTTTGTCCAGAGGCTCATACACCTCACTACACATATGTTTCCTTGCCATAGATCACATTCTTGGATTTATGGTGGAGACCATTTCTTAGTCAAATATCCGTAGGTGTTAGCATTCAGTGTCATTGAAAATGGTCGTTCATGGCTATTTCCGACAAAAATGGGGGTTGTGTGGCCATAGATCATCGACCAGAGGCTCGTACACTTCACCACATAGGTTTTCATGCCATAGATCACATTCTTGTATTTCTGGTGGAGACCATTTCTTAGTCAAAAATCCGTTGGTGTTAGCCTTCGGTATTATTGAAAATGGTCGTTCATGGCTATTTTCGACTAAAATGGGGGTTGTGTGGCCATTTATCATCGACAAGAGGCTCGTAGATCTCACCCCACATATGTTTCCTTGCCATAGATCACATTCTTGGATTTCTTGTGGAGACCATTTATTGGTCAAAAATCTGTACGTGTTAGCCTTCGGTATTATTGAAAATGGTCATTCATGGCTATTTTCGACAAAAATGGGGGTTGTGTGGCCATTGATCATCGACCAGAGGCTCGTAAACCTCACCCCACATATGTTTCCTTGCCATAGATCACATTCTTTGATTTCTGGTGGAGACCATTTCTTGGTAAAAAATCTGAATGTTTTAGCCTTCGGTACTATTGAAAATGGTAGTTCATGGCTATTTTCGACAAAAATGGGGGTTGTGTGGCCATTGATATTCGACCAAAGGCTCATACACCTCACTACACATGTTTCCTTTCCATAGATCACATTCTTGGATTTATGGTGGAGACCATTTCTTGGTCAAAAATCCGTAGGTGTTAGCGTTCAGTGTCATTGAAAATGGTCGTTCATGGCTATTTTCGACAAAAAATGGGGTTTGTGTGGCCATTGATCATCGACCAGAGGCTTGTACACTTCACCCCACATATGTTTTCTTGCCATAGATCACATTCTTGGATTTCTGGTGGGGACCATTTCTTGGTCAAAAATCCGTTGGTGTTAGCCTTCGGTATTATTGAAAATGGTCGTTCATGGCTATTTTCGAAAAAAATAGGGGTTGTGTGGCCATTTATCATCAAACAGAGGCTCATACACCTCAACCCACATATGTTTCCTTGCCATAGATCACATTCTTGGATTTCTGGTGGAGACCATTTCTTGGTAAAATATCCGTAGGTGTTAGCCTCTGGTATTATTGAAAATGGTCGTTCATGGCTATTTTCATCAAAATGGAGGTTTTGTGGCCATTTATCATCGACCAGAGGCTCGTATACCTCACCCCACATATGTTTCCTTGCCATAGATCACATTCTTGGATTTCTGGTGGAGACCATTTCTTGGTCAAAAACTCGTACGTGTTAGCCTTCGGTATTATTGAAAATGGTCGTTCATGGCTATTTTCGGCAAAATGGGGGTTGTGTGGCCATTGATCATCGACCAGAGGCTCGTACACCTCACCCCACATATGTTTTCTTGCCATAGATCACATTCTTGGTTTTCTGGTGGAGACCATTTCTTGGGCAAAAATCCGAATGTGTTAGCCTTCGGTATTTTTGAAAATGGTCATTCATGGCTATTTTCGACAAAAATGGGGGTTGTGTGTCCATTGATCTTCGACCAGAGGCTCATACACCTCACTACACATATGTTTCCTTGCCATAGATCAAATTCTTGGATTTATAGTGGAGACCATTTCTTGGTCAAAAATCCATAGGTGTTAGCCTTCAGTGTCATTGAAAATGGTCGTTCATGGCTATTTTCGACAAAAATGGGGGTTGTATGGCCATTGATCATCGACCAGAGGCTCGTACACTTCACCCCACATATGTTTTCTTGCCATAGATCACATTCTTGGATTTCTGGTGGAGACCATTTCTTGGTCAAAAATCTGTTGGTGTTAGCCTTCGGTATTATTGAAAATGGTCGTTCATGGCTATTTTCGACTGGAATGGGGGTTGTGTGGCCATTTATCATCGACCAGAGGCTCATACACCTCACCCCACATATGTTTCCTTCCCATAGATCACATTCTTGGATATCTGGTGGAGACGATTTCTTGGTCAAAAATCCGTACGTGTTAGCCTTCGGTATTATTGAAAATGGTCATTCATGGCTATTTTCGACAAAAATGGGGGTTGTGTGGCCATTGATCATCGACCAAAGGCTCGTACACCTCACCCCACATATGTTTCCTTGCCATAGATCACATTCTTTGATTTCTAGTGGAGACGATTTCTTGGTCAAAAATCCGAATGTGTTAGCCTTCAGAACTATTGAAAATGGTCGTTCATGGCTATTTTCGACAAAAATGGGGGTTGTGTGGCCATTGATATTGGACCAGAGGCTCATACACCTCACTACACATATGTTTCCTTGCCATAGATCACATTCTTGGATTTATGGTGGAGACCATTTCTTGGTCAAAAATCCGTAGGTGTTAGCCTTCAGTGTCATTGAAAATGGTCGTTCATGGCTATTTTCGACAAAAATTAGGGTTGTGTGGCCATTGATCGTCGACCAGAGGCTCATACACCTCACCCCACATATGTTTCCTTGCTGTAGATCACATTCTTGGATTTCTGGTGGAGACCATTTCTTGGTCAAAAATCCATAGGTGTTAGCCTTCGGTATTATTGAAAATGGTCGTTCATGGCTATTTTCGACAAAAATGGGGGTTGTGTGGCCATTGATCGTCGACCAGAGGCTCATACACCTCACCCCACATATGTTTCCTTGCTGTAGATCACATTCTTGGATTTCTGGTGGAGACCATTTCTTGGTCAAAAATCCATAGGTGTTAGCCTTCGGTATTATTGAAAATGGTCGTTCATGGCTATTTTCGACAAAAATTAGGGTTGTGTGGCCATTGATCGTCGACCAGAGGCTCATACACTTCACCCCACATATGTTTCCTTGCCATAGATCATATTCTTGGATTTCTGGTGGAGACCATTTCTTGGTCAAAAATCCGTAGGTGTTAGCCTCTAGTATTATTGAAAATGGTCGCTCATGGCTATTTTCATTAAAAATGGGGGTTGTGTGGCCATTTATCATCGACTAGAGGCTCATAAACCTCACCCCACATATGTTTCCTTGCCATAGATCACATTCTTGGATTTCTGGTGGAGACCATTTCTTGGTCAAAAACTCGTACGTGTTATCCTTGGGTATTATTGAAAATGGTCGTTCATGGCTATTTTCGGCAAAATGGGGGTTGTGTGGCCATTGATCATCGACCAGAGGCTCGTACACCTCACCCCACATATGTTTCCTTGCCATATATCACATTCTTGGATTTCTGGTGGAGACCATTTCTTGGTCAAAAATCCGTACGTGTTAGCCTTCGGTATTATTGAAAGTTGTCGTTGATCGCTATTTTCGACAAAAAATGGGCGTTGTGTGGCCATTGATCAACGACTATAGGCCCATACACCTCACCCCACACATGTTTCCTTGCCATAGATCACATTCTTGGACTTATGGTGGAGACCATTTCTTGGTCAAAAATCTATAGGTGTTACCCTTCAGTGTCATTGAAAATGGTCGTTCATGGCTATTTTCGACAAAAATGGGGTTATGTGGCCATTGATCATCGACCAAAGGCTCGTACACCTCACCCCACATATGTTTCATTGCCATAGATCACATTTTGGATTTCTGGTGGAGACCATTTCTTGGTCAAAAATCCGTAGGTGTTAGCCTTCGGTATTATTGAAAATGGTCGTTCATGGCTATTTTCGACCAGAGGCTCATACACCTCACTACACATATGTTTCCTTGCCATAGATCAATTTCTTGGATTTATAGTGGAGACCATTTCTTGGTCAAAAATCCATAGGTGTTAGCCTTCAGTGTCATTGAAAATGGTCGTTCATGGCTATTTTCGACAAAAATGGGGGTTGTGTGGCCATTGATCATCGACCAGAGGCTCGTACACTTCACCCCACATAAGTTTTCTTGCCATAGATCACATTCTTGGATTTCTGGTGGAGACCATTTCTTGGTCAAAAATCTGTTGGTGTTAGCCTTCGGTATTATTGAAAATGGTCGTTCATGGCTATTTTCGACTGGAATGGGGGTTGTGTGGCCATTTATCATCGACCAGAGGCTCATACACCTCACCCCACATATGTTTCCTTCCCATAGATCACATTCTTGGATATCTGGTGGAGACCATTTCTTGGACAAAAATCCGTACGTGTTAGCCTTCGGTATTATTGAAAATGGTCATTCATGGCTATTTTCGACAAAAATGGGGGTTGTGTGGCCATTGATCATCGACCAAAGGCTCGTACACCTCACCCCACATATGTTTCCTTGCCATAGATCACATTCTTTGATTTCTAGTGGAGACGATTTCTTGGTCAAAAATCCGAATGTGTTAGCCTTCAGAACTATTGAAAATGGTGGTTCATGGCTATTTTCGACAAAAATGGGGGTTGTTTCGCCATTGATATTGGACCAGAGGCTCATACACCTCACTACACATATGTTTCCTTGCCATAGATCACATTCTTGGATTTATGGTGGAGACCATTTCTTGGTCAAAAATCCGTAGGTGTTAGCCTTCAGTGTCATTGAAAATGGTCGTTCATGGCTATTTTCGACAAAAATTAGGGTTGTGTGGCCATTGATCGTCGACCAGAGGCTCATACACCTCACCCCACATATGTTTCCTTGCTGTAGATCACATTCTTGGATTTCTGGTGGAGACCATTTCTTGGTCAAAAATCCGTAGGTGTTAGCCTTCGGTATTATTGAAAATGGTCGTTCATGGCTATTTTCGACAAAAATGGGGGTTGTGTGGCCATTGATCATCGACCAGAGGCTCATACACTTCACCCCACATATGTTTCCTTGCCATAGATCATATTCTTGGATTTCTGGTGGAGACCATTTCTTGGTCAAAAATCCGTAGGTGTTAGCCTCTAGTATTATTGAAAATGGTCGCTCATGGCTATTTTCATTAAAAATGGGGGTTGTGTAGCCATTTATCATCGACTAGAGGCTCATAAACCTCACCCCACATATGTTTCCCTGCCATAGATCACATTCTTGGATTTCTGGTGGAGACCATTTCTTGGTCAAAAATCTGTAGGTGTTAGCCTTCAGTGTCATTGAAAATGGTCGTTCATGGCAATTTTCGACAAAAATTAGGGTTGTGTGGCCATTGATCGTCGACCAGAGGCTCATACACCTCACCCCACATATGTTTCCTTGCCGTAGATCACATTCTTGAATTTCTAGTGGAGACCATTTCTTGGTCAAAAATCCATAGGTGTTATCCTTCGGTATTATTGAAAATGGTCGTTCATGGCTATTTTCGACAAAAATGGGGGTTGTGTGGCCATTGATCATCGACCAGAGGCTCATACACCTCACCCCACATATGTTTCCTTGCCATAGATAACATTCTTGGATTTCTGGTTGAGACCATTTCTTGGTCAAAAATCCGTAGGTGTTAGCCTCTAGTATTATTGAAAATGGTCGCTCCTGGCTATTTTCATTAAAAATGGGGGTTGTGTGGCCATTTATCATCGACTAGAGGCTCATAAACCTCACCCCACATATGTTTCCTTGCCATCGATCACATTCTTGGATTTCTGGTGGAGACCATTACTTGGTCAAAAACTCGTACGTGTTAGCCTTCGGTATTATTGAAAATGGTCGTTCATGGCTATTTTCGGCAAAATGGGGGTTGTGTGGCCATTGATCATCGACCAGAGGCTCGTACACCTCACCCCACATATGTTTCCTTGCCATATATCACATTCTTGGATTTCTGGTGGAGACCATTTCTTGGGCGAAAATCCGAATCTGTTAGCCTTTGGTATTTTTGAAAATGGTCATTCATGGCTATTTTCGACAAAAATGGGGGTTGTGTGTCCATTGATCTTCGACCAGAGGCTCATACACCAAACTACACATATGTTTCCTTGCCATAGATCAAATTCTTGGATTTATGGTGGAGACCATTTCTTGGTCAAAAATCTGTAGGTGTTAGCCTTCAGTGTCATTGAAAATGGTCGTTCATGGCTATTTTCAACAAAAATTAGGGTTGTGTGGCCATTGATCGTCGACCAGAGGCTCATACACCTCACCCCACATATGTTTCCTTGCCGTATATCACATTCTTGAATTTCTGGTGGAGACCATTTCTTGGTCAAAAATCCGTAGGTGTTATCCTTCGGTATTATTGAAAATGGTCGTTCATGGCTATTTTCGACAAAAATGGGGGTTGTGTGGCCATTGATCATCGACCAGAGGCTCATACACCTCACCCCACATATGTTTCCTTGCCATAGATCACATTCTTGGATTTCTGGTTGAGACCATTTCTTGGTCAAAAATCTGTAGGTGTTAGCCTCTAGTATTATTGAAAATGGTCGCTCATGGCTATTTTCATAAAAAATGGGGGTTGTGTGGCCATTGATCATCGACCAGAGGCTCGTAAACCTCACCCCACATATGTTTCCTTGCCATAGATCACATTCTTTGATTTCTGGTGGAGACCATTTCTTGGTAAAAAATCTGAATGTTTTAGCCTTCGGTACTATTGAAAATGGTAGTTCATGGCTATTTTCGACAAAAATGGGGGTTGTGTGGCCATTGATATTCGACCAAAGGCTCATACACCTCACTACACATGTTTCCTTTCCATAGATCACATTCTTGGATTTATGGTGGAGACCATTTCTTGGTCAAAAATCCGTAGGTGTTAGCGTTCAGTGTCATTGAAAATGGTCGTTCATGGCTATTTTCGACAAAAAATGGGGTTTGTGTGGCCATTGATCATCGACCAGAGGCTTGTACACTTCACCCCACATATGTTTTCTTGCCATAGATCACATTCTTGGATTTCTGGTGGGGACCATTTCTTGGTCAAAAATCCGTTGGTGTTAGCCTTCGGTATTATTGAAAATGGTCGTTCATGGCTATTTTCGAAAAAAATAGGGGTTGTGTGGCCATTTATCATCAAACAGAGGCTCATACACCTCAACCCACATATGTTTCCTTGCCATAGATCACATTCTTGGATTTCTGGTGGAGACCATTTCTTGGTAAAATATCCGTAGGTGTTAGCCTCTGGTATTATTGAAAATGGTCGTTCATGGCTATTTTCATCAAAATGGAGGTTTTGTGGCCATTTATCATCGACCAGAGGCTCGTATACCTCACCCCACATATGTTTCCTTGCCATAGATCACATTCTTGGATTTCTGGTGGAGACCATTTCTTGGTCAAAAACTCGTACGTGTTAGCCTTCGGTATTATTGAAAATGGTCGTTCATGGCTATTTTCGGCAAAATGGGGGTTGTGTGGCCATTGATCATCGACCAGAGGCTCGTACACCTCACCCCACATATGTTTTCTTGCCATAGATCACATTCTTGGTTTTCTGGTGGAGACCATTTCTTGGGCAAAAATCCGAATGTGTTAGCCTTCGGTATTTTTGAAAATGGTCATTCATGGCTATTTTCGACAAAAATGGGGGTTGTGTGTCCATTGATCTTCGACCAGAGGCTCATACACCTCACTACACATATGTTTCCTTGCCATAGATCAAATTCTTGGATTTATAGTGGAGACCATTTCTTGGTCAAAAATCCATAGGTGTTAGCCTTCAGTGTCATTGAAAATGGTCGTTCATGGCTATTTTCGACAAAAATGGGGGTTGTATGGCCATTGATCATCGACCAGAGGCTCGTACACTTCACCCCACATATGTTTTCTTGCCATAGATCACATTCTTGGATTTCTGGTGGAGACCATTTCTTGGTCAAAAATCTGTTGGTGTTAGCCTTCGGTATTATTGAAAATGGTCGTTCATGGCTATTTTCGACTGGAATGGGGGTTGTGTGGCCATTTATCATCGACCAGAGGCTCATACACCTCACCCCACATATGTTTCCTTCCCATAGATCACATTCTTGGATATCTGGTGGAGACGATTTCTTGGTCAAAAATCCGTACGTGTTAGCCTTCGGTATTATTGAAAATGGTCATTCATGGCTATTTTCGACAAAAATGGGGGTTGTGTGGCCATTGATCATCGACCAAAGGCTCGTACACCTCACCCCACATATGTTTCCTTGCCATAGATCACATTCTTTGATTTCTAGTGGAGACGATTTCTTGGTCAAAAATCCGAATGTGTTAGCCTTCAGAACTATTGAAAATGGTCGTTCATGGCTATTTTCGACAAAAATGGGGGTTGTGTGGCCATTGATATTGGACCAGAGGCTCATACACCTCACTACACATATGTTTCCTTGCCATAGATCACATTCTTGGATTTATGGTGGAGACCATTTCTTGGTCAAAAATCCGTAGGTGTTAGCCTTCAGTGTCATTGAAAATGGTCGTTCATGGCTATTTTCGACAAAAATTAGGGTTGTGTGGCCATTGATCGTCGACCAGAGGCTCATACACCTCACCCCACATATGTTTCCTTGCTGTAGATCACATTCTTGGATTTCTGGTGGAGACCATTTCTTGGTCAAAAATCCATAGGTGTTAGCCTTCGGTATTATTGAAAATGGTCGTTCATGGCTATTTTCGACAAAAATGGGGGTTGTGTGGCCATTGATCGTCGACCAGAGGCTCATACACCTCACCCCACATATGTTTCCTTGCTGTAGATCACATTCTTGGATTTCTGGTGGAGACCATTTCTTGGTCAAAAATCCATAGGTGTTAGCCTTCGGTATTATTGAAAATGGTCGTTCATGGCTATTTTCGACAAAAATTAGGGTTGTGTGGCCATTGATCGTCGACCAGAGGCTCATACACTTCACCCCACATATGTTTCCTTGCCATAGATCATATTCTTGGATTTCTGGTGGAGACCATTTCTTGGTCAAAAATCCGTAGGTGTTAGCCTCTAGTATTATTGAAAATGGTCGCTCATGGCTATTTTCATTAAAAATGGGGGTTGTGTGGCCATTTATCATCGACTAGAGGCTCATAAACCTCACCCCACATATGTTTCCTTGCCATAGATCACATTCTTGGATTTCTGGTGGAGACCATTTCTTGGTCAAAAACTCGTACGTGTTATCCTTGGGTATTATTGAAAATGGTCGTTCATGGCTATTTTCGGCAAAATGGGGGTTGTGTGGCCATTGATCATCGACCAGAGGCTCGTACACCTCACCCCACATATGTTTCCTTGCCATATATCACATTCTTGGATTTCTGGTGGAGACCATTTCTTGGTCAAAAATCCGTACGTGTTAGCCTTCGGTATTATTGAAAGTTGTCGTTGATCGCTATTTTCGACAAAAAATGGGCGTTGTGTGGCCATTGATCAACGACTATAGGCCCATACACCTCACCCCACACATGTTTCCTTGCCATAGATCACATTCTTGGACTTATGGTGGAGACCATTTCTTGGTCAAAAATCTATAGGTGTTACCCTTCAGTGTCATTGAAAATGGTCGTTCATGGCTATTTTCGACAAAAATGGGGTTATGTGGCCATTGATCATCGACCAAAGGCTCGTACACCTCACCCCACATATGTTTCATTGCCATAGATCACATTTTGGATTTCTGGTGGAGACCATTTCTTGGTCAAAAATCCGTAGGTGTTAGCCTTCGGTATTATTGAAAATGGTCGTTCATGGCTATTTTCGACCAGAGGCTCATACACCTCACTACACATATGTTTCCTTGCCATAGATCAATTTCTTGGATTTATAGTGGAGACCATTTCTTGGTCAAAAATCCATAGGTGTTAGCCTTCAGTGTCATTGAAAATGGTCGTTCATGGCTATTTTCGACAAAAATGGGGGTTGTGTGGCCATTGATCATCGACCAGAGGCTCGTACACTTCACCCCACATAAGTTTTCTTGCCATAGATCACATTCTTGGATTTCTGGTGGAGACCATTTCTTGGTCAAAAATCTGTTGGTGTTAGCCTTCGGTATTATTGAAAATGGTCGTTCATGGCTATTTTCGACTGGAATGGGGGTTGTGTGGCCATTTATCATCGACCAGAGGCTCATACACCTCACCCCACATATGTTTCCTTCCCATAGATCACATTCTTGGATATCTGGTGGAGACCATTTCTTGGACAAAAATCCGTACGTGTTAGCCTTCGGTATTATTGAAAATGGTCATTCATGGCTATTTTCGACAAAAATGGGGGTTGTGTGGCCATTGATCATCGACCAAAGGCTCGTACACCTCACCCCACATATGTTTCCTTGCCATAGATCACATTCTTTGATTTCTAGTGGAGACGATTTCTTGGTCAAAAATCCGAATGTGTTAGCCTTCAGAACTATTGAAAATGGTGGTTCATGGCTATTTTCGACAAAAATGGGGGTTGTTTCGCCATTGATATTGGACCAGAGGCTCATACACCTCACTACACATATGTTTCCTTGCCATAGATCACATTCTTGGATTTATGGTGGAGACCATTTCTTGGTCAAAAATCCGTAGGTGTTAGCCTTCAGTGTCATTGAAAATGGTCGTTCATGGCTATTTTCGACAAAAATTAGGGTTGTGTGGCCATTGATCGTCGACCAGAGGCTCATACACCTCACCCCACATATGTTTCCTTGCTGTAGATCACATTCTTGGATTTCTGGTGGAGACCATTTCTTGGTCAAAAATCCGTAGGTGTTAGCCTTCGGTATTATTGAAAATGGTCGTTCATGGCTATTTTCGACAAAAATGGGGGTTGTGTGGCCATTGATCATCGACCAGAGGCTCATACACTTCACCCCACATATGTTTCCTTGCCATAGATCATATTCTTGGATTTCTGGTGGAGACCATTTCTTGGTCAAAAATCCGTAGGTGTTAGCCTCTAGTATTATTGAAAATGGTCGCTCATGGCTATTTTCATTAAAAATGGGGGTTGTGTAGCCATTTATCATCGACTAGAGGCTCATAAACCTCACCCCACATATGTTTCCCTGCCATAGATCACATTCTTGGATTTCTGGTGGAGACCATTTCTTGGTCAAAAATCTGTAGGTGTTAGCCTTCAGTGTCATTGAAAATGGTCGTTCATGGCAATTTTCGACAAAAATTAGGGTTGTGTGGCCATTGATCGTCGACCAGAGGCTCATACACCTCACCCCACATATGTTTCCTTGCCGTAGATCACATTCTTGAATTTCTAGTGGAGACCATTTCTTGGTCAAAAATCCATAGGTGTTATCCTTCGGTATTATTGAAAATGGTCGTTCATGGCTATTTTCGACAAAAATGGGGGTTGTGTGGCCATTGATCATCGACCAGAGGCTCATACACCTCACCCCACATATGTTTCCTTGCCATAGATAACATTCTTGGATTTCTGGTTGAGACCATTTCTTGGTCAAAAATCCGTAGGTGTTAGCCTCTAGTATTATTGAAAATGGTCGCTCCTGGCTATTTTCATTAAAAATGGGGGTTGTGTGGCCATTTATCATCGACTAGAGGCTCATAAACCTCACCCCACATATGTTTCCTTGCCATCGATCACATTCTTGGATTTCTGGTGGAGACCATTACTTGGTCAAAAACTCGTACGTGTTAGCCTTCGGTATTATTGAAAATGGTCGTTCATGGCTATTTTCGGCAAAATGGGGGTTGTGTGGCCATTGATCATCGACCAGAGGCTCGTACACCTCACCCCACATATGTTTCCTTGCCATATATCACATTCTTGGATTTCTGGTGGAGACCATTTCTTGGGCGAAAATCCGAATCTGTTAGCCTTTGGTATTTTTGAAAATGGTCATTCATGGCTATTTTCGACAAAAATGGGGGTTGTGTGTCCATTGATCTTCGACCAGAGGCTCATACACCAAACTACACATATGTTTCCTTGCCATAGATCAAATTCTTGGATTTATGGTGGAGACCATTTCTTGGTCAAAAATCTGTAGGTGTTAGCCTTCAGTGTCATTGAAAATGGTCGTTCATGGCTATTTTCAACAAAAATTAGGGTTGTGTGGCCATTGATCGTCGACCAGAGGCTCATACACCTCACCCCACATATGTTTCCTTGCCGTATATCACATTCTTGAATTTCTGGTGGAGACCATTTCTTGGTCAAAAATCCGTAGGTGTTATCCTTCGGTATTATTGAAAATGGTCGTTCATGGCTATTTTCGACAAAAATGGGGGTTGTGTGGCCATTGATCATCGACCAGAGGCTCATACACCTCACCCCACATATGTTTCCTTGCCATAGATCACATTCTTGGATTTCTGGTTGAGACCATTTCTTGGTCAAAAATCTGTAGGTGTTAGCCTCTAGTATTATTGAAAATGGTCGCTCATGGCTATTTTCATAAAAAATGGGGGTTGTGTGGCCATTTATCATCGACTAGAGGCTCATAAACCTCACCCCACATATGTTTCCTCGCCATAGATCACATTCTTGGATTTCTGGTGGAGACCATTTCTTGGTCAAAAACTCGTACGTGTTAGCCTTCGGTATTATCGAAAATGGTCGTTCATGGCTATTTTCGGCAAAATGGGGGTTGTGTGGCCATTGATCATCGACCAGAGGCTCGTACACCTCACCCCACATATGTTTCGTTGCCATAGATCACATTCTTGGATTTCTGGTGGAGACCATTTCTTGGGCAAAAATCCGAATGTGTTAGCCTTTGGTATTTTTGAAAATGGTCATTCATGGCTATTTTCGACAAAAATGGGGGTTGTGTGGCCATTGATCTTCGACCAGAGGCTCATACACCAAACTACACATATGTTTCCTTGCCATAGATCACATTCTTGGATTTATGGTGGAGACCATTTCTTGGTCAAAAATCTGTAGGTGTTAGCCTTCAGTGTCATTGAAAATGGTCGTTCATTGCTATTTTCGACAAAAATTAGGGTTGTGTGGCCATTGATCATCGACCAGAGGCTCATACACCTCACCCCACATATGTTTCCTTGCCATAGATCACATTCTTGGATTTCTGGTGGAGACCATTTCTTGGTCAAAAATCCGTAGGTGTTATCCTTCGGTATTATTGAAAATGGTCATTCATGGCTATTTTCGACAAAAATGGGGGTTGTGTGGCCATTGATCATCGACCAGAGGCTCATACTCCTCACCCCACATATGTTTCCTTGCCATAGATCACATTCTTGGATTTCTGGTGGAGACCATTTCTTGGTCAAAAATCCGTAGGTGTTAGCCTCTACTATTATTGAAAATGGTCGCTCATGGCTATTTTCATAAAAAATGGGGGTTGTGTGGCCATTTATCGTCGACTAGAGGCTCATAAACCTCACCCCACATATGTTTCCTCGCCATAGATCACATTCTTGGATTTCTGGTGGAGACCATTTCTTGGTCAAAAACTCGTACGTGTTAGCCTTCGGTATTATTGAAAATGGTCGTTCATGGCTATTTTTGGCAAAATGGGGGTTGTGTGGCCATTGATCATCGACCAGAGGCTCGTACACCTCACCCCACATATGTTTCCTTGCCATATATCACATTCATGGATTTCTGGTGGAGACCATTTCTTGGGCAAAAATCCGAATGTGTTAGCCTTTGGTATTTTTGAAAATGGTCATTCATGGCTATTTTCGACAAAAATGGGGGTTGTGTGGCCATTGATCTTCGACCAGAGGCTCATACACCTCACTACACATATGTTTCCTTGCCATAGATCACATTCTTGGATTTATGGTGGAGACCATTTCTTGGTCAAAAATCCGTAGGTGTTAGCCTTCAGTGTCATTGAAAATGGTCGTTCATTGCTATTTTCGACAAAAAATAGGGTTGTGTGGCCATTGATCGTCGACCAGAGGCTCATACACCTCACCCCACATATGTTTCCTTGCCGTAGATCACATTCTTGGATTTCTGGTGGAGACCATTTCTTGGTCAAAAATCCGTAGGTGTTAGCCTTCGGTATTATTGAAAATGGTCGTTCATGGCTATTTTCGACAAAAATGGGGGTTGTGTGGCCATTGATCATCGACCAGAGGCTCATACACCTCACCCCACATATGTTTCCTTGCCATAGATCACATTCTTGGATTTCTGGTGGAGACCATTTCTTGGTGAAAAATCCGTAGGTGTTAGCCTCTAGTATTATTGAAAATGGTCGCTCATGGCTATTTTCATAAAAAATGGGGGTTGTGTGGACATTTATCATCGACTAGAGGCTCATAAACCTCACCCCACATATGTTTCCTTGCCATAGATCACATTCTTGGATTTCTGGTGGAGACCATTTCTTGGTTAAAAACTCGTACGTGTTAGCCTTCGGTATTATTGAAAATGGTCGTTCATGGCTATTTTTGGCAAAATGGGGGTTGTGTGGCCATTGATCATCGACCAGAGGCTCGTACACCTCACCCCACATATGTTTCCTTGCCATAGATCACATTCTTGGATTTCTGGTGGAGACCATTTCTTGGGCAAAAATCCGAATGTGTTAGCCTTTGGTATTTTTGAAAATGGTCATTCATGGCTATTTTCGACAAAAATGGGGGTTGTGTGGCCATTGATCTTCGACCAGAGGCCCATACACCAAACTACACATATGTTTCCTTGCCATAGATCACATTCTTGTATTTATGGTGGAGACCATTTCTTGGTCAAAAATTTGTAGGTGTTAGCCTTCAGTGTCATTGAAAATGGTCGTTCATGGCTATTTTCGACAAAAATTAGGGTTGTGTGGCCATTGATCGTCGACCAGAGGCTCATACACCTCACCCCACATATGTTTCCTTGCCATAGATCACATTCTTGGATTTCTGGTGGAGACCATTTCTTGGTCAAAAATCCGTAGGTGTTATCCTTCGGTATTATTGAAAATGGTCATTCATGGCTATTTTCGACAAAAATGGGGGTTGTGTGGCCATTGATCATCGACCAGAGGCTCATACACCTCACCCCACATATGTTTCCTTGCCATAGATCACATTCTTGGATTTCTGGTGGAGACCATTTCTTGGTCAAAAATCCGTAGGTGTTAGCCTCTAGTATTATTGAAAATGGTCGCTCATGGCTATTTTCATAAAAAATGTGGGTTGTGTGGCCATTTATCATCGACTAGAGGCTCATAAACCTCACCCCACATATGTTTCCTCGCCATAGATCACATTCTTGGATTTCTGGTGGAGACCATTTCTTGGTCAAAAACTCGTACGTGTTAGCCTTCGGTATTATTGAAAATGGTCGTTCATGGCTATTTTTGGCAAAATGGGGGTTGTGTGGCCATTGATCATCGACTAGAGGCTCGTACACCTCACCCCACATATGTTTCCTTGCCATATATCACATTCATGGATTTCTGGTGGAGACCATTTCTTGGGCAAAAATCCGAATGTGTTAGCCTTTGGTATTTTTTAAAATGGTCATTCATGGCTATTTTCGACAAAAATGGGGGTTGTGTGGCCATTGATCTTCGACCAGAGGCTCATACACCTCACTACACATATGTTTCCTTGCCATAGATCACATTCTTGGATTTATGGTGGAGACCATTTCTTGGTCAAAAATCCGTAGGTGTTAGCCTTCAGTGTCATTGAAAATGGTCGTTCATTGCTATTTTCGACAAAAATTATGGTTGTGTGGCCATTGATCGTCGACTAGAGGCTCATACACCTCACCCCACATATGTTTCCTTGCCGTAGATCACATTCTTGGATTTCTGGTGGAGACCATTTCTTGGTCAAAAATTCGTAGGTGTTAGCCTTCGGTATTATTGAAAATGGTCGTTCATGGCTATTTTCGACAAAAAATGGGGGTTGTGTGGCCATTGATCATCAACCAGAGGCTCATACACCTCACCCCACATATGTTTCCTTGCCATAGATCACATTCTTGGATTTCTGGTGGAGACCATTTCTTGGTGAAAAATCCGTAGGTGTTAGCCTCTAGTATTATTGAAAATGGTCGCTCATGGCTATTTTCATAAAAAATGGGGGTTGTGTGGCCATTTATCATCGACTAGAGGCTCATAAACCTCACCCCACATATGTTTCCTTGCCATAGATCACATTCTTGGATTTCTGGTGGAGACCATTTCTTGGTCAAAAACTCGTACGTGTTAGCCTTCGGTATTATTGAAAATGGTCGTTCATGGCTATTTTCGGCAAAATGGGGGTTGTGTGGCCATTGATCATCGACCAGAGGCTCGTACACCTCACCCCACATATGTTTCCTTTCCATAGATCACATTCTTGGATTTCTGGTGGAGACCATTCCTTGGGCAAAAATCCGAATGTGTTAGCCTTTGGTATTTTTGAAAATGGTCATTCATGGCTATTTTCGACAAAAATGGGGGTTGTGTGGCCATTGATCTTCGACCAGAGGCTCATACACCTACACATATGTTTCCTTGCCATAGATCACATTCTTGGATTTATGGTGGAGACCATTTCTTGGTCAAAAATCTGTAGGTGTTAGCCTTCAGTGTCATTGAAAATGGTCGTTCATGGCTATTTTCGACAAAAATTAGGGATGTGTGGCCATTGATCGTCGACCAGAGGCTCATACACCTCACCCCACATATGTTTCCTTGCCATAGATCACATTCTAGGATTTCTGGTGGAGACCATTTCTTGGTAAAAAATCCGTAGGTGTTATCCTTCGGTATTATTGAAAATGGTCATTCATGGCTATTTTCGACAAAAATGGGGGTTGTGTGGCCATTGATCATCGACCAGAGGCTCATACACCTCACCCCACATATGTTTCCTAGCCATAGATCACATTCTTGGAATTCTGGTGGAGACCATTTCTTGGTCAAAAATCCGTAGGTGTTAGCCTCTAGTATTATTGAAAATGGTCGCTCATGGCTATTTTCATAAAAAATGGGGGTTGTGTGGCCATTTATCATCGACTAGAGGCTCATAAACCTCACCCCACATATGTTTCCTCGCCATAGATCACATTCTTGGATTTCTGGTGGAGACCATTTCTTGGTCAAAAACTCGTACGTGTTAGCCTTCGGTATTATTGAAAATGGTCGTTCATGGCTATTTTTGGCAAAATGGGGGTTGTGTGGCCATTGATCATCGACCAGAGGCTCGTACACCTCACCCCACATACGTTTCCTTTCCATATATCACATTCATGGATTTCTGGTGGAGACCATTTCTTGGGCAAAAATCCGAATGTGTTAGCCTTTGGTATTTTTGAAAATGGTCATTCATGGCTATTTTCGACAAAAATGGGGGTTGTGTGGCCATTGATCTTCGACCAGAGGCTCATACACCTCACTACACATATGTTTCCTTGCCATAGATCACATTCTTGGATTTATGGTGGAGACCATTTCTTGGTCAAAAATCCGTAGGTGTTAGCCTTCAGTGTCATTGAAAATGGTCGTTCATTGCTATTTTCGACAAAAATTAGGGTTGTGTGGCCATTGATCGTCGACTAGAGGCTCATACACCTCACACCACATATGTTTCCTTTCCGTAGATCACATTCTTGGATTTCTGGTGGAGACCATTTCTTGGTCAAAAATCCGTAGGTGTTAGCCTTCGGTATTATTGAAAATGGTTGTTCATGGCTATTTTCGACAAAAATGGGGGTTGTGTGGCCATTGATCATCGACCAGAGGCTCATACACCTCACCCCACGTATGTTTCCTTGCCATAGATCACATTCTTGGATTTCTGGTGGAGACCATTTCTTGGTGAAAAATCCGTAGGTGTTAGCCTCTAGTATTATTGAAAATGGTCGCTCATGGCTATTTTCATAAAAAATGGGGGTTGTGTGGCCATTTATCATCGACTAGAGGCTCATAAACCTCACCCCACATATGTTTCCTTGCCATAGATCACATTCTTGGATTTCTGGTGGAGACCATTTCTTGGTCAAAAACTCGTACGTGTTAGCCTTCGTTATTATTGAAAATGGTCGTTCATGGCTATTTTCGGCAAAATGGGGGTTGTGTGGCCATTGATCATCGACCAGAGGCTCGTACACCTCACCCCACATATGTTTCCTTGCCATAGATCACATTCTTGGATTTCTGGTGGAGACCATTTCTTGGGCAAAAATCCGAATGTGTTAGCCTTTGGTATTTTTGAAAATGGTCATTCATGGCTATTTTCGACAAAAATGGGGGTTGTGTGGCCATTGATCTTCGACCAGAGGCTCATACACCTACACATATGTTTCCTTGCCATAGATCACATTCTTGGATTTATGGTGGAGACCATTTCTTGGTCAGAAATCCATAGGTGTTAGCCTTTAGTGTCATTGAAAATGGTCGTTCATGGCTATTTTCGACAAAAATGGGGGTTGTGTGGCCATTGATCATCGACCAGAGGCTCGTACACTTCACCCCACATATGTTTTCTTTCCATAGATCACATTCTTTGATTTCTGTAGGAGACCATTCCTTGGTCAAAAATCTGTTGGTGTTAGCCTTTGGTATTATTGAAAATGGTGGTTCATGGCTATTTTCGACTAAAATGGGGGTTGTGTGGCCATTTATCATCGACCAGAGGCTCGTGCAATTCACCCCACATATGTTTCCTTGCCATAGATCACATTCTTGGATTTCTGGTGGAGACCATTTCTTGGTCAAAAATCCATACGTGTTAGCCTTCGGTATTATTGAAAATGGTCGTTCATGGCTATTTTCGACAAAAATGGGGGTTGTGTGGCCAATGATCATCGACCAGAGGCTCGTACACCTCACCCCACATATGTTTCCTTGCCATAGATCACCTTCTTGGATTTCCGGTGGAGACCATTTATTGGTCAAAAATCTGAACGTGTTAGCCTTCAGTATTATTGAAAACGGTCATTCATGGCTATTTTCGACAAAAATGGGGGTTGTGTGGCCATTGATCATCGACCAGAGGCTCGTAAACCTCACCCCACATATGTTTCCTTGCCATAGATCACATTCTTTGATTTCTGGTGGAGACAATTTCTTGGTCAAAAATTTGAATGTTTTAGCCTTCGGTACTATTGAAAATGGTCGTTCATGGCTATTTATCGACCAGAGGCTCACAAACCCCATTTTTATCGAAAATAGCCATGAACGAACATTTTCAATGACACTGAAGGCTAACACCTACGGATTTTTGACCAAGAAATGGTCTCCACCGGAAATCGAAGAATGTGATCTATGGCAAGGAAACATATGTGGGGTGAATTGCACGAGCCTCTGGTAGATGATAAATGGCCACACAACCCCCATTTTAGTCGAAAATAGCCATGAACGACCATTTTCAATAATACCGAAGGCTAACACCAACAGATTTTTGACCAAGGAATGGTCTCCTCCAGAATCCAAGAATGTGATCTATGGAAAGAAAACATATGTGGGGTGAAGTGTACGAGCCTCTGGTCGATGATCAATGGCCACACAACCCCCATTTTTGTCGAAAATAGCCATGAACGACCATTTTCAATGAGACTAAAGGCTAACACCTATGGATTTCTGACCAAGAAATGGTCTCCACCATAAATCCAAGAATGTGATCTATGGCAAGGAAACATATGTGTAGTGAGGTGTATGAGCCTCTGGTCGAAGATCAATGGCCACACAACCCCCAGTTTTGTCGAAAATAGCCATGAATAACCATTTTCAAAAATACCAAAGGCTAACACATTCGGATTTTTGCCCAAGAAATGGTCTCCACCAGAAATTCAAGAATGTGATCTATGGCAAGGAAACATATGTGGGGTGAGGTGTACGAGCCTCTGGTCGATGATCAATGGCCACACAACCCCCATTTTGCCGAAAATAGCCATGAACGACCATTTTATAATACCGAAGGCTAACACGTACGAGTTTTTGACCAAGAAATGGTCTCCACCAGAAATCCAAGAATGTGATCTATGGCAAGGAAACCTATGTGGGGTGAGGTTTATGAGCCTCTAGTCGATGATAAATGGCCACACAACCCCCATTTTTTATGAAAATAGCCATGAGCGACCATTTTCAATAAAACTAGAGGCTAACACCTACGGATTTTTGACCAAGAAATGGTCTCCACCAGAAATCCAAGAATGTGATCTATGGCAAGGAAACATATGTGGGGTGAGGTGTTTGAGCCTCTGGTCAATGATCAATGGCCACACAACCCCCATTTTTGTCGAAAATAGCCATGAACGACCATTTTCAATAATACTGAAGACTAACACCTACGGATTTTTGACCAAGAAATGGACTCCTCCAGAAATCCAAGAGTGTGATATACGGCAAGGAAGCATATGTGGGGTGAGGTGTATGAGCCTCTGGTCGACGATCAATGGCCACACAACCATAATTTTTGTCGAAAATAGCCATGAACGACCATTTTCAATGACACTAAAGGCTAACACCTACGGATTTTTGACCAAGAAATGGTCTCCACCATAAATCCAAGAATGTGATCTATGGCAGGGAAACATATGTGTAGTGAGCTGTATGAGCCTCTGGTCGAAGATCAATGGCCACACAACCCCCATTTTTGTCGAAAATAGCCATGAATGACCATTTTCAAAAATACCAAAGGCTAACACATTCGGATTTTTGCCCAAGAAATGGTCTCCACCAGAAATTCAAGAATGTGATCTATGGCAAGGAAACATATGTGGGGTGAGGTGTACGAGCCTCTGGTCAATGATCAATGGCCACACAACCCCCATTTTGCCGAAAATAGCCATGAACAACCATTTTCAATAATACCGAAGGCTAACACGTACAAGTTTTTGACCAAGAAATGGTCTCCACCAGAAATCCAAGAATGTGATCTATGGCAAGGAAACATATGTGGGGTGAGGTTTATGAGCCTCTAGTCGATGATAAATGGCCACACAACCCCCATTTTTTATGAAAATAGCCAAGAGCGACCATTTTCAATAATACTAGAGGCTAACACCTACGGATTTTTGACCAAGAAATGGTCTCCACCAGAAATCCAAGAATGTGATCTATGGCAAGGAAACATATGTGGGGTGAGGTGTTTGAGCCTCTGGTCGATGATCAATGGCCACACAACCCCCATTTTTGTCGAAAATAGCCATGAACGACCATTTTCAATAATACCGAAGGCTAACACCTACGGATTTTTGACCAAGAAATGGTCTCCACCAGAAATCCATGAATGTGATCTACGGCAAGGAAACATATGTGGGGTGAGGTGTATGAGCCTTTGGTCGAAGATCAATGGCCACACAACCCTAATTTTTGTCGAAAATAGCCATGAACGACCATTTTCAATGACACTGAAGGCTAACACCTACGGATTTTGACCAAGAAATGGTCTCCACCATAAATCCAAGAATGTGATCTATGGCGAGGAAACATATGTGTAGTGAGGTGTATGAGCCTCTGGTCCATTATCAATGGCCACACAACCCCCATTTTTGTCGAAAATAGCCATGAACGACCATTTTCAATAGTTCCGAAGGCTAACACATTCGGATTTTTGACCAAGAAATGGTCTCCACCAGAAATCAAAGAATGTGATCTATGGCAAGGAAACATATGTGGGGTGAGGTGTACGAGCCTTTGGTCGATGATCAATGGCCACACAACCCCCATTTTAGTCGAAAATAGCCATGAATGACCATTTTCAATAATACCGAAGGCTAACACGTACGGATTTTTGACCAAGAAATGGTCTCCACCAGATATCCAAGAATGTGATCTATGGCAAGGAAACATATGTGGGGTGAGGTGTATGAGCCTCTGGTCGATGATAAATGGCCACACAACCCCCATTTCAGTCAAAAATAGCCATGAACGACCATTTTCAATAATACCGAAGGCTAACACCAATAGATTTTTGACCAAGAAATGGTCTCCACCAGAATTCCGAGAATGTGATCTATGGCAAGAAAACATATGTGTGGTGAAGTGTACGAGCCTTTGGTCGATGATCAATGGCCACACAACCCCCATTTTTGTCGAAAATAGCCATGAACGACCATTTTCAATGACACTGAAGGCTAACACGTATGGATTTTTGACCAAGAAATGGTCTCCACCATAAATCCAAGAATTTGATCTATGGCAAGGAAACATATGTTCGGTGAGGTGTATGGGCCTCTGGTCGGAGATCAATGGCCACACAACCCCCATTTTTGTCGAAAATAGCCATGAATGACCATTTTCAAAAATACCGAAGGCTAACACATTCGGGTTTTTGCCCAAGAAATGGTCTCCACCAAAAATCCAAGAATGTGATCTATGGCAAGGAAACATATGTGGGGTGATGTGTATGAGCCTCTGGTCGATGATAAATGGCCACACAACCCCCATTTTGTCGAAAA
Source organism: Zea mays (assembly GCF_902167145.1). NCBI lineage: Eukaryota > Viridiplantae > Streptophyta > Magnoliopsida > Poales > Poaceae > Zea > Zea mays. The sequence goes on from NC_050100.1 coordinate 201,305,222, forward strand.
TAGCCATGAACGACCATTTTCAATAATACCGAAGGCTAACACGTACGAATTTTTGACCAAGAAATGGTCTCCACCAGAAATCCAAGAATGTGATCTATGGCAAGGAAACATATGTGGGGTGAGGTGTACGAGCGTCTGGTCGATGATAAATGGCCACACAACCCCCATTTTTGATGAAAATAGCCATGAACGACCATTTTCAATAATACCAGACGCTAACACCTACGGATTTTTTACCAAGAAATGGTCTCCACCAGAAATCCAAGAATGTGATCTATGGCAAGGAAACATATGTGGGGTGAGGTGTATGAGCCTCTGATCGATGATAAATGGCCACACAACCCCCATTTTTGTCAAAAATAGCCATGAACGACCATTTTCAATAATACCGAAGGATAACACCAACGGATTTCTGACCAAGAAATGGTCCCCACCAGCAATCCAAGAATGTGATCTATGGCAAGAAAACATATGTGGGGTGAAGTGTACGAGCCTCTGGTCGATGATCAATGGCCACACAAACCCCATTTTTGTCGAAAATAGCCATGAACGACCATTTTCAATGACACTGAACGCTAACACCTACGGATTTTTGACCAAGAAATGGTCTCCACCATAAATCCAAGAATGTGATATATGGAAAGGAAACATGTGTAGTGAGGTGTATGAGCCTTTGGTCGAATATCAATGGCCACATAACCACCATTTTTGTCGAAAATAGCCATGAACGACCATTTTCAATAGTATCGAAGGCTAAAACATTCAGATTTTTGACCAAGAAATAGTCTCCACTAGAAATCAAAGAATGTGATCTATGGCAAGGAAACATATGTGGGGTGAGGTTTACGAGCCTCTGGTCGATGATCAATGGCCACACAACCCCCATTTTTGTCAAAAATAGCCATGAATGACCATTTTCAATAATACTGAAGGCTAACACGTACAGATTTTTGACCAATAAATGGTCTCCACCAGAAATCCAAGAATGTGATCTATGGCAAGGAAACATATGTGGGGTGAGGTGTATGAGCCTCTGGTCGATGAAAAATGGCCACACAACCCCCATTTTAGTCGAAAATAGCCATGAACGACCATTTTCAATAATACCGAAGGCTAACACCAACGGATTTTTGACTAAGAAATGGTCTCCACCAGAAATCCAAGAATGTGATCTATGTCAAGAAAACCTATGTGGGGTGAAGTGTACGAGCCTCTGGTCGATGATCAATGGCCACACAACCCTCATTTTTGTCGGAAATAGCCATGAACGACCATTTTCAATGGCACTGAAGGCTAACACCTACGGATTTTTGACCAAGAAATGGTCTCCACCATAAATCCTAGAATGTGATCTATGGCAAGGAAACATATGTGTAGTGAGGTGTATGAGCCTCTGGTCAAAGATCAATGGCCACACAACCCCCATATTTGTCGAAAATAGCCATGAATGACAATTGTCAATAATACCGAAGGCTAACACATTCGGATTTTTGCCCAAGAAATGGTCTCCACTAGAAATCCAAGAATGTGATATATGGCAAGGAAACATATCTGGGGTGAGGTGTAAGAGCCTCTGGTCGATGATCAATGGCCACACAACCCCCATTTTGTCGAAAATAGCGATGAACGATCATTTTCAATAATACTGAAGGCTAACACGTACAAATTTTTGACCAAGAAATGGTCTCCACCAGAAATCCAAGAATGTGATCTATAACAAGGAAATATATGTGGGGTGAGGTGTACGAGCCTCTGGTCGATGATAAATGGCCACACAACCCCCATTTTTTATGAAAATAGTCATGAACGACCATTTTCAATAATACCGAAGGCTAACACCTATGGATTTTTGACCAAGAAATGGTCTCCACCAGATATCCAAGAATGTGATCTATGGAAAGGAAACATATGTGGGGTGAGGTGTATGAGCCTCTAGTCGATGATCAATGGCCAAAAAACCCCCATTTTTGTCAAAAATAGCCATGAACGACCATTTTCAAAAATACCGAAGGCTAACACCTAAGGATTTTTGACCAAGAAATGGGCTCCACCAAAAATCCAAAATGTGATCTATGGCAAGGAAACATATGTGGGGTGACGTGTACGAGGCTTTGGTCGATGATCAATGGCCACATAACCCCCATTTTTTGTCGAAAATAGCCATGAACGACCATTTTCAATGACACTGAAGGGTAACACCTACAAATTTTTGACCAAGAAATGGTCTCCACCATAAGTCCAAGAATGTGATCTATGGCAAGGAAACATATGTGGGGTGAGGTGTATGGGCCTCTGGTCGTTGATCAATGGCCACACAACGGCCATTTTTTGTCGAAAATAGCGATCAACGACCATTTTCAATAATACAGAAGGCTAACACGTATGGATTTTTGACCAAGAAATGGTCTCCACCAGAAATCCGAGAATGTGATATATGGCAAGGAAACATATGTGGGGTGAGGTGTACGAGCCTCTGGTCGATGATCAATGGCCACACAACCCCCATTTTTGTCGAAAATAGCCATGAACGACCATTTTCAATGACACTGAAGGCTAACACCTATGGAATTTTGACGAAGAAATGGTCTCCACCATAAATCCAAGAATGTGATCTATGGCAAGGAAACATATGTGTAGTGAGGTGTATGAGCCTCTGGTCGAAGATCAATGGCCACACAACAACCATTTTTGTCGAAAATCGCCATGAATGACCATTTTCAATAATACCGAAGGCTAACACATTCAGATTTTTGCCCAAGAAATGGTCTCCACCAGAAATCCAAGAATGTGATCTATGGCAATGAAACATATGTGGGGTGAGGTGTACGAGCCTCTGGTCGATGATAAATGGCCACACAACCCCCATTTTTGTTGAAAATAGCCATGAACGACCATTTTCAATAATACCGAAGGCTAACACCTACGGATTTTTGACCAAGAAACGGTCTCCACTGGAAATCCAAGAATGTGATATATGGCAAGAAAACATATGTGGGGTGAGGTGTAGGAGCCTCTGGTCGATGATCAATGGCCACACAACCCCCATTTTTGTCGAAAATAGCCATGAACGATCATTTTCAATAATTCCGACCAGAGGCTCATACACCTCACCCCACATATGTTTCCTTTCCACAGATCACATTCTTGGATTTCTGGTGGAGACCATTTCTTGGTCAAAAATCCGTAGGTGTTAGCCTTCGGTATTATTGAAAATGGTCGTTCATGGCTATTTTCATCAAAAATGGGGGTTGTGTGGCCATTTATCATCGACCACAGGCTCGTACACCTCACCCCACATATGTTTCCTTGCTATAGATCACATTCGTGGATTTCTGGTGGAGACCATTTCTTGGTCAAAAATTCGTACGTATGTGGGGTGAGGTGTATGGGCCTCTGGTCGTTGATCAATGGCCACACAACGCCCATTTTTTTGTCGAAAGTAGCGATCAACGACCATTTTCAATAATACAGAAGGCTAACACGTATGGATTTTTGACCAAGAAATGGTCTCCACCAGAAATCCGAGAATGTGATATATGGCAAGGAAACATATGTGGGGTGTGGTGTACGAGCCTCTAGTCGATGATCATTGGCCACACAACCCCCATTTTGTCGAAACTAGCCCTGAACGACCATTTTCAATAATACCGAAGGCTAAGGAAACATATGTTAGCCTTCAGTATTATTGAAAATGATCGTTCATGGCTATTTTCGACAAAATGGGGGTTGTGTGGCCATTGATCATCGACCAGAGGCTCGTACACCTCACCCCACATATGTTTCCTTGCCATAGATCACATTCTTGGATTTCTAGTGGAGACCATTTCTTGGGCAAAAATCCGAATTTGTTAGCCTTCGGTATTATTGAAAATTGTCATTCATGGCTATTTTCGACAAAAATGGGGGTTGTGTGGCCATTGATTTTGACCAGAGGCTCATACACCTCACTACACATATGTTTCCTTGCCATAGATCACATTCTTGGATTTATGGTGGAGACCATTTCTTGGTCAAAAATCCGTAGGTGTTAGCCTTCAGTGTCATTGAAAATGGTCGTTCATGGCTATTTCCGACAAAAATGGGGGTTGTGTGGCCATTGATCATCGACCAGAGGCTCGTACACTTCACCGCACATAGGTTTTCTTGCCATAGATCACATTCTTGGATTTTTGGTGGAGACCATTTCTTAGTCAAAAATCCGTTGGTGTTAGCCTTCGGTATTATTGAAAATGGTCGTTCATGGCTATTTTCGACTAAAATGGGGGTTGTGTGGTCATTTATCATCGACCAGAGGCTCGTACACCTCACCCCACATATGTTTCCTTGCCATAGATCACATTCTTGGATTTCTGGTGGAGACCATTTATTGGTCAAAAATTTGTACGTGTTAGCCTTCAGTATTATTGAAAATGGTCATTCATGGCTATTTTCGACAAAAATGGGGGTTGTGTGGCCATTGATCGTCGACCAGAGGCTCGTAAACCTCACCCCACATATGTTTCCTTGCCATAGATCACATTCTTTGATTTCTGGTGGAGACCATTTCTTAGTCAAAAATCTGAATGTTTTAGCCTTCGGTACTATTGAAAATGGTCGTTCATGGCTATTTTCGACAAAAATGGGGGTTGTGTGGCCATTGATATTCGACCAAAGGCTCATACACCTCACTACACATGTTTCCTTTCCATAGATCACAATCTTGGATTTATGGTGGAGACCATTTCTTGGTCAAAAATCCGTAGGTGTTAGCGTTCAGTGTCATTGAAAATGGTTGTTCATGGCTATTTTCGACAAAAATGGGGTTTGTGTGGCCATTGATCATCGACCAGAGGCTCGTACACTTCACCCCACATATGTTTTCTTTCCATAGATCACATTCTTGGATTTCTGGTGGGGACCATTTCTTGGTCAAAAATACGTTGGTGTTAGCCTTCGGTATTATTGAAAATGGTCGTTCATGGCTATTTTCGACAAAAATGGGGGTTGTGTAGCCATTTATCATCGACCAGAGGCTCGTACACCTCACCCCACATATGTTTCCTTGCCATAGATCACATTCTTGGATTTCTGGTGGAGATCATTTCTTGGTCAAAAATTCGTACGTGTTAGCCTTCGGTATTCTTGAAAATGGTCGTTCATGGCTATTTTCGACAAAATGGATGTTGTGTGGCCATTGATCATCGACCAGAGGCTCGTACACCTCACCCCACATATGTTTCCTTGCCATAGATCACATTCTTGGACTTCTGGTGGAGACCATTTCTTGGGCAAAAATCCGAATGTGTTAGCCTTCGATATTTTTGAAAATGGTCATTCATGGCTATTTTCGACAAAAATGGGGGTTGTGTGGCCATTGATCTTCGACCAGAGGCTCATACACCTCACTACACATATGTTTCCTTGCCATAGATCAAATTCTTGGATTTATGGTTGTTGGGACCATGCTTCGTCACCGAAGGTCCTGCAGGAAGAAACAGCTTCGGCTAAAGCTGCTTATACATGATGACCGAAGCTACCTCTCATGAAGCTTCGGTGTTATAGCGTATCCAAAGATGAAGGGTCGAACTGACTTAAAGATAGAATGACAGTTTAGTCCATAAGGGTCTGAGTCATTGTTGTAAACTTTTATAAGGGGCATAATTGTAATTCCTTACAGGCTGTGTCCTGTGCTTATAAATAGTGAACAGTATTCCTTTACGGTTCACGCATTCCTGTAATTGCAAACACATCACTCGGGAATTATTATTTGTCAAGGCAAAGGTATAAATGTACCTAAACATTATGTTCTAACATTTTAGATTCATATAAGAAGATATGTGAATGATGTCATCTATTTCTGATATATTTATCTTTAATGTTTCATATTTTATATTACTTTGTATTATTTTGTAAGTTTAATCACAAAGGTATAACCTTCGTGATATTCTACTCGTGGTCTTCGTCCGAAGTTCATTAAATCCTTGGGGAGATAATGCTTCAGCGGACGAAGGGCATTAATATTTAACATTTTATGTTGCCTTGTTCTTAATTCATAACTTTTGAGAACAAGTTCCCAACATTGGCGCCCACCTCCGGTGAACTCACTTCCACTTTCCTGAGACAATGGCTTCGTTCAAGAACCAAGCTGGAACTGCTTCGGCTCCGAAGCTGATTCTCCCGATAACAGGCGGTTCATGCTCAGAGCCGGCTAACAAGAAACAGAAGAAGGAGGCACAGAGAAGAGTACAACATGTAGGGGTACAAGGACCCTTCATCAAGTCAAGATGGTCTCACATTCCAATTACCTTCTCCCAAGAGGATCTTCAGCTCAAGGATTACCCACACAATGATGCTATGGTTATCTCTTGTGTGATCAAAGGATTTTTGGTCCATAATGTTTTGGTTGATACAGGCAGTGCAACTGATATCATATTTGTTAAGGCCTTCAGACAGATGCAAGAGCCCGAAGACAAGATCCATGATGCCACACATCCCCTTTGTGGCTTCGGAGGAAGGCAGATTGTAGCACTTGGAAAAATCACAATGCCAGTAACCTTCGGATTTATCAACAACACAAGGACTGAACAAGTTGTGTTCGACATTGTTGACATGGAATACCCTTACAATGCAATCATTGGTCGTGGTACTCTCAATGCTTTCGAAGCAATTCTTCATCCAGCATATCTTTGCATGAAGATAACTTCGGACCAAGGACCTATTGCCATTCATGGAAGTCAGGAAGCTGCCAGAAGGGCCGAAGGAAACTGGACAGACTCAAAAGCAATCCATAACATAGATGGAGCTGAAGCTTGTGAGCAGTACAAGTTTAGAAGGGAGAAAGCTGCTTCGGCCGATCAGCCGAAGCCCATGCTTTTATGTGAGGACATAGCAGAGCAGAAGGTGCTATTGGGATCCCAACTGTCTGAAGAACAGGAGAAAACCTTGATAAGGTTTCTGTTCAACAACAAAGATGTTTTTGCATGGTTAGCCAATGATCTTTGTGGACTCAACAGGGATGTTATTGAACACTCGCTCAACGTTGACCCATCCTTTAGACTCAGAAAGCAGAGGCTTCAGAAGATGTCTGATGACAAGGCCGAAGGTGCTCGGAATGAAGTGAAAAGGCTCCTCAGTGCCGGAGTTATCAGAGAGGTAAAATACCCAGAATGGCTGGCTAACACTGTTATGGTAAAAAAGGCCAATGGTAAATGGAGAATGTGTATTGATTTTACTGATCTCAACAAGGCCTGTCCGAAGGACGAGTTTCCATTGCCAAGGATAGATTCTCTAGTCGATGCAGCAGCTTCATCAGAGCTTATGAGTCTGCTGGATTGTTATTCAGGCTATCAACAAATTTGGATGAAGAAGGAGGATGAGCCAAAAACCAGCTTCATAACCCCTAGTGGAACATATTATTACCTTCGGATGCCTGAGGGGCTGAAAAATGCTGGAGGAAGCTTCAGCAGAATGACAACGAAGGTTCTTCATTCTCAGATAGGCAGAAATGTGCTAACTTATGTTGATGATATCATTGTAAAAAGCACGAAGCAAGATAATCACATTGCTGATCTGCAGGAGACCTTCGCTAATTTTAGACAGGCCGGTTTAAAGTTGAATCCAGAAAAATGTGTCTTCGGAGTGAAGAAAGGGAAATTTCTTGGCTGTCTAGTTTCAACAAAAGGGATTGAGGCTAATCCAAATAAAATTGAAGCTATCCTTCGAATGGAACCACCAAGTACAAAAAAGGGGGCTCAAAGATTGACAGGAAGACTGGCATATCTTAATAGATTTATATCTAGATCAGCAGAGAGAAATTTACCATTTTTCGAAGTGCTGAAATCAGCCGAAGTTTTTCAATGGGGACCAGTTTAGCAGAGAGCCTTCGAAGAGCTGAAGCAATATTTGATAGACCTAACAACAATAACTCCACCAACGTCAGGGGCTCCTCTGTTATTATATGTGGCAGCTTCGCACTCAGCGGTAAGTGCAGCACTTGTCCAGGAGAGGCTTGAAGGCCAAGTCAAAAAGCAAGCCCCAATATACTTTGTATCCGAAGTTCTTAGTTTATCAAAGAAAAATTATACAGAATTGGAGAAGGTGCTGTATGCTGTTTTGATGGCCTTCAGGAAGCTTCGGCACTATTTTCAGGCATACAATATAGTTGTTCCTTCTTCACAACCATTGAAGGATATTATGAGAAATAGAGAAGCTACTGGAAGGGTTGGAAAATGGGCTGCGGAACTCAATGAATTTTGTATTGATTATGTGCATAGATCTTCAATTCAGTCCCAAGCATTGGCAGACTTCATTGTTGACTGGACGCCAGGGGCTCAGGAAGAAGAAGCGAGTAAAGATGCTGAAGTTTGGACAGTATTTTGCGATGGATCTTGGGGAACCTTCGGAGTAGGAGCAACTGCTGTGTTGGTTGCACCTTCCAAAGTTAAAACTTGTTATGCAACAAGACTTGATTTCAGTTGCACAAATAACATTGCTGAGTACGAAGCTTTACTCCTTGGTCTTCGGAAGCTAAAGGCGATGGGAATCAGAAGGGCGGTTCTTAAAACTGATTCCCAGGTTATTTCTGGTCATATTGACAAAAGTTATAAAGCAAGAGATCCGAAGCTTGAAAAATATTTAGACACGGTCCGAAGGATCGAGGCTTCCTTCGAAGGGTTTTCTGTTAAAAATATTCCTCGTGGAGACAATGAATATGCTGATTTATTAGCTAAGTCAGCAGCACAGGGGCTGCCATTAACTTCGGAAGTATTTTTCGAAACAATAAAGGCACCTTCGGTTGAGCTTCTTGAAAGAGCAGTCCTCAACATATCCCCTGTTTATAGTGAGGACTGGAGAACTGAGATCATCTCTTTCCTCCAGAGTAACTTTCTTTCAGATGACGAAGCTTATAACAGGAGGATAGAGGCAAGAGCTCGACCATATGTTATAATAGAAGGGGAACTATACAAGCGTGGGGTCTGTTCTCCGTTACTCAAGTGTTTATCCAAAGCCGAAGGTATAGAATTGATGAAGGAAATACACGCAGGCCTATGTGGATCTCACATTGGATCTAGGCCTTTGCTTGGAAAAGTTTTTCGTCAAGGATTTTATTGGCCAAAGGCAGCTTCGGATGCAGCGGAATTAGTCCAAAAGTGCGAAGGTTGTCAGAAATGTGCAAGAGATCAAAAACAACCTTCGTCTTTAACTCAGTTAATACAACCCACTTGGTCGTTGCAAAGGTGGGGCCTTGATTTGTTAGGTCCATTACCACCAGCACAAGGGAACTTAAGATATGTTGTAGTGGTAGTGGAATATTTTTCTAAATGGATTGAGGCAAAGCCTTTAGCCACAATATCTTCGGTCACTATTCAAAAGTGTTTCTGGCAAAACATTGTTTGTCGCTTCGGAGTGCCGAAGGCAATCACTGTGGATAATGGGACACAGTTTGATTCCGAAGCTTTCAGAGAATTTTGCGATCAAATTGGCACGAAGATCCATTTTGCATCAGTTCGACATCCGGAGTCAAATGGACTTGTTGAAAGAGCTAATGGCATCATAATGACAGGAATAATGAAGTTAATCTTCAATCAGCCCAGGGGAAACTGGCCAGATGAATTAATCAAAGTGGTGTGGAGCCACAATACAACAGTATCAAGATCAACAGGCTTTACACCATTCAAACTATTGTTTGGTGACGAAGCAATAACTCTGGAAGAGGCCAAAGCAGGATCAATAAGAATAGTAGCTTCGGCAGAAGGCGAAGCTGAAGCTAATTACTTTGTGGAAAAAGATGCTATAGAGGGGATCAGGCTTCAAGCTGTGGAAAACATCAACAAATATCAAGCTGAAACAATAAAATGGCGTGATAGAAAGGTTAAGCTAAAGAACATTGAACCAGGACACTTGGTGCTTCGAAGAGTAGCCAACCCTGAGACAGTAGGCAAATTACAGCTGAAGTGGGAAGGACCTTTTTAGTAGTATCTTCGACAAGACCCGGTTCATACAGATTGAAGGATATGGACGGCAACGATATTCCTAGATCGTGGAATGCGGATGAGCTTCGACGATACTATGTTTAGCTTGATGTAATTTTTTCTATTCTTTTTTGTGGCACCCTTTTCCTTTCCAAAGGGGGAGAAAGGTTTTTAATGGGGCCACAACATGTAATTTTTCTTTTCCTTATTTCAATTCTATAAGAGTGATATCCCCAAAAAATGTAAATGTAAATGCAAAGGAAAAAGAAAAGAAAATAGGGAGAAGCTCAAAAGTCGTTCCTAAGGGAATGCAGAGCTTACAGCGAAAAATAAACGCTGATTCCGCCGAAAGTAAAAGGCGAAGAAGCTCCTAAGGGAGGCTTACAACGAAAAATAAACGCTGATTCCGCCGAAAGTAAAAGGCAAAGAAGCTCCTAAGGGAGGCTTACAGCGAAAAATAAACGCTGATTCCGCCGAAAGTAAAAGGCGAAGAAGCTCCTAAGGGAGGCTTACAGCGAAAAGTCAGCGCTGATACACCGAATAGTAAACGGTGAAGCCGAAAAATAAACGGCAAAAAGATTTGAGTCATTCCCAAGGGAATGAAGGCTATGATTATGGTTTGGAATATATTCCGATATTCATTTGCACGATACATTACATCATGACATTTGCATTCATAAACATTCATTTAGACATATATAGAATCATCATCATACCACAAAAGACAGATGCTTCGGCTATGAGAAAAAACTTCGAAGAAAGAGGAATTTTTCATGCTTAGTTGTGTACGAAAAGAAGGGTAGGTGTTTTTCGCCTTCGGCTCAAAAGTGAAGTTTCGTTCACAGCAAAGCAGATTGTACACGGATAAAGGAGACAAGATATATTACAAGGTATGTACAAATTTATATAAGTTTTTTCCGAAATTATATTACAAAGATTTGTCCAGAATTTTTTGCAGGAAAGTCTTTTATAGCAACTGTTAAGCTTCAGCCCGTCATTCTTCAGCTTCGTCATCCTGCACATATTAAAAAGCAGAATAAGAAAGGTGCAAATTTCAAGGAGAAGGTAAAAGTAACAAATATAAGTTTCTCACCGGCTTAAGGTGGCTCTGAGCTTCGTCACCATCCATTTTTCGCCCGCCATTTACCAAAATCTGGGTCATAAATCTGTTTCCGATGCTTCGGGCTAGGCTTGGGATATCAACCAAATCTGCTGCTGACAAGCTGAAGTTTGGCCTATTTACAATTTTTCCGTGCGTAAAGCCAGCCTTCAGAAAAGCGGTAGATGTGCCTCGAGAAGCTACCCGGGCGCAGAAGTCAGCATGCCCAGCAATAACTTCGTCAAGTGCATCAACCTCACCTTCAATGTATTCCAAGGTGCTGGACAGGTTTTCAGCTGAAGGTCTAAATTTTTCAGAGCTGGCTCCGATAGAGTGAAACACATCCTTCAGCCGTTGCACGCATCGACTACCGAAATTTAGGCATTTCTCTTGAAGTTCCTTCAATGATTTTTGCAAATTTGAATTCTTCTCGATCTCAGTCTTGAGACTTGTTTCGAGGTTCTTCTTTTCCTGCTCAGATTTTTCTGACTTTTTGAGTAATTCATTCTTTAACCTGTCATTTTCGGCTTGGACCTCAGCCAGTGAGCCTTCCATAGAATGAATAACGAAGTCTTTCTTTTCTAATGCAGCTTCGTGTTCTTTAATTATGATTTCAAGGTCTTGAATGATGAAGTCCTTTTTCTTTAGAGCAGCCTCGTAATTTTCGACTTTGTCTTCTAGATCTTTGATGATAGTTTTGTTCTTTTCCTCTTCAAGATCTTGTTGCATTCTCAGCACTTTACTTAATAGTATACTCTGCCAAAATAACCTTTGTCAGAAAACAACTCAAATTTCCTTCTTATAATAATAACAATAATAAAAAATTGAGAGTTTGTTACCTTGAAATTAGCATAGAGCAGGCTACCGATGATATGTTGTCGTTGATACCTGCAGAGGTCCGCTTCTATCTTCGGTAGGCCAACACTTTTGGAGAAGGTTCTAACAACTTTGGCCTCGGTTCGATTCCGAAGGCATCTTAGCTTCCCTTCGTTTACCCCACCAAATAGAAGAGACCCTGGTTTGTATCCACAAGATATGGCATATTTCTTCAACTCTTCTTTTTCAGCGCCTGTTAACTCTTGTCCAAGTAAATCTTTAAAGTTAAAATTTCCTTCTTCCAAAATGTCTTCAATCTGCTCTTTTCCTTTATCAGTTGCCGTGTTCACCGCAACCACAACAGCTTCTTCTTCAGCCATTTTCAGAAGTATATTGTCAATATCATCAAGTGTGGTTTCCAGGTTAGGATCTTCGGTGGTCCCGGCTTCGGCTCCGGTGGCTTCGGCTCCGACAGTTTCAGCCTCAGTGGTTTCGGCTTCGGTAGCTTCGGCTGCGGTGGCTTCGGCTTCGGTGGTCTCAGCAATGACAATTTTTGACACCGATGTCAGTGGCGGTGTCTGATGAATCACATCTGCCACTTGGATAATTCTTCGTTTTTTGGCTTTGCAGGACTTTCTGTTGCCGAAGCTTCTTTGTCCTTCTGAAAAAACTTCGTCAGTTCTGGCGCCAGCGGACATAGCTTGACAGGCAAATGTTAAGTCATTACCTTCAGAATCTCTTCTACTTCGGCAGTAGAAGGTGTCGCAGGAGTTTCCTCCTCTCGGACCAATGTCTTTGGTTTTGGAGATGCAGGTTTTGGAGATACAGCTTTTCTTTTCCTTGGAGCAGTTACCTTCGGCTCTGGGCTCAGTTTTTTAGAAATTTCTTGTTCCTTTTTGGCTAGTTTGGTGCTTTCTTTGTAAAGGGCGCTGGCAATTCTTTTCTTCTTCGGGCCTTCGGCATCTCCGCCCAGTTGCTCATAATCAGGATAGTCAAAGTTCAAGGCATCTAGCACCCTATTCAACCTTCGTTTGGGGCGACTACCGAAGGCTGCTGTCATCAACTGATCTTCTTTCTTAGAATAATTTCCGAGGATATCGTTGCACATAATCTTGATTGTGTCCAACCACTCCTGGCAGGGTTTTTTAAAGTGTTTCTTAAACTTGTAATAATAAGGCAATCGAACAAGTTCTCCCTTTTTCTTTTCTCCCTCCAGCTTCGGCATCTCCCAATCCATCATTGTTGGGAACACTTTAAAAGCCAGAAATTCCTGCACCAAGTCTCTAGTGCCAATGTGATCTGAAATCACGTGAAATTCAGCCATAGCAATTTGACTCGGGCTCCCCCTTATCATGTTGCATCGGGGCCTCGTTTCTCCGAAGGTTAGCTCTAGTGGACTCTGGACCAATTTATCTTCATCTTTATCAACTTTAACATAAAACCACTCAGATTTCCATCCGGCTGGCCATTTGCTTCGGTAGCTTATCACTGGAAACTTCGTAGTCTTGCGATAAGCAAAGTTGTAACATCCAAAATTCTCATGAAGACCATCTCCTCTAGCTTTAGTCTGATAGTGTAGTTCATGGACTCGGCAGAAACCTTCACCAAACGGTTCTACTCCCTGGCTACAAAGGGCCCAAATATAAACACTTAATCTAACAATAGCGTTAGGGGTCAGCTGATGAAGGTAAACCCCAAACATCTTCAACACAATAGCAATCATCCCATTCAGGGGGAATCTTAGGCCAGCTTTAAAGAAACTTTTGAACACCACAACCTCATTCTTTTCCGGCTTCGGAATAGTTTCCTCCCCGCCGAAACGAACCAGCTCTTTTTTGCCTCACTAAAGTAGCCCAGCTTCACCATTTTTGGAAGATCAGCTTCAGAGATGGTGGACTTTCCAAAGTCCAAATGACTAGGTTTGCTTGGCATCCCGTAGTTGTATTCATCTTCGAAACCAACTTCTTCGACGTCAGCTTGCATTGCTTCGGCAGCAGGTGTATCCTCTGATGGAACCAGCCCAAAGCGCCTCATTGCTTCAGAAATCGGAACAGTTTCAACGGCTTCGGTCTCGTCTCCATCACGCTCAACCCTAGCAGTGGAGCGTATTCTGGCCATTTGATTTTAAATTTTCTTGAAAAATTCTTTGGAAGTCAATAACCTTTTTTCCGAAGCTCTTATCGTGACGAAGCACAATCCAAACTAGAGCTTCATTTGAATGCAAAAATCAAGCTTCGGCTATGGTTAAATTTTTGGCAGCAAAACAGTGCAATAGCAATGAATGCTGTGGTAACTTCACACCTACCTGTCTGTTTATATAGTGCTGCAGGTAAGAAGGTGAAACGTCACGATTTTTTCCACCGGGCAAACAGTCGCCCGCACCCACTGCATGGTGGGCCGCAAAAACCAAGAAAGTGAACCTGCATGGTGGGACCGCTCCGCGCTCGGAAACTACATCGTTTCTTGGCAACGAGCTCAGGGAAGGTGTTTTTCGGACCTTCGGCTTCCCGAAGCCTAAGAGACTTTTTTCACGGATCAAGCTCGTTACGAAAAACGATCTAGCACCGCGAAGGGGCTACTGTTGGGACCATGCTTCGTCGCCGAAGGTCCTGCAGGAAGAAACAGCTTCGGCTAAAGCTGCTTATACATGATGACCGAAGATACCACTCATGAAGCTTCGGTGTTATAGCGTATCCGAAGATGAAGGGTCGAACCGACTTAAAGATAGAATGACAGTTTAGTCCATAAGGGTCTGAGTCATTGTTGTAAACTTTTATAAGGGGCATAATTGTAATTCCTTACAGGCTGTGTCCTATGCTTATAAATAGTGAACAGTATTCCTTTACTGTTCACGCATTCCTGTAATTGCAAACGCATCACTCGAGAATTATTATTTGTCAAGACAATGGTATAAATGTACCTAAACATTATGTTCTAACATTTTAGATTCATATAAGAAGATAAGTGAATGATGTCATCTATTTCTGATATATTTATCTTTAATGTTTCATATTTTATATTACTTTGTATTATTTTGTAAGTTTAATCACGAAGGTATAACCTTCGTGATATTCTACTCGTGGTCTTCGTCCGAAGTTCATTAAATCCTTGGGGAGATAATGCTTCAGCGGACGAAGGGCATTAATATTTAACATTTTATGTTGCCTTGTTCTTAATTCATAGCTTTTGAGAACAAGTCCCCAACAATGGTGGAGACCATTTCTTGGTCAAAAATCCATAGGTGTTAGCCTTCAGTGTCATTGAAAATGGTCGTTCATGGCTATTTTCGACAAAAATGGGGGTTGTGTGGCCATTGATCATCGACCAGAGGCTCGTACACTTCACCCCACATATGTTTTCTTGCCATAGATCACATTCTTGGATTTCTGGTGGAGACCATTTCTTGGTCAAAAATCTGTTGGTGTTAGCCTTCGGTATTATTGAAAATGGTCGTTCATGGCTATTATCGACTGAAATGGGGGTTGTGTGGCCATTTATCATCGACCAGAGGCTCATACACCTCACCCCACATATGTTTCCTTGCCATAGATCACATTCTTGGATATCTGGTGGAGACCATTTCTTGGTCAAAAATCCGTACGTGTTAGCCTTCGATATTATTGAAAATGGTCATTCATGACTATTTTCGACAAAAATGGGGGTTGTGTGGCCATTGATCATCGACCAAAGGCTCGTACACCTCACCCCACATATGTTTCCTTGCCATAGATCACATTCTTTGATTTCTGGTGGAGACCATTTGTTGGTCAAAAATCCGAATGTGTTAGCCTTCGGAACTATTGAAAATGATCGTTCATGGCTATTTTCGACAAAAATGGGGGTTGTGTGGCCATTGATATTGGACCAGAGGCTCATACACCTCACTACACATATGTTTCCTTGCCATAGATCACATTCTTGGATTTATGGTGGAGACCATTTCTTGGTCAAAAATCCGTAGGTGTTAGCCTTCAGTGTCATTGAAAATGGTCGTTCATGGCTATTTTCGACAAAAATTAGGGTTGTGTGGCCATTGATCGTCGACCAGAGGCTCATACACCTCACCCCACATATGTTTCCTTGCCGTAGATCACATTCTTGGATTTCTGGTGGAGACCATTTCTTGGTCAAAAATCCATAGGTGTTAGCCTTCGGTATTATTGAAAATGGTCGTTCATGGCTATTTTCGACAAAAATGGGGGTTGTGTGGACATTGATCATCGACCAGAGGCTCATACACCTCACCCCACATAAGTTTCCTTGCCATAGATCACATTCTTGGATTTCTGGTGGAGACCATTTCTTGGTCAAAAATCTGTAGGTGTTAGCCTCTAGTATTATTGAAAATGGTCGCTCATGGCAATTTTCATAAAAAATGGGGGTTGTGTGGCCATTTATCATCGACTAGAGGCTCATAAACCTCACCCCGCATATGTTTCCTTGCCATAGATCACATTCTTGGATTTCTGGTGGAGACCATTTCTTGGTCAAAAACTAGTACGTGTTAGTCTTCGGTATTATTGAAAATGGTCGTTCATGGCTATTTTCGGCAAAATGGGGGTTGTGTGGCCATTGATCATCGACTAGAGGCTCGTACACCTCACCCCACATATGTTTCCTTGCCATAGATCACATTCTTGGATTTCTGGTGGAGACCATTTCTTGGGCAAAAATCCAAATGTGTTAGCCTTTGGTATTTTTGAAAATGGTCATTCATGGCTATTTTCGACAAAAATGGGGGTTGTGTGGCCATTGATCTTGGACCAGAGGCTCATACACCTCACTACACATATGTTTCCTTGCCATAGATCACATTCTTGGATTTATGGTGGAGACCATTTCTTGGTCAAAATTCCGTAGGTGTTAGCCTTCAGTGTCATTGAAAATGGTCGTTCATGGTTATTTTCGACAAAAAATAGGGTTGTGTGGCCATTGATCGTCGACCAGAGGCTCATACAGCTCACCCCACATATGTTTTCTTGCCGTAGATCACATTCTTGGATTTCTGGTGGAGACCATTTCTTGGTCAAAAATCCGTAGGTGTTAGCCTTCGGTATTATTGAAAATGGTCGTTCATGGCTATTTTCGACAAAAATAAGGGTTGTGTGGCCATTGATCATCGACCAGAGGCTCATACACCTCACCCCACATATGTTTCCTTGCCATAGATCACATTCATGGATTTCTAGTGGAGACCATTTCTTGGTCAAAAATCCGTAGGTGTTATCCTCTAGTATTATTGAAAATGGTCGCTCATGGCTATTTTCATAAAAAATGGGGGTTGTGTGGCCATTTATCATCGACTAGAGGCTCATAAACCTCACCCCACATATGTTTCCTTGCCATAGATCACATTCTTGGATTTCTGGTGGAGACCATTTCTTGGTCAAAAACTCGTACGTGTTAGCCTTCGGTATTATTGAAAATGGTCGTTCATGGCTATTTTCGACAAAATGGGGGTTGTCTTGCCATTGATCATCGACCAGAGGCTCGTACACCTCACCCCACATATGTTTCCTTGCCATAGATTACATTCTTGGATTTCTGGTGGAGACCATTTCTTGGGCAAAAATCCGAATGTGTTAGCCTTTGGTATTTTTGAAAATGGTCATTCATGGCTATTTTCGACAAAACTGGGGGTTGTGTGGCCATTGATCTTCGACCAAAGGCTCATACACCTCACTACACATATCTTTCCTTGCCATAGATCACATTCTTGGATTTATGGTGGAGACCACTTCTTGGTCAAAAAAACATTAGGTGTTAGCCTTCAGTGTCATTGAAAATGGTCGTTCGTGTCTATTTTCGACAAAAATTAGGGTTGTGTGGCCATTGATCGTCGACCAGAGGCTCATAAACCTCACACCACATATGTTTCCTTGCCGTAGATCACATTCTTGGATTTCTGGTGGAGACCATTTCTTGGTCAAAAATCCGTAGGTGTTAGCCTTCGGTATTATTGAAAATGGTCGTTCATGGCTATTTTCGACAAAAATGGGGGTTGTGTGGACATTGATCATCGACCAGAGGCTCATACACCTCACCCCACATATGTTTCCTTGCCATAGATCACATTCTTGGATTTCTGGTGGAGACCATTTCTTGGTCAAAAATCTGTAGGTGTTAGCCTCTAGTATTATTGAAAATGGTCGCTCATTGCAATTTTCATAAAAAATGGGGGTTGTGTGGCCATTTATCATCGACTAGAGGCTCATAAACCTCACCCCGCATATGTTTCCTTGCCATAGATCACATTCTTGGATTTCTGGTGGAGACCATTTCTTGGTCAAAAACTAGTACGTGTTAGTCTTCGGTATTATTGAAAATGGTCGTTCATGGCTATTTTCGGCAAAATGGGGGTTGTGTGGCCATTGATCATCGACTAGAGGCTCGTACACCTCACCCCACATATGTTTCCTTGCCATAGATCACATTCTTGGATTTCTGGTGGAGACCATTTCTTGGGCAAAAATCCAAATGTGTTAGCCTTTGGTATTTTTGAAAATGGTCATTCATGGCTATTTTCGACAAAAATGGGGGTTGTGTGGCCATTGATCTTCGACCAGAGGCTCATACACCTCACTACACATATGTTTCCTTGCCATAGATCACATTCTTGGATTTATGGTGGAGACCATTTCTTGGTCAAAATTTCGTAGGTGTTAGCCTTCAGTGTCATTGAAAATGGTCGTTCATGGCTATTTTCGACAAAAAATAGGGTTGTGTGGCCATTGATCGTCGACCAGAGGCTCATACACCTCACCCCACATATGTTTCCTTGCCGTAGATCACATTCTTGGATTTCTGGTGGAGACCATTTCTTGGTCAAAAATCCGTAGGTGTTAGCCTTCGGTGTTATTGAAAATGGTCGTTCATGGCTATTTTCGACAAAAATAAGGGTTGTGTGGCCATTGATCATCGACCAGAGGCTCATACACCTCACCCCACATATGTTTCCTTGCCATATATCACATTCATGGATTTCTGGTGGAGACCATTTCTTGGTCAAAAATCCGTAGGTGTTATCCTCTAGTATTATTGAAAATGGTCGCTCATGGCTATTTTCATAAAAAATGGGGGTTGTGTGGCCATTTATCATCGACTAGAGGCTCATAAACCTCACCCCACATA
The DNA here is from genome assembly GCF_902167145.1 of Zea mays. Classification (NCBI taxonomy): domain Eukaryota; kingdom Viridiplantae; phylum Streptophyta; class Magnoliopsida; order Poales; family Poaceae; genus Zea; species Zea mays. The sequence continues at coordinate 201,324,218 of NC_050100.1, forward strand.
TGTTTCCTTGCCATAGATCACATTCTTGGATTTCTGGTGGAGACCATTTCTTGGTCAAAAACTCGTACGTGTTAGCCTTCGGTATTATTGAAAATGGTCGTTCATGGCTATTTTCGACAAAATGGGGGTTGTCTTGCCATTGATCATCGACCAGAGGCTCGTACACCTCACCCCACATATGTTTCCTTGCCATAGATTACATTCTTGGATTTCTGGTGGAGACCATTTCTTGGGCAAAAATCCGAATGTGTTAGCCTTTGGTATTTTTGAAAATGGTCATTCATGGCTATTTTCGACAAAACTGGGGGTTGTGTGGCCATTGATCTTCGACCAAAGGCTCATACACCTCACTACACATATCTTTCCTTGCCATAGATCACATTCTTGGATTTATGGTGGAGACCACTTCTTGGTCAAAAAACATTAGGTGTTAGCCTTCAGTGTCATTGAAAATGGTCGTTCGTGTCTATTTTCGACAAAAATTAGGGTTGTGTGGCCATTGATCGTCGACCAGAGGCTCATAAACCTCACACCACATATGTTTCCTTGCCGTAGATCACATTCTTGGATTTCTGGTGGAGACCATTTCTTGGTCAAAAATCCGTAGGTGTTAGCCTTCGGTATTATTGAAAATGGTCGTTCATGGCTATTTTCGACAAAAATGGGGGTTGTGTGGACATTGATCATCGACCAGAGGCTCATACACCTCACCCCACATATGTTTCCTTGCCATAGATCACATTCTTGGATTTCTGGTGGAGACCATTTCTTGGTCAAAAATCTGTAGGTGTTAGCCTCTAGTATTATTGAAAATGGTCGCTCATTGCAATTTTCATAAAAAATGGGGGTTGTGTGGCCATTTATCATCGACTAGAGGCTCATAAACCTCACCCCGCATATGTTTCCTTGCCATAGATCACATTCTTGGATTTCTGGTGGAGACCATTTCTTGGTCAAAAACTAGTACGTGTTAGTCTTCGGTATTATTGAAAATGGTCGTTCATGGCTATTTTCGGCAAAATGGGGGTTGTGTGGCCATTGATCATCGACTAGAGGCTCGTACACCTCACCCCACATATGTTTCCTTGCCATAGATCACATTCTTGGATTTCTGGTGGAGACCATTTCTTGGGCAAAAATCCAAATGTGTTAGCCTTTGGTATTTTTGAAAATGGTCATTCATGGCTATTTTCGACAAAAATGGGGGTTGTGTGGCCATTGATCTTCGACCAGAGGCTCATACACCTCACTACACATATGTTTCCTTGCCATAGATCACATTCTTGGATTTATGGTGGAGACCATTTCTTGGTCAAAATTCCGTAGGTGTTAGCCTTCAGTGTCATTGAAAATGGTCGTTCATGGCTATTTTCGACAAAAAATAGGGTTGTGTGGCCATTGATCGTCGACCAGAGGCTCATACACCTCACCCCACATATGTTTCCTTGCCGTAGATCACATTCTTGGATTTCTGGTGGAGACCATTTCTTGGTCAAAAATCCGTAGGTGTTAGCCTTCGGTGTTATTGAAAATGGTCGTTCATGGCTATTTTCGACAAAAATAAGGGTTGTGTGGCCATTGGTCATCGACCAGAGGCTCATACACCTCACCCCACATATATTTCCTTGCCATATATCACATTCATGGATTTCTGGTGGAGACCATTTCTTGGTCAAAAATCCGTAGGTGTTATCCTCTAGTATTATTCAAAATGGTCGCTCATGGCTATTTTCATAAAAAATGGGGGTTGTGTGGCCATTTATCATCGACTAGAGGCTCATAAACCTCACCCCACATATGTTTCCTTGCCATAGATCACATTCTTGGATTTCTGGTGGAGACCATTTCTTGGTCAAAAACTCGTACGTGTTAGCCTTCGGTATTATTGAAAATGGTCGTTCATGGCTATTTTCGGCAAAATGGGGGTTGTCTTGCCATTGATCATCGACCAGAGGCTCGTACACCTCACCCCACATATGTTTCCTTGCCATAGATTACATTCTTGGATTTCTGGTGGAGACCATTTCTTGGGCAAAAATCCGAATGTGTTAGCCTTTGGTATTTTTGAAAATGGTCATTCATGGCTATTTTCGACAAAACTGGGGGTTGTGTGGCCATTGGTCTTCGACCAAAGGCTCATACACCTCACTACACATATCTTTCCTTGCCATAGATCACATTCTTGGATTTATGGTGGAGACCATTTCTTGGTCAAAAAACATTAGGTGTTAGCCTTCAGTGTCATTGAAAATGGTCGTTCGTGGCTATTTTCGACAAAAATTAGGGTTGTGTGGCCATTGATCGTCGACCAGAGGCTCATAAACCTCACACCACATATGTTTCCTTGCCATAGATCACATTCTTGGATTTCTGGTGGAGACCATTTCTTGGTCAAAAATCCGTAGGTGTTAGCCTTCGGTATTATTGAAAATGGTCGTTCATGGCTATTTTCGACAAAAATAAGGGTTGTGTGGCCATTGATCATCGACCAGAGGCTCATACACCTCACCCCACATATGTTTCCTTGCCATAGATCACATTCTTGGATTTCTGGTGGAGACCATTTCTTGGTCAAAAATCCGTAGGTGTTAGCCTCTAGTATTATTGAAAATGGTCGCTCATGGCTATTTTCATAAAAAATGGGGGTTGTGTGGCCATTTATCATCGACTAGAGGCTCATAAACCTCACCCCACATATGTTTCCTTGCCATAGATCACATTCTTGGATTTCTGGTGGAGACCATTTCTTGGTCAAAAACTCGTACGTGTTAGCCTTCGGTATTATTGAAAATGGTCGTTCATGGCCATTTTCGGCAAAATGGGTGTTGTGTGGCCATTGATCATCGACCAGAGGCTCGTACACCTCACCCCACATATGTTTCCTTGCCATAGATCACATTCTTGGATTTCTAGTGGAGACCATTTCTTGGGCAAAAATCCGAATGTGTTAGCCTTTGGTATTTTTGAAAATGGTCATTCATGGCTATTTTCGACAAAAATGGGGGTTGTGTGGCCATTGATCTTCGACCAGAGGCTCATACACCTCACTACATATATGTTTTCTTGCCATAGATCACATTCTTGGATTTATGGTGGAGACCATTTCTTGGTCAAAAAACATTAGGTGTTAGCCTTCAGTGTCATTGAAAATGGTCGTTCTTGGCTATTTTCGACAAAAATTAGGGTTGTGTGGCCATTGATCGTCGACCAGAGGCTCATACACCTCACCCCACATATGTTTCCTTGCCGTAGATCACATTCTTGGATTTCTGGTGGAGACCATTCCTTGGTCAAAAATCTGTAGCTGTTAGCCTTCAGTATTATTGAAAATGGTCGTTCATGGCTATTTTCGACAAAAATATGGGTTGTGTGGCCATTGATCATCGACCAGAGGCTCATACACCTCACCCCACATATGTTTCCTTGCCATAGATCACATTCTTGGATTTCTGGTGGAGACCATTTCTTGGTCAAAAATCCGTAGGTGTTAGCCTCTAGTGTTATTGAAAATGGTCGCTCATGGCTATTTTCATAAAAAATGGGGGTTGTATGGCCATTTATCATCGACTAGAGGCTCATAAACCTCACCCCACATATGTTTCCTTGCCATAGATCACATTCTTGGATTTCTGGTGGAGACCATTTATTGGTCAAAAACTCGTACGTGTTAGCCTTCGGTATTATTGAAAATGGTCGTTCATGGCTATTTTCGGCAAAATGGGGGTTGTGTGGCCATTGATCATCGACCAGAGGCTTGTACACCTCACCCCACATATGTTTCCTTTCCATAGATGACATTCTTGGATTTCTGGTGGAGACCATTTCTTGGGCAAAAATCCGAATGTGTTAGCCTTTGGTATTTTTGAAAATGGTCATTCATGGCTATTTTCGACAAAAATGGGGGTTGTGTGGCCATTGATTTTTGACCAGAGGCTCATACACCTCACTACACATATGTTTCCTTGCCATAGATCACATTCTTGGATTTATGGTGGAGACCATTTCTTGGTCAAAAATCCGTAGGTGTTAGCCTTCAGTGTCATTGAAAATGGTCGTTCATGGCTATTTTCGACAAAAAATAGGGTTGTGTGGGCATTGATCGTCGACTAGAGGCTCATACTCCTCACCCCACATATGTTTCCTTGCCGTAGATCACATTCTTGTATTTCTGGTGGAGACCATTTCTTGGTAAAAAATCCGTAGGTGTTAGCCTTCGGTATTATTGAAATTGGTCGTTCATGGCTATTTTCGACAAAAATGGGGGTTGTGTGGCCATTGATCATCGACCAGAGGCTCATACACCTCACCCCACATATGTTTCCTTGCCATAGATCACATTCTTGGATTTCTAGTGGAGACCATTTCTTGGTCAAAAATCCGTAGGTGTTAGCCTCTAGTATTATTGAAAATGGTCGCTCATGGCTATTTTTCATAAAAAATGGGGGTTGTGTGGCCATTTATCATCGACTAGAGGCTCATAAACCTCACCCCACATATGTTTCCTTGCCATAGATCACATTCTTGGATTTCTGGTGGAGACCATTTCTTGGTCAAAAACTTGTACGTGTTAGCCTTCGGTATTATTGAAAATGGTCGTTCATGGCTATTTTCGGCAAAATGGGGGTTGTGTGGCCATTGATCATCGAGCAGAGGCTCGTACACCTCACCCCACATATGTTTCCTTGCCATAGATCACATTCTTGGATTTCTGGTGGAGATCATTTCTTGGGAAAAAATCCGAATATGTTAGCCTTGGGTATTTTTGAAAATGGTCATTCATGGCTATTTTCGACAAAAAATGGGGGTTGTGTGGCCATTGATCTTCGACCAAAGGCTCATACACCTCACTACACATATGTTTCCTTGCCATAGATCACATTCTTGGAGTTATGGTGGAGACCATTTATTGGTCAAAAATCTGTACGTGTTAGCCTTCAGTATTATTGAAAATGGTCATTCATGGCTATTTTCGACAAAAATGGGGGTTGTGTGGCCATTGATCATCGACCAGAGGCTCGTAAACCTCACCCCACATATGTTTTCTAGCCATAGATCACATTCTTTGATTTCTGGTGGAGACCATTTCTTGGTCAAAAATCTGAATGTTTTAGCCTTCGGTACTATTGAAAATGGTCGTTCATGGCTATTTTCGACAAAAATGGGGGTTGTGTGACCATTGATATTCGACCAAAGGCTCATACACCTCACTACACATATGTTTCCTTGCCATAGATCACATTTTTGGATTTATTGTGGAGACCATTTCTTGGTCAAAAATCCGTAGGTGTTAGCCTTCAGTGTCATTGAAAATGGTCGTTCATGGCTAGTTTCGACAAAAATGGGGTTTGTGTGGCCATTTATCATCGACCAAAGGCTCGTACACTTCACCCCACATATGTTTTCTTGCCAGAGATCACATTTTAGGATTTCTGGTGGAGACCATTTCTTGGTCAAAAATCTGTTGGTGTTAGCCTTCGGTATTATTGAAAATGGTCGTTCATGGCTAATTTCGACTAAAATGGGGGTTGTGTGGCCATTTATAATCGACCAGAGGCTCCTACACCTCACCCCACATATGTTTCCTTGCCATAGATCACATTCTTGGATTTCTGGTGGAGACCATTTCTTGGTCAAAAATCCGAATGTGTTAGCCTTCTGTGTCATTGAAAATGGTCGTTCATGGCTATTTTCGACAAAAATTAGGGTTGTGTGGCCATTGATCATCGACCAGAGGCTCGTACACCTCAACCCACATATGTTTCCTTGCCATAGATCGCATTCTTGGATTTATGGTGGAGACCATTTTTTGGTCAAAAATCTGTAGTTGTTAGCCTTCAGTGTCATTGAAAATGGTTGTTCATGGCTATTTTCAACAAAAATAGGGGTTGTGTGGCCATTGATCATCGACTAGAGGCTCGTACACCTCACCCCACATATGTTTCCTTGCCGTAGATCACATTCTTGGATTTCTGGTGGAGACCATTTCTTTGTCAAAAATCCGTAGGTGTTAGCCTTCGGTATTATTGAAAATGGTCATTCATGGCTATTTTCGACAAAAAATGGGGGTTGTGTGGCCAATGATCATCAACCAGAGGCTCGTAAACGTCACCCCACATATGTTTCCTTGCCATAGATCACATTCTTTGATTTTCTGGTGGAGACCATTTTTTGGTCAAAAATCCGAATGTGTTAGCCTTCAGTGTCATTGAAAATGGTCGTTCATGGCTATTTTCGACAAAAATTAGGGTTGTGTGGCCATTGATCATCGACCAGAGGCTCGTACACCTCAACCCACATATGTTTCCTTGCCATAGATCGCATTCTTGGATTTATGGTGGAGACCATTTTTTGGTCAAAAATCTGTAGTTGTTAGCCTTCAGTGTCATTGAAAATGGTTGTTCATGGCTATTTTCGACAAAAATAGGGGTTGTGTGGCCATTGATCATCGACTAGAGGCTCGTACCCCTCACCCCACATATGTTTACTTGCCGTAGATCACATTCTTGGATTTATGGTGGAGACCATTTCTTTGTCAAAAATCAGTAGGTGTTAGCCTTCGGTATTATTGAAAATGGTCGTTCATGGCTATTTTCGACAAAAATGGGGGTTGTGTGGCCATTGATCATCGACCAGAGGCTCATACACCTCACCCCACATATGTTTCCTTGCCATAGATCACATTCTTGGATTTCTGGTGGAGACCATTTCTTAGTCAAAAATTTGTAGGTGTTAGCCTCTAGTATTAATGAAAATGGTCGCGCATGGCTATTTTCATCAAAAATGGGGGTTGTGTGGCCATCTATCATCGACTAGAGGCTCGTAAACCTCACCCACATATGTTTCCTTGCCATAGATCACATTCTTGGATTTCTGGTGGAGACCATTTCTTGGTCAAAAATTTTTACGTGTTAGCCTTCGATATTATTGAAAATGGTTGTTCATGGCTATTTTCGACAAAATGGGGGTTGTGTGACCATTGATCATCGACCAGAGGCTCGTACACCTCACCCCACATATGTTTCCTTGCCATAGATCACATTCTTGGATTTCTGGTGGAGACCATTTCTTGGGAAAAATCCGAATGTGTTAGCCTTCGGTATTTTTGAAAATGGTCATTCATGGCTATTTTCGACAAAAATGGGGGTTGTGTGGCCATTGATCTTCGACCAGAGGCTCATACACCTCACTACACATATGTTTCCTTGCCATAGATCACATTCTTGGATTTATGGTGGAGACCATTTCTTGGTCAGAAATCCATAGGTGTTAGCCTTTAGTGTCATTGAAAATGGTCGTTCATGGCTATTTTCGACAAAAATGGGGGTTGTGTGGCCATTGATCATTGACCAGAGGCTCGTACACTTCACCCCACATATGTTTTTTTGCCATAGATCACATTCTTGGATTTCTGGAGGAGACCATTTCTTGGTCAAAAATCTGTTGGTGTTAGCCTTCGGTATTATTGAAAATGGTCGTTCATGGCTATTTTTGACTAAAATGGGGGTTGTGTGGCCATTTCTCATCGACTAGAGGCTCGTACAATTCACCCCACATATGTTTCCTTGCCATAGATCACATTCTTGGATTTCTGGTGGAGACCATTTCTTGGTCAAAAATCCGTATGTGTTAGCCTTCGGTATTATTGAAAATGGTCATTCATGGCTATTTTCGACAAAAATGGGGGTTGTGTGGCCATTGATCTTCGACCAGAGGCTCATACACCTCACTACACTTATGTTTCCTTGCCATAGATCACATTCTTGGATTTATGGTGGAGACCATTTCTTGGTCAAAAATCCATAGGTGTTAGCCTTCAGTGTCATTGAAAATGGTCGTTCATGGCTATTTTCGACAAATATGGGGGTTGTGTGGCCATTGATCATCGACCAGAGGCTCGTACAGTTCACCCCACATATGTTTTCTTGCCATAGATCACATTCTTGGATTTCTAGAGGAGACCATTTCTTGGTCAAAAATATGTTGGTGTTAGCATTCGGTATTATTGAAAATGGTCGTTCATGGCTATTTTTGACTAAAATGGGGGTTGTGTGGCCATTTATCATCGACCGGAGGCCCGTACAATTCACCCCACATATGTTTCCTTGCCATAGATCACATTCTTGGATTTCTGGTGGAGACCATTTCTTGGTCAAAAATCCGTACGTGTTAGCCTTCGGTATTATTGAAAATGGTCATTCATGGCTATTTTCGACACAAATGGGGGTTCTGTGGCCATTGATCTTCGACCAGAGGCTCATACACTTCACTACACATATGTTTCCTTGCCATAGATCACATTCTTGGATTTATGGTGGAGACCATTTCTTGGTCAAAAATACATAGGTGTTAGCCTTCAGTGTCATTGAAAATGGTCGTTCATGGCTATTTTCGACAAAATAGAGGTTCTGTGGCCATTGATCATCGACCAGAGGCTCATACACCTTACCCCACATATTTTTCCTTGACATAGAAAACATTTTTGGATTTCTGGTGGAGACCATTTCTTGGGCAAAAATCCGAATGTGTTAGCCTTCGGTATTATTGAAAATGGTCATTCATGGCTATTTTCGACAAAAATGGGGGTTGTGTGGCCATTTATCTTCAACCAGAGGCTCATACACCTTACTACACATATGTTTTCTTGCCACAGATCACATTCTTGGATCTATGGTGGAGACTAGTTCTTGGTCAAAAATCCATAGGTGTTAGCCTTCAGTGTCATTGAAAATAGTCGTTCATGGCAATTTTCGACAAAAATGGGGGTTGTGTGGCCATTGATAATCGACCAGGGGCTCGTACACCTCACCCCACATATGTTTACTTGCCATAGATCACATTCTTGGATTTCTGGTGGAGACCATTTCTTGGTCAAAAATCCGTAGGTGTTAGCCTTTGGTATTATTTAAAATGGTCGTTCATGGCTATTTTCGACAAAAATGGGGGTTGTGTGGCCATTTATCATCGACCAGAGGCTCGTACACATCACCCCACATATGTTTAATTGCCATAGATCACAATCTTGGATTTCTCGTGGAGACCATTTCTTGGTCAAAAATCCGTACGTGTTAGCCTTCGGTATTATTGAAAATGGTCATTCATGGCTGTTTTCGAGAAAAATGGGGGTTGTGTGGCCATTGATCATCGACCAGAGGCTCGTGCACCTCACCCCAAATATGTTTCCTTGCCATAGATCATATTCTTGGATTTCTGGTGGAGAGGATTTCTTGGTCAAAAATCCGTAGGTGTTAGCCTTCGGAATTATTGAAAATGGTCGTTTATGGCTATTTTCGACAAAAATGGGGGTTGTGTGGCCATTGATCATCGATTAGAGGCTCGTACACCTCACCCCACATATGTTTCCTTGCCATAGATCACATTCTTGGATTTCTGGTGGAGACCATTTCTTGGTCAAAAATCTGTAGGTGTTAGCCTTCGGTATTATTGTAAATGGTCGTTCATGGCTATTTTCAACAAAAATGGGGGTTGTGTGGCCATTGATCATCGACCAGAGGCTCATACACCTCACCCCACATATGTTTCCTTGCCATAGATCACATTCTTGGATTTCTGGTGGAGACCATTTCTTGGTAAAAAATCCGTACGTGTTAGCCTTTGGTATTATTGAAAATGGTCCTTCATGGCTATTTTCGACACAAATGGTGGTTGTGTGGCCATTGATCTTCGACCAGAGGCTCATACACCTCACTACACATATGTTTCCTTGCCATAGATCACATTCTTGGATTTATGGTGGAGACCATTTCTTGGTCAAAAATCCATAGGTGTTAGCCTTTAGTGTCATTGAAAATGGTCGTTCATGGCTATTTTCGACAAAAATGGGGGTTGTGTGGCCATTGATCATCGACCAGAGGCTCGTACACTTCACCCCACAAATGTTTTCTTGCCATAGATCACAATCTTGGATTTCTCGTGGAGACCATTTGTTGGTCAAAAATTCGTAGGTGTTAGCCTTCAGTGTCATTGAAAATGGTCATTCATGGCTATTTCCGACAAAAATGGGGGTTGTGTCACCATTGATCATCGACCAGAGGCTCGTACACCTCACCCCACATAAGTTTCCTTGCCATAGATCACATTCTTGGATTTCTGGTGGAGACCATTTCTTGGTCAAAAATCCGTAGGTGTTAGCCTTCGGTATTATTGAAAATGGTCGTTCATGGCTATTTTCGACAAAAATGGGGGTTGTGTGGCAATTGATCATCGACCAAAGGCTCATACACCTCACCCCACATATGTTTCCTTGCCATAGACCACATTCTTGGATTTCTGGTGGAGACCATTTCTTGGTAAAAAATCCATAGGTGTTAGCCTTCAGTGTCATTGAAAATGGTCGTTCATGGCTATTTTCGACAAAAATGGGGGTTGTGTGGCCATTGATCATCGACCAGAGGCTCGTACACTTCACCCCACATATGTTTTATTGCTATAGATCACATTCTTGGATTTCTAGTGGAGACCATTTCTTGGTCAAAAATATGTTGGTGTTAGCCTTCGGTATTATTGAAAATGGTCGTTCATGGCTATTTTTGACTAAAATGGGGGTTGTGTGGCCATTTATCATCGACCAGAGGCTCGTACACCTCACCCCACATATGTTTACTTGCCATAGATCACATTCTTGGATTTCTGGTGGAGACCATTTCTTGGTTAAAAATCCGTACGTGTTAGCCTTCGGTATTATTGAAAATGGTCATTTATGGCTATTTTCGACAAAAATGGGGTTGTGTGGCCATTGATTATCGACCAGAGGCTCGTACACCTCACCCCACATATGTTTCCTTGCCATAGGTCACATTCTTGGATTTCTGGTGGTGACTATTTCTTGGTCAAAAATCCGTAGGTGTTAGCCTTCGGTATTATTGAAAATGGTCGTTCATAGCTATTTTCGACAAAAATGGGGGTTGTGTGGCCATTGATCATCGACCAAAGGCTCATACACCTCACCCCACATATGTTTCCTTGCCATAGGCCACATTCTTGGATTTCTGGTGGAGACCTTTTGTTGGTCAAAAATCCGTATGTGTTAGCCTTCAGTATTATTGAAAATGGTCGTTCATGGCTATTTTCATCAAAAATGTGGGTTGTGTGGCCATTTATTATCAACCAGACGCTCGTACACCTCACCCCACATATGTTTCCTTGCCATAGATCACATTCTTGGATTTCGAGTGGAGACCATTTCTTGGTCAAAAATTCGGACGTGTTAGCCTTCGGTATTATTGAAAATGATCGTGGTCGTTCATGGCTATTTTCGACAAAATGGGGGTTGTGTGGCCATTGATCATCGACCAGAGGCTCGTACACCTCACCCACATATGTTTCCTTTCCGTAGATCACATTCTTGGATTTCTGGTGGAGACCATTTCTTGGTCAAAAATCCGTGCGTGTTAGCCTTCGGTATTATTGAAAATGGTCGTTCATGGCTATTTTCGACAAAATAGAGGTTCTGTGGCCATTGATAATCGACCAGAGGCTCATACACCTCACCCACATATGTTTACTTGTCGTAGATCACATTCTTGGATTTCTGGTGGAGACCATTTCTTGGGCAAAAATCCGAATGTGTAAGCCTTCGGTATTATTGAAAATGGTTATTCATGGCTATTTTCGACAAAAAATGGGGGTTGTGTGGCCATTTATCTTCAACCAGAGGCTCATACACCTCACTGCACATATGTTTTCTTGCCATAGATCACATTCTTGGATCTATGGTGGAGACCAGTTCTTGGTCAAAAATCCATAGGTGTTAGCCTTCAGTGTCATTGAAAATAGTCGTTCATGGCTATTTTCGACAATAATGGGGGTTGTGTGGCCATTGATATTCGACCAGAGGCTCGTACACCTCACCCCACATATGTTTCCTTGCCATAGATCACATTCTTGGATTTCTGGTGGAGACCATTTCTTGGTCAAAAATCTGTAGGTGTTAGCCTTCTGTATCATTGAAAATGGTCGTTCATGGTTATTTTCGACAGAAATGGGGGTTGTGTGGCCATTGATCATCGACCAGAGGCTCGTACACCTCACCCCACATATGTTTTATTGCCATAGATCAAAATCTTGGATTTCTCGTGGAGACCATTTCTTGGTCAAAAATCCGTACGTGTTAGCCTTCGGTATTATTGAAAAAGGTCGTTCATGGCTATTTTCGACAAAAATGGGGGTTGTGTGGCCATTGATCATCGACAAGAGGCTCGTACACCTCACCCGACATATAATTCCTTGCCATAGACCATATTCTTGGATTTCTGGTGGAGACGATTTCTTGGTCAAAAATCCGTAGGTGTTAGCCTTCGGTATTATTGAAAATGGTCGTTCATGGCTATTTTCGACAAAAATGGGGGTTGTGTGGCCATTGATCATCAACCAGAGGCTCGTACACCTCACCCACATATGTTTCCTTGCCATAGATCAAATTCTTGGATTTCTGGTGGAGACCATTTCTTGGTCAAAAATTTGTAGTTGTTAGCCTTCGATATTATTGTAAATGGTCGTTCATGGCTATTTTCACAAAAATGGGGGTTGTGTGGCCATTGATCATCGACCAGAGGCTCATACACCTCACCCCACATATGTTTCCTTGCCATAGATCACATTCTTGATTTCTGGTGGAGACCATTTCTTGGTCAAAAATTCGTACGTGTTAGCCTTCGGTATTAATGAAAATGGTCGTTCATGGCTATTTTCGACAAAATGGGGGTTGTGTGGCCATTGATCATTGACCAAAGGCTCGTACACCTCACCCCATATATGTTTCCTTTCCATAGATCACATTCTTGGATTTCTGGGGGAGACCATTTCTTGGGCAAAAATACGAATGTGTTAGCCTTCGGTATTTTTGAAAATGGTCATTCATGGCTATTTTCGATAAAAATGGGGGTTGTTTCGCCATTGATCTTCGACCAGAGGCTCATACACCTCACTACACATATGTTTCCTTGCCATATATCACATTCTTGGATTTATGGTGGAGACCATTTCTTGGTCAAAAATCCATAGGTGTTAGCCTTCAGTGTCTTTGAAAATGGTCGTTCATGGCTATTTTCGACAAAATAGAGGTTCTGTGGCCATTGATCATCGACCAGAGGCTCATACACCTCACCCCACATATGTTTCCTTGCCATAGATCACATTATTAGATTTCTTGTGGAGACCATTTCTTGGTCAAAAATCCGTAGGTGTTAGCCTTCGGTATTATTGAAAATGGTCATTCATGGCTATTTTCGACAAAAATGGCGGTTGTGTGGCCATTTATCTTCAACCAGAGGCTCATACACCTCACTACACATATGTTTTCTTGCCATATATCACATTCTTGGATCTATGGTGGAGACCAGTTCTTGGTCAAAAAATCCGTAGGTGTTTGCCTTCAGTGTCATTGAAAATAGTCGTTCGTGGCTATTTTCGACAAAAATGGGGGTTGTGTGGCCATTGATAATCGACCAGAGGCTCGTACACCTCACCCCACAAATGTTCCCTTGCCATAGATCACATTCTTGGATTTCTGGTGGAGACCATTTTTTGGTCAAAAATCCGTATGTGTTAGCCTTCGGTATTATTGAAAATGGTCGTTCATGGCTATTTTCGACAAAAATGGGGGTTGTGTGGCCATTTATCTTCGACCAGAGGCTCGTACACCTCACCCTACATATGTTTCATTACCATAGATCACAATCTTGGATTTCTCGTGGAGACCATTTCTTGGTCAAAAATCAGTACGTGTTAGCCTTCTGTATTATTGAAAATGGTCGTACATGGCTAGTTTCGACAAAAATGGGGGTTGTGTGGCCATTGATCATCGACCAGAGGCTCGTACACCTCACCCCACATATGTTTCCTTGCCATAGATAATATTCTTGGATTTCTGGTGGAGACGATTTCTTGGTCAAAAATCCGTAGGTGTTAGCCTTCTGTATTATTGAAAATGGTCGTTCATGGCTATATTCGACAAAAATGGGGGTTGTGTGGCCATTGATCATCGACCATAGGCTCGTACACCTCACACCACATATGTTTCCTTGCAATAGATCACATTCTTGGATTTCTGGTGGAGACCGTTTCTTGGTCAAAAATCTGTAGGTGTTAGCCATCGGTATTATTGAAAATGGTCGTTCATGGCTATTTTTCGACAAAAATGGGGGTTGTGTGGCCATTGATCATCGACCAGAGGCTCACACACCTCACCCCACATATGTTTCCTTGCCATAGATCACATTCTTGGATTTCTGGTGGAGACCATTTCTTTGTCAAAAATCCGTAGGTGTTAGCCTCTGGTATTATTGAAAATGGTCGTTCATTTTTTACCAAGAAATGGTCTCCACCAGAAATCCAAGAACGTGATCTATGGCAAGGAAACATTTGTGGGGTGAGGTGTACGAGCCTCTGGTCGATTATCAATGGCCACACAACCCACATTTTTGTCGAAAATAGCCATGAATGACTATTTTCAATGACACTGAAGGCTAACACCAACGGATTTTTGACCAAGAACTGGTCTCCACCATAGATCCAAGAATGTGATATATAGCAAGAAAACATATGTGTAGTGAGGTGTATGAGCCTCTGGTTGAAGATAAATGGCCACACAACCCCCATTTTTGTCGAAAATAGCCATGAATGACCATTTTCAATAATACAGAAGGCTAACACCTACGGATTTTTGACCAAGAACTGGTCTCCACCAGAAATCCAAGAATGTGATCTATGGCAAGGAAACATATGTGGGGTGAGGTGTATGAGCCTCTAGTCGATGATCAATGGCTATAGAACCTCTATTTTGTCGAAAATAGCCATGAACGACCATTTTCAATGACACTGAAGGCTAACACCTATGGATTTTTGACCAAGAAATGGTCTCCACCATAAATCCAAGAATGTGATATATGGCAAGGAAACATATGTGTAGTTAGGTGTATGAGCCTCTGGTCGAAGATCAATGGCGAAACAACCCCCATTTTTATCGAAAATAGCCATGAATGACCATTTTCAAAAATATCGAAGGCTAACACATTCGGATTTTTGCCCAAGAAATGGTCTCCACCAGAAATCCAAGAATGTGATCTATGGCAAGGAAACATATGTGGGGTGAGGTGTACGAGCCTCTGGTCGATGATCAATGGCCACACAACCCCCATTTTATCGAAAATAGCCATGAACGACCATTTTCAATAATACCGAAGGCTAACACGTACAAATTTTTGACCAAGAAATGGTCTCCACCAGAAATCCAAGAATGTGATCTATGGCAAGAAACATATGTGGGGTGAGGTGTACGAGCCTCTGGTCGATGATAAATGGCCATACAACCCCCATTTTTTATCAAAAGAGCCATGAACGACCATTTTCAATAATACCAGAGGCTAACACCTACAGATTTTTGACCAAGAAATGGTCTCCACCAGAAATCCAAGAATGTGATCTATGGCAAGGAAACATATGTGGGGTGAGGTGTATGAGCCTCTGGTCGATGATCAATGGCCACACAACCCCCATTTTTATCGAAAATAGCCATGAACGACCATTTACAATAATATCGAAGGCTAACACCTACGGATTTTTGACCAAGAAATGGTCTCCACCAGAAATCCAAGAATTTGATCTATGGCAAGGAAACATATGTGGGGTGAGGTGTACGAGCCTCTGGTCGATGAGTAATGGCCACACAACCCCCATTTTTGTCGAAAATAGCCATGAACGACCATTTTCAATAATACCGAAGGCTAACACGTACGGATTTTTGACCAAGAAATGGTCTCCACGAGAAATCCAAGATTTTGATCTATGGCAATAAAACATATGTGGGGTGAGGTGTATGAGCCTCTGGTCGATGATCAATGGCCACACAACCCCCATTTTTGTCGAAAATAGCCATGAACCACCATTTTCAATAATTCTGAAGGCTAACACCTACGGATTTTTTACCAAGAAATGGTCTCCACCAGAATTCCAAGAATGTGATCTATGGCAAGGAAACATATGTGGGGTGAGGCGTATGAGCCTCTGGTCAATTATCAATGGCCACACAACCCCCATTATTGTCGAAAATAGCCATGAACGACTATTTTCAATGACACTGAAGGCTAACACCTATGTATTTTTGACCAAGAACTGGTCTCCACCATAGATACAAGAATGTGATCTATGGCATGAAAACATATGTGTAGTGAGGTGTATGAGCCTCTGGTTGAAGATAAATGGCCACATAACCCCCATTTTTGTCGAAAATAGCCATGAATAACCATTTTCAATAATACCGAAGGCTAACACATTCGGATTTTTGCCCAAGAAATGGTCTCCACCAGAAATCCAAGAATGTGATCTAAGGCAAGGAAACATATGTGGGTGAGGTGTATGAGCCTATGGTCGATGATCAATGGCCACAGAACCTCTATTTTGTCGAAAATAGCCATGAATGACCATTTTCAATAATACCGAAGGCTAACACGTACGGATTTTTGACCAAGAAATGGTCTCCACCAGAAATCCAAGAATGTGATCTACGGGAAGGAAACATATGTGGGTGAGGTGTACGAGCCTCTGGTCGATGATCAATGGCCACGCAACCCCCATTTTGTCGAAAATAGCCATGAACGACCACGACCATTTTCAATAATACCGAAGGCTAACACGTACAAATTTTTGACCAAGAAATGGTCTCCACTAGAAATCCAAGAATGTGATCTATGGCAAGGAAACATATGTGGGGTGAGGTGTACGAGCCTCTGGTTGATGATAAATGGCCACACAACCCCCATTTTTGATGAAAATAGCCATGAACGACCATTTTAAATAATACCGAAGGCTAACACCTACGGATTTTTGACCAACAAATGGTCTCCACCAGAAACCAAGAATATGGTCTATGGCAAGGAAACATATGTGGGGTGAGGTGTATGAGCCTTTGGTCGATGATCAATGGCCACACAACCCCCATTTTTGTCGAAAATAGCTATGAACGACCATTTTCAATAATACCGAAGGCTAACACCTACGGATTTTTGACCAAGAAATGGTCACCACCAAAAATCCAAGAATGTGATCTATGGCAAGGAAACATATGTGGGGTGAGGTGTACGAGCCTCTGGTCGATAATCAATGGCCACACAACCCCCATTTTTGTCGAAAATAGCCATAAATGACCATTTTCAATAATACCGAAGGCTAACACGTACGGATTTTTAACCAAGAAATGGTCTCCACTAGAAATCCAAGAATGTGATCTATGGCAAGTAAACATATGTGGGGTGAGGTGTACGAGCCTCTAGTCGATGATAAATGGCCACACAACCCCCATTTTAGTCGAAAATAACCATGAACGACCATTTTCAATAATACCGAAGGCTAACACCAACATATTTTTGACCAAGAAATGGTCTCCACCAAAAATCCAAGAACGTGATCTATAGCAAGAAAACATATGTGGGGTGAAGTGTACGAGCCTCTAATCGATGATCAATGGCCACACAACCCCCATTTTTTTCGAAAATAGCCATGAACGACCATTTTCAATGACACTGAAGGCTAACACCTATGGATTTTTGACCAAGAAATGGTCTCCACCAGAAATCCAAGAATGTGGTCTATGGCAAGGAAACATATGTGGGGTGAGGTGTATGAGCCTTTGGTCGATGATCAATTGCCACACAACCCCCATTTTGTCGAAAATAGCCATGAACGACCATTTTCAATAATACCGAAGTCTAACACCTACGGATTTTTGACCAAGAAATGGTCTCCACCAGAAATCCAAGAATGTGATCTATGGCAAGGAAACTTATGTAAGGTGAGGTGTACGAGCCTCTGGTCGATGATCAATGGCGACACAACCCCCATTTTTGTCGAAAATAGCCATGAATGACCATTTTCAATGACACTGAAGGCTAACACCTACGAATTTTTGACCAACAAATGGTCTCCACGAGAAATCCAAGATTGTGATCTATGGCAAGAAAACATATGTGGGGTGAAGTGTGCGAGCCTCTGGTCGATGATCAATGGCCACACAACCCCCATTTTTGTCGAAAATAGCCATGAACGACCATTTTCAATGACACTGAAGGCTAACACCTATGGATTTTTGACCAAGAAATGGTCTCCACCATAAATCCAAGAATGTGATCTATGGCAAGGAAACATATGTGTAGTGAGGTGTATGAGCCTCTGGTCGAAGATCAATGGCCACACAACCCCCATTTGTGTCGAAAATAGCCATGAATGACCATTTTCAATAATACCGAAGGCTAACACGTACGGATTTTTGACCAAGAAATGGTCTCCACCAGAAATCCAAGAATGTGATCTATGGAAAGTAAATATATGTGGGGTGAGGTGTACGAGCCTCTGATCGATGATCAATGGCCACACAACCCCCATTTTTGTTTAAAATAGCCATGAACGACCATTTTCAATAATTCTGAAGGCTAACACCTACGGATTTTTGACCAAGAAATCGTCTCCACCAGAAATCCAAGAATATGATCTATGGCAAGGAAACATATTTGTGGTGAGGTGTACGAGCCTCTGGTCGATGATCAATGGCCACACAACCCCCATTTTTGTCGAAAACAGCCATGAACGACCATTTTCAATAATACCGAAGGCTAACACGTATGGATTTTTGACCAAGAAATGGTCTCCACGAGAAATACAAGATTGTGATCTATGGCAATTAAACATATGTGGGGTGAGGTGTACGAGCCTCTGGTCGATGATAAATGGCCACACAACCCCCATTTTTGTCAAAAATAGCCATGAACGACCATTTTCAATAATACCGAAGGCTAACACCTACGGATTTTTGACCAAGAAATGGTCTCCACCAGAAATCCAAGAATGTGATATATGGCAAGGAAACATATGTGGGGTGAGGTGTACGAGCCCCTGGTCGATTATTAATGGCCACACAACCCCCATTTTTGTCGAAAATTGCCATGAACGACTATTTTCAATGACACTGAAGGCTAACACCTATGGATTTTTGACCAAGAACTGGTCACCACCATAGATCCAAGAATGTGATCTATGGCAAGAAAACATATGTGTAGTGAGGTGTATGAGCCTCTGGTTGAAGATAAATGGCCACACAACCCCCATTTTTGTCAAAAATAGCCATGAATGACCATTTTCAATAATACCGATGGCTAACACATTCAGATTTTTGCCCAAGAAATGGTCTCCACCATAAATCCAAAAATGTGATCTATGTCAAGGAAACATATGTGGCGTGAGGTGTATGAGCCTCTGGTCGATGTTCAATGGCCACAGAACCTCTATTTTGTCAAAAATAGCCATGAACGACCATTTTCAATAATACCGAAGGCTAACACGTACGGATTTTTGACCAAGAAATGGTCTCCACCAGAAATCCAAGAATGTGATCTATAGCAAGAAAACATATGTGGGGTGAAGTGTACAAGGCTCTGGTCGATGATCAATGGCCACACAACCCCCATTTTTGTCGAAAATTGCCATGAACGACCATTTTCAATGACACTGAAGGCTAACACCTATGAATTTTTGACCAAGAAATGGTCTTCACCAGAAATCCAAGAATGTGGTCTATGGCAAGGAAAAACATATGTGGGGTGAGGTGTATGAGCCTTTGGTCGATGATCAATAGCCACACAACCCCCATTTTTGTCGAAAATAGCCATGAACGACCATTTTCAATAATACCGAAGGCTAACACCTACAGATTTTTGACCAAGAAATGGTCTCCACCAGAAATCCAAGAATGTGATCTATGGCAAGGAAACTTATGTGGGGTGAGGTGTACGAGCCTCTAGTCAATGATTAATGGCGCACAACCCCCATTTTTGTCAAAAATAGCCATGAATGACCATTTTCAATGACACTGAAGGCTAACACCTACGAATTTTTGACCAACAAATGGTCTCCACGAGAAATCCAAGATTGTGATCTATGGCGAGAAAACATATGTGGGGTGAAGTGTACGAGCCTCTGGTCGATGATCAATGGCCACACAACCCCCATTTTTGTCGAAAATAGCCATGAACGACCATTTTCAATGACACTAAGGCTAACACCTATGGATTTTTGACAAAGAAATGGTCTCCACCATAAATCCAAGAATGTGATCTACGGCAAGGAAACATATGTGTAGTGAGGTGTATGAGCCTCTGGTCGAAGATCAATGGCCACACAACCCCCATTTGTGTCGAAAATAGCCATGAATGACCATTTTCAATAATACCGAAGGCTAACACGTACGGATTTTTGACCAAGAAATGGTCTCCACCAGAAATCCAAGAATGTGATCTATGGCAAGGAAACATATGTGGGGTGAGGTGTATGAGCCTCTGGTCGATGATCAATGGCCACACAACCCCCATTTTTGTCGAAAATAGCCATGAACGACCATTTACAATAATACCCAAGGCTAACACCTACGGATTTTTTACCAAGAAATGGTCTCCACCAGAAATCCAAGAATGTGATCTATGGCAAGGAAACATATGTGGGGTGAGGTGTACGAGCCTCTGGTCGATGATCAATGGCCACACAACCCCCATTTTTGTCGAAAATAGCCATGAACGACCATTTTCAATAATTCCGAAGGCTAACACCTACGGATTTTTGACCAAGAAATCGTCTCCACCGGAAATCCAAGAATATGATCTATGGCAAGGAAACATATTTGGGGTGAGGTGTACGAGCCTCTGGTCGATGATCAATGGCCACACAACCCCCATTTTTGTCGAAAACAGCCATGAACGACCATTTTCAATAATACCGAAGGCTAACACGTACGGATTTTTGACCAAGAAATGGTCTCCACGAGAAATCCAAGATTGTGATCTATGGAAATTAAAGATATGTGGGGTGAGGTGTACGAGCCTCTGGTCGATGATAAATGGCCACACAACCCCCATTTTTGTCGAAAATAGCCATGAACGACCATTTTCAATAATACCGAAGGCTAACACCTACGGATTTTTGACCAAGAAATGGTCTCCACCAGAAATCCAAGAATGTGATATATGGCAAGGAAACATATGTGGGGTGAGGTGTACGAGCCCCTCGTCGATTATCAATGGCCACACAACCCCCATTTTTGTCGAAAATTGCCATGAACGACTATTTTCAATGACACTGAAGGCTAACACCTATGGATTTTTGACCAAGAACTGGTCTCCACCATAGATCCAAAAATGTGATCTATGGCAAGAAAACGTATGTGTAGTGAGGTGTATGAGCCTCTGGTTGAAGATAAATGGCCACACAACCCCCATTTTTGTCGAAAATAGCTATGAATGACCATTTTCAATAATACCGAAGGCTAACACATTCGGATTTTTGCCCAAGAAATGGTCTCCACCAGAAATCCAAAAATGTGATCTATGTCAAGGAAACATATGTGGGCTGAGGTGTATGAGCCTCTGGTCGATGATCAATGGCCACAGAACCTCTATTTTGTCAAAAATAGCCATGAACGACCATTTTCAATAATACTGAAGGCTAACACGTACGGATTTTTGACCAAGAAATGGTCTCCACCAGAAATCCAAGAATGTGATCTACGGCAAGGAAACATATGTGGGGTGAGGTGTACGAGCCTCTGGTCGATGAGAAATGGCCACACAACCCCCATTTTTGATGAAAATAGCCTTGAACGACCATTTTCAATAATATCGAAAGCTAACACCTATGGATTTTTGACCAACAAATGGTCTCCACCAGAAATCCAAGAATGTGGTCTATGGCAAGGAAACATATGTGGGGTGAGGTGTATGAGCCTGTGGTCGATGATCAATGGCCACACAACCCCCATTTTTGTCGAAAATAGCCATGAACGACCATTTTCAATAATACCGAAGGCTTACACCTACGGATTTTTGACCAAGAAATTGTCACCACCAGAAATCCAAGAATGTGGTCTATGGCAAGGAAACACATGTGGGGTGAGGTGTATGAGCCTTTGGTCGATGATCAATTGCCACACAACCCCCATTTTTGTCGAAAATAGCCATGAACGACCATTTTCAATAATACCGAAGGCTAACACCTACGGATTTTTGACCAAGAAATGGTCTCCACCAGAAATCCAAGAATGTGATATATGGCAAGGAAACTTATGTGGGGTGAGGTGTACGATCCTCTGGTCGATGATCAATGGCGACACAACCCACATCTTTGTCGAAAATAGCCATGAATGACCATTTTCAATGACACTGAAGGCTAACACCTACGAATTTTTGACCAACAAATGGTCTCCACGAGAAATCCAAGATTCTGATCTATGACAAGAAAACATATGTGGGGTGAAGTGTACGAGCCTCTAGTCGATGATCAATGGCCACACAACCCCCATTTTTGTCGAAAATAGCCATGAACGACCATTTTCAATGACACTGAAGGCTAACACCTATGGATTTTTGACCAAGAAATGGTCTCCACCATAAATCCAAGAATGTGATCTATGGCAAGGAAACATATGTGCAGTGATGTGTATGAGCCTCTGGTCGAAGATCAATGGCCACACAACCCCCTTTTGTGTCGAAAATAGCCACGAATGACCATTTTAAATAATACCGAAGGCTAACACGTACGGATTTTTGACCAAGAAATGGTCTCCACCAGAAATCCAAGAATGTGATCTATGGCAAGGAAACATATGTGGGGTGAATTGTACGAGCCTCCGGTCGATGATAAATGGCCACAAAACCCCCATTTTAGTCAAAAATAGCCATGAACGACCATTTTCAATAATACCGAAGGCTAACACCAACAGATTTTTGACCAAGAAATGGTCTCCTCTAGAAATCCAAGAATGTGATCTATGTCAAAAAAACATATGTGGGGTGAAGTGTACGAGCCTCTGGTCGATGATCAATGGCCACACAACCCCTATTTTTGTCGAAAATAGCCATGAACGACCATTTTCAATGACACTGAAGGCTAACACCTATGGATTTTTGACCAAGAAATGGTCTCCACCATAAATCCAAGAATGTGATCTATGTCAAGGAAACATAAGTGTAGTGAGGTGTATGAGCCTCTGGTTGAAGATCAATGGCCACACAACCCCCATTTTTTGTCGAAAATAGCCATGAATGACCATTTTCAATAATATCGAAGGCTAACACGTACGGATTTTTGACCAAGAAATGGTCTCCACCAGAAATTCAAGAATGTGATCTATGGCAAGCAAACATATGTGGGGTGAATTGTACGAGCCTCTGGTCGATGATAAATGGCCACACAACCACCATTTTAGTCGAAAATAGCCATGAACGACCATTTTCAATAATATCGAAGGCTAACACCAACAGATTTTTGACCAAGAAATGGTCTCCTCTAGAAATCCAAGAATGTGATCTATGGCAAGAAAACATATGTGGGGTGAAGTGTACGAGCCTCTGGTCGATGATCAATGGCCACACAACCCCCATTTTTGTCGAAAATAGCCATGAACGACCATTTTCAATGACACTAAAGGCTAACACCTATTGCAAGGAAACATATGTGGGGTGAGGTTTACGAGCCTCTGGTTGATGATCATTGGCCACACAACCCCCATTTTTGTTGAAAATAGCCATGAATGGCCATTTTCAATAATACCGAAGGCTAACACGTACGGATTTTTGACCAAGAAATGGTCTCCACCAGAAATCCATGAATGTGATCTATGGCAAGGAAACATATGTGGGGTGAGGTGTATGAGCCTCTGGTCGATGATAAATGGCCACACAACCCCCATTTTAGTCGAAAATAGCCATGAACGACCATTTTCAATAATACCGAAGGCTAACACCAACGATTTTTTGACCAAGAAATGGTCTCCACCAGAAATCCTAGAATGTGATCTCTGGCAAGAAAACATATGTGGGGTGAAGTGTACGAGCCTCTGGTCGATGATCAATGGCCACACAAACCCCATTTTTTGTCGAAAATAGCGATGAACGACCATTTTCAATGACACTGAAGGCTAACACCTACGGATTTTTGACCAAGAAATGGTCTCCACAATAAATCCAAGAATGTGATCTATGGCAAGGAAACATATGTGTAGTGAGGTGTATGAGCCTTTGGTCGAATATCAATGGCCACAAAACCCCCATTTTTGTCGAAAATAGCCATGAACGACCATTTTCAATAGTACCGAAGGCTAAAACATTTAGATTTTTGACCAAGAAATGGTCTCCACCAGAAATCAAAAAATGTGATCTATGGCAAGGAAACATATGCGGGGTGAGGTTTACGAGCCTCTGGTCGATGATCAATGGCCACACAACCCCCATTTTTGTCGAAATTAGCCATGAATGACCATTTTCAATAATACTGAAGGCTAACACGTACAGATTTTTGACCAATAAATGGTCTCCACTGGAAATCCAAGAATGTGATCTATGGCAAGGAAACATATGTGGGGTGAGGTGTACGAGCCTCTGGTCGACGATCATTGGCCACACAACCCCCATTTTTTCGAAAATAGCCATGAATGACCATATTCAATAATACCGAAGGCTAACACGTACGGATTTTTGACCAAGAAATGGTCTCCACCAGAAATCCAAGAATGTGATCTATGGCAAGGAAACATATGTGGGGTGAATTGCACAAGCCTCTGGTCGATGGTAAATGGCCACACAACCCCCATTTTAGTCGAAAATAGCCATGAACGACCATTTTCAATAATACCGAAGGCTAACTCCAACAGATTTTTGACGAAGGAATGGTCTCCTACAGAAATCCAAGAATGTGATCTATGGAAAGAAACCATATGTGGGGTGAAGTGTATGAGCCTCTGGTCGATGATCAATGGCCACACAATCCCCATTTTTGTCGAAAATAGCCATGAACGACCATTTTCAATGACACTAATGGCTAACACCTATGGATTTCTGACCAAGGAATGGTCTCCACCATAAATCCAAGAATGTGATCTATGGCAAGGAAACATATGTATAGTGAGGTGTATGAGCATCTGGTCGAAGATCAATGGCCACACAACCCCCATTTTTGTCGAAAATAGCCATGAATGACCATTTTCAAAAATACCAAAGGCTAACACATTCGGATTTTTGCCCAAGAAATGGTCTCCACCAGAAATCCAAGAATGTGTTCTATGGCAAGGAAACATAAGTCGGGTGAGGTGTACGAGCCTCTGGTCGATGATAAATGGCCACACAACCCCCATTTTGCCGAAAATAGCCATGAACGACCATTTTCAATAATACCGAAGGCTAACACGTACGAGTTTTTGACCAAGAAATGGTCTCCACCAGAAATCCAAGAATGTGATCTATGGCAAGGAAACATATGTGGGGTGAGGTTTAAGAGCCTCTAGTCGATGATAAATGGCCACACAACCCCCATTTTTTATGAAAATAGCCATGAGCGACCATTTTCAATAATACTAGAGGCTAACACCTACGGATTTTTGACCAAGAAATGGTCTCCACCAGAAATCCAAAAATGTGATCTATGGCAAGGAAACATATGTGGGGTGAGGTGTATGAGCCTCTGGCGATGATCAATGGCCACACAACCCCCATTTTTGTCAAAAATAGCCATGAACGACCATTTTCAATAATACCGAAGGCTAACACCTACGGATTTTTGACCAAGAAATGGTCTCCACCAGAAATCCAAGAATGTGATCTACGGCAAGGAAACATATGTGGGGTGAGGTGTATGAGCTTCTGGTCGACGATCAATGGCCACACAACCCTAATTTTTGTCGAAAATAGCCATGAACGACCATTTTCAATGACACTGAAGGCTAACACCTACGGATTTTTGACCAAGAAATGGTCTCCACCATAAATCCAAGAATGTGATCTATGGCAAGGAAAATTATGTGTAGTGAGGTGTATGAGCCTCTGGTCGAAGATCAATGGCCACACAACCCCCATTTTTGTCGAAAATAGCCATGAATGACCATTTTCAAAAATACCAAAGGCTAACACATTCGGATTTTTGCCCAAGAAATGGTCTCCACCAGAAATCCAAGAATGTGATCTATGGCAAGAAAACATATGTGGGGAAAGTTGTACGAGCCTCTGGTCGATGATCAATGGCCACACAACCCCCATTTTGCCCAAAATAGCCATGAACGACCATTTTCAATAATACCGAAGGCTAACACGTACGAGTTTTTGACCAAGAAATGGTCTCCACCAGAAATCCAAGAATGTGATCTATGGCAAGGAAACATAAGCGGGGTGAGGTTTATGAGCCTCTAGTCGATGATAAATGGCCACACAACCCCCATTTTTTATGAAAATAGCCATGAGCGAACATGTTCAATAATACTAGAGGCTAGCACCTACGGATTTTTGACCAAGAAATGGTCTCCACCAGAAATCCAAGAATGTGATCTATGGCAAGGAAACATATGTGGGGTGAGGTGTATGAGCCTCTGGTCGATGATCAATGGCCACACAACCCCCATTTTTGTCGAAAATAGCCATGAATGACCATTTTCAATAATACCAAAGGCTAACACCTACGGATTTTTGACCAAGAAATGGTCTCCACTAGAAATCCAAGAATGTGACCTACGGCAAGGAAACATATGTGGGGTGAGGTGTATGAGCCTCTAGTCGACGATCAATGGCTACACAACCCTAATTTTTGTCGAAAATAGCCATGAACGACCATTTTCAATGACACTGAAGGCTAACACCTACGGATTTTTGACCAAGAAATGGTCTCCACCATAAATCCAAGAATGTGATCTATGGCAAGGAAACATATGTGTAGTGAGGTGTATGAGCCTCTGGTCGAGGATCAATGGCCACACAACCGCCATTTTTGTCAAAAATAGCCATGAACGACCATTTTCAATAATACCGAAGGCTAACACCTACGGATTTTTGACCAAGAAATGGTCTCCACCAGAAATCCAAGAATGTGATCTACGGCAAGGAAACATATGTGGGGTGAGGTGTATGAGCCTCTGGTCAACGATCAATGGCCACACAACCCTATTTTTTGTCGAAAATAGCCATGAACGACCATTTTCAATGACACTGAAGGCTAACACCTACGGATTTTTGACCAAGAAATGGTCTCCACCATAAATCCAAGAATGTGATCTATGGCAAGGAAACTTATGTGTAGTGAGGTGTATGAGCCTCTGGTCGAAGATCAATGGCCACAGAACCCCCATTTTTGTCGAAAATAGCCATGAATGACCATTTTCAAAAATACCAAAGGCTAACACATTCGGATTTTTGCCCAAGAAATGGTCTCCACCAGAAATCCAAGAATGTGATCTATGGCAAGGAAACATATGTGGGGTGAGGTGTACGAGCCTCTGGTCGATGATCAATGGCCACACAACCCCCATTTTTGTCGAAAATAGCCATGAATGACCATTTTCAAAAATACCAAAGGCTAACACCTACGGATTTTTGACCAAGAAATGGTCTCCACTATAAATCCAAGAATGTGATCTATGGCAAGGAAACATATGTGGGATGAGGTGTACGAGCCTCTGGTCGATGATCAATGGCCACAAAACCCCCATTTTGCCGAAACTAGCCATGAACGACCATTTTCAATAATACCGAAGGATAACACGTACGAGTTTTTGACCAAGAAATGTTCTCCACCAGAAATACAAGAATGTGATCTATGGCAAGGAAACATATGTGGGGTGAGGTTTATGAGCCTCTAGTCGATGATAAATGGCCACACAACCCCCATTTTTATGAAAATTGCCATGAGCGACCATTTTCAATAATACTAGAGGCTAACACCTACGAATTTTTGACCAAGAAATGGTCTCCACCAGAAATCCAAGAATGTGATCTATGGCAAGGAAACATATGTGGGGTGAGGTGTATGAGCCTCTGGTCGATGATCAATGGCCACACAACCTCCATTTTTGTCGTAAATAGCCATGAACGACCATTTTCAATAATACCGAAGGCTAACACCTACGGATTTTTGACCAAGAAATGGTCTCCACCAGAAATCCAAGAATGTGAACTACGGCAAGGAAACATATGTGGGGTGAGGTGTATGAGCCTCTGGTCGACGATCAATGGCCACAAAACCCTAATTTTTGTCGAAAATAGCCATGAACGACCATTTTCAATGACACTGAAGGCTAACACCTACGGATTTTTGACCAAGAAATGGTCTCCACTATAAATCCAAGAATGTGATCTATGGAAAGGAAACATATGTGTAGTGACATGTATGAGCATCTGGTCCAATATCAATGGCCACACAACCCCCATTTTTGTCGAAAATAGCCATGAATGACCATTTTCAATAGTTCCGAAGGCTAACACATTCAGATTATTGACCAAGAAATGGTCTCCACCAGAAATCAAAGAATGTGATCTATGGCAAGGAAACATATGTGGGGTGAGGTGTACGAGCCTTTGGTCGATGATCAATAGCCACAAAACCCCCATTTTTGTCGAAAATAGCCATGAATGACCATTTTCAATTATACCGAAGGCTAACACGTACGGATTTTTGACCAAGAAATGGTCTCCACCACAAATCCAAGAATGTGATCTATGGCAAGGAAACATATGTGGGGTGAGGTGTACGAGCCTCTGGTCGATGATCAATAGCCACAGAACCCCCATTTTGTCGAAAATAGCCATCAACGACCATTTTCAATAATACCGAAGGCTAACACGTACGAATTTTTGACCAAGAAATGGGCTCCACCTGAAATCCAAGAATGTGATCTATGGCAAGGAAACATATGTGGGGTGAGGTGTACGAGCCTCTGGTTGATGATAAATGGCCACACAAACCCCATTTTTGATGAAAATAGCCATGAACGACCATTTTCAATAATACCAGAGGCTAACACCTACGGATTTTTTACCAAGAAATGGTCTCCACCAGAAATCCAAGAATGTGATCTATGGCAAGGAAACATTTGTGGGGTGAGGTGTATGAGCCTCTGGTCGATGATAAATGGCCACACAACCCCCATTTTTGTCGAAAATAGCCATGAACGACCATTTTCAATAATACCGAAGGCTAACACCAACGGATTTTTGACCAAGAAATGGTCCCCACCAGAAATCCAAGAATGTGATCTATGGCAAGAAAACATATGTGGGGTGAAGTGTACGAGCCTCTGGTTGATGATCAATGGCCACACAAACCCCATTTTTGTCGAAAATAGCCATGAACGACCATTTTCTATGACACTGAACGCTAACTCCTACGGATTTTTGACCAAGAAATGGTCTCCACCATAAATCCAAGAATGTGATCTATGGAAAGGAAACATGTGTAGTGAGGTGTATAAGCCTTTGATCGAATATCAATGGCCACACAACCCCCATTTTTGTCGAAAATAGCCATGAACGACCATTTTCAATAGTACCGAAGGCTAAAACATTCAGATTTTTGACCAAGAAATGGTCTCCACCAGAAATCAAAGAATGTGATCTATGGCAAGGAA
Source organism: Zea mays (assembly GCF_902167145.1). NCBI lineage: Eukaryota > Viridiplantae > Streptophyta > Magnoliopsida > Poales > Poaceae > Zea > Zea mays. The sequence goes on from NC_050100.1 coordinate 201,353,649, forward strand.
ACATATGTGGGGTGAGGTTTACGAGCCTCTGGTCGATGATCAATGGCCACACAGCCCCCATTTTTGTCGAAAATAGCCATGAATGACCATTTTCAATAATACTGAAGGCTAACACGTATAGATTTTTGACCAATAAATGGTCTCCACCAGAAATCCAAGAATGTGATCTATGGCAAGGAAACATATGTGGGGTGAGGTGTACGAGCCTCTGGTCGATGATAAATGGCCACACAACCCCCATTTTAGTCGAAAATAGCCATGAACGGCCATTTTCAATTATACCGAAGGCTAACACCAACGGATTTTTGACTAAGAAATGGTCTCCACCAGAAATCCAAGAATGTGATCTATGGCAAGAAAACCTATGTGGGGTGAAGTGTACGAGCCTCTGGTCGATGATCAATGGCCACACAACCCCCATTTTTGTCGGAAATAGCCATGAACGACCATTTTCAATGACACTGAAGGCTAACACCTACAGATTTTTGACCAAGAATTGTTCTCCACCAGAAATCCAAAATGTGATCTATGGCAAGGAAACATATGTGGGGTGAGGTGTACGATCCTCTGGTCGATGATCAATGGCCACACAACCCCCATTTTTGTCGAAAATAGACATGAACGACCATTTTCAATGACACTGAAGGCTAACACCTACGGATTTTTGACCAAGAAATGGTCTCCACTAGAAATTCAAGAATCTGATATATGCCAAGGAAACATATGTGGGGTGAGGTGTATGGGCCTCTGGCCGATGATCAATGGCCACACAACGCCCATTTTTATCGAAAATAGCAATCAACGACCATTTTCAATAATACCGAACGGCCGATGTTGATCGCTATTTTCGATAAAAATGGGCGTTGTGTGGCCATTGATCATCGGCCAGAGGCCCATACACCTCACCCCACATATGTTTCCTTGCCATAGATCACATTCTTGGATTTCTAGTTGAGACCATTTCTTGGTCAAAAATCAGAAGGTGTTAGCCTTCAGTGTCATTGAAAATGGTCGTTCATGTCTATTTTCGACAAAAATGGGGGTTGTGTGGCCATTGATCATTGACCAGAGGCTCGTACACCTCACCCCACATATGTTTCCTTGCCATAGATCACATTTTGGATTTCTGGTGGAGAACATTTCTTGGTCAAAAATCCGTAGATGTTAGCCTTCGGTATTATTGAAAATGGTCGTTCATGGCTATTTTCGACAAAAATGGGGTTGTGTGGCCATTGATCATCGACCAGAGGCTCATACACCTCACCCCACGTATGTTTCCTTGCCATAGATCACATTCTTGGATTTCTGGTGGAGACCATTTCTTGATCAAAAATCCGTAGGTGTTAGCCTTCGGTATTATTGAAAATGGTCGTTCATGGCTATTTTCGTAAAAAAACGGGGGTTGTGTGGCCATTTATCATCGACCAGAGGCTCATACACCTCACCTTACATATGTTTCCTTGTGATAGATCACATTCTTGGATTTATGGTGGAGACCATTTCTTGGGCAAAAATCCGTAGGTGTTAGCCTTCTGTGTCATTGAAAATGGTCGTTCACGGCAATTTTCGACAAAATGGGGGTTGTGTGGCCATTGATCATCGAACAGAGGCTCGTACACTTTACCCCACATATGTTTTCTTGCCATTGATCACATTCTTGGATTTCTGGTGGAGACCATTTATTGGTCAAGAATCCGTTGGTGTTAGCCTTTGGTATTATTGAAAATGGTCGTTCATGGCTATTTTCGTCTAAAATGGGGGTTGTGTGGCCATTTATCATCGACCAGAGGCTCGTACACCTCACCCCACATATGTTTCCTTGCCATAGATCACATTCTTGGATTTTTGGTGGAGACCATTTCTGGGTCAAAAATCCGTACGTGTTAGCCTTCGGTATTATTGAAAATGGCCATTCATGTCTATTTTCGACAAAAATGGGGGTTGTGTGGCCATTGATGATCGACCAGAGGCTCATAAACCTCACCCCACATATGTTTCCTTGCCATAGATCACATTCTTTGATTTCTGGTGGGGACCATTTCTTGGTCAAAAATCTGAATGTGTTAGCTTCGGTACTATTGAAAATGGTCGTTCATGGCTATTTTCGACAGAAATAAGGGTTGTGTGGCCATTGATATTTGACCAGAGGCTCATACACCTCACTACACATATGTTTCCTTGCCATAGATCACATTCTTGGGTTTATGGTGGAGACCATTTCTTGGTCAAAAATCCGTGAGTGTTAGCCTTCAGTGTCATTGAAAATGGTCGTTCATGGCTATTTTTGACAAAAATGGGGGTTGTGTGGCCATTGATCATCGACAAGAGGCTCGTACACCTCACCCCATATATGTTTCATTGCCATAGATCACATTCTTGGATTTCTGGTGGAGACCATTTCTTGGGCAAAAATCTGAATGTGTTAGCCTTCGGTATTATTGAAAATGGTTATTCATGGCGATTTTCGACAAAAATGGGTGTTGTGTGGCCATTGATCTTCGACCAGAGGCTCATACACCTCACTACACATATGTTTCCTTGCCATAGATCACATTCTTGGATTTATGGTGGAGACCATTTCTTCGTCAAAATTCCGTAGGTGTTAGCCTTCAGTGTCATTGAAAATGGTCGTTCATGGCTATTTTCGACAAAAATGGGGGTTGTGTGGCCATTGATCATCGACCAGAGGCTCGTACACCTCACCCCACATATGTTTCCTTGCCATATATCACATTCTCGGATTTCTAGTGGAGACCATTTATTGGTCAAAAATCCATACGTGTTAGCCTTCTGTATTATTGAAAATGGTCGTTGATCGCTATTTTCGACAAAAAAATGGGCATTGTGTGGCCATTGATCAACGACCAGAGGCCCATACACCTCACCTCACATATGTTTCCTTGCCATAGATCACATTCTTGGACTTATGGTGGAGACCATTTCTTGGTCAAAAATCTGTAGGTGTTGCCCTTCAGTGCCATTGAAAATGGTCGTTCATGGCTATTTTCGACAAAAATGGGGGTTATGTGGCCATTGATCATCGACCAAAGGCTCGTACACCTCACCCCACATATGTTTCCTTTCCATAGATCACATTTTGGATTTCTGGTGGAGACCATTTCTTGGTCAAAAATCCGTAGGAGTTAGCCTTCGGTATTATTGAAAATGGTCGTTCATGGCTATTTTTGACAAAAATGGGGGTTCTTTGGCCATTGATCATCGACCAGAGGCTCATACACCTCACCCCACATATGTTTCCTTTCCATAGATCACATTCTTGGATTTCTGGTGGAGACCATTTCTTGGTCAAAAATCCGTAGGTGTTAGCCTTCGGTATTATTGAAAATGGTCGTTCATGGCTATTTTCATCAAAAATGGGGGTTGTGTGGCCATTTATCATCGACCAGAGGCTCGTACACCTCACCCCACATATGTTTCCTTGCTATAGATCACATTCTTGGATTTCTGGTGGAGACCATTTCTTGGTCAAAAATTCGTACGTGTTAGCCTTCAGTATTATTGAAAATGATCGTTCATGGCTATTTTCGACAAAATGGGGGTTGTGTGGCCATTGATCATCGACCAGAGGCTCGTACACCTCACCCCACATATGTTTCCTTGCCATAGATCACATTCTTGGATTTCTAGTGGAGACCATTTCTTGGGCAAAAATTTGAATGTGTTAGCCTTCGGTATTATTGAAAATTGTCATTCATGGCTATTTTCGACAAAAATGGGGGTTGTGTGCCATTGATCTTTGACCAGAGGCTCATACATCTCACTACACATATGTTTCCTTGCCATATATCACATTCTTGGATTTATGGTGGAGACCAGTTCTTGGTCAAAAATCCGTAGGTGTTAGCCTTCAATGTCATTGAAAATGGTCGTTCATGGCTATTTCCGACAAAAATGAGTGTTGTGTGGCCATTGATCATCGACCAGAGGCTCGTACACTTCACCCCACATAGGTTTTCTTGCCATAGATCACATTCTTGGATTTCTGGTGGAGACCATTTCTTAGTCAAAAATCCGTTGGTGTTAGCCTTCGGTATTATTGAAAATGGTCGTTCATGGCTATTTTCGACAAAAATGGGGGTTGTGTGGCCATTTATCATCGACCAGAGGCTCGTACACCTCACCCCACATATGTTTCCTTGCCATAGATCACATTCTTGGATTTTTGGTGGAGACCATTTCTGGATCAAAAATCCGTACGTGTTAGCCTTCGGTATTATTGAAAATGGCCATTCATGTCTATTTTCGACAAAAATGGGGGTTGTGTGGCCATTGATCATCGACCAGAGGCTCATAAACCTCACCCCACATATGTTTCCTTGCCATAGATCACATTCTTTGATTTCTGGTGGAGACCATTTCTTGGTCAAAAATCCGAATGTGTTAGCTTCGGTACTATTGAAAATGGTCGTTCATGGCTATTTTCGACAGAAATAAGGGTTGTGTGGCCATTGATATTTGACCAGAGGCTCATACACCTCACTACACATATGTTTCCTTGCCATAGATCACATTCTTGGATTTATGGTGGAGACCATTTCTTGGTCAAAAATCCGTGAGTGTTAGCCTTCAGTGTCATAGGAAATGGTCGTTCATGGCTATTTTTGACAAAAATGGGGGTTGTGTGGCCATTGATCATCGACAAGAGGCTCGTACACCTCACCCCACATATGTTTCATTGCCATAGATCACATTCTTGGATTTCTGGTGGAGACCATTTCTTGGGCAAAAATCTGAATGTGTTAGCCTTCGGTATTATTGAAAATGGTCATTCATGGCGATTTTCGACAAAAATGGGTGTTGTGTGGCCATTGATCTTCGACCAGAGGCTCATACACCTAACTACACATATGTTTCCTTGCCATAGATCACATTCTTGGATTTATGGTGGAGACCATTTCTTCGTCAAAATTCCGTAGGTGTTAGCCTTCAGTGTCATTGAAAATGGTCGTTCATGGCTATTTTCGACAAAAATGGGGGTTGTGTGGCCATTGATCATCGACCAGAGGCTCGTACACCTCACCCCACATATGTTTCCTTGCCATATATCACATTCTCGGATTTCTAGTGGAGACCATTTATTGGTCAAAAATCCATACGTGTTAGCCTTCTGTATTATTGAAAATGGTCGTTGATCGCTATTTTCGACAAAAAATGGGCATTATGTGGCCATTGATCAACGACCAGAGGCCCATACACCTCACCTCACATATGTTTCCTTGCCATAGATCACATTCTTGGACTTATGGTGGAGACCATTTCTTGGTCAAAAATCTGTAGGTGTTGCCCTTCAATGTCATTGAAAATGGTCGTTCATGGCTATTTTCGACAAAAATGGGGGTTATGTGGCCATTGATCATCGACCAAAGGCTCGTACACCTCACCCCACATATGTTTCCTTGCCATAGATCACATTTTGGATTTCTAGTGGAGACCATTTCTTGGTCAAAAATCCGTAGGTGTTAGCCTTCGGTATTATTGAAAATGGTCGTTCATGGCTATTTTTGACAAAAATGGGGGTTCTTTGGCCATTGATCATCGACCAGAGGCTCATACACCTCACCCCACATATGTTTCTTTTCCATAGATCACATTCTTGGATTTCTGGTGGAGACCATTTCTTGGTCAAAAATCCGTAGGTGTTAGCCTTCGGTATTATTGAAAATGGTCGTTCATGGCTATTTTCATCAAAAATGGGGGTTGTGTGGCCATTTATCATCGACCAGAGGCTCGTACACCTCACCCCACATATGTTTCCTTGCTATAGATCACATTCTTGGATTTCTGGTGGAGACCATTTCTTGGTCAAAAATTCGTACGTGTTAGCCTTCAGTATTATTGAAAATGATCGTTCATGGCTATTTTCGACAAAATGGGGGTTGTGTGGCCATTGATCATCGACCAGAGGCTCGTACACCTCACCCCACATATGTTTCCTTGCCATAGATCACATTCTTGGATTTCTAGTGGAGACCATTTCTTGGGCAAAAATCCGAATGTGTTAGCCTTCGGTATTATTGAAAATTGTCATTCATGGCTATTTTCGACAAAAATGGAAGTTGTGTGCCATTGATCTTTGACTAGAGGCTCATACATCTCACTACACATATGTTTCCTTGCCATATATCACATTCTTTGATTTATGGTGGAGACCAGTTCTTGGTCAAAAATCCGTAGGTGTTAGCCTTCAATGTCATTGAAAATGGTCGTTCATGGTTATTTCCGACAAAAATGGGGGTTGTGTGGCCATTGATCATTGACCAGAGGCTCGTACACTTCACCCCACATAGGTTTTCTTGCCATAGATCACATTCTTGGATTTCTGGTGGAGACCATTTCTTAGTCAAAAATCCGTTGGTGTTAGCCTTCGGTATTATTGAAAATGGTCGTTCATGGCTATTTTCGACTAAAATGGGGGTTGTGTGGCCATTTATCATCGACCAGAGGCTCGTACACCTCACCCCACATATGTTTCCTTGCCATAGATCACATTCTTGGATTTTTGGTGGAGACCATTTCTGGGTCAAAAATCCGTACGTGTTAGCCTTCGGTATTATTGAAAATGGCCATTCATGTCTATTTTCGACAAAAAAGGGGGTTGTGTGGCCATTGATCATCGACCAGAGGCTCATAAACCTCACCCCACATATGTTTCCTTGCCATAGATCACATTCTTTGATTTCTGGTGGAGACCATTTCTTGGTCAAAAATCCGAATGTGTTAGCTTCGGTACTATTGAAAATGGTCGTTCATGGCTATTTTCGACAGAAATAAGGGTTGTGTGGCCATTGATATTTGACCAGAGGCTCATACACCTCACTACACATATGTTTCCTTGCCATAGATCACATTCTTGGATTTATGGTGGAGACCATTTCTTGGTCAAAAATCCGTGAGTGTTAGCCTTCAGGGTCATTGAAAATGGTCGTTCATGGCTATTTTTGACAAAAATGGGGGTTGTGTGGCCATTGATCATCGACAAGAGGCTCGTACACCTCACCCCACATATGTTTCATTGGCATAGATCACATTCTTGGATTTCTGGTGGAGACCATTTCTTGGGCAAAAATCTGAATGTGTTAGCCTTCGGTATTATTGAAAATGGTCATTCATGGCGATTTTCGACAAAAATGGGTGTTGTGTGGCCATTGATCTTCGACCAGAGGCTCATACACCTCACTACACATATGTTTCCTTGCCATTGATCACATTCTTGGATTTATGGTGGAGACCATTTCTTCGTCAAAATTCCGTAGGTGTTAGCCTTCAGTGTCATTGAAAATGGTCGTTCATGGCTATTTTCGACAAAAATGGGGGTTGTGTGGCCATTGATCATCGACCAGAGGCTCGTACACCTCACCCCACATATGTTTCCTTGCCATATATCACATTCTCGGATTTCTAGTGGAGACCATTTCTTGGTCAAAAATCCATACGTGTTAGCCTTCTGTATTATTGAAAATGGTCGTTGATCGCTATTTTCGACAAAAAATGGGCGTTGTGTGGCCATTGATCAATGACCAGAGGCCCATACACCTCACCTCACATATGTTTCCTTGCCATAGATCACATTCTTGGACTTATGGTGGAGACCATTTCTTGGTCAAAAATCTGTAGGTGTTGCCCTTCAGTGTCATTGAAAATGGTCGTTCATGGCTATTTTCGACAAAAATGGGGGTTATGTGGCCATTGATGATCGACAAATGGCTCGTACACCTCACCCCACATATGTTTCCTTTCCATAGATCACATTTTGGATTTCTGGTGGAGACCATTTCTTGGTCAAAAATCCGTAGGTGTTAGCCTTCGGTATTATTGAAAATGGTCGTTCATGGCTATTTTTGACAAAAATGGGGGTTCTTTGGCCATTGATCATCGACCAGAGGCTCATACACCTCACCCCACATATGTTTCCTTTCCATAGATCACATTCTTGGATTTCTGGTCGAGACCATTTATTGGTCAAAAATCCGTAGGTGTTAGCCTTCGATATTATTGAAAATGGTCGTTCATGGCTATTTTCATCAAAAATGGGGGTTGTGTGGCCATTTATCATCGACCAGAGGCTCGTACACCTCACCCCACATATGTTTCCTTGCTATAGATCACATTCTTGGATTTCTGGTGGAGACCATTTCTTGGTCAAAAATTCGTACGTGTTAGCCTTCAGTATTATTGAAAATGATCGTTCATGGCTATTTTCGACAAAATGGGGGTTGTGTGGCCATTGATCATCGACCAGAGGCTCGTACACCTCACCCCACATATGTTTCCTTGCCATAGATCACATTCTTGGATTTCTGGTGGAGTCCATTTCTTGGTAAAAAATCCGTAGGTGTTAGCCTCTGGTATTATTGAAAATGGTCGTTCATGGCTATTTTCATCAAAAATGGGGGTCGTGTGGCCATTTATCATCGACCAGAGGCTCATACACTTCACCCCACATATGTTTTCTTGACATAGATCACATTCTTGGATTTCTGGTGGAGACCATTTCTTGGTCAAAAATCTGTTGGTGTTAGCCTTCTGTATTATTGAAAATGGTCGTTCATGGCTATTTTCGACTGAAATGGGGGTTGTGTGGCCATTTATCATCGACCAGAGGCTCATACACCTCAACCCACATATGCTTCCTTGCCATAGATCACATTCTTGGATATCTAGTGGAGACCATTTCTTCTTCAAAAATCCGTACGTGTTAGCCTTCGGTATTATTGAAAATGGTCATTCATGGCTATTTTCGACAAAAAATGGGGGTTGTGTGGCCATTGATCATCGACCAAAGGCACGTACACCTCACCCCACATATGTTTCCTTGCCATAGATCACATTCTTTGATTTCTGGTGGAGACCATTTCTTGGTCGTTCATGGCTATTTTCGACAAAAATGGGGGTTGTGTGGCCATTGATATTGGACCAGAGGCTCATACACCTCACTACACATATGTTTCCTTGCCATAGATCACATTCTTGGATTTATGGTGGAGACCATTTCTTGGTCAAAAATCCGTAGGTGTTAGCCTTCAGTGTCATTGAAAATGGTCGTTCATGGCTATTTTCGACAAAAATTAGGGTTGTGTGGCCATTGATCGTCGACTAGAGGCTCATACACCTCACCCCACATATGTTTCCTTGCCGTAGATCACATTCTTGGATTTCTGGTGGCGACCATTTCTTGGTCAAAAATCCGTAGGTGTTAGCCTTCGGTATTATTGAAAATCGTCGTTCATGGCTATTTTCGACAAAATGGGGGTTGTGTGGCCATTGATCATCGACCAGAGGCTCATACACCTCACCCCACATATGTTTCCTTGCCATAGATCACATTCTTGGATTTCTGGTGGAGACCATTTCTTGGTCAAAAATCCTTAGGTGTTAGCCTCTAGTATTATTGAAAATGGTCGCTCATGGCTATTTTCATAAAAAACGGGGGTTGTGTGGCCATTTATCATCGACTAGAGGCTCATAAACCTCACCCCACATATGTTTCCTTGCCATAGATCACATTCTTGGATTTGTGGTGGAGACCATTTCTTGGTCAAAAACTCGTACGTGTTAGCCTTCGGTATTATTGAAATTGGTCGTTCATGGCTATTTTCGGCAAAATGGGGGTTGTGTGGCCATTGATCATCGACCAGAGGCTCGTACACCTCACCCCACATATGTTTCCTTGCCATAGATCACATTCTTGGATTTCTGGTGGAGACCATTTCTTGGGCAAAAATCCGAATGTGTTAGCCTTTGGTATTTTTGAAAATGGTCATTCATGGCTATTTTCGACAAAAATGTGGGTTGTGTGGCCATTGATCTTCGACCAGAGGCTCATACACCTCACTACACATATGTTTCCTTGCCATAGATCACATTCTTGGATTTATGGTGGAGACCATTTCTTGGTCAAAAATCCGTAGGTGTTAGCCTTCAGTGTCATTGAAAATGGTCGTTCATGGCTATTTTCGACAAAAATTAGGGTTGTGTGGCCATTGATCGTCGACCAGAGGCTCATACGCCTCACCCCACATATGTTTCCTTGCAGTAGATCACATTCTTGGATTTCTGGTGGAGACCATTTCTTGGTAAAAAATCGGTAGGTGTTAGCCTTCGGTATTATTGAAAATGGTCGTTCATGGCTATTTTCGACAAAAATGGGGGTTGTGTGGCCATTGATCATCGCCAGAGGCTCATACACCTCACCCCACATATGTTTCCTTGCCATAGATCACATTCTTGGATTTCTAGTGGAGACCATTTCTTGGTCAAAAATCCGTAGGTGTTAGCCTCTAGTATTATTGAAAATGGTCGCTCATGGCTATTTTCATAAAAAATGGCGGTTGTGTGGCCATTTATCATCGACTAGAGGCTCATAAACCTCACCCCACATATGTTTCCTTGCCATAGATCACATTCTTGGATTTCTGGTGGAGACCATTTCTTGGTCAAAAACTTGTACGTGTTAGCCTTCGGTATTATTGAAAATGGTCGTTCATGGCTATTTTCGGCAAAATGGGGGTTGTGTGGCCATTGATCATCGACCAGAGGCTCGTACACCTCACCCCACATATGTTTCCTTGCCATAGATCACATTCTTGGATTTCTGGTGGAGACCATTTCTTGGGCAAAAATCCGAATGTGTTAGCCTTTGGTATTTTTGAAAATGGTCATTCATGGTTATTTTCGACAAAAATGGGGGTTGTGTGGCCATTGATCTTCGACCAGAGGCTCATACACCTCACTACACATATGTTTCCTTGCCATAGATCACATTCTTGGATTTATGGTGGAGACCATTTCTTGGTCAGAAATCCATAGGTGTTAGCCTTTAGTGTCATTGAAAATGGTCGTTCATGGCTATTTTCGCCAAAAATGGGGGTTGTGTGGCCATTGATCATCGACCAGAGGCTCGTACACTTCACCCCACATATGTTTTCTTTCCATAGATCACATTCTTGGATTTCTGAAGGAGACCATTCCTTGGTCAAAAATCTGTTGGAGTTAGCCTTCGGTATTATTGAAAATGGTCGTTAATGGCTATTTTCGACTAAAATGGGGGTTGTGTGGCCATTTATCATCGACCAGAGGCTCGTGCAATTCACCCCACATATGTTTCCTTGCCATAGATCACATTCTTGGATTTCTGGTGGAGACCATTTCTTGGTCAAAAATCCGTATGTGTTAGCCTTCGGTATTATTGAATATGGTCATTCATGGCTATTTTCGACAAAAATGGGGGTTGTGTGGCCAATGATCATCGACCAGAGGCTCATACACCTCACCCAACATATGTTTCCTTGCCATAGATCACATTCTTGGATTTTCGGTGGAGATCATTTATTGGTCAAAAATCTGTACGTGTTAGCATTCAGTATTATTGAAAATGGTCATTCATGGCTATTTTCGACAAAAATGGGGGTTGTGTGGCCATTGATCATCGACCAGAGGCTCGTACATTTTTGATTTCTGGTGGAGACCATTTCGTGGTCAAAAATCTGAATGTTTTCATACGTTTTTCATACGTTTCCTTGCCATAGATCACATTTTTTGATTTCTGGTGGAGACCATTTCGTGGTCAAAAATCTGAATGTTTTAGCCTTCGGTACTATTGAAAATGGTCGTTCATGGCTATTTTCGACAAAAATGGGGGTTGTGTGGCCATTGATATTCGACCAAAGGCTCATACACCTCACTACACATATGTTTCCTTGCCATAGATAACATTCTTGGATTTATTGTGGAGACCATTTCTTGGTCAAAAATCCGTAGGTGTTAGCCTTCAGTGTCATTGAAAATGGTCGTTCATGGCTATTTTCGACAAAAATGGGGTTTGTGTGGCCATTGATCATCGACCAGAGGCTCGTACACTTCACCCCATATATGTTTTCTTGCTAGAGATCACATTCTAGGATTTCTGGTGGAGACCATTTCTTGGTCAAAAATCCGTTGGTGTTAGCCTTCGGTATTATTGAAAATGGTCGTTCATGGCTATTTTCGACTAAAATGGGGGTTGTGTGGCCATTTATCATCGACCAGAGGCTCATACACCTCACCCCACATATGTTTCCTTGCCATAGATCACATTCTTGGATTTCTGGTGGAGACCATTTCTTGGTCAAAAATCCGTACGTGTTAGCCTTCGGTATTATTGAAAATGGTCATTCATGGCTATTTTCAACAAAAATGAGGGTTGTGTGGCCAATGATCATCAACCAGAGGCTCGTAAACCTCACCCCACATATGTTTCCTTGCCATAGATCACATTCTTGGATTTCTGGTGGTGACCATTTCTTGGTCAAAAATCCGTAGGTGTTAGCCTTCGGTATTATTGAAAATGGTCGTTCATAGCTATTTTCGACAAAAATGGGGGTTGTGTGGCCATTGATCATCGACCAAAGGCTCATACACCTCACCCCACATATGTTTCCTTGCCATAGACCACATTCTTGGATTTCTGGTGGAGACCATTTGTTGGTCAAAAATCCGTAGGTGTTAGCCTTCGGTATTATTGAAAATGGTCATTCATGGCTATTTTCATCAAAAATGGGGGTTGTGTGGCCATTTATCATCAACCATAGGCTCGTACACCTCACCCCCCATATGTTTCCTTGCCATGGATCACATTCTTGGATTTCAGGTGGAGACCATTTATTGGTCAAAAATCTGTACGTGTTAGCCTTCAGTATTATTGAAAATGGTCATTCATGACTATTTTCGACAAAAATGTGGGTTGTGTGGCCATTGATCATCGACCAGAGGCCCGTAAACCTCACCCCACATATGTTTCCTTGCCATAGATCACATTCTTTGATTTCTGGTGGAGACCATTTCTTGGTCAAAAATCTGAATGTTTTAGCCTTCGGTACTATTGAAAATGGTCGTTCATGGCTATTTTCGACAAAAATGGGGTTTTGTGGCCATTGATATTCGACCAAAGGCTCATACACCTCACTACACATATGTTTCCTTGCCATAGATCACATTCTTGGATTTATTGTGGAGACCATTTCTTGGTCAAAAATCCGTAGGTGTTAGCCTTCAGTGTCATTGAAAATGGTCGTTCATGGCTTTTTCGACAAAAATGGGGTTTGTGTGACCATTGATCATCGACCAGAGGCTCGTACACTTCACCCCACATATGTTTTCTTGCCAAAGATCACATTCTAGGATTTCTGGTGGAGACCATTTCTTGGTCAAAAATCCGTTGGTGTTAGCCTTCGGTATTATTGAAAATGGTCGTTCATGGCTATTTTCGACTAAAATGGGGGTTGTGTGGCCATTTATCATTGACCAGAGGCTCATACACCTCACCCCACATATGTTTCCTTGCCATAGATCACATTCTTGGATTTCTGGTGGAGACCATTTCTTGGTCAAAAATCGGTACGTGTTAGCCTTCGGTATTATTGAAAATGGTCATTCATGGCTATTTTCAACAAAAATGGGGGTTGTGTGGCCAATGATCATCAAACAGAGGCTCGTAAACCTCACCCCACATATGTTTCCTTGCCATAGATCACATTCTTGGATTTATGGTGGTGACCATTTCTTGGTCAAAAATCCGTAGGTGTTAGCCTTCGGTATTATTGAAAATGGTCGTTCATAGCTATTTTCGACAAAAATGGGGGTTGTGTGGCCATTGATCATCGACCAAAGGCTCATACACCTCACGCCACATATGTTTCCTTGCCATAGACCACATTCTTGGATTTCTGGTGGAGACCATTTGTTGGTCAAAAATCCGTAGGTGTTAGCCTTCGGTATTATTGAAAATGGTCGTTCATGGCTATTTTCATCAAAAATGGGGGTTGTGTGGCCATTTATCATCAACGAGAGGCTCGTACACCTCACCCCACATATGTTTCCTGCCATAGATCACATTCTTGGATTTCTAGTGGATACCATTTCTTGGTCAAAAATTCGTACGTGTTAGCCTTCGGTATTATTGAAAATGGTCGTGGTCGTTCATGGCTATTTTCGACAAAATGGGGGTTGTGTGGCCATTGATCATCGACCAGAGGCTCATACACCTCACCCACATATGTTTCCTTGCCGTAGATCACATTCTTGGATTTCTGGTGGAGACCATTTCTTGGTAAAAATTCCGTACGTGTTAGCCTTCGGTATTATTGAAAATGGTCGTTCATGGCAATTTTCGACAAAATAGAGGTTCTGTGGCCATTGATCATAGACCAGAGGCTCATACTCCTCACCCATATATGTTTCCTTGCCGTAGATCACATTCTTGGATTTCTAGTGGATACCATTTCTTGGGCAAAAATCCGAATGTGTTAGCTTTCGGTATTATTGAAAATAGTTATTCATGGCTATTTTCGACAAAAATGGGGGTTGTGTGGCCATTTATCTTCAACCAGAGGCTCATACACCTCACTACACATATGTTTTCTTGCCATAGATCACATTCTTGGATCTATGGTGGAGACCAGTTCTTGGTCAAAAATCCATAGGTGTTAGCCTTCAGTGTCATTGAAAATGGGGGTTGTGTGGCCATTGGTAATAGACCAGAGGCTCATACACCTCACCCCACATATTTTTCCTTGCCATAGATCACATTCTTGGATTTCTGGTGGAGACCATTTCTTGGTCAAAAATCCGTAGGTGTTAGCCTTCGGTATTATTGAAAATGGTCGTTCATGGCTATTTTCGACAAAAATGGGGGTTGTGTGGCCATTGATCATCGACCAGAGGCTCGTACACCTCACCCCACATATGTTTTATTGCCATAGATCAAAATCTTGGATTTCTCGTGGAGACCATTTCTTGGTAAAAAATCCGTACGTGTTAGCCTTCGGTATTATTGAAAATGGTCATTCATGGCTATTTTCGACCAAAATGGGGGTTGTGTGGCCATTGATCATCGACCAGAGGCTCGCACACCTCACCCGACATATAATTCCTTGCCATAGATAATATTCTTGGATTTCTGGTGGAGTCGATTTCTTGGTCAAAAATCCGTAGGTGTTAGCCTTCGGTATTATTGAAAATGGTCGTTCATGGCTATTTTCGACAAAAATGGGGGTTCTGTGGCCATTGATCATCGACCAGAGGCTCGTACACCTCACCCCACATATGTTTCCTTGCCATAGATCAAATTCTTGGATTTCTGGTGGAGACCATTTCTTGGTCAAAAATCCGTAGGTGTTAGCCTTCGATATTATTGTAAATGGTCGTTCATGGCTATTTTCGATAAAAATGGGGGTTGTGTGGCCATTGATCATCGACCAGAGGCTCATACACCTCACCCCACATATGTTTCCTTGCCATAGATCACATTCTTGGATTTCTGGTGGAGACCATTTCTTGGTCAAAAATCTGTAGGTGTTAGCCTCTGGTATTATTGAAAATGGTCGTTCATGGCTATTTTGATAAAAAAATGGGGGTTGTATGGCCATTTATCATCGACCAGAGGCTCGTACACCTCACCCCACATATGTTTCTTGCCATAGATCACATTCTTGGATTTCTGGTGGAGACCATTTCTTGGGCAAAAATCCGAATGTGTTAGCCTTCGGTATTTTTGAAAATGGTCATTCATGGCTATTTTCGATAAAAATAGGGGTTGTTTCTCCATTGAACTTCGACTAGAGGCTCATACACCTCACTACACATATGTTTCCTTGCCATATATCACATTCTTGGATTTATGGTGGAGACCATTTCTTGGTCAAAAATCCATAGGTGTTAGCCTTCAGTGTCATTGAAAATGATCGTTCATGGCTATTTTCGACAAAATAGAGGTTCTGTAGCCATTTATCATCGACCAGAGGCTCATACACCTCACCCCACATATGTTTCCTTGCCATAGATCACATTCTTAGATTTCTGGTGTAGACCATTTCTTGCTCAAAAATCCGTAGGTGTTAGCCTTCGGTATTATTGAAAATGGTCGTGGTCGTTCATGGCTATTTTCGACAAAAATGGGGGTTGTGTGGCCATTTATCTTCAACCAGAGGCTCATACACCTCACTACACATATGTTTTCTTGCCATATATCACATTTTTGGATCTATGGTGGAGACCAGTTCTTGGTCAAAAATCCGTAGGTGTTAGCCTTCAGTGTCATTGAAAATAGTCGTTCATGGCTATTTTCGACAAAAATGGGGGTTGTGTGGCCATTGATAATCGACCAGAGGCTCGTACACCTCACCCCACAAATGTTTCCTTGCCATAGATCACATTCTTGGATTTCTGGTGGAGACCATTTCTTGGTCAAAAATGAACGACCATTTTCAATAATACTAGAGGCTAACACCTACGGATTTTTGACAAAGAAATGGTCTCCACCAGAAATCCAAGAATGTGATCTATGGCAAGGAAACATATGTGGGGTGAGGTGTGTCAGCCTCTGGTCGATGATCAATGGCCACACAACCCCCATTTTTGTCGAAAATAGCCATGAACGACCATTTTCAATAATACCGATGGCTAACACCTACAGATTTTTGACCAAGAAACGGTCTCCACCATAAATCCAAGAATGTGATCTATGGCAAGGAAACATATGTGGGGTGAGGTGTATGAGCCTCTGGTCGATGATCAATGGCCACACAACCCCCATTTTTGTCGAATATAGCCATGAACGACCATTTTCAATAATAAAGAAGGCTAACACCTACGGATTTTTGACCAAGAAATCGTCTCCACCAAAAATCCAAGAATATTATCTATGGCAAGGAAACATATGTGGGGTGAGGTGTACGAGCCTCAGGTCGATGATCAATGGCCACGCAACCCCCATTTTTGTCGAAACTAGCCATGAACGACCATTTTCAATAATACAGAAGGCTAACACGTACGGATTTTTGACCAAGAAATGGTCTCCACGAGAAATCCAAGATTGTGATCTATGGTAATGAAACATATGTGGGGTGAGGTGTACGAGCCTCTGGTCGAAGATAAATGGCCACACAACCCCCATTTTTGTCGAAAATAGCTGTTGGGGACCTTCGGCATCCGAAGGTCCTCAAAAACAGGATTTAACAGTATTTCTGGAGTATAATGTGTGAACAGGTATCCTCGGACTAAAGTCGGCATTACAGTAGATCAGAATAATACGAAGGTTGATACAGAACCGAAGGTGCGAGCTGGAAAGCTTCGGCGTGACAGCAAAGAGTGGAACCGACTTAAAGATGAAAAGGCTATTCAGACCTCGACAGACTACTATAGAATTGTTATCAAATGTAGAGGGCATGAATGTAATTTTGTAAGGGTTGTGTCTCGTGCCTATAAATAGGTGAACAGTATCCCCGTACTGTTCACGCTGACTTGGCATTCGCTTTTTGCGTCACGCTTGTATTGTCATTTCCTTCCGATTGAAGGTACACTTGTAATTCAATAATATTTTCGTTTATGCTCAATAATAATAAATGATTGTTCATGTTTTCTTTTACATTCTTTATATTTCAACCTTCGTCATTGTTTGATGAATTTATGAAGGTATGTCCTTCATAACCTTCGTCCGTAAGTCATTACATCCTAAGGGAAATAATGCTTCGGAGGACGAAGGACATTAACGATTAACATTTTCTATGTTGCCTTGTTCTTAACTCTTAGCACTTGAGAACAAGTCCCCATCATTGGCGCCCACCTCCGGTGAACTCACTTCCATTTCTTGAGCTTTTCAACACCTTCGGCAAGCATCACCTTCGTCATGCCGCCGAAGAAGGCTTCAGCAGCAGGGGCTGGCACGCTGCAGCCGCTGGACCCCAATCAAGACGTCCTTTCTCTTAGAGAGGCACGAAGCCAGAAGAGGAAGGCTGCTAGTCCAACACCTCCGGAGGATGATCTAGATCAGGAAATTCAGAATCTGGAAATCCTTCAGCAGCAGGTTCAACGCAAGAAGGAGAAGATGGCCCGTCTAGCTGATCTTCAGAGACAAATAGATGAAGCTTCCGAAGAGGTTCGTCATCTTGTTCAAGATGATCAAAACCGAAGGCCTCCACGCAGAGAGTTTCACCAGGAAGACTTCCGTAATGAGGAAGACTGGTATGACGATTTTCATCATGGAAACTTTGCTTTTGATGATGCTTCTCCTCTCTCAACAGAATTGCAGGCTACACCTTGGCCACAGACTTACAAGCCACCCCAGCTTCCCATATATGACGGTCACTCAGACCCTAAGCAATTCCTAATGAGCTATGAAGCAACTATATCTTCGTACGGTGGCAATACGGCAGTCATGGCAAAATCCTTTGTCATGGCCGTCAGAAGCGTTGCTCAGACTTGGTACTCTTCTCTTCGGCCAGGGACAATCACTTCTTGGCAGAAATTGAAGGATATGCTGATAACTAGCTTTCAAGGGTTTCAGACGAAGCCGGTAACTGCTCAGGCTCTCTTCCAGTGTACCCAGGACCATGAAGAGTACCTTCAGGCATATGTCCGAAGGTTTCTACGATTGAGGGCACAGGCGCCAACAGTGCCCAATGAGATTGTCATTGAGGCTATGATCAAGGGGCTTCGGCCAGGGCCGTCAGCACAGTATTTTGCCAGAAAGCCACCACAAATGCTGGAAAAGTTGCTCCAGAAGATGGACGAATACATTCGAGCTGACAATGATTTTCGTCAAAGAAGGGAGGAGGCTTTCAGGTTTTCTGAGATGACCAGGGGCTTCGGAGGAAGGTTTTACCCGAGGCATGTCAGGTCAATTCACAATTCTACTCAAAATGATGATAAAGGCAGTCAGCAGCAAAGGCCACAATACTCCTCACAGGCTTCGGGGCAACAGCAAAGCTCTTTCCGACCACCAGCACCAAGAGGCAGAGGGGCCAGGGGCTACGGAGGAAGATTTGGCGATCAACCGAGAAGAATCTTTTGCTTATTCTGCGGTGAGAACAAAGGCCATACTACCAGGATGTGCCATGTTACTATTCAGAAGCAAAAGGAAATAGCTGAAGCAGCAGCACAACAAGCTCAGCCGAAGCAGGTCACGCATACAGCTTCGTATCATTCGCCCTACATCCCAGAATATGTGGGCAACCATCCTGCAGTTTCTGTTGCTTCGGCAAGTCAGCCTCAAGCTTCCTGGCAGCAGCCTCCGCCTCCACCTCCGTTGCAACAAGGCCAGCAGCCAGAAGGGAGCCAGTATACTCCACACCAGAGGGACTTCAGAGAGCAGTCCGAAGCTCGTACAGTCAATAGCACTGTGCCAGAGTCAAAGCACATCTATTGACGAATATCCTACCTCAATAGTAATCTTTTTCATTCAGTTTTATTTTCTGTGTAATAAATGACATTGTTTAGATTTCATGAAAATAGTTCCCACAAGGAAAATATATTTTCTTCACAGGCTTCAGTTGTTGAAGTTTAAGGATTTGTCATAACAAAGAGGACCTTCGAATTATCGAAAACATTCTTCGAAGCAACGAAAAGTCGTTCCAAGGAACGCAGAGTAAGTTTGACGAAGCCACAAAAAGTCGTTCCGAAGGGAGCGCAGTGTAAGTTTTCTGCTCCAAAGTCGTTCCAAAAGGAATGCAGAGCATACAGCGAAAAGTCAACGCTGATACCGCCTAAGTAAAAGGCGAAGAAGCTCCAAAGTCGTTCCTAAGGGAATGCAGAGCTTACAGCGAAAAGTCAACGCTGATTCCGCTGAAGTAAAAGGCGAAGAAGCTCCTAAGGGAGGCTTATAGCGAAAAGTCAACGCTGATTCACAAAAAGATTATGTTTTATCGCGCAGATATGCGTGTACCTTCGGAATATCACCTTACATAGCATAACATCATCACATCATTTTTGCATAACATAAGCATCATACATCATACTGCATGTGGCATAAGAAAGAGATATGATATCAATCTTCGGGAAAACGCTTTGAAAAAGGGGCAAATCATGCCAAGTCACAAGGAGAAACAATATTGATCTCTGAAGCATAGCTTTGAAGAATGTTTCTACGAAGCTTCAACACTTTTCAGGATACTTCGGATATTGTTGTGATAAATGGTAATTCTTCTTCACGAAGCATGAAAAGAAGGGAAGGTGTTTTTTCGCCAAAGACTCAAAAACGGTACGTATGTAAAGTTTCATGCATCGTAAAGAATTGAACCATAAAGAAAAATAAAACAAATATATTACATACAGGATTACAAGATATTACACATGTTACATTTAAAATGTTTTTACAGTAGCATTTAGTCTTCCCTAAGTACCACTTCTGCAACTTCGTTCAACAGTCGATCGACAACTTCATCCATAATAGCTTCAGCCATCTTTTTAATTTCATCATCACCCCTAGGCCGAGCACCCGGAGATACTTCAGTAGGATCTGAGGAAGGACAGGACACGGCTACATTGCTATTACAAATCGCAAACAAATCTTAAAGCCTAAAGATTACAACACGATAAAAACTATTATTTAGTACCTAATTGACCTTCGGCCTCTGCGCTCTTGTCAGCAGCCTCAGCTACTTCTCTAGCATCGTGAATGCCCTTCTCACTTCTTCGAATAATTTCTCCGGCCATTTCTCGGCCACCATTATCCCAGATATCGGTAAAAAATTTTCCACCAATTATACTAGCTTCGGCCGAAGGATCTTTTGTATCTTCAAAGGACAAAGCAGCTTCGGACTGTGCTAAAATTTTTACATGTTCGCAGCCCTTCTTCTCTAAGATAGTGGCAATCCCTCTGGCGCCAGAGAAGGCACATATATCTCCTCGGCTATTTAAAATTTCTTCGAAGGCTTCGGCTTCGTGGCCAATCCATTCGATGACACCTTCGGGATTGCCTCTCGAAAAGTTTTCCTCACTTGAGAATGCGCCGACCTTGGCAAAGCTAGTTTTTAATTTCTTAACACAATCTATAGATTTGTTATAGCATCTCTTTTTTGACGAACGAAGCTCTTCAACAGTCACTTCTAGGTGATCTGCCCATTGATCGCTGAGTTCACGCTTTGTTTCTTCAAGAATGCGTTCTTCCTTAGCTCTGGCCAGTTGTTTCCGAAGATCTTCAATTTCGCGCTTTTGAGCTTCAGCTTGAACTTTAAAAGCAGCCTCGTCTTCCTTTATTTTATTTAACAATGAGTATAATATTTTGTCTTTTTCGAGACCTTCGTTCCTCAGTTCAATTACTTCGGAACGAAGGTTGCTCAGGGCTATAGTACACCCTTCGTCTTCAGCATCTTTCTGTGCTCTAAGAGCATTGCTAAGTATCAAGCCCTGCAAAGAGAAATATGTGTGTGTCAATAGGTTTAAACGAACGGAAAAATACAAGGATTTCATGTATCGTACCTTTAAGCTATTGTAAGCCAGGCTGTCGGCCAGATCGTTCTTCGACAGCACTGAGAGCCCGTCTTCTAAAGTCGGGAATCCGAAGCTCTTGCTCATCTCCCGGCAGACAGAAATTTCCTTGCTGTCGGGAAGACAATACAAGAAGTCTTCTTCTCCACTGCCATTAAATATTAACGCCCCCTTTGGATATTTCAGTTTTTGGGCATAGTGCTGGGCCTCTTGTTCTTCTTTTTCTGATAATTTTTTCCCCGAAGCATGACGGAAAATATAATCACGAATTTTGGGGGATGCTTCGGGGGCAACAACACCGGTTTCTTCAACAAAAGTTGGCTTTGTTATTTTTTCTGCCTCACTTTCCAAGGGTTTTCCCTTTGCGGGCTCTGAGGGCCCAGCTTCGGCTTCAATCTCTTGCTCTGGAGCTGTAGAACCAGGAATTTCAGTTGCTGTTTCAGGAGTGACAGCAGCCTTCTTCGGAGGTGTGCTTGAAGATTTGATTGTTTCCAGTACATCTAGCACATTAGCCATTCTCTTTCTTTTCGGAGTTACGGCTGGCATTTTTTCATTTTTTGTTGTCCCAATGTTTGCTGCAGGACTCAAGACTTCTGATGTTTTGGAACCCTCAGTTGCTTCCTTTATCTCTTCCATTTTTTCTGTGGACGGCGCTTCGGCCTTCTCTTTCGTTCCTGATAACAAAATTTTTGATTGTTCCAATTCTGACTTTATTGGCACTTCGGCCGTTTCTGCGACTTCTGGCAGTAAAGTTGGCTCGGTTGGTTTTTCAGCTTCGGATGCCGAAGAAGTTTCTCCGGTAAACTCAGGCACCGAAGCTGGTTCAATATAGCGCGGCCGATGCGTAAGAACCTTTATCTTCTTCCTTTTCGGTTCTGGCTCGCTAGGAGCAGCTGCAGTTTCTTCTTTTGCAGAGGTTGTGTTTTTTCTCTTCCGCCTTCGAATGGGATAGCAATAGTCAGGGTAGACAAACCCGATGGCATCAAATACTCGATTCAGCCTCTTCTTTTTTCGGCCTCCGAAGGCTGCTGACATTGCAGTATCTTCGGCCTTCGAGTAGGTCCCAAGCAGCTCATCACTTAAATTGTCAATGCTTTTCAACCACTCATCATCTGGCTCAATAAATTTATCTCCAAACTTAAAAGTGTACTTAAACCTGATAAGTCCACCTTCGTCGGCCTCTTTAATGGTTTCTTGTGGCATTTCCCATTTCTCCGCAAGCGGCCACACCCTGAAGGCGATATGCTCTTGTACTAAGTCCCTTGTTCCTATAAAAGAACAGACAACGCCGAAGGCTCTTTGGCATTCTTCGGCGGCTTCATTCATTTCAACCTTCGGCCTGCGAAGGCCGAAGCTTTGCCAAATAGGACGCATAATTATACCTTTGATGTCTTCTCGTGCTTTCAGATCATTTTTTACATAGAACCATTCTGTCATCCAGCCGCTGGGCCATCTCTTCCGAAAAGTTGGCACGGGGCAGCTAGACCCAGACCGAGAAACAAAATTGTAGCAGCCAAAGTTATTGTGATACTGTTCCTTACCCCAAGGTATTGTCTCGTATGATAATTCGTGCATATTGCAGAAACTTTTTGCATCAGGCTTCAGACCTTGGCTTCGCACGGCCCACACGAAGATATTCAGCCTTATGATTGCCTCGGGGGTAAGTTGGTGAAGATAGACTTCAAAAATCTTCAGCACCTCCACAACGAAGCTGCTCAAGGGCAATCGCAGCCCAGCCTTCAAAAAGCTTCGGAACACTACAACTTCATTCTCTTCAGGGTGTGGACAAGTCTTCTCCCCTTCGTCGGCCCTCACAACGGACAGATCCCGGAAATACCTTCCTCTCATGTTAACAAGATGATTCTCTTTGATAGTTGATTTAACATAAACTGAATGGCTTGGTCGCCAGGGACGATCTTCGGAGTCTTCGCCACCGATGTCCACATCATAACTTTCACTGTCACCAGTATCTTCAGACAAACCTTCCAGAATCTCCTTGGTGATTTTTTCTGTGTTGGTCTTCGACATCGCTATAAGAAACCCTAAGTTCTTCTCTTCATCAAGACTCAGCTTCATCTCAGCAGCAGCCTTCTTAGCAGCTTTAGACATCTTCGGAAACACTAAAAAACTGTTTTTAAAGCCGAAGCTTCAAAACTAAAAGCTCAGCAAATCTTAGTGCACAAGAGCTAAAAATTGAGTGAGCGGGAGTGGTTGGCCAGAAAGCGTACCAAATGAGTTTGCGGTATGACTGTATTTATACGCTCGGTGCGTTGAAAATTGAAAGACCCCACTTGTCAGTGAATGTTGCTATTCTAGCAAAGGGAAGGTGTTTTTTCGGACCTTCGGCGTAAAGCCTTCGTCCATATCGCAATCTAAATTTATTATTTCGAACAAATTAATATTGCGAGGGGCTACTGTTGGGGACCTTCGGCATCCGAAGGTCCTCAAAAACAGGATTTAACAGTATTTCTGGAGTATAATGTGTGAACAGGTATCCTCGGACTAAAGTCGGCATTACAGTAGATCAGAATAATACGAAGGTTGATACAGAACCGAAGGTGCGAGCAGGAAAGCTTCGGCGTGACAGCAAAGAGTGGAACCGACTTAAAGATGAAAAGGCTATTCAGACCTCGACAGACTACTATAGAATTGTTATCAAATGTAGAGGGCATGAATGTAATTTTGTAAGGGCTGTGTCCCGTGCCTATAAATAGGTGAACAGTATCCACGTACTGTTCACGCTGACTTGGCATTCGCTTTTTGCGTCACGCTTGTATTGTCATTTCCTTCCGATTGAAGGTACACTTGTAATTCAATAATATTTTCGTTTATGCTCAATAATAATAAATGATTGTTCATGTTTTCTTTTACATTCTTTATATTTCATCCTTCGTCATTGTTTGATGAATTTATGAAGGTATGTCCTTCATAACCTTCGTCCGTAAGTCATTACATCCTAAGGGAAATAATGCTTCGGAGGACGAAGGACATTAACGATTAACATTTTCTATGTTGCCTTGTTCTTAACTCTTAGCACTTGAGAACAAGTCCCCAACATTGGCGCCCACCTCCGGTGAACTCACTTCCATTTCTTGAGCTTTTCAACACCTTCGGCAAGCATCACCTTCGTCATGCCGCCGAAGAAGGCTTCAGCAGCAGGGGCTGGCACGCTGCAGCCGCTGGACCCCAATCAAGACGTCCTTTCTCTTAGAGAGGCACGAAGCCAGAAGAGGAAGGCTGCTAGTCCAACACCTCCGGAGGATGATCTAGATCAGGAAATTCAGAATCTGGAAATCCTTCAGCAGCAGGTTCAACGCAAGAAGGAGAAGATGGCCCGTCTAGCTGATCTTCAGAGACAAATAGATGAAGCTTCCGAAGAGGTTCGTCATCTTGTTCAAGATGATCAAAACCGAAGGCCTCCACGCAGAGAGTTTCACCAGGAAGACTTCCGTAATGAGGAAGACTAGTATGACGATTTCCATCATGGAAACTTTGCTTTTGATGATGCTTCTCCTCTCTCAACAGAATTGCAGGCTACACCTTGGCCACAGACTTACAAGCCACCCCAGCTTCCCATATATGACGGTCACTCAGACCCTAAGCAATTCCTAATGAGCTATGAAGCAACTATATCTTCGTACGGTGGCAATACGGCAGTCATGGCAAAATCCTTTGTCATGGCCGTCAGAAGCGTTGCTCAGACTTGGTACTCTTCTCTTCGGCCAGGGACAATCACTTCTTGGCAGAAATTGAAGGATATGCTGATAACTAGCTTTCAAGGGTTTCAGACGAAGCCGGTAACTGCTCAGGCTCTCTTCCAGTGTACCCAGGACCATGAAGAGTACCTTCAGGCATATGTCCGAAGGTTTCTACGATTGAGGGCACAGGCGCCAACAGTGCCCAATGAGATTGTCATTGAGGCTATGATCAAGGGGCTTCGGCCAGGGCCGTCAGCACAGTATTTTGCCAGAAAGCCACCACAAACGCTGGAAAAGTTGCTCCAGAAGATGGACGAATACATTCGAGCTGACAATGATTTTCGTCAAAGAAGGGAGGAGGCTTTCAGGTTTTCTGAGATGACCAGGGGCTTCGGAGGAAGGTTTTACCCGAGGCATGTCAGGTCAATTCACAATTCTACTCAAAATGATGATAAAGGCAGTCAGCAGCAAAGGCCACAATACTCCTCACAGGCTTCGGGGCAACAGCAAAGCTCTTTCCGACCACCAGCACCAAGAGGCAGAGGGGCCAGGGGCTTCGGAGGAAGATTTGGCGATCAACCGAGAAGAATCTTTTGCTTATTCTGCGGTGAGAACAAAGGCCATACTACCAGGATGTGCCATGTTACTATTCAGAAGCAAAAGGAAATAGCTGAAGCAGCAGCACAACAAGCTCAGCCGAAGCAGGTCACGCATACAGCTTCGTATCATTCGCCCTACATCCCAGAATATGTGGGCAACCATCCTGCAGTTTCTGTTGCTTCGGCAAGTCAGCCTCAAGCTTCCTGGCAGCAGCCTCCGCCTCCACCTCCGTTGCAACAAGGCCAGCAGCCAGAAGGGAGCCAGTATACTCCACACCAGAGGGACTTCAGAGAGCAGTCCGAAGCTCGTACAGTCAATAGCACTGTGCCAGAGTCAAAGCACATCTATTAACGAATATCCTACCTCAATAGTAATCTTTTTCATTCAGTTTTATTTTCTGTGTAATAAATGACATTGTTTAGATTTCATGAAAATAGTTCCCACAAGGAAAATATATTTTCTTCACAGGCTTCAGTTGTTGAAGTTTAAGGATTTGTCATAACAAAGAGGACCTTCGAATTATCGAAAACATTCTTCGAAGCAACGAAAAGTCGTTCCAAGGAACGCAGAGTAAGTTTGACGAAGCCACAAAAAGTCGTTCCGAAGGGAGCGCAGTGTAAGTTTTCTGCTCCAAAGTCGTTCCAAAAGGAATGCAGAGCATACAGCGAAAAGTCAACGCTGATACCGCCTAAGTAAAAGGCGAAGAAGCTCCAAAGTCGTTCCTAAGGGAATGCAGAGCTTACAGCGAAAAGTCAACGATGATTCCGCTGAAGTAAAAGGCGAAGAAGCTCCTAAGGGAGGCTTATAGCGAAAAGTCAACGCTGATTCACAAAAAGATTATGTTTTATCGCGCAGATATGCGTGTACCTTCGGAATATCACCTTACATAGCATAACATCATCACATCATTTTTGCATAACATAAGCATCATACATCATACTGCATGTGGCATAAGAAAGAGATATGATATCAATCTTCGGGAAAACGCTTTGAAAAAGGGGCAAATCATGCCAAGTCACAAGGAGAAACAATATTGATCTCTGAAGCATAGCTTTGAAGAATGTTTCTACGAAGCTTCAACACTTTTCAGGATACTTCGGATATTGTTGTGATAAATGGTAATTCTTCTTCACGAAGCATGAAAAGAAGGGGAGGTGTTTTTTCGCCAAAGACTCAAAAACGTTACGTATGTAAAGTTTCATGCATCGTAAAGAATTGAACCATAAAGAAAAATAAAACAAATATATTACATACAGGATTACAAGATATTACACATGTTACATTTAAAATGTTTTTACAGTAGCATTTAGTCTTCCCTAAGTACCACTTCTGCAGCTTCGTTCAACAGTCGATCGACAACTTCATCCATAATAGCTTCAGCCATCTTTTTAATTTCATCATCACCCCTAGGCCGAGCACCCGGAGATACTTCAGTAGGATCTGAGGAAGGACAGGACACGGCTACATTGCTATTACAAATCGCAAACAAATCTTAAAGCCTAAAGATTACAACACGATAAAAACTATTATTTAGTACCTAATTGACCTTCGGCCTCTGCGCTCTTGTCAGCAGCCATTTTAGTCGAAAATAGCCATGAACGACCATTTTCAATAATACCGAAGGCTAACACCAACAGATTTTTGACCAAGAAATGGTCTCCTCCAGAAATCCAATAATGTGATCTATGGCAAGAAAACATATATGGGGTGAAGTGTACGAGCCTCTAGTCGATGATCAATGGCCACACAACCCCCATTTTTGTCGAAAATAGCCATGAACGACCATTTTCAATGACACTAAAGGCTAACACCTATGGATTTCTGACCAAGAAATGGTCTCCACCATAAATATAAGAATGTGATCTATGGCAAGGAAACATATGTGTAGTGAGGTGTATGAGCCTCTGGTCGAAGATCAATGGCCACACAACCCCCATTTTTGTCAAAAATAGCCATGAATGACCATTTTCAAAAATACCGAAGGCTAACACATTCGAATTTTTTTCCCAAGAAATGGTCTCCACCAGAAATCCAAGAATGTGATCTATGGCAAGGAAACATATGTGGGGTGAGGTGTATGAGCCTCTGGTCGATGATCAATGGCCACACAACCCCCATTTTGTCGAAAATAGCCATGAACGACCATTTTCAATAATACCGAAGGCTAACACGTACAAATTTTTGACCAAGAAATGGTCTCCACCAGAAATCCAAGAATGTGATCTATAGCAAGGAAACATATGTGGGTGAGGTTTACGAGCCTCTAGTCGATGATAGATGGCCAACCCCCATTTTTTATGAAAATAGCCATGAGCGACCATTTTCAATAATACTAGAGGCTAACACCTACGGATTTTTGACTAAGAAATGGTCTCCACCAGAAATCCAAGAATGTGATCTATGGCAAGGAAACATATGTGGGTGAGGTGTATGAGCCTCTGGTTGATGATCAATGGCCACACAACCCCCATTTTTGTCGAAAATAGCAATGAACGACCATTTTCAAT
The DNA here is from genome assembly GCF_902167145.1 of Zea mays. Taxonomy (NCBI): domain Eukaryota; kingdom Viridiplantae; phylum Streptophyta; class Magnoliopsida; order Poales; family Poaceae; genus Zea; species Zea mays. The sequence continues at coordinate 201,381,712 of NC_050100.1, forward strand.
AATACCACAGGCTAACACCTACGGATTTTTGACCAAGAAATGGTCTCCACCAGAAATCCAAGAATGTGATCTATGGCAAAGAAACATATGTGGGGTGAGGTGTACGAGCCTCTAGTCGATGATCAATGGCCACACAACCCCTATTTTTGTCGAAAATAGCCATGAACAACCATTTTCAATGACACTGAAGGCTAACAACTACGGATTTTTGACCAAAAAATGGTCTCCACCATAAATCCAAGAATGTGATCTATGGCAAGGAAACATATGTGGGTTGAGGTGTACGAGCCTCTGGTCGATGATCAATGGCCACACAACCCTAATTTTTGTCAAAATAGCCATGAACGACCATTTTCAATGACACTGAAGGCTAACACATTCGGATTTTTGACCAAAAAATGGTCTCCACCAGAAATCAAAGAATGTGATCTATGGCAAGGAAACATATGTGGGGTGAGGTTTACGAGCCTCTGGTTGATGATCATTGGCCACACAACCCCCATTTTTGTCGAAAATAGCCATGAATGACCATTTTCAATAATACCTAAGGCTAACACGTACGAATTTTTGACCAAGAAATGGTCTCCACCAGAAATCCAAGAATGTGATCTATGGAAAGGAAACATATGTGGGGTGAGGTGTATGAGCCTCTGGTCGATGATAAATGGCCACACAACCCCCATTTTAGTCGAAAATAGCCATGAACGACCATTTTCAATAATACCGAAGGCTAACACCAACGAATTTTTGACCAAGAAATGGTCTCCACCAGAAATCCTAGATTGTGATCTATGGCAAGAAAACATATGTGGGGTGAAGTGTATGAGCCTTTGGTCGAATATCAATGGCCACACAACCCCGATTTTTGTCGAAAATAGCCATGAACGACCATTTTCAATAGTACCGAAGGCTAAAACATTCAGATTTTTGACCAAGAAATGGTCTCCACCAGAAATCAAAGAATGTGATCTATGGCTAGGAAACATATGTGGGGTGAGGTTTACGAGCCTCTGGTCGATGATCAATGGCCACACAACCCCCATTTTTGTCGAAAATAGCCATGAATGACCATTTTCAGTAATACTGAAGGCTAACACGTACAAATTTTTGACCAATAAATGGTCTCCACCGGAAAACCAAGAATGTGATCTATGGCAAGGAAACATATGTGGGGTGAGGTGTACGAGCCTCTAGTCGATGATCATTGGCCACATAACCCCCATTTTTGTAGAAAATAGCCATGAATGACCATATTCAATAATACCCAAGGCTAACACGTACCGATTTTTGACCAAAAATGGTCTCCACCGGAAATCCAAGAATGTGATCTATGGCAAGGAAACATATGTGGGGTGAATTGCACGAGCCTCTGGTCGATGATAAATGGCCACACAACCCCCATTTTAGTCGAAAATAGCCATGAACGACCATTTTCAATAATACCGAAGGCTAACACCAACAGATTTTTGACCAAGGAATGGTCTCCTCCAGAAATCCAAGAATGTGATCTATGGAAAGAAAACATATGTGGGGTGAAGTGTATGAGCCTCTGGTCGATGATCAATGGCCACACAACCCCCATTTTTGTCGAAAATAGCCATGAACGACCATTTTCAATGACACTAAACGCTAACACCTATGGATTTCTGACCAAGAAATGGTCTCCACCATAAATCCAAGAATGTGATCTATGGCAAGGAAACATATGTGTAGTGAGGTGTATGAGCCTCTGGTCAAAGATCAATGGCCACACAACCCCCATTTTTGTCGAAAATAGCCATGAATGACCATTTTCAAAAATACCAAAGGCTAACACATTCGGATTTTTGCCCAAGAAATGGTCTCCACCAGAAATCCAAGATAATGAGCTATGGCAAGGAAACATATGTGGGGTGAGGTGTACGAGCCTCTGGTCGATGATTAATGGCCACACAACCCCCATTTTGCCGAAAATAGCCATGAACGACCATTTTCAATAACACCGAAGGCTAACACGTAGGAGTTTTTGACCAAGAAATGGTCTCCACCAGAAATCCAAGAATGTGATCTATGGCAAGGAAACATATGTGGGGTGAGGTTTATGAGCCTCTAGTCGATGATAAATGGCCACACAACCCCCATTTTTTATGAAAATAGCCATGAGCGACCATTTTCAATAATACTAGAGGATAAAACCTACGGATTTTTGACCAAGAAATGGTCTCCACTAGAAATCCAAGAATGTGATCTATGGCAAGGAAACATATGTGGGGTGAGGTGTATGAGCCTCTGGTAGATGATCAATGGCCACACAACCCCCATTTTTGTCGAAAATAGCCATGAACAACCATTTTCAATAATACCGAAGGCTAACACCTACGGATTTTTTACCAAGAAATGGTCTCCACCAGAAATCCTAGATTGTGATCTATGGCAAGAAAACATATGTGGGGTGAAGTGTATGAGCCTTTGGTCGAATATCAATGGCCACACAACCCCGATTTTTGTCGAAAATAGCCATGAACGACCATTTTCAATAGTACCGAAGGCTAAAACATTCAGATTTTTGACCAAGAAATGGTCTCCACCAGAAATCAAAGAATGTGATCTATGGCTAGGAAACATATGTGGGGTGAGGTTTACGAGCCTCTGGTCGATGATCAATGGCCACACAACCCCCATTTTTGTCGAAAATAGCCATGAATGACCATTTTCAGTAATACTGAAGGCTAACACGTACAGATTTTTGACCAATAAATGGTCTCCACCGGAAAACCAAGAATGTGATCTATGGCAAGGAAACATATGTGGGGTGAGGTGTACGAGCCTCTAGTCGATGATCATTGGCCACATAACCCCCATTTTTGTAGAAAATAGCCATGAATGACCATATTCAATAATACCGAAGGCTAACACGTACCGATTTTTGACCAAAAATGGTCTCCACCGGAAATCCAAGAATGTGATCTATGGCAAGGAAACATATGTGGGGTGAATTGCACGAGCCTCTGGTCGATGATAAATGGCCACACAACCCCCATTTTAGTCGAAAATAGCCATGAACGACCATTTTCAATAATACCGAAGGCTAACACCAACAGATTTTTGACCAAGGAATGGTCTCCTCCAGAAATCCAAGAATGTGATCTATGGAAAGAAAACATATGTGTAGTGAGGTGTATGAGCCTCTGGTCAAAGATCAATGGCCACACAACCCCCATTTTTGTCGAAAATAGCCATGAATGACCATTTTCAAAAATACCAAAGGCTAACACATTCGGATTTTTGCCCAAGAAATGGTCTCCACCAGAAATCCAAGATAATGAGCTATGGCAAGGAAACATATGTGGGGTGAGGTGTACGAGCCTCTGGTCGATGATTAATGGCCACACAACCCCCATTTTGCCGAAAATAGCCATGAACGACCATTTTCAATAACACCGAAGGCTAACACGTACGAGTTTTTGACCAAGAAATGGTCTCCACCAGAAATCCAAGAATGTGATCTATGGCAAGGAAACATATGTGGGGTGAGGTTTATGAGCCTCTAGTCGATGATAAATGGCCACACAACCCCCATTTTTTATGAAAATAGCCATGAGCGACCATTTTCAATAATACTAGAGGATAAAACCTACTGATTTTTGACCAAGAAATGGTCTCCACTAGAAATCCAAGAATGTGATCTATGGCAAGGAAACATATGTGGGGTGAGGTGTATGAGCCTCTGGTCGATGATCAATGGCCACACAACCCCCATTTTTGTCGAAAATAGCCATGAACAACCATTTTCAATAATACCGAAGGCTAACACCTACGGATTTTTTACCAAGAAATGGTCTCCACCAGAAATCCAAGAATGTGATCTACAGCAAGGAAACATATGTGGGGTGAGGTGTATGAGCCTCTGGTCGACGATCAATGGCCACACAACCCTAATTTTTGTCGAAAATAGCCATGAACGACCATTTTCAATGACACTGAAGGCTAACACCTACGGATTTTTGACCAAGAAATGGTTTCCACCATAAATCCAAGAATGTGATCTATGGCAAGGAAACATATGTGTAGTGAGGTGTATGAGCCTCTGGTCAAAGATCAATGGCCACACAACCCCCATTTTTGTCGAAAATAGCCATGAATGACCATTTTCAGTAATACTGAAGGCTAACACGTACAGATTTTTGACCAATAAATGGTCTCCACCGGAAATCCAAGAATGTGATCTATGGCAAGGAAACATATGTGGGGTGAGGTGTACGAGCCTCTGGTCGATGATCATTGGCCACATAACCCCCATTTTTGTCGAAAATAGCCATGAATGACCATATTCAATAATACCGAAGGCTAACACCTACCGATTTTTGACCAAGAAATGGTCTCCACCGGAAATCCAAGAATGTGATCTATGGCAAGGAAACATATGTGGGGTGAATTGCACGAGCCTCTGGTCTATGATAAATGGCCACACAACCCCCATTTTAGTCGAAAATAGCCATGAACGACCATTTTCAATAATACCGAAGGCTAACACCAACAGATTTTTGACCAAGGAATGGTCTCCTCTAGAAATCCAAGAATGTGATCTATGGAAAGAAAACATATGTGGGGTGAAGTGTACGAGCCTCTGGTCGATGATCAATGGCCACACAACCCCCATTTTTATCGAAAATAGCCATGAACGACCATTTTCAATGACACTAAACACTAACACCTATGGATTTCTGACCAAGAAATGGTCTCCACCATAAATCCAAGAATGTGATCTATGGCAAGGAAACATATGTGTAGTGAGGTGTATGAGCCTCTGGTCAAATATCAATGGCCACACAACCCCCATTTTTGTCGAAAATAGCCATGAATGACCATTTTCAAAAATACCAAAGGCTAACACATTCGGATTTTTGCCCAAGAAATGGTCTCCACCAGAAATCCAAGAATATGAGCTATGGCAAGGAAACATATGTGGGGTGAGGTGTACGAGCCTTTGGTCGATGATCAATGGCCACACAACCCCCATTTTGCCGAAAATAGCCATGAACGACCATTTTCAATAATACCGAAGGCTAACACGTACGAGTTTTTGACCAAGAAATGGTCTCCACCAGAAATCCAAGAATGTGATCTATGGCAAGGAAACATATGTGGGGTGAGGTTTATGAGCCTCTAGTCGATGATAAATGGCCACACAACCCCCATTTTTTATGAAAATAGCCATGAGCGACCATTTTCAATATTACTAGAGGCTAACACCTACGGATTTTTGACCAAGAAATGGTCTCCACCAGAAATCCAAGAATGTGATCTATGGCAAGGAAACATATGTGGGGTGAGGTGTATGAGCCTCTGGTCGTTGATCAATGGCCACACAACCCTTATTTTTGTCGAAAATAGCCATGAACAACCATTTTCAATAATACCGAAGGCTAACACCTATGGATTTTTGACCAAGAAATGGTCTCCACCAGAAATCCAAGAATGTGATCTACAGCAAGGAAACATATGTGGGGTGAGTTGTATGAGCCTCTGGTCGACGATCAATGGCCACACAACCCTAATTTTTGTCGAAAATAGCCATGAACGACCATTTTCAATGACACTGAAGGCTAACACCTACGGATTTTTTACCAAGAAATGGTCTCCACCATAAATCCAAGAATGTGATCTATGGCAAGGAAACATATGTGTAGTGAGGTGTATGAGCCTCTGGTCAAAGATCAATGGCCACCCAACCCCCATTTTTGTCGAAAATAGCCATGAATGACCTTTTTCAAAAATACCAAAGGCTAACACATTCGGATTTTTGCCCAAGAAATGGTCACCACCAGAAATCCAAGAATGTGATCTATGGCAAGGAAACATATGTGGGGTGAGGTGTATGAGCCTCTAGTCGATGATTAATGGCCACACAACCCCCATTTTGCCGAAAATAGCCATGAACGACCATTTTCAATAATACCGAAGGCTAACACGTACGAGTTTTTGACCAAGAAATGGTCTCCACCAGAAATCCAAGAATGTGATCTATGGCAAGGAAACATATGCGGGGTGAGGTTTATGAGCCTCTAGTCGATGATAAATGGCCACACAACCCCCATTTTTTATGAAAATTGCCATGAGCGACCATTTTCAATAATACTAGAGGCTAACACCTATGGATTTTTGACCAAGAAATGGTCTCCACCAGAAATCCAAGAATGTGATCTATGGCAAGGAAACATATGTGGGGTGAGGTGTATGAGCCTCTGGTCGATGATCAATGGCCACACAACCCCCATTTTTGTCGAAAATAGCCATAAACGACCATTTTCAATAATACCGAAGGCTAACACCTACGGAATTTTGACCAAGAAATGGTCTCCACCAGAAATCCAAGATTGTGATCTACGGCAAGGAAACATATGTGGGGTGAGGTGTATGAGCCTCTAGTCGACGATCAATGGCCACACAACCCTATTTTTTGTCGAAAATAGCCATGAACGACCATTTTCAATGACACTGAAGGCTAACACCTACAGATTTTTGACCAAGAAATGGTCTCCACCATAAATCCAAGAATGTGATCTATGGCAAGGAAACATATGTGTAGTGAGGTGTATGATTCTCTGGTCCAATATCAATGGCCACACAACCCCCATTTTTATCGAAAATAGCCATGAACGACCATTTTCAATAGTTTCGAAGGCTAACACATTCGGATTTTTGACCAAGAAATGGTCTCCACCAGAAATCAAAGAATGTGATCTATGGCAAGGAAACATATGTGGGGTGAGGTGTACGAGCCCTTGGTCGATGATCAATGGCCACACAACCCCCATTTTTGTCGAAAATAGCCATGAATGACCATTTTTAATAATACCGAAGGCTAACACGTACTGATTTTTGACCAAGAAATGGTCTCCACCAGATATCCAAGAATGTGATCTATGGCAAGTAAACATATGTGGGGTGAGGTTTATGAGCCTCTGGTCGATGATAAATGGCCACACAACCCCCATTTCAGTCGAAATAGCCATGAATGACCATTTTCAATAATACCGAAGGCTAACACCAACAGATTTTTGACCAAGAAATGGTCTCCACCAGAAATCCAAGAACGTGATCTATGGCAAGAAAACATATGTGGGGTGAAGTTTACGAGCCTCTGGTCGATGATCAATGGCCACACAACCCCCATTTTTGTCGAAAATAGCCATGAACGACCATTTTCAATGACACTGAAGGCTAACACCTATGGATTTTTGACCAAGAAATGGTCTCCACCACAAATCCAAGAATTTGATCTATGGCAAGGAAACATATGTGTAGTGAGGTGTATGAGCCTCTGGTCGAAGATCAATGGCCACACAACCCCCATTTTTGTCGAAAATAGCCATGAATGACCATTTTCAAAAATACCGATGGCTAACACATTCGGATTTTTGCCCAAGAAATGGTCTCCACCAGAAATCCAAGAATGTGATCTATGGCAAGGTAACATATGTGGGGTGAGGTGTACGAGCCTCTGGTCGATGATCAATGGCCACACAACCCCCATTTTGTCGAAAATAGCCATGAACGACCATTTTCAATAATACCGAAGGCTAACACGTACGAAATTTTGACCAAGAAATGGTATCCACCAGAAATCCAAGAATGTGATCTATGGCAAGGAAACATATGTGGGGTGAGGTGTACGAGCCTCTGGTCGATGATAAATGGCCACACAACCCCCATTTTTGATGAAAATAGCCATGAACGACCATTTTCAATAATACCAGAGGCTAACACCTACGGATTTTTTACCAAGAAATGGTCTCCACCAGAAATCCAAGAATGTGATCTATGGCAAGGAAACATATGTGGGGTGAGGTGTATGAGCCTCTGGTCGATGATAAACGGCCACACAACCCCCATTTTTGTCGAAAATAGCAATGAACGACCATTTTCAATAATACCGAAGGCTAACACCAACGAATTTTTGACCAAGAAATGGTCCCCACCAGAAATCCAAGAATGTGATCTATGGCAAGAAAAAATATGTGGGGTGAAGTGTACGAGCCTCTGGTCGATGATCAATGGCCACACAAACCCCATTTTTGTCAAAAATACCCATGAACAACCATTTTCAATGACACTCAACGCTAACACCTACGGATTTTTGACCAAGAAATGGTCTCCACCATAAATCCAAGAATGTGATCTATGGAAAGGAAACATGTGTAGTGAGGTGTATGAGCCTTTGGTCGAATATCAATGGCCACACAACCCCCATTTTTGTCGAAAATAGCCATGAACGACCATTTTCAATAGTACCGAAGGCTAAAACATTCAGATTTTTGACCAAGAAATGGTCTCCACCAGAAATCAAAGAATGTGATCTATGGCAAGAAAACATATGTGGGGTGAAGTGTACGAGCCTCTGGTCGATGATCAATGGCCACACAACCCCCATTTTTGACAAAAATAGCCATGAATGACCATTTTCAATAATACTGAAGGCTAACACGTATAGATTTTTGACCAATAAATGGTCTCCACAAGAAATCCAAGAATGTGATCTATGGCTAGGAAACATATGTGGGGTGAGGTGTACGAGCCTCTGGTCGATGATAAATGGCCACACAACCCCCATTTTAGTCGAAAATAGCCATGAACGACCATTTTCAATAATACCGAAGGCTAACACCAACGAATTTTTGACTAAGAAATGGTCTCCACCAGAAATATAAGAATGTGATCTATGGCAAGAAAACTTATGTGGGGTGAAGTGTACAAGCCTCTGGTCGATGATCTATGGCCACACAACCCCCATTTTTGTCGGAAATAGCCATGAACGACCATTTTCAATGACACTGAAGGCTAACACCTACATATTTTTTGCCAAGAAATGGTCTCCACCATAAACCCAAGAATGTGATCTATGGCAAGGAAACATATGTGTAGTGAGGTGTATGATCCTCTGGACAAAGATCAATGGCCACACAACCCCCATTTTTGTCGAAAATAGCCATGAATGACAATTTTCAATAATACCGAAGGCTAACACATTCGGATTTTTGCCCAAGAAATGGTCTCCACTAGAAATCCAAGAATGTGATCTATGGCAAGGAAACGTATGTGGGGTGAGGTGTACGAGCCTCTGGTCGATGATCAATGGCCACACAACCCCCATTTTGTCGAAAATAGCCATGAACGATCATTTTCAATAATACTGAAGGCTAACACGTACAAATTTTTGACCAAGAAATGGTCTCCACCAGAAATCCAAGAATGTGATCTATAGCAAGGAAACATATGTGGGGTGAGGTGTACGAGCCTCTGGTCGATGATAAATGGCCACATAACCCCCATTTTTGATGAAAATAGCCATGAACGACCATTTTCAATAATACCGAAGGCTAACACCTACGGATTTTTGACCAAGAAATGGTCTCCACCAGAAATCCAAGAATGTGATCTATGGAAAGGAAACATATGTGGAGTGAGGTGTATGAGCCTCTGGTCGATGATCAATGGCCAAAGAACCCCCATTTTTGTCAAAAATAGCCATGAACGACCATTTTCAATAATACCGAAGGCTAACACCTACGGATTTTTGACCAAGAAATGGTCTCCACCAGAAATCCAAAATGTGATCTATGGAAAGGAAACATATGTGGGGTGAGGTGTACGAGCCTTTGGTCGATGATCAATGGCCACATAACCCCCATTTTTGTCGAAAATAGCCATGAACGACCATTTTCAATGACACTGAAGGGTAACACCTATGGATTTTTGACCAAGAAATGGTCTCCACCATAAGTCCAAGAATGTGATCTATGGCAAGGAAACATATGTGGGGTGAGGTGTATGGGCCTCTGGTCGTTGATCAATGGCCACACAACGCCCATTTTTTGTCGAAAATAGCGATCAACGACCATTTTCAATAATACAGAAGGCTAACACGTATGGATTTTTGACCAAGAAATGGTCTCCACTAGAAATCCGAGAATGTGATATATGGCAAGGAAACATATGTGGGGTGAGGTTTACGAGCCTCTAGTCGATGATCAATGGCCACACAACCCCCATTTTTGTGGAAAATAGCCATGAACGACCATTTTCAATGACACTGAAGGCTAACACCTACGCAATTTTGACGAAGAAATGGTCTCCACCATAAATCCAAGAATGTGATCTATGGCAAGGAAACATATGTGTAGTGAGGTGTATGAGCCTCTGGTCGAAGATCAATGGCCACACAACACCCATTTTTGTCGAAAATCGCCATGAATGACCATTTTCAATAATACCGAAGGCTAACACATTCAGATTTTTGCCCAAGAAATGGTCTCCACCAGAAATCCAAGCATGTGATCTATGGCAATGAAAGATATGTGGGGTGAGGTGTACGAGCTTCTGGTCGATGATCAACGGCCACAAAACCCCCATTTTTGTCGAAAATAGCCATGAACGACCATTTTCAATAATACCGAAGGCTAACACCTACGGATTTTTGACCAAGAAACGGTCTCCACTGGAAATCCAAGAATGTGATATACGGCAAGAAAACATATGTGGGGTGAGGTGTAGGAGCCTCTGGTCGATGATCAATGGCCACACAACCCCCATTTTTGTCGAAAATAGCCATGAACGACCATTTTCAATAATTCCGACCAGAGGCTCATACACCTCACCCCACATATGTTTCCTTTCCATAGATCACATTCTTGGATTTCTGGTGGAGACCATTTCTTGGTCAAAAATCCGTAGGTGTTAGCCTTCGGTATTATTGAAAATGGTCGTTAATGGCTATTTTCATCAAAAATGGGAGTTGTGTGGCCATTTATCATCGACCAGAGGCTCGTACACCTCACCCCACATATGTTTCCTTGCTATAGATCACATTCTTGGATTTCTGGTGGAGACCATTTCTTGGTCAAAAATTCGTACGTGTTAGCCTTCAGTATGATTGAAAATGATCGTTCATGGCTATTTTCGACAAAATGGGGGTTGTGTGGCCATTGATCTTCGACCAGAGGCTCGTACACCTCACCCCACATATGTTTCCTTGCCATAGATCACATTCTTGGATTTCTAGTGGAGACCATTTCTTGGGCAAAAATCCGAATGTGTTAGCCTTCGGTATTATTGAAAATTGTCATTCATGGCTATTTTCGACAAAAATGGGGGTTTTGTGGCCATTGATCTTTGACTAGAGGCTCATACACCTCACTACGAATATGTTTCCTTGCCATAGATCACATTCTTGGATTTATGGTGGAGACCATTTCTTGGTCAAAAATCCGTAGGTGTTAGCCTTCAGTGTCATTGAAAATGGTGGTTGATGGCTATTTCCGACAAAAATGGGGGTTGTGTGGCCATTGATCATCGACCAGAGGCTCGTACACTTCACCCCACATAGGTTTTCATGCCATAGATCACATTCTTGGATTTCTGGTGGAGACCATTTCTGGTGGATTTCTGGTGTTAGCCTTCGGTATTATTCAAAATGGTCGTTCATGACTATTTTCGACTAAAATGGGGGTTGTGTGGCCATTTATCATCGACCAGAGGCTCGTATACCTCACCCCACATATGTTTCCTTGCCATAGATCACATTCTTGGATTTCTGGTGGAGACCATTTATTGGTCAAAAATATGTACGTGTTAGCCTTTAGTATTATTGAAAATGGTCATTCATGGCTATTTTCGACAAAAATGGGGGTTGTGTGGCCATTGATCATCGACCAGAGGCTCGTAAACCTCACCCCACATATGTTTCCTTGCCATAGATCACATTCTTTGATTTCTGGTGGAGACCATTTCTTGGTAAAAAATCTGAATGTTTTAGCCTTCGGTACTATTGAAAATGGGGGTTGTGTGGCCATTGATATTCGACCAAAGGCTCATACACCTCACTACACATGTTTCCTTTCCATAGATCACATTCTTGGATTTATGGTGGAGACCATTTCTTGGTCAAAAATCCATAGGTGTTAGCGTTCAATGTCATTGAAAATGGTCGTTCATGGCTATTTTCGACAAAAATGGGGTTTGTGTGGCCATTGATCATCGACCAGAGGCTCGTACACTTCACCCCACATATGTTTTCTTGCCATAGATCACATTCTTGGATTTCTGGTGGGGACCATTTCTTGGTCAAAAATCCGTTGGTGTTAGCCTTCGGTATTATTGAAAATGGTCGTTCATGGCTATTTTCGACAAAAATGGGGGTTGTGTGGCCATTTATCATCGACCAGAGGCTCATACACCTCACCCCACATATGTTTCCTTGCCATAGATCACATTCTTGGATTTCTGGTGGTGACCATTTCTTGGTAAAAAATCCGTAGGTGTTAGCCTCTGGTATTATTGAAAATGGTCGTTCATGGCTATTTTCATCAAAAATGGGGGTTGTGTGGCCATTTATCATCGACCAGAGGCTCTTACACCTCACCCCACATATGTTTCCTTGCTATAGATCAAATTCTTGGATTTCTAGTGGAGACCATTTCTTGGTCAAAAATTCGTACGTGTTAGCCTTCGGTATTATTGAAAATGGTCGTTCATGGCTATTTTCGACAAAATGGGGGTTGTGTGGCCATTGATCATCGACCAGAGGATCGTACACCTCACCCCACATATGTTTCCTTGCCATAGATCACATTCTTGGATTTCTGGTGGAGACCATTTCTTTGGCAAAAATCTGAATGTGTTAGCCTTCGGTATTTTTGAAAATGGTCATTCATGGCTATTTTCGACAAAAATGGGGGTTGTGTGGCCGTTGATCTTCGACCAGAGCTCATACACCTCACTACACATATTTTTTCTTGCCATATATCAAATTCTTGGATTTATGGTGGAGACCATTTCTTGGTCAAAAATCCATAGGTGTTAGCCTTCAGTGTCATTGAAAATGGTCGTTCATGGCTATTTTCGACAAAAATGGGGGTTGTGTGGCCATTGATCATTGACTAGAGGCTCGTACACTTCACCCCACATATGTTTTCTTGCCATAGATCACATTCTAGGATTTCTGGTGGAGACCATTTCTTGGTCAAAAATCTGTTGGTGTTAGCCTTCGGTATTATTGAAAATGGTCGTTCATGGCTATTTTCGACTGAAATGGGGGTTGTGTGGCCATTTATCATCGACCAGAGGCTCATACACCTCACCCCACATATGTTTCCTTGCCATAGAAAACATTCTTGGATATCTGGTGGAGACCATTTCTTGGTCAAAAATCCGTACGTGTTAGCCTTCTTTATTATTGAAAATGGTCATTCATGGCTATTTTCGACAAAAATGGGGGTTGTGTGGCCATTGATCATCGACCAAAGGCTCGTACACCTCACCCCACATATGTTTCCTTGCCATAGATCGCATTCTTTGATTTCTTGTGGAGACCATTTCTTGGTCAAAAATCCGAATGTGTTAGCCTTCGGAACTATTGAAAATGGTCGTTCATGGATATTTTCGACAAAAATTGGGGTTGTTTGGCCATTGATATTGGACCAGAGGCTCATACACCACACTACACATATGTTTTCTTGCCATAGATCACATTCTTGGATTTATGGTGGAGACCATTTCTTGGTCAAAAATCCGTAGGTGTTAGCCTTCAGTGTCATTGAAAATGGTCGTTCATGGCTATTTTCGACAAAAATTAGGGTTGTGTGGCCATTGATCGTCGACCAGAGGCTCATACACCTCACCCCACATATGTTTCCTTGCCGTAGATCACATTCTTGGATTTCTGGTGGAGACCATTTCTTGGTCAAAAATCCGTAGGTGTTAGCCTTCGGTATTATTGAAAATGGTCGTTCATGGCTATTTTCGACAAAAATGGGGGTTGTGTGGCCATTGATCATCGACCAGAGGCTCATACACCTCACCCCACATATGTTTCCTTGCCATAGATCACATTCTTGGATTTCTGGTGGAGACCATTTCTTGGTCAAAAATCCGTAGGTGTTAGCCTCTAATATTATTGAAAATGGTCGCTCATGGCTATTTTCATAAAAAATGGGGGTTGTGTGGCCATTTATCATCGACTAGAGGCTCATAAACCTCATCCCACATATGTTTCCTTGCCATAGATCATATTCTTGGATTTCTGGTGGAGACCATTTCTTGGTCAAAAACTCGTACGTGTTAGCCTTCGGTATTATTGAAAATGGTCGTTCATGGCTATTTTCGGCAAAATGGGGGTTGTGTGGCCATTGATCATCGACCAGAGGATCGTACACCTCACCCCACATATGTTTCCTTGCCATAGATCACATTCTTGGATTTCTGGTGGAGACCATTTCTTGGGCAAAAATCCGAATGTGTTAGCCTTTGGTATTTTTGAAAATGGTCATTCATGGCTATTTTCGACAAAAATGGGGGTTGTGTGGCCATTGATCTTCGATGAGATGCTCATACACCTCACTACACATATGTTTCCTTGCCATAGATCACATTCTTGGATTTATGGTGGAGACCATTTCTTGGTCAAAAATCCGTAGGTGTTAGCCTTCAGTGTCATTGAAAATGGTCGTTCATGGCTATTTTCGACAAAAATTAGGGTTGTGTGGCCATTGATCGTCGACCAGAGGCTCATACACCTCACCCCACATATGTTTCCTTGTCGTAGATCACATTCTTGGATTTCTGGTGGAGACTATTTCTTGGTCAAAAATCCGTAGGTGTTAGCCTTCGGTATTATTGAAAATGGTCGTTCATGGCTATTTTCGACAAAAATGGGGGTTGTGTGGCCATTGATCATCGACCAGAGGCTCATACACCTCACCCCACATATGTTTCCTTGCCATAGATCACATTCTTGGATTTCTGGTGGAGACCATTTTTTGGTCAAAAATCCGTAGGTGTTAGCCTCCAGTATTATTGAAAATGGTCGCTCATGGCTATTTTCATAAAAAATGGGGGTTGTGTGGCCATTTATCATCGACTAGAGGCTCATAAACCTCACCCCACATATGTTTCCTTGCCATAGATCACATTCTTGGATTTCTGGTGGAGACCATTTCTTGGTCAAAAACTCGTACGTGTTTGCCTTCGGTATTATTGAAAATGGTCGTTCATGGCTATTTTCGGCAAAATGGGGGTTGTGTGGCCTTTGATCATCGACCAGAGGCTCGTACACCTCACCCCACATATGTTTCCTTGACATAGATCACATTCTTGGATTTCTGGTGGAGACTATTTCTTGGGCAAAAATCCGAATGTGTTAGCCTTTGGTATTTTTGAAAATGGTCATTCATGACTATTTTCGACAAAAATGGGGGTTGTGTGGCCATTGATCTTCGACCAGAGGCTCATACACCTCACTACACATATGTTTCCTTTCCATAGATCACATTCTTGGATTTATGGTGGGGACCATTTCTTGGTCAGAAATCCATAGGTGTTAGCCTTTAGTGTCATTGAAAATGGTCGTTCATGGCTATTTTTGACAAAAATGGGGGTTGTGTGGCCATTGATCATCGACCAGAGGCTCGTACACTTCACCCCACATATGTTTTCTTTCCATAGATCACATTCTTGGAATTCTGGAGTAGACCATTCCTTGGTCAAAAATCTGTTGGTGTTAGCCTTCGATATTATTGAAAATGGTCGTTCATGGCTATTTTCGACTAAAATGGGGGTTGTGTGTCCATTTATCATCGACCAGAGGCTCGTGCAATTCACTCCACGTATGTTTCCTTGCCATAGATCACATTCTTGGATTTCTGGTGGAGACCATTTCTTGGTCAAAAATCCGTACGTGTTAGCCTTCGGTATTATTGAATATGGTCATTCATGGCTATTTTCGACAAAAATGGGGGTTGTGTGGCGAATGATCATCGACCAGAGGCTCGTACACCTCACCCCACATATGTTTCCTTGCCATAGATCACATTCTTGGATTTCCTGTGGAGACCATTTATTGGTCAAAAATCTGTACGTGTTAGCCTTTAGTATTATTGAAAATGGTCATTCATGGCTATTTTCGACAAAAATGGGGGTTGTGTGGCCATTGATCATCGACCAGAGGCTCGTAAACCTCACCCCATATAAGTTTCCTTGCCATAGATCACATTCTTTGATTTCTGGTGGAGACCATTTCTTGGTCAAAAATCTGAATGTTTTAGCATTCGGTACTATTGAAAATGGTCGTTCATGGCTATTTTCGACAAAAATGGGGGTTGTGTGGCCATTGATATTCGACCAAAGGCTCATACACCTCACTACACATATGTTTCCTTGCCATAGATCACATTCTTTGATTTATTGTGGAGACCATTTCTTGGTCAAAAATCCGTAGGTGTTAGCCTTCAGTGTCATTGAAAATGGTCGTTCATGGCTATTTTCGACAAAAATGGGGTTTGTGTGGCCATTGATCATCGACCAGAGGCTCGTACACTTCACCCCACATATGTTTTCTTGCCAGAGATCACATTCTAGGATTTCTGGTGGAGACCATTTCTTTGTCAAAAATCCATTGGTGTTAGCCTTCGGTATTATTTAAAATGGTCGTTCATGGCTATTTTCGACTAAAATGGGGGTTGTGTGGCCATTTATCATCGACCAGAGGCTCATACACCTCACCCCACATATGTTTCCTTGCCATAGATCACATTCTTGGATTTCTGGTGGAGACCATTTTTTGGTCAAAAATCCGAATGTGTTAGCCTTCGGTACTATTGAAAATGGTCGTTCATGGCTATTTTCGACAAAAACGGGGGTTGTGTGGCCATTGATATTCGACCAGAGGCTCATAGACCTCACTACACATATGTTTCCTTGCCATAGATCGTATATTTGGATTTATGGTGGAGACCATTTGTTGGTCAAAATTCCGTAGGTGTTAGCCTTAAGTGTCATTGAAAATGGTTGTTCATGGCTATTTTCGACAAAAATAGGGGTTGTGTGGCCATTGATCATCGACCAGAGGCTCGTACACCTCACCCCACATATATTTCCTTGCCATAGATCATATTCTTGGATTTCTAGTGGAGACCATTTCTTGGTCAAAAATCCGTAGGTGTTAGCCTTCGGTATTATTGAAAATGGTCGTTCATGGCTATTTTCGACAAAAATGGGGTTGTGTGCCCATTGATCATCAACCAGAGGCTCATACACCTCACCCCACATATGTTTCCTTGCCATAGATCACATTCTTGGATTTCTGGTGGAGACCATTTCTTGGTAAAAAATACGTAGGTGTTAGCCTCTAGTATTATTGAAAATGGTCGTTCATGGCTATTTTCATCAAAAATGGGGGTTGTGTGGCCATTTATCATCGACCAGAGGCTCATACACCTCACCCCACATATGTTTCCTTGCCATAGATCACATTCTTGGATTTCTGGTGGAGACCATTTCTTGGTCGAAAATTCGTACGTGTTAGCCTCCGGTATTATTGAAAATGGTCGTTCATGGCTATTTTCGACAAAATGGGGGTTGTGTGGCCATTGATCATCGACCACAGGCTCGTACACCTCACCCCACATATGTTTCCTTGCCATAGATCACATTCTTGGATTTCTGGTGGAGACCATTTCTTGGGCAAAAATCCGAATGTGTTAGCCTTCGGTATTCTTGAAAATGGTCATTCATGGCTATTTTCGACAAAAAATGGGGGTTGTGTGGCCATTGATCTTCGACCAGAGGCTCATACACCTCACTACACATATGTTTCCTTGCCATAGATCAAATTCTTGGATTTATGGTGCAGACCATTTCTTGGTCAAAAATCCATAGGTGTTAGCCTTCAGTGTCATTGAAAATGGTCGTTCA
Organism: Zea mays; assembly: GCF_902167145.1. Taxonomy (NCBI): domain Eukaryota; kingdom Viridiplantae; phylum Streptophyta; class Magnoliopsida; order Poales; family Poaceae; genus Zea; species Zea mays. The sequence goes on from NC_050100.1 coordinate 201,399,439, forward strand.
TGGCTATTTTCGACAAAAATGGGGGTTGTGTGGCCATTGATCATCGACCAGAGGCTCGTACACTTCACCCCACATATGTTTTCTTGCCATAGATCACATTCTTGGATTTCTGGTGGAGACCATTTCTTGGTCAAAAATCTGTTGGTGTTAGCCTTCGGTATTATCGAAAATGGTCGTTCATGGCTATTTTCGACTAAAATGGGTGTTGTGTGGCCATTTATCATCGACCAGAGGCTCATACACCTCACCCCACATATGTTTCCTTGCCATAGATCACATTCTTGGATATCTGGTGGAGACCATTTCTTGGTCAAAAATCCATACGTGTTAGCCTTCGGTATTATTGAAAATGGTCATTCATGGCTATTTTCGACAAAAATGGGGGTCATGTGGCAATTGATCATCGACCAAAGGCTCATACACCTCACCCCACATTCTTTTATTTCTGGTGGAGACCATTTCTTGGTCAAAAATCCGTAGGTGTTAGCCTTCAGTGTCATTGAAAATGGTCGTTCATGGCTCTTTTCGACAAAAAATAGGGTTGTGTGGCCATTGATCATCGACCAGAGGCTCGTACACCTCAACCCACATATGTTTCCTTTCCGTAGATCCCATTCTTGGATTTATGGTGGAGACCATTTTTTGGTCAAAAATCCGTAGTTGTTAGCCTTCAGTGTCATTGAAAATGGTCGTTCATGGCTATTTTCGACAAAAATTCGGGTTGTGTGGCCATTGATCATCGATCAGAGGCTCGTACACCTCACCCCACATATGTTTCCTTGCCATAGATCACATTCTTGGATTTCTGGTGGAGACCATTTCTTGGTCAAAAATCCGTAGGTGTTAGCCTTCGGTATTATTGAAAATGGTCGTTCATGGCTATTTTCGACAAAAATGGGGGTTGTGTGGCCATTGATCATCGACTAGAGGCTCATACACCTCACCCCACATATGTTTCCTTGCCATAGATCACATTCTTGGATTTCTGGTGGAGACCATTTCTTAGTCAAAAATCCGTAGGTGTTAGCCTGTAGTATTATTGAAAATGGTCGTTGATGGCTATTTTCAGCAAAATGGGGGTTGTGTGGCCATTGATCATCGACCAGAGGCTCGTACACCTCACCCCACATATGTTTCCTTGCCATAGATCACATTCTTGGATTTCAGGTGGAGACCCTTTCTTGGGAAAAAATCCGAATGTGTAAGCCTTTGGTATTTTTGAAAATGGTCATTCATGGCTATTTTCAACAAAAATGGTGGTTGTGCGGCCATTGATCTTCGACCAGAGGCTCATACACCTCACTACACATATGTTTCCTTGTCATAGATCACATTCTTGGATTTATGGTGGAGACCATTTCTTCGTCAGAAATCCATAGGTGTTAGCCTTTAGTGTCATTGAAAATGGTCGTTCATGGCTATTTTCGACAAAAATGGGGGTTGTGTGGCCATTGATCATCAACCAGAGGCTCGTACACTTCACCCCACATATGTTTTCTTGCCATAGATCAAATTCTTGGATTTCTGGAGGAGACCATTTTTTGGTCAAAAATCTGTTGGTGTTAGCCTTCGGTATTATTGAAAATGGTCGTTCATGGCTATTTTCAACTAAAATAGGGGTTGTGTGGGCATTTATCATCGACCAGAGGCTCGTACAATTCACCCCACATATGTTTCCTTGCCATAGATCACATTCTTGGATTTCTGGTGGAGACCATTTCTTGGTCAAAAATCCGTACGTGTTAGCCTTCGATATTATTGAAAATGTTCATTCATGGCTATTTTCGACAAAAATGGGGGTTGTGTGGCCATTGATCTTCAACCAGAGGCTCATACACCTCACTACACTTATGTTTCCTTGCCATAGATCACATTCTTGGATTTATGGTGGAGACCATTTCTTGGTCAAAAATCCATAGGTGTTAGCCTTCAGTGTCATTGAAAATGGTCGTTCATGGCTATTTTCGACAAAAATGGGGGTTGTGTGGCCATTGATCATCGACCAGAGGCTCGTACACTTCACCCCACATATGTTTTCTTGCCATAGATCACATTCTTGGATTTCTAGTGGAGACCATTTCTTGGTCAAAAATCTGTTGGTGTTAGCCTTCGGTATTATTGAAAATGGTCGTTCATGGCTATTTTTGACTAAAATGGGGGTTGTGTGGCCATTTATCATCGACCGGAGGCTCGTAAAATTCACCCCACATATGTTTCCTTGCCATAGATCACATTCTTGGATTTCTGGTGGAGACCATTTCTTGGTCAAAAATCCATACGTGTTAGCCTTCGGTATTATTGAAAATGGTCATTCATGGCTATTTTCGACACAAATGGGGGTTGTGTGGCCATTGATCTTTGACCAGAGGCTCATACACCTCACTACACATATGTTTCCTTGCCATAGATCACATTCTTGGATTTATGGTGGAGACCATTTCTTGGTCAAAAATCCATAGGTGTTAGCCTTCAGTGTCATTGAAAATGGTCGTTCATGGCTATTTTCGACAAAAATGGGGGTTGTTTGGCCATTGATCATCGACTAGAGGCTTGTACACTTCACCCCACATATGTTTTCTTGCCATAGAACAGAATCTTGGATTTCTCGTGGAGACCATTTGTTGGTCAAAAATTCGTAGGTGTTAGCCTTCAGTGTCATTGAAAATGGTCATTCATGGCTATTTTCGACAAAAATGGGGGTTGTGTCGCCATTGATCATCGACCAGAGGATCGTACACCTCACCCCACATAAGTTTCCTTGCCATATATCACATTCTTGGATTTCTGGTGGAGACCATTTCTTGGTCAAAAATCCGTAGGTGTTAGCCTTCGGTATTATTGAAAATCGTCGTTCATGGCTATTTTCGGCAAAATGGGGGATGTGTGGCCATTGATCATTGACCAAAGGCTCGTACACCTCACCCCACATATGTTTCCTTGCCATAGATCACATTCTTGGATTTCAGGTGGAGACCATTTCTTGGGAAAAAATCCGAATGTGTTAGCCTTTGGTATTTTTGAAAATGGCCATTCATGGCTATTTTCAACAAAAATGGGGGTTGTGTGGCCATTGATCTTCGACCAGAGGCTCATACACCTCACTACACATATGTTTCCTTGTCATAGATCACATTCTTGGATTTATGGTGGAGACCATTTCTTGGTCAGAATTCCATAGGTGTTAGCCTTTAGTGTCATTGAAAATGGTCGTTCATGGCTAGTTTCGACAAAAATGGGGGTTGTGTAGCCATTGATCATCAACCAGAGGCTCATACACTTCACCCCACATATGTTTTCTTGCCATAGATCACATTCTTGGATTTCTGGAGGAGACCATTTCTTGGTCAAAAATCTGTTGGTGTTAGCCTTCGGTATTATTGAAAATGGTCGTTCATGGCTATTTTCGACTAAAATGGGGGTTGTGTGGCCATTTATCATCGACCAGAGGCTCGTACAATTCACCCCACATATGTTTCCTTGCCATAGATCACATTCTTGGATTTCTGGTGGAGACCATTTATTGGTCAAAAATCCGTATATGTTTCCTTGCCATAGATCACATTCTTGTATTTCTGGAGGAGACCATTTCTTGGTCAAAAATCTATTGGTGTTAGCCTTCGGTATTATTGAAAATGGTCGTTCATGGCTATTTTCGACTAAAATGGGGGTTGTGTGGCCATTTATCATCGACCAGAGGCTCGTACAATTCACCCCACATATGTTTCCTTGCCATAGATCACATTCTTGGATTTCTGGTGGACACCATTTCTTGGTCAAAAATCCGTACGTGTTAGCCTTCGGTATTATTGAAAATGGTCATTCATGGCTATTTTCGACAAAAATGGGGGTTGTGTGGCCATTGATCTTCAACCAGAGGCTCATACACCTCACTGCACTTATGTTTCCTTCCAATAGATCACATTCTTGGATTTATGGTGGAGACCATTTCTTGGTCAAAAATCCATAGGTGTTAGCCTTCAGTGTCATTGAAAATGGTCGTTCATGGCTATTTTCGACAAAAATGGGGGTTGTGTGGCCACTGATCATCGACCAGAGGATCGTACACTTCACCCCACATATGTTTTCCTGCCATAGATCACATTCTTGGATTTCTAGAGGAGACCATTTCTTGGTCAAAAATCTGTTGGTGTTAGCCTTCGGTATTATTGAAAATGGTCGTTCATGGCTATTTTTGACTAAAATGGGGGTTGTGTGGCCATTTATCATCGACCAGAGGCTCGTACAGTTCACCCCACATATGTTTCCTTGCCATAGATCACATTCTTGGATTTCTGGTGGAGACCATTTCTTGGTCAAAAATCTGTACGTGTTAGCCTTCAGTATTATTGAAAATGGTCATTCATGGCTATTTTCGACACAAATGGGGGTTGTGTGGCCATTGATCTTCGACCAGAGGCTCATACACCTCACTACACATATGTTTCCTTGCCATAGATCACATTCTTGGATTTATGGTGGAGACCATTTCTTGGTCAAAAATCCATAGGTGTTAGCCTTCAGTGTCATTGAAAATGGTCGTTCATGGCTATTTTCGACAAAAATGGGGGTTGTGTGGCCATTGATCATCGACCAGAGGCTCGTACACTTCACCCCACAAATGTTTTCTTGCGATAGATCAGAATCTTGGATTTCTCATGGAGACCATTTGTTGGTCAAAAATTCGTAGGTGTTAGCCTTCGGTGTCATTGAAAATGGTCATTCATGGCTATTTTCGACAAAAATGGGGGTTGTGTCGCCATTGATCATCGACCAGAGGATCGTACACCTCACCCCACATAAGTTTCCTTGCCATATATCACATTCTTGGATTTCTGGTGGAGACCATTTCTTGGTCAAAAATCCGTAGGTGTTAGCCTTCTGTATTATTGAAAATCGTCGTTCATGGCTATTTTCGACAAAAATGGAGGTTGTGTCGCAATTGATCATCGACCAAAGGCTCATACACCTCACCCCACATGTGTTTCCTTGCCATAGACCACATTCTTGGATTTCTGGTGGTGACCATTTTTTGGTCAAAAATCCGTAGGTGTTAGCCTTCGGTATTATTGAAAATGGTCGTTCATGGCTATTTTCGACAAAAATGGGGGTTGTGTGGCCATTGATCATCGACCAAAGGCTCATACACCTCACCCCACATATGTTTCCTTGCCATATATCACATTCTTGGATTTCTGGTGGTGACCATTTGTTGGTCAAAAATCCGTAGGTGTTAGCTTTCGGTATTATTGAAAATGATCGTTCATGGCTATTTTCATCAAAAATGGGGGTTGTGTGGCCATTTATCATCGACCAGAGGCTCGTGCACCTCACCCCACATATGTTTCCTTGCCATAGAGCACACTCTTGGATTTCTAGTGGAGACCATTTCTTGGTCAAAAATTCGTACGTGTTAGCCTTCGGTATTATTGAAAATGGTCGTTCATGGCTATTTTCGACAAAATGGGGGTTGTGTGGCCATTGATCATCGACCAGAGGCTCGTACACCTCACCCACATATGTTTCCTTGTAGTAGATCACATTCTTGGATTTCTGGTGGAGGCCATTTCTTGGTCAAAAATCCGTACGTGTTAGCCTTCGGTATTATTGAAAATGGTCGTTCATCGCTATTTTGGACAAAATAGAGGTTCTGTGGCCATTGATCATCGACCAGAGGCTCATACACCTCACCCCACATATGTTTCCTTGACATAGATCACATTTTTGGATTTCCGGTGGAGACCATTTCTTGGGCAAAAATCCGAATGTGTTAGCCTTGGTATTATTGAAAATGGTCATTCATGGCTATTTTCGACAAAAATGGGGGTTGTGTGGCCATTGATAATCGACCAGGGGCTCGTACACCTCACCCCACATATGTTTCCTTGCCATAGATCACATTTTTGGATTTCAGGTGGAGACCCTTTCTTGGGACAAAATCCGTTGGTGTTAGCCTTCGGTATTATTGAAAATGGTCGTTCATGGCTATTTTCAACAAAAATGGTGGTTGTGTGGCCATTGATCTTCGACCAGAGGCTCATACACCTCACTACACATATGTTTCCTTGTTATAGATCACATTCTTGGATTTCTGGTGGAGACCATTTCTTAGTCAAAAATCCGTACGTGTTAGCCTTCGGTATTATTGAAAATGGTCATTCAAGGCTATTTTCGACACAAATGGGGGTTGTGTGGCCATTGATCTTCGACCAGAGGCTCATACACCTCACTACACATATGTTTCCTTGCCATAGATCACATTCTTGGATTTATGGTGGAGACCATTGGTTGGTCAAAAATCCATAGGTGTTAGCCTTCAGTGTCATTAAAAATGGTCGTTCATGGCTATTTTCGACAAAAATGGGGGTTGTGTGGCCATTGATCATCGACCAGATGGTCGTACACTTCACCCCACATATGCTTTCTTGCCATAGATCACAATATTGGATTTCTCGTGGAGACCATTTGTTGGTCAAAAATTCGTAGGTGTTAGCCTTCAATGTCATTGAAAATGGTCATTCATGGCTATTTTTGACAAAAATGGGGGTTGTGTCGCCATTGATCATCGACCAGAGGCTCGTACACCTCACCCCACATAAGTTTCCTTGCCATAGATCACATTCTTGGATTTTTGGTGGAGACCATTTCTTGGTCAAAAATCCGTAGGTGTTAGCCTTCGGTATTATTGAAAATGGTCGTTCATGGCTATTTTCGACAAAAATGGGGGTTGTGTGGCAATTGATCATCGACCAAAGGCTCATACACCTCACCCCACATATGTTTCCTTGCCATAGACCACATTCTTGGATTTCTGGTGGAGACCATTTCTGGGTCAAAAATCCATAGGTGTTAGCCTTCAGTGTCATTGAAAATGGTCGTTCATGGCTATTTTCGACAAAAATGGGGGTTGTGTGGCCATTGATCATCGACCAGATGGTCGTACACTTCACCCCACATATGCTTTCTTGCCATAGATCACAATATTGGATTTCTTGTGGAGACCATTTGTTGGTCAAAAATTCGTAGGTGTTAGCCTTCAGTGTCATTGAAAATGGTCATTCATGGCTATTTTTGACAAAAATGGGGGTTGTGTCGCCATTGATCATCGACCAGAGGCTCGTACACCTCACCCCACATAAGTTTCCTTGCCATAGATCACATTCTTGGATTTTTGGTGTTGACCATTTCTTGGTCAAAAATCCGTAGGTGTTAGCCTTCGGTATTATTGAAAATGGTCGTTCATGGCTATTTTCGACAAAAATGGGGGTTGTGTGGCAATTGATCATCGACCAAAGGCTCATACACCTCACCCCACATATGTTTCCTTGCCATAGACCACATTCTTGGATTTTTGGTGGAGACCATTTCTTGGTCAAAAATCCATAGGTGTTAGCCTTCAGTGTCATTGAAAATGGTCGTTCATGGCTATTTTCGACAAAAATGGGGGTTGTGTGGCCATTGATCATCGACCAGAGGCTCGTACACTTCACCCCACATACGTTTTCTTGCTATAGATCACATTCTTGGATTTCTGGTGGAGACCATTTCTTGGTTAAAAATCCGTACGTGTTAGCCTTCGGTATTATTGAAAATGGTCATTTATGGCTATTTTCGACAAAAATGGGGGTTGTGTGGCCATTGATTATCGACCAGAGGCTCATACACCTAACCCCACATATGTTTCCTTGCCATAGATCACATTCTTGGATTTCTGGTGGTGACCATTTTCTTGGAAAAAAATCCGTAGGTGTTAGCCTTCGGTATTATTGAAAATGGTCGTTCATAGCTATTTTCGACAAAAATGGGGGTTGTGTGGCCATTGATCATCAACCAAAGGCTCATACACCTCACCCCACATATGTTTCCTTGCCATAGACCACATTCTTGGATTTCTAATGGAGACCATTTGTTGGTCAAAAATCCGTAGGTGTTGGCCTTCTGTATTATTAAAAATGGTCGTTCATGGCTATTTTCATCAAAAATGGGGGTTGTGTGGCCATTTATCATCAACCAGAGACTCGTACACCTCACCCCACATATGTTTCCTTGCCATAGATCACATTCTTGGATTTCTAGTGGAGACCATTTCTAGGTCAAAAATTCGTACGTGTTAGCCTTCGGTATTATTGAAAATGGTCGTGGTCGTTCATGGCTATTTTCGACAAAATGGGGGTTGTGTGGCCATTGATCATCGACCCGAGGCTCGTACGCCTCACCCACATATGTTTCCTTGCCGTAGATCACATTCTTGGATTTCTGGTGGAGACCATTTCTTGGTCAAAAATCCATACGTGTTAGCCTTCGGTATTATTGAAAATGGTCGTTCATGGCTATTTTCGACAAAATAGAGGTTCTGTGGCCATTGATCATCAACCAGGGGCTCATACACCTCACCCACATATGTTTCCTTGTCGTAGATCACATTCTTGGATTTCTGGTGGAGACCATTTCTTGGGCAAAAATCCGAATGTGTTAGCCTTCGGTATTATTGAAAATGGTTATTCATGGCTATTTTCGACAAAAATGGGGGTTGTGTGGCCATTTATCTTCAACCAGAGGCTCATACACCTCACTACACATATGTTTTCTTGCCATAGATCACATTCTTGGATCTATGGTGGGGACCAGTTCTTGGTCAAAAATCCATAGGTGTTAGCCTTCAGTGTCATTGAAAATAGTCATTCATGGCTATTTTCGACAATAATGGGGGTTGTGTGGCCATTGATAATCGACCAGAGGCTCGTACTCCTCACCCCACATATGTTTCCTTGCCATAGATCACATTCTTGGATTTCTGGTGGAGACCATTTCTCGGTCAAAAATCCGTAGGTGTTAGCCTTCGGTATTATTGAAAATGGTCGTTCATGGCTATTTTCGACAAAAATGGGGGTTGTGTGGCCATTGATCATCGACCAGAGGCTCGTACACCTCACCCCACATATGTTTTATTGCCATAGATCAAAATCTTGGATTTCTCGTGGAGACCATTTCTTGGTCAAAAATCCGTACGTGTTAGCCTTCGGTATTATTGAAAATGGTCGTTCATGGCTATTTTCGACAAAAATGGGGGTTGTGTGGCAATTGATCATCGACCAAAGGCTCATACACCTCACCCCACATATGTTTCCTTGCCATAGACCACATTCTTGGATTTTTGGTGGAGACCATTTCTTGGTCAAAAATCCATAGGTGTTAGCCTTCTGTGTCATTGAAAATGGTCGTTCATGGCTATTTTCGACAAAAATGGGGGTTGTGTGGCCATTGATCATCGACCAGAGGCTCGTACACTTCACCCCACATACGTTTTCTTGCTATAGATCACATTCTTGGATTTCTGGTGGAGACCATTTCTTGGTTAAAAATCCGTACGTGTTAGCCTTCGGTATTATTGAAAATGGTCATTTATGGCTATTTTCGACAAAAATGGGGGTTGTGTGGCCATTGATTATCGACCAGAGGCTCATACACCTAACCCCACATATGTTTCCTTGCCATGGATCACATTCTTGGATTTCTGGTGGTGACCATTTCTTGGAAAAAAATCCGTAGGTGTTAGCCTTCGGTATTATTGAAAATGGTCGTTCATAGCTATTTTCGACAAAAATGGGGGTTATGTGGCCATTGATCATCGACCAAAGGCTCATACACCTCACCCCACATATGTTTCCTTGCCATAGACCACATTCTTGGATTTCTAATGGAGACCATTTGTTGGTCAAAAATCCGTAGGTGTTAGCCTTCGGTATTATTAAAAATGGTCGTTCATGGCTATTTTCATCAAAAATGGGGGTTGTGTGGCCATTTATCATCAACCAGAGACTCGTACACCTCACCCCACATATGTTTCCTTGCCATAGATCACATTCTTGGATTTCTAGTGGAGACCATTTCTAGGTCAAAAATTCGTACGTGTTAGCCTTCGGTATTATTGAAAATGGTCGTGGTCGTTCATGGCTATTTTCGACAAAATGGGGGTTGTGTGGCCATTGATCATCGACCCGAGGCTCGTACGCCTCACCCACATATGTTTCCTTGTCGTAGATCACATTCTTGGATTTCTGGTGGAGACCATTTCTTGGTCAAAAATCCATACGTGTTAGCCTTCGATATTATTGAAAATGGTCGTTCATGGCTATTTTCGACAAAATAGAGGTTCTGTGGCCATTGATCATCGACCAGGGGCTCATACACCTCACCCACATATGTTTCCTTGTCGTAGATCACATTCTTGGATTTCTGGTGGAGACCATTTCTTGGGCAAAAATCCGAATGTGTTAGCCTTCGGTATTATTGAAAATGGTTATTCATGGCTATTTTCGACAAAAATGGGGGTTGTGTGGCCATTTATCTTCAACCAGAGGCTCATACACCTCACTACACATATGTTTTCTTGCCATAGATCACATTCTTGGATTTCTGGTGGAGACCATTTCTCGGTCAAAAATCCGTAGGTGTTAGCCTTCGGTATTATTGAAAATGGTCGTTCATGGCTATTTTCGACAAAAATGGGGGTTGTGTGGCCATTGATCATCGACCAGAGGCTCGTACACCTCACCCCACATATGTTTTATTGCCATAGATCAAAATCTTGGATTTCTCGTGGAGACCATTTCTTGGTCAAAAATCCGTACGTGTTAGCCTTCGGTATTATTGAAAATGGTCGTTCATGGCTATTTTCGACAAAAATGGGGGTTGTGTGGCCATTGATCATCGACCAGAGGCTCGTACACCTCACCCGACATATAATTCCTTGCCATAGATCATATTCTTGGATTTCTGGTGGAGACGATTTCTTGGTAAAAAATCCATAGGTGTTAACCTTCGGTATTATTGAAAATGGTCGTTCATGGCTATTTTCGACAAAAATGGGGGTTGTGTGGCCATTGATCATCGACCAGAGGCTCGTACACCTCACCCCACATATGTTTCCTTGCCATAGATCAAATTCTTGGATTTCTGGTGGAGACGATTTCTTGGTCAAAAATCTGTAGGTGTTAGCCTTCGATATTAGTGTAAATGGTCGTTCATGGCTATTTTCGACAAAAATGGGGGTTGTGTGGCCATCGATCATCGACCAGAGGCTCATACACCTCACCCCACATATGTTTCCTTGCCATAGATCACATTCTTGGATTTCTGGTGGAGACCATTTCTTGGTCAAAAATCTGTAGGTGTTAGCCTCTAGGATTATTGAAAATGGTCGTTCATGGCTATTTTGATAAAAAAAAATGGGGGTTGTATGGCCATTTATCATCGACCAGAGGCTCGTACACCTCACCCCACATATGTTTCTTGCCATAGATCACATTCTTGGATTTCTGGTGGAGACCATTTCTTGGTCAAAAATTCGTACGTGTTAGCCTTCGGTATTATTGAAAATGGTCGTTCATGGCTATTTTCGACAAAATGGGGGTTGTGTGGCCATTGATCATCAACCAGAGGCTCGTACACCTCACCCCACATATGTTTCCTTGCCATAGATCACATTCTTGAATTTCTGGTGGAGACCATTTCTTGGGCAAAATTTCGAATGTGTTAGCCTTCGATATTTTTGAAAATGGTCATTCATGGCTATTTTCGATAAAAATGGGGGTTGTTTCACCATTGATCTTCAACCAGAGGCTCATACACCTCACTACACATATGTTTCCTTGCCATATATCACATTCTTGGATTTATGGTGGAGACCATTTCTTGGTCAAAAATCCATAGGTGTTAGCCTTCAGTGTCATTGAAAATGGTCGTTCATGGCTATTTTCGACAAAATAGAGGTTCTGTGGCCATTGATCATCGACCAGAGGCTCATACACCTCACCCCACATATGTTTCCTTGCCATAGATCACATTCTTGGATTTCTGGTGGAGACCATTGCTTGGTCAAAAATCCTTAGGTGTTAGCCTTCGCTATTATTGAAAATGGTCATTCATGGCTATTTTCAACAAAAATGGGGGTTGTGTGGCCATTTATCTTCAACCAGAGGCTCATACACCTCACTACACATATGTTTTCTTGCCATATATCACATTCTTGGATCTATGGTGGAGACCAGTTCTTGGTCAAAAATCCGTAGGTGTTAGCCTTCAGTGTCATTGAAAATAGTCGTTCATGGCTATTTTCGACAAAAATGGGGGTTGTGTGGCCATTGATAATCGACCAGAGGATCGTACACCTCACCCCACATATGTTTCATTACCATAGATCACAATCTTGGATTTCTCGTGGAGACCATTTCTTGGTCAAAAATCCGTACATGTTAGCCTTCTGTATTATTGAAAATGGTCGTTCATGGCTAGTTTCGACAAAAATGGGGGTTGTGTGGCCATTGATCATCGACCAGAGGCTCGTACACCTCACCCCACATATGTTTCCTTGACATAGATAATATTCTTGGATTTCTGGTGGAGACGATTTCTTGGTCAAAAATCCCTAGGTGTTAGCCTTCTGTATTATTGAAAATGGTCATTCATGGCTATATTCGACAAAAATGGGGGTTGTGTGGCCATTGATCATCGACCAGAGGCTCGTACACCTCACCCCACATATGTTTCCTTGCCATAGATCACATTCTTGGATTTCTGGTGGAGACCATTTCTTGGTCCAAAATCCGTAGGTGTTAGCCTTCGGTATTATTGAAAATGGTCGTTCATGGCTATTTTCGACAAAAATGGGGGTTGTGTGGCCATTGATCATCGAACAGAGGCTCACACACCTCACCCCACATATGTTTCCTTGCCATAGATCACATTCTTGGATTTCTGGTGGAGACCATTTCTTTGTCAAAATTCCGTAGGTGTTAGCCTATGGTATTATTGAAAATGGTCGTTCATTTTTGACCAAGAAATGGTCTCCACCAGAAATCCAAGAATGTGATCTATGGCAAGGAAACATTTGTGGGGTGAGGTGTATGAGCCTCTGTTCGATTATCAATGGCCACACAACCCCCATTTTTGTCGAAAATAGCCATGAACGACTATTTTCAATGACACTGAAGGCTAACACCTACGGATTTTTGACCATGAACTGGTCTCCACCATAGATCCAAGAATGTGATATATGGCAAGAAAACATATGTGTAGTGAGGTGTATGAGCCTCTGGTTGAAGATAAATGGCCACACAACCCCCATTTTTGTCAAAAATAGCCATGAATGACCATTTTCAATAATACCGAAGGCTAACACCTACGGATTTTTAACCAAGAAATGGTCTCCACCAGAAATCCAAGAATGTGATCTACGGTAAGGAAACATATGTGGGGTAAGGTGTATGAGCCTCTGGTCGATGATCAATGGCCACAGAACCTGTATTTTGTCGAAAATAGCCATGAACGACCATTTTCAATGACACTGAAGGCTAACACCTATGGATTTTTGACCAAGAAATGGTCTCCACCATAAATCCAAGAATGTGATATATGGCAAGGAAACATATGTGTAGTGAGGTGTGTGAGCCTCTGGTCGAAGATCAATGGCGAAACAACCCCCATTTTTATCGAAAATAGCCATGAATGACCATTTTCAAAAATTCCGAAGGCTAACTCATTCGGATTTTTGCCCAAGAAATGGTCTCCACCAGAAATCCAAGAATGTGATCTATGGCAAGGAAACATATGTGGGGTGAGGTGTACGAGCCTCTGGTCGATGATCGATGGCCACACAACCCCCATTTTGTCGAAAATAGCCATGAACGACCATTTTCAATAATACCGAAGGCTAACACGTACGAATTTTTGACCAAGAAATGGTCTCCACCAGAAATCCAAGAATGTGATCTATGGAAAGAAACATATGTGGGGTGAGGTGTACGAGCCTCTGGTCGATGATAAATGGCCATACAACCCCCATTTTTTATCAAAATAGCCATGAACGACCATTTTCTATAATACCAGAGGATAACACCTACAGATTTTTGACCAAGAAATGGTCTCCACCAGAAATCCAAGAATGTGATCTATGGCAAGGAAACATATGTGGGCTGAGGCGTATGAGCCTCTGGTCGATGATCAATGGCCACACAACCCCCATTTTTGTCGAAAATAGCCATGAACGACCATTTACAATAATATCGAAGGCTAACACCTAAGGATTTTTGACCAAGAAATGGTCTCCACTAGAAATTCAAGAATTTGATCTATGGCAAGGAAACATATGTGGGGTGAGGTGTACGAGCCTCTGGTCGATGATTAATGGCCACACAACCCCCATTTTTGTCGAAAATAGCCATGAACGACCATTTTCAATAATACTGAAGGCTAACACCTACGAATTTTTGACCAAGAAATCGTCTCCACCCGAAATCAAAGAATATGATCTATGGCAAGGAATTATATGTCGGGTGAGGTGTACGAGCCTCTGGTCGATGATCAATGGCCACACAACCCCCATTTTTGTCGAAAATAGCCATGACGACCATTTTCAATAATACCGAAGGCTAACACCTACGGATTTTTTTACCAAGAAATGGTCTCCACCAGAAATCCAAGAATGTGATCTATGGCAAGGAAACATATGTGGGGTGAGGTGTACGAGCCTCTGGTCGATTATCAATGGCCACACAACCCCCATTATTGTCGAAAATAGCCATGAACGACTATTTTCAATGACACTGAAGGCTAACACCTATGGATTTTTGACCAAGAACTGGTCTCCACCATAGATCCACGAATGTGATCTATGGCAAGAAAACATATGTGTAGTGAGGTGTATGAGCCTCTGGTTGAAGATAAATGGCCACACAACCCCCATTTTTGTCGAAAATAGCCATGAACGACCATCTACAATAATATCGAAGGCTAACACCTACGGATTTTTGACCAAGAAATGGTCTCCACTAGAAATTCAAGAATTTGATCTATGGCAAGGAAACATATGTGGGGTGAGGTGTACGAGCCTCTGGTCGATGATTAATGGCCACACAACCCCCATTTTTGTCGAAAATAGCCATGAACGACCATTTTCAATAATGCAGAAGGCTAACACCTACGGATTTTTGACCAAGAAATCGTCTCCACCCGAAATCCAATAATATGATCTATGGCAAAGAATTATATGTCGGGTGAGGTGTACGAGCCTCTGGTCGATGATCAATGGCCACACAACCCCCATTTTTGTCGAAAATAGCCATGAACGACCATTTTCAATAATACCGAAGGCTAAGACGTACGAATTTTTGACCAAGAAATGGTCTCCACGAGAAATCCAAGATTTTGATCTATGGCAATAAAACATATCTGGGGTGAGGTGTACGAGCCTCTAGTCGATGATCAATGGCCACACAACCCCCATTTTTGTCGAAAATAGCCATGACGACCATTTTCAATAATACCGAAGGCTAACACCTACGGATTTTTGACCAAGAAATGGTCTCCACCAGAAATCCAAGAATGTGATCTATGGCAAGGAAACATATGTGGGGTGAGGTGTACGAGCCTCTGGTCGATTATCAATGGCCACACAACCCCCATTATTGTCGAAAATAGCCATGAACGACTATTTTCAATGACACTGAAGGCTAACACCTATGGATTTTTGACCAAGAACTGGTCTCCACCATAGATCCACGAATGTGATCTATGGCAAGAAAACATATGTGTAGTGAGGTGTATGAGCCTCTGGTTGAAGATAAATGGCTACACAACCCCCATTTTTGTCGAAAATTGCCATGAATAACCATTTTCAATAATACCGAAGGCTAACACATTCGGATTTTTGCCCAAGAAATGGTCTCCACTAGAAATCCAAGAATGTGATCTACGGCAAGGAAACATATGTGGGTGAGGTGTATGAGCCTCTGGTCGATGATCAATGGCCACATAACCTCTATTTTGTCGAAAATAGCCATGAACGACCATTTTCAATAATACCGAAGGCTAACACGTACGGATTTTTGACCAAGAAATGGTCTCCACCGGAAATCCAAGAATGTGATCTACGGCAAGGAAACATATGTGGGTGAGGTGTATGAGCCTCTGGTCAATGATCAATGGCCACACAACCCCCATTTTGTCGAAAATAGCCATGAACGACCACAACCATTTTCAATAATACCGAAGGCTAACACGTACGAATTTTTGACCAAGAAATGCTCTCCACTAGAAATCCAAGAATGTGATCTATGGCAAGGAAACATATGTGGGGTGAGGTGTACGAGCCTCTGGTTGATGATAAATGTCCACACAACCCCATTTTTGATGAAAATAGCCATGAACGACCATTTTCAATAATACCGAAGGCTAACACCTACGGATTTTTGACCAACAAATGGTCTCCACCAGAAATCCAATAATATGGTCTATGGCAAGGAAACATATGTGGGGTGAGGTGTATGAGCCTTTGGTCGATGATCAATGGCCACACAACCCTCATTTTTGTCGAAAATAGCTATGAACGACCAGTTTCAATAATACCGAAGGCTAACACCTACGGATTTTTGACCAAGAAATGGTCACCACCAGAAATCCAAGAATGTGATCTATGGCAAGAAAACATATATGGGGTGAGGTGTATGAGCCTCTGGTTGAAGATAAATGGCCACACAACCCCCATTTTTGTCGAAAATTGCCATGAATAACCATTTTCAATAATACCGAAGGCTAACACATTCGGATTTTTTCCCAAGAAATGGTCTCCACCAGAAATCCAAGAATGTGATCTACGGCAAGGAAACATATGTGGGTGAGGTGTATGAGCCTCTGGTCGATGATCAATGGCCACGGAACCTCTATTTTGTCGAAAATAGCCATGAACGACCATTTTCAATAATACCAAAGGCTAACACGTACGGATTTTTGACCAAGAAATGGTCTCCACCAGAAATCCAAGAATGTGATCTACGGCAAGGAAACATATGTGGGTAAGGTGTATGAGCCTCTGGTCAATGATCAATGGCCACACAACCCCCATTTTGTCGAAAATAGCCATGAACGACCACAACCATTTTCAATAATACCGAAGGCTAACACGTACGAATTTTTGACCAAGAAATGCTCTCCACTAGAAATCCAAGAATGTGATCTATGGCAAGGAAACATATGTGGGGTGAGGTGTACGAGCCTCTGGTTGATGATAAATGGCCACACAACCCCCATTTTTGATGAAAATAGCCATGAACGACCATTTTCAATAATACCGAAGGCTAACACCTACGGATTTTTGACCAACAAATGGTCTCCACCAGAAATCCAATAATATGGTCTATGGCAAGGAAACATATGTGGGGTGAGGTGTATGAGCCTTTGGTCGATGATCAATGGCCACACAACCCTCATTTTTTGTCGAAAATAGCTATGAACGACCAGTTTCAATAATACCGAAGGCTAACACCTACGGATTTTTGACCAAGAAATGGTCACCACCAGAAATCCAAGAATGTGATCTATGGCAAGAAAACATATGTGGGGTGAGGTGTACGAGCCTCTGGTCGATAATCAATGGCCACACAACCCCCATTTTTGTCGAAAATAGCCATAAATGACCATTTTCAATAATACCGAAGGCTAACACGTACGGATTTTTAACCAAAATATGGTCTCCACCAGAAATCCAAGAATGTGATCGATGGCAAGTAAACATATGTGGGGTGAGGTGTACGAGCCTCTAGTCGATGATAAATGGCCACACAACCCCCATTTTAGTCGAAAATAGCCATGAACGACCATTTTCAATAATACCGAAGGCTAACACAAACAGATTTTTGACCAAGAAATGGTCTCCACCAGAAATCCAAGAATGTGATTTATAGCAAGAAAACATATGTGGGGTGAAGTGTACGAGCCTCTGGTCGATGATCAATGGCCACACAACCCCCATTTTTGTCGAAAATAGCCATGAACGACCATTTTCAATGACACTGAAGGCTAACACCTATGGATTTTTGACCAAGAAATGGTCTCCACCAGAAATCCAAGAATGTGGTCTATGGCAAGGAAACATATGTGGGGTGAGGTGTATGATCCTTTGGTCGATGATCAATTGCCACACAACCCCCATTTTTGTTGAAAATAGCCATGAACGACCATTTTCAATAATACCGAAGGCTAACACCTACAGATTTTTGACCAAGAAATGGTCTCCACCAGAAATCCAAGAATGTGATCTATGGCAAGGAAACTTATGTGGGGTGAGGTGTACGAGCCTCTGGTCGATGATCAATGGCGACACAACCCCCATTTTTGTCGAAAATAGCCATGAATGACCATTTTCAATGACACTGAAGGCTAACACCTACGAATTTTTGACCAACAAATGGTCTCCACGAGAAATCCAAGATTGTGATCTATGGCAAGAAAACATATGTGGGGTGAAGTGTACGAGACTCTGGTCGATGATCAATGGCCACACAACCCCCATTTTTGTCGAAAATAGCCATGAACGACCATTTTCAATGACACTGAAGGCTAACACCTATGGATTTTTGACCAAGAAATGGTCTCCACCATAAATCCAAGAATGTGATCTATGGCAAGGAAACATATGTTTACTGAGGTGTATGAGCCTCTGGTCGAAGATCAATGGCCACACAACCCCCATTTGTGTCGAAAGTAGCCATGAATGACCATTTTCAATAATACCGAAGGCTAACACGTACGGATTTTTGACCAAGAAATGGTCTCCACCAGAAATCCAAGAATGTGATCTATGGCAAGGAAACATATGTGGGGTGAGGTGTATGAGCCTCTGGTCGATGATCAATGGCCACACAACCCCAATTTTTGTCGAAAATAGCCATGAACGACCATTTACAATAATACCGAAGGCTAACACCTACGGATTTTTGACCAAGAGAAGGTCTCCACCAGAAATCCAAGAATGTGATCCATGGCAAGAAAACATATGTGGGGTGAGGTGTACGAGCCTCTGATCGATGATCAATGGCCACACAACCCCCATTTTTGTCGAAAATAGCCATGAACGACCATTTTCAATAATTCCGAAGGCTAACACCTACGGATTTTTGACCAAGAAATCGTCTCCACTAGAAATCCAAGAATACGATCTATGGCATGGAAATATATTGGGGTGAGGTGTACGAGCCTCTAGTCGATGATCAATGGCCACACAACCCCCATTTTTGTCGAAAACAGCCATGAACGACCATTTTCAATAATACCGAAGGCTAACACGTACGGATTTTTGACCAAGAAATGGTGTCCACCAGAAATCCAAGAATGTGATCTATGGCAAGGTAACATATGTGGGGTGAGGTGTACGAGCCCCTGGTCGATTATCAATGGCCACACAACCCCCATTTTTGTCGAAAATTGCCATGAACAACTATTTTCAATGACACTGAAGGCTAACACCTATGAATTTTTGACCAAGAACTGGTCTCCACCATAGATCCAAGAATGTGATCTATGGCAAGAAAACATATGTGTAGTGAGGTGTATGAGCCTCTGGTTAAGATAAATGGCCACACAACCCCCATTTTTGTCGAAAATAGCCATGAATGACCATTTTCAATAATACCGAAGGCTAACACATTCAGATTTTTGCCCAAGAAATGGTCTCCACCAGAAATCCAAAAATGTGATCTATGTCAAGGAAACATATGTGGGGTGAGGTGTATGAGCCTCTGGTCGATGACCAATGGCCACAGAACCTCTATTTTGTCAAAAATAGCCATGAACGACCATTTTCAATAATACCGAAGGCTAACACGTACGGATTTTTGATTAAGAAATGGTCTCCACCAGAAAACCAAGAATGTGATCTACGGCAAGGAAACATATGTGGGTGAGGTGTACGAGCCTCTGGTCGTTGATCAATGGCCACACAACCCCCATTTTGTCGAAAATAGCCATGAACGACCATTTTCAATAATACCGAAGGCTAACACGTATGAATTTTGACCAAGAAATGGTCTCCACCAGAAATCCAAGAGTGTGCTCTATGGCAAGGAAACATATGTGGGGTGAGGTGTACGAGCCTCTGGTCGATGATAAATGGCCACACAACCCCCATTTTTGATGAAAATAGCCATGAACGACCATTTTCAATAATACCGAAAGCTAACACCTACGGATTTTTGACCAACAAATGGTCTCCACCAGAAATCCAAGAATGCAGTCTATGGAAAGGAAACATATGTGGGGTGAGGTGTATGAGCCTTTGGTCGATGATCAATGGCCACACAACCCCCATTTTTGTCGAAAATAGCCATGAACGACCATTTTCAATAATACCGAAGGCTAACACCTACGGATTTTTGACCAAGAAATGGTCACCACCAGAAATCCAAGAATGTGGTCTATGGCAAGGAAACAGAAGTGGGTGAGGTGTATGAGCCTTTGGTCAATGATCAATTGCCACACAACCCCCATTTTTGTCGAAAGTAGCCATGAACGACCATTTTCAATAATACCGAAGGCTAACACCTACGGATTTTTGACCAAGAAATGGTCTCCACCAGAAATCCAAGAATGTGATATATGGCAAGGAAACTTATGTGGGGTGAGGTGTACGATCCTCTGGTCGATGATCAATGGCGACACAACCCCCATTTTTGTCGAAAATAGCCATGAATGACCATTTTCAATGACACTTAAGGCTAACACCTACGAATTTTTGACCAACAAATGATCTCCACGAGAAATCCAAGATTCTGATCTATGGCAAGAAAACATATGTGGGGTGAAGTGTACGAGCCTCTGGTCGATGATCAATGGCCACACAACCCCCATTTTTGTTGAAAATAGCCATGAACGACCATTTTCAATGACACTGAAGGCTAACACCTATGGATTTTTGACCAAGAAATGGTCTCCACCATAAATCCAAAAATGTGATCTATGGCAAGGAAACATATGTGTAGTGAGGTGTATGAGCCTCTGGTCGAAGATCAATGGCCACACAACCCCATTTGTGTCGTAAATAGCCATGAATGACCATTTTCAATAATACCGAAGGCTAACACGTACGGATTTTTGACCAAGAAATGGTCTCCACTAGAAATCCA
This sequence comes from Zea mays, assembly GCF_902167145.1. Lineage (NCBI taxonomy): Eukaryota > Viridiplantae > Streptophyta > Magnoliopsida > Poales > Poaceae > Zea > Zea mays. The sequence continues at coordinate 201,420,390 of NC_050100.1, forward strand.
AGAATGTGATCTATGGCAAGGAAAGATATGTGGGGTGAATTGTACGAGCCTCCGGTCGGTGATAAATGGCCACACAACCCCCATTTTAGTCGAAAATAGCCATGAACGACCATTTTCAACAATACCGAAGGCTAACACCAACAGATTTTTGACCAAGAAATGGTCTCCTCCAGAAATCCAAAATGTGATATATGGCAAGAAAACATATGTGGGGTGAAGTGTACGAGCCTCTGGTCGATGATCAATGGCCACACAACCCCCATTTTTGTCGAAAATAACCATGAACGACCATTTTCAATGACACTTAAGGCTAACACCTATGGATTTCTGACCAAGAAATGGTCTCCACCATAAATCTAAGAATGTGATCTATGGCAAGGAAACATATGTGTAGTGAGGTGTATGAGCCTCTTGTCAAAGATCAATGGCCACACAACCCCCATTTTTGTCGAAAATAGCCATGAATGACCATTTTCAAAAATACCAAAGGCTAACACATTCGGATTTTTTCCCAAGAAATGGTCTCCACCAGAAATCCAAGAATGTGATCTATGGCAAGGAAACATATGTGGGGTGAGGTGTACGAGCCTCTAGTCGATGATAGATGGCCACACAACCCCCATTTTTGATGAAAATAGCCATGAGCGACCATTTTCAATAATACTAGAGGCTAACACCTACGGATTTTTGACTAAGAAATGGTATCCACCAGAAATCCAAGAATGTGATCTATGGCAAGGAAACATATGTGGGGTGAGGTGTATGAGCCTCTGGTCGATGATCAATGGCCACAAAACCCCCATTTTTGTCGAAAATAGCCATGAACGACCATTTTCAATAATACCGAAGGCTAACACCTACGGATTTTTCACCAAGAAATGGTCTCCACCAGAAATCCAAGAATGTGATCTACGGCAAGGAAACATATGTGGGGTGAGGTGTACAAGCCTCTGGTCGATGATCAATGGCCACACAACCCTAATTTTTCTCGAAAATAGCCACGAACGACCATTTTCAATGACACTGAAGGCTAACAACTACGGATTTTTGACCAAAAAATGATCTGCACCATAAATCCAAGAATGTGATCTACGGCAAGGAAACATATGTGGGTTTAGGTGTACGAGCCTCTGGTCGATGATCAATGGCCACACAACCCTAATTTTTGTCGAAAATAGCCATGAACGACCATTTTCAATGACACTGAAGGCTAACACCTACGGATTTTTGACCAAGAAATGGTCTCCACCAGAAATCAAAGAATGTGGGGTGAGGTGTACGAGCCTTTGGTCGATGATCAATGGCCACATGACCCCCATTTTTGTCGAAAATAGCCATGAATGACCATTTTCAATAATACCGAAGGCTAACACGTACGGATTTTTGACCAAGAAATGGTCTCCACCAGATATCCAAGAATGTGATCTATGGCAAGGAAACATATGTGGGGTGAGGTGTATGAGCCTCTGGTCGATGATAAATGGCCACACAACCCCCATTTTAGTCGAAAATAGCCATGAACGACCATTTTCAATAATACCGAAGGCTAACACCAACAGATTTTTGACCAAGAAATGGTCTCCACCAGAAATCCAAGAATGTGATCTATGGCAAGAAAACATATGTGGGGTGAAGTGTACGAGCCTCTGGTCGATGATCATGGGCCACACAACCCCCTTTTTTGTCGAAAATAGCCATGAACGACCATTTTCAATGACACTGAAGGTTAACACCTATGGATTTTTGACCAAGAAATGGTCTCCACCATAAATCCAAGAATTTGATCTATGGCAAGGAAACATATGTGTAGTGAGGTGTATGAGCCTCTGGTCGAAGATCAATGGCCACACAACCCCCATTTTTGTCGAAAATAGCCATGAATGACCATTTTCAAGAATACCGAAGGCTAACACATTGGGATTTTTGCCCAAGAAATGGTCTCCACTAGAAATCCAAGAATGTGATCTATGGCAAGGAAACATATGTGGGGTGAGGTGTACGAGGCTCTGGTCGAAGATCAATGGCCACACAACCCCCATTTTGTCGAAAATAGCCATGAACGACCATTTTCAATAATACCGAAGGCTAACACGTACGAATTTTTGACCAAGAAATGGTCTCCACCAAAAATCCAAGAATGTGATCTATGGCAAGGAAACTTATGTGGGGTGAGGTGTACGAGCCTCTGATCGATGATAAATGGACAGACAACCCCCATTTTTGATGAAAATAGCCATGAACGACCATTTTCAATAATACTAGAGGCTAACACCTACGGATTTTTTACCAAGAAATGGTCTCCACCAGAAATCCAAGAATGTGATCTATGGCAAGGAAACATATGTGGGGTGAGGTGTATGAGCCTCTGGTTGATGATCAATGGCCACACAACCCCCATTTTTGTCGAAACTAGCCATGAACGACCATTTTCAATAATACCGAAGGCTAACACCTACGGATTTTTGACCAAGAAATGGTCTCCACTAGAAATCCAAGAATATGATCTATGGCATGGAAACATATGTGGGGTGAGGTGTACGAGCCTTTGGTCGATGATCAATGGCCACACAACCCCTATTTTTGTCGAAAATAGCCATGAACAACCATTTTCAATGACACTTAAGGCTAACACCTACGGATTTTTGACCAAGAAATGGTCTCCACCATAAATCCAAGAATGTGATCTATGGCAAGGAAACATATGTGTAGTGAGGTCTATGAGCCTCTGGTCGAATATCAATGGCCACACAACCCCCATTTTTGTCGAAAATAGCCATGAACGACCATTTTCAATAGTACCGAAGGCTAACACATTCGGATTTTTGACCAAAAAATGGTCTCCACCAGAAATCAAAGAATGTGATCTATGGCAAGTAAACATATGTGGGGTGAGATTTACGAGCCTCTGATTGATGATCATTGGCCACACAACCCCCATTTTTGTCGAAAATAGCCATGAATGACCATTTTCAATAATACCGAAGGCTAACACGTACAAATTTTTGAACAAGAAATGGTCTCCACCAGAAATCCAAGAATGTGATCTATGGCAAGGAAACATATGTGGGGTGAGGTGTATGAGCCTCTGGTCAATGATAAATGGCCACACAACCCCCATTTTAGTCGAAAATAGCCATGAACGACCATTTTCAATAATACCGAAGGCTAACACCAACGGACTTTTGACCAAGAAATGGTCTCCACCAAAAATCCTAGAATGTGATCTCTGGCAAGAAAAGATATGTGGGGTGAAGTGTACGAGCCTCTGGTCGATGATCAATGGCCACACAAACCCCATTTTTGTCGAAAATAGCCATGAACGACCATTTTCAATGACACTGAAGGCTAACACCTACGGATTTTTGACCAAGAAATGGTCTCCACAATAAATCCAAGAATGTGATCTATGGCAAGGAAACATATGTGTAGTGAGGTGTATGAGCCTTTGGTCGAATATCAATGGCCACACAACCCCCATTTTTGTCGAAAATAGCCATGAACGGCCATTTTCAATAGTACCGAAGGCTAAAACATTCAGATTTTTGACCAAGAAATGGTCTCCACCAGAAATCAAAGAATGTGATCTATGGCAAGGAAACATATGTGGGGTGAGGTTTACGAGCCTCTGGTCGATGATCAATGGCCACACAACCCCCATTTTTGTCGAAAATAGCCATGAATGACCATTTTCAATAATACTGAAGGCTAACACGTACAGATTTTTGACCAAGAAATGGTCTCCACCGGAAATCCAAGAATGTGATCTATGGCAAGGAAACATATGTGGGGTGAGGTGTACGAGCCTTTGATCGATGATCATTGGCCACACAACCTCCATTTTTGTCGAAAATAGCCATGAATGACCATATTCAATAATACCGAAGGCTAACAAGTACGTATTTTTTACCAAGAAATGGTCTCCACCAGAAATCCAAGAATGTGATCTATGGCAAGGAAACATATGTGAGGTGAATTGCACGAGCCTCTGGTCGATGTTAAATGGCCACACAACCCCCATTTTAGTTGAAAATAGCCATGAACGACCATTTTCAATAATACTGAAGGCTAACACCAATAGATTTTTGACCAAAGAATGGTCTCCTCCAGAAATCCAAGAATGTGATCTATGGAAAGAAAACATATGTGGGGTGAAGTGTACGAGCCTCTGGTCGATGATCAATGGCCACACAACCCCCAATTTTGTCGAAAATAGCCATGAACCACCATTTTCAATGACACTAAAGGCTAACACCTATGGATTTCTGACCAAGAAATGGTCTCCACCATAAATCCAAGAATGTGATCTATGGCAAGGAAACATATGTGTAGTGAGGTGTATGAGCCTCTGGTCGAAGATCAATGGCCACACAACCCCCATTTTTGTCGAAAATAGCCATGAATGACCATTTTCAAAAATACCAAAGGCTAACACATTCGGATTTTTGCCCAAGAAATGGTCTCCACCAGAAATCCAAGAAATGGTCTCCACCGGAAACCCAAGAATGTGATCTATGGCAAGGAAACATATGTGGGGTGAGGTGTACGGGCCTCTGGTCGATGATCAATGGCCACATAACCCCCATTTTGCCGAAAATAGCCATGAACGACCATTTTCAATAATACCGAAGGCTAACACGTATGAGTTTTTGACCAAGAAATGGTCTCCACCAAAAATCCAAGAATGTGATCTATGGCAAGGAAACATATGTGGGGTGAGGTTTATGAGCCTCTAGTCGATGATAAATGGCCACACAACCCCCGTTTTTTATGAAAATAGCCATGAGCGACCATTTTCAATAATACTAGATGCTAACACCTACGGATTTTTGTCCAAGAAATGGTCTCCACCAGAAATCCAAGAATGTGATCTATGGCAAGGAAACATATGTGGGGTGAGGTGTATGAGCCTCTGGTCGATGATCAATGGCCACACAACCCCCATTTTTGTCGAAAATAGCCATGAACGACCATTTTCAATAATACCGAAGGCTAACACGTACGAATTTTTGACCAAGAAATGGTCTCCACCAGAAATCCAAGAGTGTGTTCTACGGCAAGGAAACATATGTGGGGTGAGGTGTACGAGCCTCTGGTCGATGATAAATGGCCACACAACCCCCATTTTTGATGAAAATAGCCATGAATGACCATTTTCAATAATACCGAAAGCTAACACCTACGGATTTTTGACCAACAAATGGTCTCCACCAGAAATCCAAGAATGTGGTCTATGGCAAGGAAACATATGTGGGGTGAGGTGTATGAGCCTTTGGTCGATGATCAATGGCCACACAACCCCCATTTTTCTCGAAAATAGCCATGAACGACCATTTTCAATAATACCGAAGGCTAACACCGACGGATTTTTGACCAAGAATGGGTCACCACCAGAAATCCAAGAATGTGGTCTATGGCAAGGAAACACATGTGGGTGAGGTGTATGAGCCTTTGGTCGATGATCAATTGCCACACAACCCCCATTTTTGTCGAAAGTAGCCATGAACGACCATTTTCAATAATACCGAAGGCTAACACCTACGGATTTTTGACCAAGAAATGGTCTCCACCAGAAATCCAAGAATGTGATATATGGCAAGGAAACTTATGTGGGGTGAGGTGTACGATCCTCTGGTCGATGATCAATGGCGACACAACCCCCATTTTTGTCGAAAATAGCCATGAATGACCATTTTCAATGACACTGAAGGCTAACACCTACGAATTTTTGACCAACAAATGGTCTCCACGAGAAATCTAAGATTCTGATCTATGGCAAGAAAACATATGTGGGGTGAAGTGTACGAGCCTCTGGTCGATGATCAATGGCACCACAACCCCCATTTTTGTCGAAATTAGCCATGAACGACCATTTTCAATGACACTGAAGGCTAACACCTATGGATTTTTGACCAAGAAATGGTCTCCACCATAAATCCAAGAATGTGATCTATGGCAAGGAAACATATGTGTAGTGAGGTGTATGAGCCTCTGGTCGAAGATCAATGGCCACACAACCCCATTTGTGTCGAAAATAGCCATGAATGACCATTTTCAATAATACCGAAGGCTAACACGTACGGATTTTTGACCAAGAAATGGTCTCCACTAGAAATCCAAGAATGTGATCTATGGCAAGGAAAGATATGTGGGGTGAATTGTACGAGCCTCCGGTCGATGATAAATTGCCACACAACCCCCATTTTAGTCGAAAATAGCCATGAACGACCATTTTCTACAATACCGAAGGCTAACACCAACAGATTTTTGACCAAGAAATGGTCTCCTCCAGATTCCAAGAATGTGATATATGGCAAGAAAACATATGTGGGGTGAAGTGTACGAGCCTCTGGTCGATGATCAATGGCCACACAACCCCCATTTTTGTCGAAAATAACCATGAACGACCATTTTCAATGACACTTAAGGCTAACACCTATGGATTTCTGACCAAGAAATGGTCTCCACCATAAATCCAAGAATGTGATCTATGGCAAGGAAACATATGTGTAGTGAGGTGTATGATCCTCTGGTCAAAGATCAATGGCCACACAACCCCCATTTGTGTCGAAAATAGCCATGAATGACCATTTTCAAAAATACCGAAGGCTAACAGATTTGGATTTTTCCCAAGAAATGGTCTCCACCAGAAATCCAAGAATGTGATCTATGGCAAGGAAACATATGTGGGGTGAGGTGTATGAGCCTCTGGTCGATGATCAATGGCCACAAAACCCCCATTTTTGTCGAAAATAGCCATGAACGACCATTTTCAATAATACCGAAGGCTAACACGTACGAATTTTTGACCAAGAAATGGTCTCCACCAGAAATCTAAGAGTGTGTTCTACGGCAAGGAAACATATGTGGGGTGAGGTGTACGAGCCTCTGGTCGATGATAAATGGCCACACAACCCCCATTTTTGATGAAAATAGCCATGAATGACCATTTCCAATAATACCGAAAGCTAACACCTACGGATTTTTGACCAACAAATGGTCTCCACCAGAAATCCAAGAATGTGGTCTATGGCAAGGAAACATATGTGGGGTGAGGTGTATGAGCCTTTGGTCGATGATCAATGGCCACACAACCCCCATTTTTGTCGAAAATAGCCATGAACGACCATTTTCAATAATACCGAAGGCTAACACCGACGGATTTTTGACCAAGAAATGGTCACCACCAGAAATCCAAGAATGTGGTCTATGGCAAGGAAACACATGTGGGTGAGGTGTATGAGCCTTTGGTCGATGATCAATTGCCACACAACCCCCATTTTTGTCGAAAGTAGCCATGAACGACCATTTTCAATAATACCGAAGGCTAACACCTACGGATTTTTGACCAAGAAATGGTCTCCACCAGAAATCCAAGAATGTGATATATGGCAAGGAAACTTATGTGGGGTGAGGTGTACGATCCTCTGGTCGATGATCAATGGCGACACAACCCCCATTTTTGTCGAAAATAGCCATGAATGACCATTTTCAATGACACTGAAGGCTAACACCTACGAATTTTTGACCAACAAATGGTCTCCACGAGAAATCTAAGATTCTGATCTATGGCAAGAAAACATATGTGGGGTGAAGTGTACGAGCCTCTAGTCGATGATCAATGGCCACACAACCCCCATTTTTGTCGAAAATAGCCATGAACGACCATTTTCAATGACACTGAAGGCTAACACCTATGGATTTTTGACCAAGAAATGGTCTCCACCATAAATCCAAGAATGTGATCTATGGCAAGGAAACATATGTGTAGTGAGGTGTATGAGCCTCTGGTCGAAGATCAATGGCCACACAACCCCATTTGTGTCGAAAATAGCCATGAATGACCATTTTCAATAATACCGAAGGCTAACACGTACGGATTTTTGACCAAGAAATGGTCTCCACTAGAAATCCAAGAATGTGATCTATGGCAAGGAAAGATATGTGGGGTGAATTGTACGAGCCTCCGGTCGATGATAAATTGCCACACAACCCCCATTTTAGTCGAAAATAGCCATGAACGACCATTTTCAACAATACCGAAGGCTAACACCAACAGATTTTTGACCAAGAAATGGTCTCCTCCAGATTCCAAGAATGTGATATATGGCAAGAAAACATATGTGGGGTGAAGTGTACGAGCCTCTGGTCGATGATCAATGGCCACACAACCCCCATTTTTGTCGAAAATAACCATGAACGACCATTTTCAATGACACTTAAGGCTAACACCTATGGATTTCTGACCAAGAAATGGTCTCCACCATAAATCCAAGAATGTGATCTATGGCAAGGAAACATATGTGTAGTGAGGTGTATGATCCTCTGGTCAAAGATCAATGGCCACACAACCCCCATTTGTGTCGAAAATAGCCATGAATGACCATTTTCAAAAATACCGAAGGCTAACACATTCGGATTTTTCCCAAGAAATGGTCTCCACCAGAAATCCAAGAATGTGATCTATGGCAAGGAAACATATGTGGGGTGAGGTGTATGAGCCTCTGGTCGATGATCAATGGCCACACAACCCCCATTTTTGTCGAAAATAGCCATGAACGACCATTTTCAATAATACCGAAGGCTAACACGTACGAATTTTTGACCAAGAAATGGTCTCCACCAGAAATCCAAGAGTGTGTTCTATGGCAAGGAAACATATGTGGGGTGAGGTGTACGAGCCTCTGGTCGATGATAAATGGCCACACAACCCCCATTTTTGATGAAAATAGCCATGAATGACCATTTTCAATAATGCCGAAAGCTAACACCTACGGATTTTTGACCAACAAATGGTCTCCACCAGAAATCCAAGAATGTGGTCTATGGCAAGGAAACATATGTGGGGTGAGGTGTATGAGCCTTTGGTCGATGATCAATGGCCACACAACCCCCATTTTTGTCGAAAATAGCCATGAACGACCATTTTCAATAATACCGAAGGCTAACACCGACGGATTTTTGACCAAGAAATGGTCACCACCAGAAATCCAAGAATGTGGTCTATGGCAAGGAAACACATGTGGGTGAGGTGTATGAGCCTTTGGTCGATGATCAATTGCCACACAACCCCCATTTTTGTCGAAAGTAGCCATGAACGACCATTTTCAATAATACCGAAGGCTAACACCTACGGATTTTTGACCAAGAAATGGTCTCCACCAGAAATCCAAGAATGTGATATATGGCAAGGAAACTTATGTGGGGTGAGGTGTACGAGCCTCCGGTCGATGATAAATTGCCACACAACCCCCATTTTAGTCGAAAATAGCCATGAACGACCATTTTCAACAATACCGAAGGCTAACACCAACAGATTTTTGACCAAGAAATGGTCTCCTCCAGATTCCAAGAATGTGATCTATGGCAAGGAAACATATGTGGGGTGAGGTGTACGAGCCTCTGGTCGATGATCAATGGCCACACAACCCCCATTTTTGTCGAAAATAACCATGAACGACCATTTTCAATGACACTTAAGGCTAACACCTATGGATTTCTGACCAAGAAATGGTCTCCACCATAAATCCAAGAATGTGATCTATGGCAAGGAAACATATGTGTAGTGAGGTGTATGATCCTCTGGTCAAAGATCAATGGCCACACAACCCCCATTTGTGTCGAAAATAGCCATGAATGACCATTTTCAAAAATACCGAAGGCTAACACATTCGGATTTTTCCCAAGAAATGGTCTCCACCAGAAATCCAAGAATGTGATCTATGGCAAGGAAACATATGTGGGGTGAGGTGTATGAGCCTCTGGTCGATGATCAATGGCCACACAACCCCCATTTTTGTCGAAAATAGCCATGAACGACCATTTTCAATAATACCGAAGGCTAACACGTACGAATTTTTGACCAAGAAATGGTCTCCACCAGAAATCCAAGAGTGTGCTCTATGCCAAGGAAACATATGTGGGGTGAGGTGTACGAGCCTCTGGTCGATGATAAATGGCCACAGAACCCCCATTTTTGATGAAAATAGCCATGAATGACCATTTTCAATAATACCGAAAGCTAACACCTACGGAATTTTGACCAACAAATGGTCTCCACCAGAAGTTCAAGAATGTGGTCTATGGCAAGGAAACATATGTGGGGTGAGGTGTATGAGCCTTTGGTCGATGATCAATGGCCACACAACCCCCATTTTTGTCGAAAATAGCCATGAACGACCATTTTCAATAATACCGAAGGCTAACACCTACGGATTTTTGACCAAGAAATGGTCACCACCAGAAATCCAAGAATGTGGTCTATGGCAAGGAAACACATGTGGGTGAGGTGTATGAGCCTTTGGTCGATGATCAATTGCCACACAACCCCCATTTTTGTCGAGAGTAGCCATGAACGACCATTTTCAATAATACCGAAGGCTAACACCTACAGATTTTTGACCAAGAAATGGTCTCCACCAGAAATCCAAGAATGTGATATATGGCAAGGAAACTTATGTGGGGTGAGGTGTACGATCCTCTGGTCGATGATCAATGGCGACACAACCCCCATTTTTGTCGAAAATAGCCATGAATGACCATTTTCAATAACACTGAACGCTAACACCTACGAATTTTTGACCAACAAATGGTCTCCACGAGAAATCCAAGATTCTGATCTATGGCAAGAAAACATATGTGGGGTGAAGTGTACGAGCCTCTGGTCGATGATCAATGGCCACACAACCCCCATTTTTGTCGAAAATAGCCATGAACGACCATTTTCAATGACACTGAAGGCTAACACCTATGGATTTTTGACCAAGAAATGGTCTCCACCATAAATCCAAGAATGTGATCTATGGCAAGGAAACATATGTGTAGTGAGGTGTATGAGCCTCTGGTCGAAGATCAATGGCCGCACAACCCCATTTGTGTCGAAAATAGCCATGAATGACCATTTTCAATAATACCGAAGGCTAACACGTACGGATTTTTGACCAAGAAATGGTCTCCACTAGAAATCCAAGAATGTGATCTATGGCAAGGAAAGATATGTGGGGTGAATTGTACGAGCCTCTGGTCGATGATAAATTGCCACACAACCCCCATTTTAGTCGAAAATAGCCATGAACGACCATTTTCAACAATACCGAAGGCTAACACCAACAGATTTTTGACCAAGAAATGGTCTCCTCCAGAAATCCAAGAATGTGATATATGGCAAGAAAACATATGTGGGGTGAATTGTACGAGCCTCTGGTCGATGATCAATGGCCACACAACCCCCATTTTTGTCGAAAATAACCATGAACGACCATTTTCAATGACACTTAAGGCTAACACCTATGGATTTCTGACCAAGAAATGGTCTCCACCATAAATCCAAGAATGTGATCTATGGCAAGGAAACATATGTGTAGTGAGGTGTATGAGCCTCTGGTCAAAGATCAATGGCCACACAACCCCCATTTGTGACGAAAATAGCCATGAATGACCATTTTCAAAAATACCGAAGGCTAACACATTCGGATTTTTCCCAAGAAATGGTCTCCACCAGAAATCCAAGAATGTGATCTATGGCAAGGAAACATATGTGGGGTGAGGTGTATGAGCCTCTGGTCGATGATCAATGGCCACAAAACCCCCATTTTTGTCGAAAATAGCCATGAACGACCATTTTCAATAATACCGAAGGCTAACACCTACGGATTTTTGACCAAGAAATGGTCTCGACCAGAAATCCAAGAATGTGATCTACGGCAAGGAAACATATGTGGGGTGAGGTGTACGAGCCTCTGGTCGATGATCAATGGCCACACAACCCTAATTTTTCTCGAAAATAGCCATGAACGACCATTTTCAATGACACTGAAGGCTAACAACTACGGATTTTTGACCAAAAAATGGTCTCCACCATAAATCAAAGAATGTGATCTACGGCAAAGAAACATATGTGGGTTTAGGTGTACGAGCCTCTGGTCGATGATCAATGGCCACACAACCCTATTTTTTGTCGAAAATAGCCATGAACGACCATTTTCAATGACACCGAAGGCTAACACCTACGAATTTTTGACCAAGAAATGGTCTCCACCAGAAATCAAAGAATGTGGGGTAAGGTGTACGAGCCTTTGGTCGATGATCAATGGCCACATGACCCCCATTTTTGTCGAAAATAGCCATGAATGACCATTTTCAATAATACCGAAGGCTAACACGTACGGATTTTTGACCAAGAAATGGTCTCCACCAGATATCCAAGAATGTGATCTATGGCAAGGAAACATATGTGGGGTGAGGTGTATGAGCCTCTGGTCGATGATAAATGGCCACACAACCCCCATTTTAGTCGAAAATAGCCATGAAAGACCATTTTCAATAATACCGAAGGCTAACACCAACATATTTTTGACCAAGAAATGGTCTCCACCAGAAATCCAAGAATGTGATCTATGGCAAGAAAACATATGTGGGGTGAAGTGTACGAGCCTCTGGTCGATGATCAATGGCCACACAACCCCCATTTTTGTCGAAAATAGCCATGAACGACCATTTTCAATGACACTGAAGGCTAACACCTATGGATTTTTGACCAAGAAATGGTCTCCACCATAAATCCAAGAATTTGATCTATGGCAAGGAAACATATGTGTAGTGAGGTGTATGAGCCTCTGGTCGAAGATCAATGGCCACACAACCCCCATTTTTGTCGAAAATAGCCATGAATGACCATTTTCAAGAATACCGAAGGCTAACACATTGGGATTTTTTCCCAAGAAATGGTCTCCACCAGAAATCCAAGAATGTGATCTATGGCAAGGAAACATATGTGGGGTGAGGTGTACGAGGCTCTGGTCGATGATCAATGGCCACACAACCCCCATTTTGTCGAAAATAGCCATGAACGACCATTTTCAATAATACCGAAGGCTAACACGTACGAATTTTTGACCAAGAAATGGTCTCCACCAGAAATCCAAGAATGTGATCTATGGGAAGGAAACTTATGTGGAGTGAGGTGTACGAGCCTCTGATCGATGATAAATGGCCACACAACCCCCATTTTTGATGAAAATAGCCATGAACGACCATTTTCAATAATACTAGAGGCTAACACCTACGGATTTTTTACCAAGAAATGGTCTCCACCAGAAATCCAAGAATGTGGTCTATGGCAAGGAAACATATGTGGGGTGAGGTGTATGAGCCTCTGGTTGATGATCAATGGCCACACAACCCCCATTTTTGTCGAAAATAGCCATGAACGACCATTTTCAATAATGCCGAAGGCTAACACCTACGGATTTTTGACCAAGAAATGGTCTCCACTAGAAATCCAAGAATATGATCTATGGCATGGAAACATATGTGGGGTGAGGTGTACGAGCCTCTGGTCGATGATCAATGGCCACACAACCCCTATTTTTGTCGAAAATAGCCATGAACAACCATTTTCAATGACACTTAAGGCTAACACCTACGGATTTTTGACCAAGAAATGGTCTCCACCATAAATCCAAGAATGTGATCTATGGCAAGGAAACATATGTGTAGTGAATCTATGAGCCTCTGGTCGAATATCAATGGCCACACAACCCCCATTTTTGTCGAAAATAGCCATGAACGACCATTTTCAATAATACCGAAGGCTAACACATTCGGATTTTTGACCAAAAAATGGTCTCCACCAGAAATCAAAGAATGTGATCTATGGCAAGGAAACATATGTGGGGTGAGATTTACGAGCCTCTGATTGATGATCATTGGCCACACAACCCCCATTTTTTCGAAAATAGCCATGAATGACCATTTTCAATAATACCGAAGGCTAACACGTACAAATTTTTGAACAAGAAATGGTCTCCACTAGAAATCCAAGAATGTGATCTATGGCAAGGAAACATTTTGGGGTGAGGTGTATGAGCCTTTGGTCAATGATAAATGGCCACACAACCCCCATTTTAGTCGAAAATAGCCATGAACGACCATTTTCAATAATACCGAAGGCTAACACCAACGGATTTTTGACCAAGAAATGGTCTCCACCACAAATCCTAGAATGTGATCTCTGGCAAGAAAACATATGTGAGGTGAAGTGTATGAGCCTCTGGTCGATGATCAATGGCCACACAAACCCCATTTTTTGTCGAAAATAGCCATGAACGACCATTTTCAATGACACTGAAGGCTAACACCTACGGATTTTTGACCAAGAAATGGTCTCCACAATAAATCCAAGAATGTGATCTATGGCAAGGAAACATATGTGTAGTGAGGTGTATGAGCCTTTGGTCGAATATGAATGGCCACACAACCCCCATTTTTGTCGAAAATAGCCATGAACGACCATTTTCAATAGTACCGAAGGCTAAAACATTCAGATTTTTGACCAAGAAATGGTCTCCACCAGAAATCAAAGAATGTGATCTATGGCAAGGAAACATATGTGGGGTGAGGTTTACGAGCCTCTGGTCGATGATCAATGGCCACACAACCCCCATTTTTGTCGAAAATAGCCATGAATGACCATTTTCAATAATACTGAAGGCTAACACGTACAGATTTTTGACCAAGAAATGGCCTCCACCGGAAATCCAAGAATGTGATCTATGGCAAGGAAACATATGTGGGGTGAGGTGTACGAGCCTTTGGTCGATGATCATTGGCCACACAACCTCCATTTTTTGTCGAAAATAGCTATGAATGACCATATTCAATAATACCGAAGGCTAACACGTACGGATTTTTGACCAAGAAATGGTCTCCACCAGAAATCCAAGAATGTGATCTATGGCAAGGAAACATATGTGAGGTGAATTGCACGAGCCTCTGGTCGATGATAAATGGCCACACAACCCCCATTTTAGTTGAAAATAGCCATGAACGACCATTTTCAATAATACTGAAGGCTAACACCAACAGATTTTTGACCAACAGAAATCCAAGAATGTGATCTATGGAAAGAAAACATATGTGGGGTGAAGTGTACGAGCCTCTGGTAGATGATCAATGGCCATACAACCCCCATTTTTGTCAAAAATAGCCATGAACGACCATTTTCAATGACACTAAAGGCTAACACCTATGGATTTCTGACCAAGAAATGGTCACCACCATAAATCCAAGAATGTGATCTATGGCAAGGAAACATATGTGTAGTGAGGTGTATGAGCCTCTGGTCGAAGATCAATGGCCACACAACCCCCATTTTTGTCGAAAATAGCCATGAATGACCATTTTCAAAAATACCAAAGGCTAACACATTCGGATTTTTGCCCAAGAAATGGTCTCCACCAGAAATCCAAGAAATGGTCTCCACCGGAAATCCGAGAATGTGGTCTATGGCAAGGAAACATATGTGGGGTGAGGTGTACGAGCCTCTGGTCGATGATCAATGGCCACGCAACCCCCATTTTGCCGAAAATAGACATGAACGACCATTTTCAATAATACCGAAGGCTAACACGTACGAGTTTTTGACCAAGAAATGGTCTCCACCAGAAATCCAAGAATGTGATCTATGGCAAGGAAACATATGTGGGGTGAGGTTTATGAGCCTCTAGTCGATGATAAATGGCCACACAACCCCCATTTTTTATGAAAATAGCCATGAGCGACCATTTTCAATAATACTAGAGGCTAAGACCTACGGATTTTTGACCAAGAAATGGTCTCCACCAGAAATCCAAGAATGTGATCTATGGCAAGGAAACATATGTGGGGTGAGGTGTATGAGCCTCTGGTCGATGATCAATGGCCACACAACCCCCATTTTTGTCGAAAATAGCCATGAACGACCATTTTCAATAATACCGAAGGCTAACACCAACGGATTTTTGACCAAGAAATGGTCTCCGCCAGAAAATCCAAGAATGTGATCTACGACAAGGAAACATATGTGGGGTGAGGTGTATGAGCCTCTGGTCGACGATCAATGGCCACACAACCCTAATTTTTGTCGAAAATAGCCATGAACGGCCATTTTCAATGACACTGAAGGCTAACACCTACGGATTTTTGACCAAGAAATGGTCTCCACCATAAATACAAGAATGTGGTCTATGGCAAGGAAACATATGTGTAGTGAGGTGTATGAGCCTCTGGTCGAAGATCAATGGCCACAGAACCCCCATTTTTGTCGAAAATAGCCATGAATGACCATTTTCAAAAATACCAAATGCTAACACATTCGGATTTTTGCCCAAGAAATGGTCTCCACCAGAAATCCAAGAATGTGATCTATGGCAAGGAAACATATGTGGGGTGAGGTGTACGAGCCTCTGGTCGATGATCAATGGCCACACAACCCCCATTTTTCCGAAAATAGCCATGAACGACCATTTTCAATAATACCGAAGGCTAACACGTACGAGTTTTTGACCAAGAAATGGTCTCCACCGGAAATCCAAGAATGTGATCTATGGCAAGGAAACATATGTGGGGTGAGGTTTATGAGCCTCTGGTCGATGATCAATGGCCACACAACCCCCATTTTTGTCGAAAATAGCCATGAACGACCATTTTCAATAATACCGAAGGCTAACACCTACGGATTTTTGACCAAGAAATGGTCTCCACCAGAAATCCAAGAATGTGATCTATGGCAAGGAAACATATGTGGGGTGAGGTGTACGAGCCTCTGGTCGATGATCAATGGCCACACAACCCCCATTTTGCCGAAAATAGCATGAACGACCATTTTGAATAATACCGAAGGCTAACACGTACGAGTTTTTGACCAAGAAATGGTCTCCACCGGAAATCCAAGAATGTGATCTACGGCAAGGAAACATATGTGGGGTGAGGTGTATGAGCCTCTGGTCGACGATCAATGGCCACACAACCCTATTTTTTGTCGAAAATAGCCACGAACGACCATTTTCAATGACACTGAAGGCTAACACCTATGGATTTTTGACCAAGAAATGGTCTCCACCATAAATCCAAGAATGTGATCTATGGCAAGGAAACATATGTGTAGTGAGGTGTATGAGCCTTTGGTCGAATATGAATGGCCACACAACCCCCATTTTTGTCGAAAATAGCCATGAACGACCATTTTCAATAGTACCGAAGGCTAAAACATTCAGATTTTTGACCAAGAAATGGTCTCCACCAGAAATCAAAGAATGTGATCTATGGCAAGGAAACATATGTGGGGTGAGGTTTACGAGCCTCTGGTCGATGATCAATGGCCACACAACCCCCATTTTTGTCGAAAATAGCCATGAATGACCATTTTCAATAATACTGAAGGCTAACACGTACAGATTTTTGACCAAGAAATGGCCTCCACCGGAAATCCAAGAATGTGATCTATGGCAAGGAAACATATGTGGGGTGAGGTGTACGAGCCTTTGGTCGATGATCATTGGCCACACAACCTCCATTTTTTGTCGAAAATAGCTATGAATGACCATATTCAATAATACCGAAGGCTAACACGTACGGATTTTTGACCAAGAAATGGTCTCCACCAGAAATCCAAGAATGTGATCTATGGCAAGGAAACATATGTGAGGTGAATTGCACGAGCCTCTGGTCGATGATAAATGGCCACACAACCCCCATTTTAGTTGAAAATAGCCATGAACGACCATTTTCAATAATACTGAAGGCTAACACCAACAGATTTTTGACCAACAGAAATCCAAGAATGTGATCTATGGAAAGAAAACATATGTGGGGTGAAGTGTACGAGCCTCTGGTAGATGATCAATGGCCATACAACCCCCATTTTTGTCAAAAATAGCCATGAACGACCATTTTCAATGACACTAAAGGCTAACACCTATGGATTTCTGACCAAGAAATGGTCACCACCATAAATCCAAGAATGTGATCTATGGCAAGGAAACATATGTGTAGTGAGGTGTATGAGCCTCTGGTCGAAGATCAATGGCCACACAACCCCCATTTTTGTCGAAAATAGCCATGAATGACCATTTTCAAAAATACCAAAGGCTAACACATTCGGATTTTTGCCCAAGAAATGGTCTCCACCAGAAATCCAAGAAATGGTCTCCACCGGAAATCCGAGAATGTGGTCTATGGCAAGGAAACATATGTGGGGTGAGGTGTACGAGCCTCTGGTCGATGATCAATGGCCACGCAACCCCCATTTTGCCGAAAATAGACATGAACGACCATTTTCAATAATACCGAAGGCTAACACGTACGAGTTTTTGACCAAGAAATGGTCTCCACCAGAAATCCAAGAATGTGATCTATGGCAAGGAAACATATGTGGGGTGAGGTTTATGAGCCTCTAGTCGATGATAAATGGCCACACAACCCCCATTTTTTATGAAAATAGCCATGAGCGACCATTTTCAATAATACTAGAGGCTAAGACCTACGGATTTTTGACCAAGAAATGGTCTCCACCAGAAATCCAAGAATGTGATCTATGGCAAGGAAACATATGTGGGGTGAGGTGTATGAGCCTCTGGTCGATGATCAATGGCCACACAACCCCCATTTTTGTCGAAAATAGCCATGAACGACCATTTTCAATAATACCGAAGGCTAACACCAACGGATTTTTGACCAAGAAATGGTCTCCGCCAGAAAATCCAAGAATGTGATCTACGACAAGGAAACATATGTGGGGTGAGGTGTATGAGCCTCTGGTCGACGATCAATGGCCACACAACCCTAATTTTTGTCGAAAATAGCCATGAACGGCCATTTTCAATGACACTGAAGGCTAACACCTACGGATTTTTGACCAAGAAATGGTCTCCACCATAAATACAAGAATGTGGTCTATGGCAAGGAAACATATGTGTAGTGAGGTGTATGAGCCTCTGGTCGAAGATCAATGGCCACAGAACCCCCATTTTTGTCGAAAATAGCCATGAATGACCATTTTCAAAAATACCAAATGCTAACACATTCGGATTTTTGCCCAAGAAATGGTCTCCACCAGAAATCCAAGAATGTGATCTATGGCAAGGAAACATATGTGGGGTGAGGTGTACGAGCCTCTGGTCGATGATCAATGGCCACACAACCCCCATTTTTCCGAAAATAGCCATGAACGACCATTTTCAATAATACCGAAGGCTAACACGTACGAGTTTTTGACCAAGAAATGGTCTCCACCGGAAATCCAAGAATGTGATCTATGGCAAGGAAACATATGTGGGGTGAGGTTTATGAGCCTCTGGTCGATGATCAATGGCCACACAACCCCCATTTTTGTCGAAAATAGCCATGAACGACCATTTTCAATAATACCGAAGGCTAACACCTACGGATTTTTGACCAAGAAATGGTCTCCACCAGAAATCCAAGAATGTGATCTATGGCAAGGAAACATATGTGGGGTGAGGTGTACGAGCCTCTGGTCGATGATCAATGGCCACACAACCCCCATTTTGCCGAAAATAGCATGAACGACCATTTTGAATAATACCGAAGGCTAACACGTACGAGTTTTTGACCAAGAAATGGTCTCCACCGGAAATCCAAGAATGTGATCTACGGCAAGGAAACATATGTGGGGTGAGGTGTATGAGCCTCTGGTCGACGATCAATGGCCACACAACCCTATTTTTTGTCGAAAATAGCCACGAACGACCATTTTCAATGACACTGAAGGCTAACACCTATGGATTTTTGACCAAGAAATGGTCTCCACCATAAATCCAAGAATGTGATCTATGGCAAGGAAACATATGTGTAGTGAGGTGTATGAGCCTCTGGTCGAAGATCAATGGCCACACAACCCCCATTTTTGTCGAAAATTGCCATGAATGACCATTTTCAAAAATACCAAAGGCTAACACATTCGGATTTTTGCCCAAGAAATGGTCTCCACCAGAAATCCAAGAATATGATATATGGCAAGGAAACATATGTGGGGTGAGGTGTACGAGCCTCTGGTCGATGATCAATGGCCACACAACCCCCATTTTGCCGAAAATAGCCATGAACGACTATTTTCAATAATACCGAAGGCTAACACGTACGAGTTTTTGACCAAGAAATGGTCTCCACCAAAAATCCAAGAATGTGATCTTTGGCAAGGAAACATATGTGGGGTGAGGTTTATGAGCCTCTAGTCGATGATAAATGGCCACACAACCCCCATTTTTTATGAAAATAGCCATGAGCGACCATTTTCAATAATACTAGAGGCTAAGACCTACGGATTTTTGACCAAGAAATGGTCTCCACCAGAAATCCAAGAATGTGATCTATGGCAAGGAAACATATGTGGGTGAGGTGTATGAGCCTCTGGTCGATGATCAATGGCCACACAACCCCCATTTTTGTCGAAAATAGCCATGAACGACCATTTTCAATAATACCGAAGGCTAACACCTACGGATTTTTGACCAAGAAATGGTCTCCACCAGAATTCCAAGAATGTGATCTACGGCAAGGAAACATATATGGGGTGAGGTGTACGAGCCTCTGGTCGATGATCAATGGCCACACAACCCCCATTTTGCCGAAAATAGCCATGAACGACCATTTTCAATAATACCGAAGGCTAACACATACGAGTTTTTGACCAAGAAATGGCCTCCACCAGAAATCCAAGAATGTGATCTATGGCAAGGAAACATATGTGGGGTGAGGTTTATGAGCCTCTGGTCGATGATAAATGGCCACACAACCCCCATTTTTTATGAAAATTGTCATGCGCGACCATTTTCAATAATACTAGAGGCTAACACCTACGAATTTTTTACCAAGAAATGGTCTCCACCAGAAATCCAAGAATGTGATCTATGGCAAGGAAACATATGTGGGGTGAGGTGTATGAGCCTCTGGTCGATGATCAATGGCCACACAACCCCCATTTTTGTCGAAAATAGCCATGAACGACCATTTTCAATAATACCGAAGGCTAACACCTACGGATTTTTGACGAAGAAATGGTCTCCACCAGAAATCCAAGAATGTGATCTACGGCAAGGAAACATATGTGGGGTGAGGTGTATGAGCCTCTGGTCGACGATCAATGGCCACACAACCCTATTTTTTGTCGAAAATAGCCATGAACGACCATTTTCAATGACACTGAAGGCTAACACCTACGGATTTTTGACTAAGAAATGGTCTCCACCATAAATACAAGAATGTGATCTATGGCAAGGAAACATATGTGTAGTGAGGTGTATGAGCCTCTGGTCCAATATCAATGGCCACACAACCCCCATTTTTGTCGAAAATAGCCATGAACCACCATTTTCAATAGTTCCGAAGGCTAACACATTCGGATTTTTGACCAAGAAATGGTCTCAACCAGAAATCAAAGAATGTGATCTATGGCAAGGAAACATATGCGGGGTGAGGTGTACGAGCCTTTGGTCGATGATCAATGGCCACACAACCCCCATTTTTGTCGAAAATAGCCATGAATGACCATTTTCAATAATACCGAAGGCTAACACGTACGAGTTTTTGACCAAGAAATGGTCTCCACCGGAAATCCAAGAATGTGATCTATGGCAAGGAAACATATGTGGGGTGAGGTTTATGAGCCTCTTGTCGATGATCAATGGCCACACAACCCCCATTTTTTATGAAAATAGCCATGAGCGACCATTTTCAATAATACTAGAGGCTAACACCTACAGATTTTTGACCAAGAAATAGTCTCCACCAGAAGTCCAAGAATGTGATCTATGGCAAGGAAACATATGTGGGGTGAGGTGTATGAGCCTCTGGTCGATGATCAATGGCCACACAACCCCCATTTTTGTCGAAAATAGCCATGAACGACCATTTTCAATAATACCGAAGGCTAACACCTGCGGATTTTTGACCAAGAAATGGTCTCCACCAGAAATCCAAGAATGTGATCTACGGCAAGGAAACATATGAGGGGTGAGGTGTATGAGCCTCTGGTCGACGATCAATGGCCACACAACCCTAATTTTTGTCGAAAATAGCCATGAACGACCATTTTCAATGACACTGAAGGCTAACACCTATGGATTTTTGACCAAGAAATGGTCTCCACCACAAATCCAAGAATGTGATCTATGGCAAGGAAACATATGTGTAGTGAGGTGTATGAGCCTCTGGTCGAAGATCAATGGCCACACAACCCCCATTTTTGTCGAAAACAGCCATGAATGACCATTTTCAAAAATACCAAAGGCTAACACATTCGGATTTTTGCCCAAGAAATGGTCTCCACCAGAAATCCAAGAATGTGATATATGGCAAGGAAACATATGTGGGGTGAGGTGTACGAGCCTCTGGTCGATGATCAATGGTCACACAACCCCCATTTTGCCGAAAATAGCCATGAACGACCATTTTCAATAATACCGAAGGCTAACACGTACGTGTTTTTGACCAAGAAATGGTCTCCACCAGAAATCAAAGAATGTGATCTATGGCAAGGAAACATATGTGGGGTGAGGTTTATGAGCCTCTAGTCGATGATAAATGGCCACACAACCCCCATTTTTTATGAAAATAGCCATGAGCGACCATTTTCAATAATACTAGAGGCTAAGACCTACGGATTTTTGACCAAGAAATGGTCTCCACCAGAAATCCAAGAATGTGATCTATGGCAAGGAAACATATGTGGGGTGAGGTTTATGAGCCTCTGGTCGATGATAAATGGCCACACAACCCCCATTTTTTATGAAAATTGCCATGCGCGACCATTTTCAATAATACTAGAGGCTAACACCTATGGATTTTTTACCAAGAAATGGTCTCCACCAGAAATCCAAGAATGTGATCTATGGCAAGGAAACATATGTGGGGTGAGGTGTATGAGCCTCTGGTCGATGATCAATGGCCACACAACCCCCATTTTTGTCGAAAATAGCCATGAACGACCATTTTCAATAATACCGAAGGCTAACACCTACGGATTTTTGACGAAGAAATGGTCTCCACCAGAAATCCAAGAATGTGATCTACGGCAAGGAAACATATGTGGGGTGAGGTGTATGAGCCTCTAGTCGACGATCAATGGCCACACAACCCTATTTTTTGTCGAAAATAGCCATGAACGACCATTTTCAATGACACTGAAGGCTAACACCTACGGATTTTTGACTAAGAAATGGTCTGCACCATAAATACAAGAATGTGATCTATGGCAAGGAAACATATGTGTAGTGAGGTGTATGAGCCTCTGGTCCAATATCAATGGCCACACAACCCCCATTTTTGTCGAAAATAGCCATGAACCACCATTTTCAATAGTTCCGAAGGCTAACACATTCGGATTTTTGACCAAGAAATGATCTCCACCAGAAATCAAAGAATGTGATCTATGGCAAGGAAACATATGTGGGGTGAGGTGTACGAGCCTTTGGTCGATGATTAATGGCCACACAACCCCCATTTTTGTCGAAAATAGCCATGATTGACCATTTTCAATAATACCGAAGGCTAACACGTACGAGTTTTTGACCAAGAAATGGTCTCCACCGGAAATCCAAGAATGTGATCTATGGCAAGGAAACATATGTGGGGTGAGGTTTATGAGCCTCTGGTCAATGATCAATGGCCACACAACCCCCATTTTTTATGAAAATAGCCATGAGCGACCATTTTCAATAATACTAGAGGCTAACACCTACGGATTTTTGACCAAGAAATGGTCTCCACCAGAAATCCAAGAATGTGATCTATGGCAAGGAAACATATGTGGGGTGAGGTGTATGAGCCTCTGGTCGATGATCAACGGCCACACAAGCCCCATTTTTGTCGAAAATAGCCATGAACGACCATTTTCAATAATACCGAAGGCTAACACCTGCGGATTTTTGACCAAGAAATGGTCTCCACCAGAAATCCAAGAATGTGATCTACGGCAAGGAAACATATGAGGGGTGAGGTGTATGAGCCTCTGGTCGACGATCAATGGCCACACAACCCTAATTTTTGTCGAAAATAGCCATGAACGACCATTTTCAATGACACTGAAGGCTAACACCTATGGATTTTTGACCAAGAAATGGTCTCCACCACAAATCCAAGAATGTGATCTATGGCAAGGAAACATATGTGTAGTGAGGTGTATGAGCCTCTGGTCGAAGATCAATGGCCACACAACCCCCATTTTTGTCGAAAACAGCCATGAATGACCATTTTCAAAAATACCAAAGGCTAACACATTCGGATTTTTGCCCAAGAAATGGTCTCCACCAGAAATCCAAGAATGTGATATATGGCAAGGAAACATATGTGGGGTGAGGTGTACGAGCCTCTTGTCGATGATCAATGGCCACACAACCCCCATTTTGCCGAAAATAGCCATGAACGACCATTTTCAATAATACCGAAGGCTAACACGTACGTGTTTTTGACCAAGAAATGGTCTCCACCAGAAATCCAAGAATGTGATCTATGGCAAGGAAACATATGTGGGGTGAGGTTTATGAGCCTCTAGTCGATGATAAATGGCCACACAACCCCCATTTTTTATGAAAATAGCCATGAGCGACCATTTTCAATAATACTAGAGGCTAAGACCTACGGATTTTTGACCAAGAAATGGTCGCCACCAGAAATCCAAGAATGTGATCTATGGCAAGGAAACATATGTGGGTTGAGGTGTATGAGCCTCTGGTCGATGATCAATGGCCACACAACCCCCATTTTTGTCGAAAATAGCCATGAACGACCATTTTCAATAATACCGAAGGCTAACACCTACGGATTTTTGACCAAGAAATGGTCACCACCAGAATTCCAAGAATGTGATCTACGGCAAGGAAACTTATATGGGGTGAGGTGTACGAGCCTCTGGTCAATGATCAATGGCCACACAACCCCCATTTTGCCGAAAATAGCCATGAACGACCATTTTCAATAATACCGAAAGCTAACACATACGAGTTTTTGACCAAGAAATGGTCTCCACCAGAAATCCAAGAATGTGATCTATGGCAAGGAAACATATGTGGGGTGAGGTTTATGAGCCTCTGGTCGATGATAAATGGACACACAACCCCCATTTTTATGAAAATTGCCATGAGCGACCATTTTCAATAATACTAGAGGCTAACACCTACGGATTTTTTACCAAGAAATGGTCTGCACCAGAAATCCAAGAATGTGATCTATGGCAAGGAAACATATGTGGGGTGAGGTGTATGAGCCTCTGGTCGATGATCAATGGCCACACAACCCCCATTTTTGTCGAAAATAGCCATGAACGACCATTTTCAATAATACCGAAGGCTAACACCTACGGATTTTTGACGAAGAAATGGTCTCCACCAGAAATCCAAGAATGTGATCTACGGCAAGGAAACATATGTGGGGTGAGGTGTATGAGCCTTTGGTCGACGATCAATGGCCACACAACCCTAATTTTTGTCGAAAATAGCCATGAACGACCATTTTCAATGACACTGAAGGCTAACACCTACGGATTTTTGACCAAGAAATGGTCTCCACCATAAATCCAAGAATGTGATCTATGGCAAGGAAACATATGTTTAGTGAGGTGTATGAGCCTCTGGTCCAATATCAATGGCCACACAACCCCCATTTTTGTCGAAAATAGCCATGAACGACCATTTTCAATAGTTCCGAAGGCTAACACATTCGGATTTTTGACCAAGAAATAGTCTCCACCAGAAATCAAAGAATGTGATCTATGGCAAGGAAACATATGTGGGGTGAGGTGTACGAGCCTTTGGTCGATGATCAATGGCCACACAACCCCCATTTTTGTCGAAAATAGCCATGAATGACCATTTTCAATAATACCGAAGGCTAACACGTACGAATTTTTGACCAAGAAATGGTCTCCACCAGATATCCAAGAATGTGATCTATGGCAAGGAAACATATGTGGGGTGAGGTGTATGAGCCTCTGGTCGATGATAAATGGCCACACAACCCCCATTTCAGTCGAAAATAGCCATGAACGACCATTTTCAATAATACCGAAGGCTAACACCAACGGATTTTTGACCAAGAAATGGTCCCCACTAGAAATCCAAGAATGTGATCTATGGCAAGAAAACATATGTGGGGTGAAGTATACGAGCCTCTGGTCGATGATCAATGGCCACACAAACCCCATTTTTGTTGAAAATAGCCATGAACGACCATTTTCAATGACACTAAACGCTAACACCTACGGATTTTTGACCAAGAAATGGTCTCCACCATAATTCCAAGAATGTGATCTATGGAAAGGAAACATGTGTAGTGAGGTGTATGAGCCTTTGGTCGAATATTAATGGCCACACAACCCCCATTTTGTCGAAAATAGCCATGAACGACCATTTTCAATAGTATCGTAGGCTAAAATATTCAGATTCTTGACCAAGAAATGGTCTCCAGCAGAAATCAAAGAATGTGATCTATGGCAAGGAAACATATGTGCGGTGAGGTTTACGAGCCTCTGGTCGATGATCAATGGCCCACAACCCCCATTTTGTCGAAAATAGCCATGAATGACCATTTTCAATAATACTGAAGGCTAACACGTACAGATTTTTGACCAATAAATGGTCTCCACCAGAAATCCAAGAAAGTGATCTATGGCAAGGAAATATATGTGGGGTGAGGTGTACGAGCCTCTGGTCGATGATAAATGGCCACACAACCCCCATTTTAGTCGAAAATAGCCATGAACGACCATTTTCAATAACACCGAAGGCTAACACCAACGGATTTTTGACTAAGAAATGGTCTCCACCAGAAATCGAAGAATGTGATCTATGGCAAGAAAACCTATGTGGGGTGAAGTGTACGAGCCTCTGGTCGATGATCAATGGCCACACAACCCCCATTTTTGTCGGAAATAGCCATCAACGACCATTTTCAATGACACTGAAGGCTAACACCTACGGAATTTTGACCAAGAAATGGTCTCCACCATAAATCCAAGAATGTCATCTATGGCAAGGAAACATATGTGTAGTGAGGTGTATGAGCCTCTGGTCAAAGATCAATGGCCACATAACCCCCATTTTTGTCGAAAATAGCCATGAACGACCATTTTCAATAATACCGAAGGTAAACACCTACGTATTTTTGACCAAGAAATGGTCTCCACCATAAATCCAAGAATGTGATCTATGGCAAGGAAACATATGTGGGGTGAGGTGTATGGGCCTCTGGTCAATGATCAATGGCCACACAACGCCCATTTTTGTCGAAAATAGCGATCAACAACCATTTTCAATAATATAGAAGGCTAACACGTATGGATTTTTGACCAAGAAATGGCCTCCACCAGAAATCCGAGAATGTGATCTATGCAAGGAAACATATGTGGGGTGAGGTGTACGAGCCTCTGGTCGACGATAAATGGCCACACAACCCCCATTTTAGACGAAAATAGCCATGAACGACCATTTTCAATAATACCGAAGGCTAACACCAATGGATTCTTGACCAAGAAATGGTCTCCACCAGAAATCCAAGAATGTGATCAATGGCAAGAAAACATATGTGGGGTAAAGTGTACGAGCCTCTGGTCGATGATCAATGGCCACACAACCCCCATTTTTGTTGAAAATAGCCATGAACGACCATTTTCAATGAAACGGAAGGCTAACACCTACGGATTTTTGACCAAGAAATGGTCTCCACCATTATTGGGGACTTGTTCTCAAATGCTCTGCCTTAAGAACAAGGCAACATAAAATGTTAAATATTAATGCCCTTCGTCCGCTGAAGCATTATTTCCCCAAGGATTTAATGAACTTCGGACGAAGGTTATAATGGCATAATTACAAAGGTTGTATCTTCGTAATTGAACTTTCAAAGATAATATAAAATAACACAAGACATAAAGCATTGAAGGCAAGTAAATTAGAAGTAAACAACATCATTTGCATATTACATAAACTTAAGATATTCAAATACAATATTTAGGTACATTTATACCTCTGCCTTGGCAAAGAATAATTTCCGAATGATGTGGTTGCAATTATATGAATGCGTGAACAGTAAAGGAATATTGTTCACTATTTATAGGCACAGGACACAGCCTGTGAACAATTACAATCATACCCCTCATAAAAGTTTACAACAGCGACTCAAACTCTTATGGACTAAAAGGTCATTCTATCTTTAAGTCAGTTTGTAATTCCAAAGCTTCATCAACGGCACCCTTCAGCATCACGTACAGACAGCTTCAGCCGAAGCTGTTTCTTCCTGCAGGACCTTCGGCGATGAAGCATGGTCCCAACAGTAGCCCCTTCGCGGTGCTAGATCGTTTTTCGTAACGAGCTTGATCCGTGAAAAAAGTCTCTTAGGCTTCAGGAAGCCGAAGGTCCGAAAAACACCTTCCCTGAGCTCGTTGTCGAGAAACGATATAGTTTACGAGCACGTAGCGGTCCCACCATGCAGGTTCACTACTTTGGTCTTTGCGGCCCACCGCGCAGCGGGTGTGAGCAGCTGTTTGCCTGGTGTAAGAATCCTGACGATTCACCTTCTTACCTGCAGCACTATATAAACAGACAGGTAGGTGTGAAGTTACCACAGCATTCATTGCTATTGCACTGTTTTGCTGCCAAAAATTTTAACCATAGCCGAAGCTTGACTTTCACATTCAGACGAAGCTCCAGTTTGGTGCCTACTTCGTCAGGAGAAAAGCTTCGGGAGAAAAAGGTTATTTAAATCCCAAGAAATCTTTCAAGAAATTCAAAATTAAATGGCCAGAGTGCGCTCCACTGCTAGAGTTGAGCGTGAGGGAGACAAAGCCGAAGGAGCGGAGACTGTTCCTATCTCTGAAGCAATGCAGCGATCCGGATTGGTGACCTCGGAAAGAATCCCTACTGCCGAAACAGAACAAGCTGCTGCCGAAACAGAACAAGCTGCTGCCGAAGCAGAACAAGGAGATATTGAGGAAGCTGATTCTGACGATGATTACCATATCGCAGTACCGAGCAAGCCTAGCCATTTGGACTTCGGAAAGTCGACTATCTCCAAGGCTGATTTTTCCAAAATGGTCAAGTCGGGCTATTTCAGTGAAGATGAGAAGAAGCTGATCCGCTTCGGGGAAGAGGAAACTACCCTGAAGCCAGAAAAGGATGAAATAGTTATTTTCAAGAGTTTTCTAAAAGCTGGGTTGAGATTTCCTTTAAATAGAATGATTTCTGATGTGCTGCAAAAGTTTGGGATCTATTTTCACCAACTCACTCCTAACGCCATTGTCAGGCTTAGCGTTTACATCTGGGCTCTCCGAAGCCAGGCGGTGGAGCCGTTTGCCGACAGCTTCTGTCGAGTTAATGAGCTGCATTACCAGACTAAGGCCAGAAAAGATTGATTGCATGAAAATTTTGGTTGTTATAATTTTGCCTATCGGAAAACCACAAAATTTCCTGTGATCAGCTACCGAAGCAAATGGCCGGCAGGCTGGAAGTCAGAATGGTTTTATGTCAAAGTTGACGATGACAAAGAGAAGCTGGTACAGAGCCCTCTTGAACTGATCTTTAGAGAAACTAGACCCCGATGCAAAATGACAGCAGAAGGTCCAACTTGGACCGCACTGGCTGAATTCAAAATTATTGCAGAACACATTGGCACTAGAGATTTAGTGCAGGAATTTCTGGCCTTCAGAGTATTTCCAACTATGAAGGAGTGGACTATGCCGAAGCTTAAAGGAGAAAAGAAAGAAGGGGAGCTTGTCCGGCTACCCTATTATTATAAGTTTAAGAAATATTTTAAAGCACCCTGCCAAGAATGGCTCGATACAATCGAAGTAATGAGTAATGAAATTCTTGGAAATTACTCCAAAAAAGAGGACCAGTTGATGACAGCAGCCTTCGGCACTCAGCCGAAGCGAAGGCTGAATGGGGTGCTTGACGCTATTGGATTTGAATATGCTGATTATGGTCGACTGGGCGGAGATGCTGGAGGCCCGAAGCGAAAAAGGATTGCCAGTGCTGCTGACGAAGAGGTCGCCAAGGTAGCCAAAAAGAAAAGGGAAGATTCTGAAAAACTTAGCCCTGAAGAATTGAACCCTGAGCCGAAGGTGGCCACTGCAAGAAAGAGGAAAACTGCATCTCCAGAACCAACAACGTTGGTTCGAGAAGAAGATACTCCTGCAACGCCTTCTGCTGTTGAAGTAGAAGAGATTATGAAGGTAATGACTGAACCCTTGCCTGTCAAGCTAAGTTCGCTGGCGCTGGAACTGACGAAGTTTTTTCAGAAGGACAAGGCTGCTTCGGCAGAAGAAGGTCCTGCACTGCCGAAAAAACGAAGGATTATTCAAATAGCAGATGTAATTCATGGGACACCGTCACCGACACCGGCATCAAGAATTGCTATTGACCAGACTGCCGAAACCGCCGAAGCTAAAGGCGCCGCAGCCGAAGCCACCAGAGCGGAAACATTCGAAGCTGAAACTAACGCAGCTGAAGCTGCCGAGGCTGAAATCGGGGCCACAGAAGATCCGAACCTGGAAGAGACACTTGAAGTTATTGATAACATACTCCTAAAAACGACTGAGGAAGAATCTGTTGTGGCCGCGGCGAGCATAGCTACTGAAAAGGGGAAAAACAAGCTGAAGACATTTTGGAGGAAGACGATTTTGAATTTCAAGATTTACTTGGGCAAGAACTGACAGATGCTGAAAAAGCAGAGCTTAAAAAATGTGCCATAGCCTGCGGATATAAGCCAGGGGCTACACTGTTCGGCGGGGTTAACGAAGGAAAACTGAGGTGCCTTCGAAACCGCAGCGAAGCTAAAATTGTTAGAACTCTCTGCAAAAATATTGGCCTGCCGAAGCTAGAAGCGGACCTCTGCCGCTACCAGCGACACCATATCGCCGGAAGCTTGCTTTATGCTAACTTCAAGGTAACAAATATTTTTGTTATTTTATTATTATTATTATCTTTTAGGTCGTTTTCTAACGAAGATCATTTCGATAGAGCATATTATTAAGTAAAGTTCTAAAAATGCAACAAGATCTCGAAGAAGAGAAGAACAAAGCTGTCATCCAAGATTTGGCTGAGAAAGTTGAAAATTACGAAGCTAATCTGAAAAAGAAAGACTTCGCCATCTAGGACCTTGAAATCATGGTTAAAGAGCACGAGAGTGCATTAGAAAAGAAAGATTTTGTTATTCAGACTATGGAGGGTTCTTTGGCTGAAGTCCAAATTGAGAATAACAGCTTAAAGAATGAACTGCTCCAACAGTCAGAAAAATTTGAGCAAGAAAAGAAATATCTTGAAGCAAGGCTGAAAACTGAGTTGGATAAAAATTCAAATTTGCAGAAATCCTTTAAAGAACTTCAAGAAAAATGTTTAAGCTTCGGCAGCCGTTGCGTGCAGCGGCTGAAGGATGTGTTTCATTCTGTCGGAGCGAGCTCTGCAAAATTTACACCTTCAGCTGAAAATCTAACCAGGACATTAGAATATATTGAAGGCGAGGTTGATGCCCTTGACGAAGTCATTGGTGGGCATGCCGACTTCTGTGCCCTGGTAGCTTCTCGGGGCACAGCCACCGCTTTTCTGAAGGCTGGCTGCACGCATGGAAATATTGTGAACAGACCAAACTTCAGCTTGTCAGCATCAGATCTGATAGATATCCCAAGCCTAGCCCGAAGCATTGGAAATAGATTCATGACCCAGATCTGGGTAAGTGGCGGGCGAAAAATGGCAGGTGACGAAGCTCGAAGTCATCTTAAGCCGGTAAGAAACTTATGTTTGTTACTTTTACCTTCTCCTTGAAATTTGCACCTTTCTTATTCTGCTGTTTGATATACGCAGGATGACGAAGCTGAAGAGTGACGAAGCTGAAGTTTGACGAAGCCTAGCCTGAAGCTTGATAGTTGTTTACAATATACTTTCCTGCAAAAATTCTGGAGAAACTTTTGTAATATAGTTATGGAACAACTTATGTAAATTTGTACATACCTTGTAATATATTTTGTTTCTGCTATCTGTGTACAATCTGCTTTGCTGTGGACGAAACTTCTCTTTTGAGCCGAAGGCGAAAAACACCTTCCCTTCTTTTCGTACACAACGAAGCATAAAAATTTTCCTTCGAGTTTTTCCTCATTGCCGAAGCATCTATGTTTTTTGTGCGGTATAATGATGATTCTATATATGTCTAAATGCATGTTTATGAATGCAAATGACATGATGAGATGTATTGTGCAAATGAATATCAAAACACATATTCAAAAAACCATAATCATAGTCCTTCAGCGTTGACTTTTCACTGTAAGCCTCCCTTAGGAGCTTCTTCGCCTTTTACTTTCAGCGGAATCAGCGCTTATTTTTCGCTGTAAGCCTCCCTTAGGAGCTTCTTCGCCTTTTACTTTCAGCGGAATCAACGTTTATTTTTCGCTGTAAGCCTCCCTTAGGAGCTTCTTCGCCTTTTACTTTCGGCGGAATCAGCGTTTATTTTTCGCTGTAAGCTCTGCATTCCCTTAGGAACGACTTTTGAGCTTCTCCCTGTTTCCTTTTCTTTTTTCTTTTGCATTTACATTTACATTTTTTGGGGGATATCACTCTCATAAAATTGAAATAAGGAAAATTACATGTTGTGGCCCCATTAAAAACCTTTCTCCCCCTTTGGAAAGGAAAAGGGTGCCACAAAAAAGAATATAAAAAATTACATCAAGCTAAACATAATATCGCCGAAGCTCATCCGCATTCCATGATCTAGGAATGTCGTTGCCGTCCATATCCTTCAATCTGTAGGAACCGGGTCTTGACGAAGATACTACCAAAAAGGGACCTTCCCACTTCAGCTGTAATTTGCCTACTGTCTCAGGGTTGGCTACTCTTCGAAGTACCAAGTGTCCTGGTTCAATGTTCTTCAGCTTGACCTTTCTGTCACGCCATTTTATTGTTTCAGCTTTATATTTATTGATGTTTTCCACAGCTTGAAGTCTGATCCCTTCAATAGCATTTTTTTCTACAGAGCAATCAACTTCGTCTTCGCCTTCTGCGGAAGCTATTGTCCTTATTGATCCTGCTTTGGCCTCTTCTGGGTTATTGCTTCGTCACCGAACAATAGTTTAAAGGGCGTAAAGCCTGTTGACCTTGACATGGTTGTATTATGGCTCCACACCACTTTGATTAACTTGTCTGGCCACTTTCCCCTGGGCTGATTGAAGATTGACTTCATTATTCCTGTCATTATGATCCCATTAGCTCTTTCGACAAGTCCATTTGACTCTGGGTGTTGAACTGATGCAAAATGGATCTTCGTGCCAATTTGATCACAAAATTCTCTGAAGGCTTCAGAATCAAACTGTGTCCCATTGTCCACAGTAATGGCCTTCGGCACTCCGAAGCGACAAACAATGTTCTGCCAGAAAAACTTTTGAATAGTAAATGAAGTTATTGTGGCTAAGGGCTTTGCCTCAGTCCATTTGGAAAAATATTCCACTGCCACTACCACATATCTTATGTTCCCCTGTGCTGGTGGTAATGGGCCTAGCAAATCAAGGTCCCACCTTTGCAACGGCCAAGTGGGTTGTATTAATTGAGTTAAAGACGAAGGTTGTTTTTGATCTCTTGCACATTTCTGACAACCTTCGCACTTTTGGACTAAATCCGCTGCATCCGAAGCTGCCTTTGGCCAATAAAATCCTTGGCGAAAAACTTTCCCAAGCAAGGGCCTAGATCCAATGTGAGATTCACACAGGCCTGCATGTATTTCCTTCATTAATTCTATACCTTCGGATCTGGATAAACACTTGAGCAATGGGGAACAGACCCCACGCTTGTATAACTCCCCTTCTATTATGACATATGGTCGAGCTCTTGCTTCTATTCTCCTGTTATAAGCTTCGTCGTCTGAAAGAAAATTACCCTGGAGGAAAGAGACGATCTCAGTTCTCCAATCTTCGCTATAAACAGGGGATATGTTAAGGATTGCTCTTTCAAGAAGCTCGACCGAAGGTGCTTTTATTGTTTCGAAAAATACTTCCGAAGGTATAGGCAGCCCCTGGGCTGCTGACTTGGCCAATAGATCAGCGTATTCATTTTCTCCACGAGGAATATTTTTGACAGAGAAACCTTCGAAGGAAGCCTCAATCCTTCGGACTGTATCTAGATACTTTTCAAGCTTCGGGTCTCTTGCTTTATAGCTCTTGTCAACATGACCAGAAATAACTTGAGAATCAGTTTTAAGAATGGCCCTTCTGATTCCCATTGCCTTTAACTTCCGAAGACCCAAGAGCAGAGCTTCATAATCAGCGATGTTATTTGTGCAACTAAAATCAAGTCTTGCCGCATAACAAGTTTTAACTTTGGAAGGTGAAACCAACACAGCAGCTGCTCCTGCTCCGAAGGTTCCCCAAGTCCCATCGCAAAACACTGTCCATGCTTCGGCATCTTTATTTGTTTCTTCCTCCTGAGCCCCTGGCGTCCAGTCAGCAATGAAGTCTGCTAACGCCTGGGACTGAATCGAAGATCTATGAACATAATTAATACAAAATTCATTGAGCTCTGCAGCCCATTTTCCAATCCTTCCAGTAGCTTCTCGGTTTCTCATAATATCCTTCAGAAGTTGTGAAGAAGGAACAATTATGTTGTAAGCTTGAAAATAATGCCGAAGCTTCCTGGAGGCCATCAAAACAGCATATAGTACCTTCTCCAATTCTGTATAATTTTTCTTTGATAAACTAAGAACCTCGGATACAAAATATATTGGGGCCTGCCTCTTAACTTGGCCTTCAAGCTTCTCCTGGACAAGTGCTGCACTTACCGCTGAGTGCGAAGCTGCCACATATAATAACAATGGAGCCCCTGGCGTAGGTGGAGTTAATGTTGTTAGATCTATCAAATATTGCTTCAACTCTTCGAAGGCTTTCTGCTGGATTGGTCCCCATTGAAAGACTTCGGCTGACTTCAGCACTTCGAAGAATGGTAAGTTTCTCTCTGCTGATCTGGATATGAATCTGTTGAGAGATGCCAGCCTTCTCGTCAATCTTTGAGCCCCCTTTTTTGTACTTGGTGGTTCCATTCGAAGTATAGCTTCGATTTTGCTTGGATTAGTCTCAATTCCCTTTGTTGAAACTAGGCAACCAAGAAATTTCCCCTTCTTTACTCCGAAGACACATTTTTCTGGATTCAGCTTTAAACCAGCATGTCTAAAATTAGCGAAGGTCTCCTGTAAATCAGCAATGTGGTTATCTTGCTTCATGCTTTTTACAATGATATCATCAACATAAGTTAGCACATTCCTGCCTATCTGAGAATGGAGAAACTTAGCTGTCATTCTGCTGAAGCTTCCTCCAGCAATTTAAGCCCCTCGGGCATCCGAAGGTAGCAATATGTCCCACTAGGGGTTATGAAGCTGGTTTTCGGTTCATCCTCCTTCTTCATCCAGATTTGATGATAGCCTGAATAGCAATCCAGCAAACTCATAAGCTCTGATGAAGCTGCTGCATCGACTAAGGAATCTATCCTTGGCAACAGAAACTCGTCCTTCGGACAAGCCTTATTGAGGTCAGTAAAATCGATACACATTCTCCATTTACCATTGGCCTTCTTCACCATAACAGTGTTAGCCAACCATTCTGGGTATTTTACCTCTCTAATAACTCCGGCACTTAGGAGTCTTTTCACTTCCTTTCGAGCACCTTCGGCCTTGTCATCAGACATCTTCCGAAGCCTCTGCTTTCTGGGTCTGAAGGATGGATCAACATTGAGCGAGTGCTCAATAACATCCATGTTAACTCCACAAAGATCATTAGCTGACCAAGCAAAAACATCTTTATTGTTGAACAGAAACCTTATCAAGGTTTTCTCCTGCTCTTCAGACAATTGAGATCCCAATAGCACCTTCTGATCTGCTATATCCTCACATAAGAGCATGGGCTTCGGCTGGTCAGCCGAAGCAGCTTTTTCCCTTCTGAACTTGTATTGCTCACAAGCTTCAGTTCCATCTATATTATGGATTGCTTTTGAGTCTGTCCAATTTCTTTCGGCCCTTCTGGCAGCTTCTTGACTTCCATGAATAGCAATGGGCCCTTGGTCCGAAGGTATCTTCATGCAAAGATAAGCTGGATGCAGAATTGCTTCAAAGGCATTAAGAGTACCACGACCAATGATTGCATTGTAAGGGTATTCCATGTCAACAATATCAAACACAACTTGTTCAGTCCTTGTGTTGTTGATAAATCCGAAGGTCACTGACATTGAGATTTTGTCGAGTGCTACAATCTGCCTTCCTCCGAAGCCGCAAAGGGGATGTGTGGCATCAAGAATTTTATCTTCGGGCTCTTACATCTGTCTGAAGGCCTTAGCAAATATGATATCAGCTGCACTGCTTGTATCAACCAAAACATTGTGGACCAGAAATCCTTTGATAACACAAGAGATAACCATAGCATCGTTGTGTGGGTAATCCTTGAGTTGAAGATCCTCTTGGAAGAAGGTAATAGGAATGTGAGACCATCTTGACTTGATGAAGGGTCCTTGCACCCCGACGTGCTGTACCCTTCTCTGTGCCTCCTTCTTCTGCTTCTTGTTGGCTGGTTCAGAGCATGAACCGCCTGTTATCGGGAGTACCAGCTTCGGAGCCGAAGCGGCTCCAGCTTGAATGTTGAACGAAGCCATCAGTTCAAAAAAGTGGAAGTGAGTTCACCGGAGGTGGGCGCCAATGTTGGGGACTTGTTCTCAAATGCTCTGCCTTAAGAACAAGGAAACATAAAATGTTAAATATTAATGCCCTTCGTCCGCTGAAGCATTATTTCCCCAAGGATTGAATGAACTTCGGACGAAGGTTATAATGGCACAATTACAAAGGTTGTATCTTCGTAATTGAACTTTCAAAGATAATATAAAATAACACAAGACATAAAGCATTGAAGGCAAGTAAATTAGAAGTAAACAACATCATTTGCATATTATATAAACTTAAGATATTCAAATACAATATTTAGGTACATTTATACCTCTGCCTTGGCAAAGAATAATTTCCGAGTGATGTGGTTGCAATTATATGAATGCGTGAACAGTAAAGGAATACTGTTCACTATTTATAGGCACAGGACAAAGCCTGTGAACAATTACAATCATACCCCTCATAAAAGTTTACAACAGCGACTCAAACTCTTATGTACTAAAAGGTCATTCTATCTTTAAGTCGGTTTGTAATTCTGAAGCTTCATGAACGGCACCCTTCGGCATCACGTACAGACAGCTTCAGCCGAAGCTGTTTCTTCCTGCAGGACCTTCGGCGACGAAGCATGGTCCCAACAACCATAAATCCAAGAATGTGATATATGGCAAGGAAACATATGTGAGGTGAGGTGTATGAGCCTCTGGTCGATGATAAATGGCCACACAACCCCCATTTTTTACGAAAATAGCCATGAACGACCATTTTCAATAATACCGAAGGCTAACACCTACGGATTTTTGACCAAGAAATGGTCTGCACCAGAAATCCAAGAATGTGATCTATGGCAAGGAAACATACGTGGGGTGAGGTGTATGAGCCTCTGGTCGATGATCAATGGCCACACAACCCCCATTTTTGTCGAAAATAGCCATGAACGACCATTTTCAATAATACCGAAGGCTAACACCTACAGATTTTTGACCATGAAATGTTCTCCACCAGAAAATCCAAAATGTGATCTATGGCAAGGAAACATATGTGGGGTGAGGTGTATGAGCCTCTGGTCGATGATCAATGGCCACACAACCCCCATTTTTGTCGAAAATAGCCATGAACGACCATTTTCAATGACACTGAAGGCTAACACCTACGTATTTTTGACCAAGAAATGGTCTCCACCATAAATCCAAGAATGTGATCTATGGCAAGGAAACATATGTGCGGTGAGGTGTATGGGCCTCTAGCCGATGATCAATGGCCACACAACGCCCATTTTTGTCGAAAATAGCGATCAACGACCATTTTCAATAATACCGAAGGCTAACACGTATGGATTTTTGACCAAGAAATGGTCTCCACCAGAAATCCGAGAATGTGATCTATGGCAAGGAAACATATGTGGGGTGAGGTGTACGAGCCTCTGGTCGATGATCAATGGCCACACAACCCCCATTTTTGTCGAAAATAGCCATGAACGACCATTTTCAATGACACTGAAGGCTAACACCTACGGAATTATGACCAAGAAATGGTCTCCACCATAAATCCAAGAATGTGATCTATGGCAAGGAAACATATGTGTAGTGAGGTGTATGAGCCTCTGGTCTAAGATCAATGGCCACAACACCCATTTTTGTCGAAAATAGCCATGAATGACCATTTTCAATACTACCGAAGGCTAACACATTCAGATTTTTGCCCAAGAAATGGTCTCCACCAGAAATCCAAGAATGTGATCTATGGCAAGGAAACATATGTGGGGTGAGGTGTACGAGTCTCTGGTCTATGATCAATGGCCACACAACCCCCATTTTTTCGAAAATAGCCATGAACGACCATTTTCAATGACACTGAAGGCTAACACTCACGGATTTTTGACCAAGAAATGGTCTCCACCATAAATCCAAGAATGTGATCTATGGCAAGGAAACATTTGTGTAGTGAGGTGTATGAGCCTCTGGTCGAATATCAATGGCCACACAACACTTATTTTAGTCGAAATAGCCATGAACGACCGTTTTCAATAGTACCGAAGGCTAACACATTCGGATTTTTGACCAAGAAATGGTCTCCACCAGAAATCAAAGATTGTGATCTATCGCAAGGAAACATATGTGGGGTGAGGTTTATGAGCCTCTGGTCGATGATCAATGGCCACACAACCCCCAATTTTGTCGAAAATCGCCATGAATGACCATTTTCAATAATACCGAAGGCTAACATGTACGGATTTTTTACCAAGAAATGGTCTCCACCAGAAATCCAAGAATGTGATCTATGGCAAGGAAACATATGTGGGGTGAGGTGTACAAGCCTCTGGTCGATGATTAATGGCCACACAACCCCCATTTTAGACGAAAATAGCCATGAACGACCATTTTCAATAATACCGAAGGCTAACACCAACGGATTCTTGACCAAGAAATGGTCTCCACCAGAAATCCAAGATTGTGATCAACGACAAGAAAACATATGTGGGGTAAAGTGTACGAGCCTTTGGTCGATGATCAATGGCAACACAACCCCCATTTTAGACGAAAATAGCCATGAACGACCATTTTCAATGACACGGAAGGCTAACACCTACGGATTTTTGACCAAGAAATGGTCTCCACCATAAATCCAAGAATGTGATCTATGGCAAGGAAACATAAGTGAGGTGAGATGTACGAGCCTCTGGTCGATGATAAATGGCCACACAACCCCTATTTTTTATGAAAATAGCCATGAACGACCATTTTCAATAATACCGTAGGCTAACACCTACGGATTTTTGACCAAGAAATGGACTCCACCAGAAATCCAAGAATGTGATCTATGGCAAGGAAACATACGTGGGGTGAGGTGTATGAGCCTCTAGTCGATGATCAATGGCCACACAACCCCCATTTTTGTCAAAAATAGCCATGAACGACCATTTTCAACAATACCGAAGGCTAACACCTATGGATTTTTGACCAAGAAATGTTCTCCACCAGAAATCCAAAATGTGATCTATGGCAAGGAAACATATGTGGGGTGAGGTGTACGAGCCTCTGGTCGGTGATCAATGGCCACACAACCCCCATTTTTGTCGAAAATAGCCATGAACGACCATTTTCAATGACACTAAAGGCTAACACCTACGGATTTTTGACCAAGAATTGGTCTCCACCATAAATCCAAGAATGTGATCTATGGCAAGGAAACATATGTGGGGTGAGGTGTATGGGCCTCTGGTCGATGATCAATGGCCACACAACGCCCATTTTTGTCTAAAATAGCGATCAACGACCATTTTCAATAATACAGAAGGCTAACACGTATGGATTTTTGACCAAGAAATGGTCTCCACCAGAAATCCAAGAATGTGATCTATGGCAAGGAAACATATGTGGGGTGAGGTGTACGAGCCTCTGGTCGATGATCAATGGCCACACAACCCCCATTTTTGTCGAAAATAGCCATGAACGACCATTTTCAATGACACTGAAGGCTAACACCTCCGGAATTTTGACCAAGAAATGGTCTCCACCATAAATCCAAGAATGTGATTTATGGCAAGGAAACATATGTGTAGTGAGGTGTATGAGCCTCTGGTTGAAGATCAATGGCCAAACAACCCCCATTTTTCTCGAAAAAAGCCATGAATGACCATTTTCAATAATACTGAAGGCTAACACATTCAGATTTTTGCCCAAGAAATGGTCTCCACCAGAAATCCAAGAATGTGATCTATGGTAAGGAACATATGTGGGGTGAGGTGTACGAGCCTCTGGTCGATGATCAATGGCCACACAACCCCCATTTTTGTCGAAAATAGCCATGAACGACCATTTTCAATGACGTTGAAGGCTAACACTTACAGATTTTTGACCAAGAAATGGTCTCCACCATAAATCCAAGAATGTGATATATGGCAAGGAAACATATTTGTAGTGAGGTGTATCAACCTCTGGTCGAATATCAATGGCCACACAACCCTTATTTTTGTCGAAGATAGCCATGAACGACCATTTTCAATAGTACCGAAGGCTAACACATTCGGATTTTTGACTAAGAAATGGTCTCCACCAGAAATCAAAGAATGTGATCTATGGCAAGGAAACATATGTGGGGTGAGGTTTATGAGCCTCTGGTCAATGATCAATGGCCACACAACCCCCATTTTTGTCGAAAATAGCCATGAATGACCATTTTCAATAATACCGAAGGCTAACACGTACGGATTTTTGACCAAGAAATGGTCTCCACCAGAAATCCAAGAATGTGATCAATGGCAAGAAAACATATGTGGGGTAAAGTGTACGAGCCTCTGGTCGATGATCAATGGCCACACAACCCCCATTTTTGTCGAAAATAGCCATGAACGACCATTTTCAATGACATGGAAGGCTAACACCTATGGATTTTTGACCAAGAAATGGTCTCCACCATAAATTCAAGAATGTGATCTATGGCAAGGAAACATATGTGAGGTGAGGTGTACGAGCCTCTGGTCGATGATCAATGGCCACACAACCCCCATTTTTGTCGAAAATAGCCATGAACGACCATTTTCAATGACACTGAAGGCTAACACCTACGGATTTTTGACCAAGAAATGGTCTCCACCATAAATCCAAGAATGTAATCTATGGCAAGGAAACATATGTGGGGTGAGGCGTATGGGCCTCTGGCCAATGATCAATGGCCACACAACGCCCATTTTTGTCGAAAATAGTGATCAACGACCATTTTCAATAATACCGAAGGCTAACACGTATGGATTTTCGACCAAGAAATGGTCTCCACCAGAAATCCGATAATGTGATCTATGGCAAGGAAACATATGTGAGGTGAGGTGTACGAGCCTCTGGTCGATGATCAATGGCCACACAACCCCCATTTTTGTCAAAAATAGCCATGAACGACCATTTTCAATAATACCGAAGGCTAACACTTGCGGATTTTTGACCAAGAAATGGTCTCCACCATAAATCCAAGAATGTGATCTATGGCAAGAAAACATAAGTGAGGTGAGG
The DNA here is from genome assembly GCF_902167145.1 of Zea mays. Lineage (NCBI taxonomy): Eukaryota > Viridiplantae > Streptophyta > Magnoliopsida > Poales > Poaceae > Zea > Zea mays. The sequence continues at coordinate 201,461,831 of NC_050100.1, forward strand.
TGTACGAGCCTCTGGTCGATGATAAATGGCCACACAACCCCCATTTTTGTCAAAAATAGCCATGAACGACCATTTTCAATAATACCGAAGGCTAACACCTACAGATTTTTGACCAAGAATTGGTCTCCACCAGAAATCCAAAATGTGATCTATGGCAAGGAAACATATGTGGGGTGAGGTGTACGAGCCTCTGGTCGATGATCAATGGCCACACAACGCCCATTTTTGTCTAAAATAGCGATCAACGACCATTTTCAATAATACAGAAGGCTAACACGTATGGATTTTTTACCAAGAAATGGTCTCCACCAGAAATCCAAGAATGTGATCTATGGCAAGGAAACATATGTGGGGTGAGGTGTACGAGCCTCTGGTCGATGATTAATGGCCACACAACCCCCATTTTTGTCGAAAATAGCCATGAACGACCATTTTCAATAATACCGAAGGCTAACACCTACAGATTTTTGACCAAGAAATGCTCTCCACCATAAATCCAAGAATGTGATCTATGGCAATGAAACATATGTGGGGTGAGGTGTACGAGCCTCTGGTCGATGATCAATGGCCACACAACCCCCATTTTTGTCAAAAATAGCCATGAACGACCATTTTCAATAATACCGAAGGCTAACACCTACGAATTTTTGACCAAGAAATGGTCTCCACCATAAATCCAAGAATGTGATCTATGGCAAGTAAACATATGTGCAGTGAGGTGTATGAGCCTCTAGTCGAATATCAATGGCCACACAACCCCCATTTTTGTCGAAAATAGCAATTAACGACCATTTTCAATAGTACCGAAGGCTAACACATTCAGATTTTGACCAAGAAATGGTCTCCACCAGAAATCAAAGAATTTGATCTATGGCAAGAAAACCTATGTGGGTGACGTTTACGAGCCTCTGGTCGATGATCAATGGCCACACAACCCCCATTTTTGTCGAAAATATCCATGAATGACTATTTTCAATAATACCGAAGGCTAACACGTACGGATTTTTGACCAAGAAATGGTCTCCACCAGAAATCCAAGAATGTGATCAATGGCAAGGAAACATATGTGGGGTGAGGTGTACGAACCTCTGGTCGATGATAAATGGCCACACAACCCCCATTTTAGTCAAAAATAGACATGAACGACCATTTTTCAATAATACCAAAGGCTAACACTAACGGATTTATGACCAAGAAATGGTCCCCACCAAAAATCCAAGAATGTGATCTATGGCAAGAAAACATATGTGGGGTGAAGTGTACGAGCCTCTGGTCGATGATCAATGGCCACACAACCCCCATTTTTGTCGAAAATAGCCATGAACGACCATTTTCAATGACACCTAAGGATTTTTAACCAAGAAATGGTCTCCACCATAAATCCAATAATGTGATCTATGGCAAGGAAACATATGTGTAGTGAGGTGTATGAGCCTCTGGTCAATGATCAATGGCCACACAACCCCATTTTTGTCAAAAATAGCCATGAATGACCATTTTCAATAATACCGAAGGCTAACACATTCGGAATTTTGCCCAAGAAATGGTCTCCACCAAAAATCCAAGAATGTGATCTATGGCAAGGAAACATATGTGGGGTGAGGTGTACGAGCCTCAGGTCGATGATCAATTGCCACACAACCCCCATTTTTGTCGAAAATAGCCATGAACCACCATTTTCAATGACACTGAAGGCTAGCACCGACGGATTTTTGACCAAGAAATGGTATCCACCAGAAATCCAAGAATGTGATCTACGGCAATGAAACATATGTGGGGTGAGGTTTAAGATCCTCTGGTCGATGATCAATGGCCACACAACCCCATTTTTGTCGAAAATAGCCATGAATGACCATTTTCAATAATACCAAAGGCTGACATGTACGGATTTTTGACCAAGAAATGGTCTCCACCAGAAATCCAAGAATGTGATCTATGGCAAGGAAACATATGTGAGGTGAGGTGTATGAGCCCCTGGTCGATGATAAATGGCCACACAACCCCCATTTTAGTCGAAAATAGCCATGAACGACCATTTTCAATAATACCGAAGGCTAACACCAACGGATTTTTGACCAAGAAATGGTCTCCACCAAAAATCCAAGAATGTGATCTATGGCAAGAAAACATATGTGGGGTGAAGTGTACGAGCCTCTGCTCGATGATCAATGGCCACAAAACCCCCATTTTTGTCGAAAATAGCCATGAACGACTATTTTCAATGACACTGAAGGCTAACACCTACGAATTTTTGACCAAGAAATGGTCTCCACCATAAATCCAAGAATGTGATCTATGGGAAGGAAACATATGTGTAGTGGGGTGTATGAGCCTTTGGTCGAAGATCAATGGCCACACAACCCCCATTTTTGTCGAAAATAGCGATGAATGACCATTTTCAATAATACCGAAGGCTAACACATTCGGATTTTTGCCCTAGAAATGGTCTCCACCAGAAATCCAAGAATGTGATCTATGGCAAGGAAACATATGTGGGGTGAGGTGTACGAGCCTCTGGTCGATGATCAATTGCCACACATCCCCCATTTTGTCGAAAATAGCCATGAACGACCATTTTCAATAATACCGAAGGCTAACACGTACGAATTTTTGACCAAGAAATGGTCTCCACCAGAAATCCAAGAATGTGTTCTATGGCAAGGAAACATATGTAGGTGAGGTGTACGAGCCTCTGGTCGATGATAAATGGCCACACAACCCCCATTTTTGATGAAAATAGCCATGAACGACCATTTTCAATAATACCGAAGGCTAACGCCTACGGATTTTCCAGTAATCCAAGAATGTGATCTATGGCAAGGAAACATATGTGGGGTGAGGTGTATGAGCCTCTGGTCGATGATCAATGGCCACACAACCCCCGTTTGTCGAAAATAGCCATGAACAACCGTTTTCAATAATACCGAAGGCTAACACCTACGGATTTTTGACCAAGAAATGGTCTCCACCAGAAATCCAAGAATATGATCTATGGCAAGGAAACATATGTGGGGTGAGGTGTACGAGCCTCTGGTCGATGATCAATGGCCACACAACCCCCATTTTTGTCGAAAATAGCGATGAATGACCATTTTCAATAATACCGAAGGCTAACACATTCGGATTTTTGCCCTAAAAATGGTCTCCACGAGAAATCCAAGAATGTGATCTATGGCAAGGAAACATATGTGGGGTGAGGTGTACGAGCCTCTGGTCGATGATCAATTGCCACACATCCCCCATTTTGTCGAAAATAGCCATGAACGACCATTTTCAATAATACCGAAGGCTAACACGTACGAATTTTTGACCAAGAAACGGTCTCCACAAGAAATCCAAGAATGTGTTCTATGGCAAGGAAACATATGTAGGGTGAGGTGTACGAGCCTCTGGTCGATGATAAATGGCCACACAACCCCATTTTTGATGAAAATAGCCATGAACGACCATTTTCAATAATATCGAAGTCTAACGCCTACGGATTTTTGACCAAGAAATGGTCTCCACCACTAATCCAAGAATGTGATCTATGGCAAGGAAACATATGTGGGGTGAGTTGTATGAGCCTCTGGTCGATGATCAATGGCCACACAACCCCCGTTTTTGTCGAAAATAGCCATGAACAACCATTTTCAATAATACCGAAGTCTAACGCCTACGGATTTTTGACCAAGAAATGGTCTCCACCAGTAATCCAAGAATGTGATCTATGGCAAGGAAACATATGTGGGGTGATGTGTACGAGCCTCTGGTCGATGATCAATGGCCACACAACCCCTATTTCTGTCGAAAATAGCCATGAACGACCATTTTCAATGACACAGAAGGCTAACACCTATGGATTTTTGACCAAGAAATGGTCTCCACCATAAATACAAGAATGTGATCTATGGCTAGGAAACATATGTGTAGTGAGGTGTATGAGCCTCTAATCGAATATCAATGGCCACACAACCCCCATTTTTGTCAAAAATAGCCATAAACGACCATTTTCAATAGTACCAAAGGCTAACACATTCGGAGTTTTTGACTAAGAAATGGACTCCACCAAAAATCAAAGAATGTGATCTATGGCAAGGAAACATATGTGGGGTGAGATTTACGAGCCTCTGGTCGATGATCAATGGCCACACAACCCCCATTTTTTGTCGAAAATAGCCATGAACGACCATTTTCAATAGTACCGAAGGCTAACACATTCGGATTTTTGACCAAGAAATGGTCACCACCAGAAATCAAAGAATGTGATCCATGGCAAAAAAACATATGTGGGGTGAGGTTTACGATCCTCTGGTAGATGAATAATGGTCACACAACCCCCATTTTTGTCGAAAATACCATGAATGACCATTTTCAATAATACCGAAGGCTAACACGTACGGATTTTTGACCAAGAAATGGTCTCCACCAGAAATCCAAGAATGTGATCTATGGCAAGGAAACATATGTGGGGTGAGGTGTACGAGCCTCTGGTCGATGACAAATGGCCACACAACCCCCATTTTTGTCGAAAATAGCCATGAACGACCATTTTCAATAATACCGAAGGCTAACACCAACGGATTTTTGACCAAGAAATGGTCTCCACCATAAATCCAAGAATGTGATCTATGGCAAGAAAACATATGTGTAGTGGGGTGTATGAGCCTCTGGTCGAAGATCAATGGCCACACAACCCCCATTTTTGTCGAAAATAGCCATGAATGACCATTTTCAATAATACCGAAGGCTAACACATTCGGATTTTTGCCCAAGAAATGGTCTCCACCAGAAATCTAAGAATGTGATCTATGGCAAGGAAACATATGTGGGGTGAGGTGTACGAGCCTCTGGTCGATGATCAATAGCCACACAACCCCCATTTTGTCGAAAATATCCATGAACGACCTTTTCAATAATACTGAAGGTTAACACGTACGAATTTTTGACCAAGAAATGGTCTCCACCAGAAATCCAAGAATGTGATCTATGGCAAGGAAGCATATGTGGGGTGAGGTGTACGAGCCTCTGGTCGATGATAAATGGCCACACAACCCCCATTTTTGATGAAAATAGTCATGAACGACCATTTTCAATAATACCGAAGGCTAAGACCTGCAGATTTTTTACCAAGAAATGGTCTCCACCAGAAATCCAAGAATGTGATCAATGACAAGGAAACATATGTGGGGTGAGGTGTATGAGTCTCTGGTCGATGATCAATGGCCACACAACACCCATTTTTGTCGAAAATAACCATGAACGACCATTTTCAATAATACCGAAGGCTAACACCTACGGATTTTTGACAAAGAAATGGTCTCCACCATAAATCCAAGAATGTTATCTATGCAAGGAAACAAATGTGTAGTGAGGTGTATGAGCCTCTGGTCGAATATCAATGGCCACACAACCCCCATTTTTGTCGAAAATAGCCATGAACGACCATTTTCAATAGTACCGAAGGCTAACACATTCGGATTTTTGACCAACAAATGGTGTCCACCAGAAATCAAAGAATGGGATCTATGGCAAGGAAACATATGTGGGGTGAGGTTGACGAGCCTCTGGTCGATGATCAATGGCCACACAGCCCCCATTTTTGTCAAAAATAGCCATGAATGACCATTTTCAATAATACCGAAGGCTAACACGTACGGATTTTTGACCAAGAAATGGTCTCCACCAGAAATCAAAGAATGTGATCTATGGCAAGGAAACATATGTGGGGTGAGTTTTACGAGCCTCTGGTCGATGATCAATGTCCACAAACCACCATTTTTGTCGAAAATAGCCATGAACGACCATTTTCAATAGTACCGAAGGCTAACACATTCGGATTTTTGACCAAGAAATGGACTACACCAGAAATCAAAGAATGTGATATATGGCAAGGAAACATATGTGGGGTGAGGTTTATGTTCCTCTGGTCAATGATCAATGGCCACACAACCCCCATTTTTGTCGAAAATACCATGAATGACCATTTTCAATAATATCGAAGGCTAACACGTACGGATTTTTGACCAAGAAATGGTCTCCACCAGAAATCCAAGAATGTGATCTATGGCAAGGAAACATATGTGGGGTGAGGTGTACGAGCCTCTGGTCGATGACAAATGGCCACACAACCCCCATTTTAGTCGAAAATAGCCATGAACGACCATTTTCAATAATACCGAAGGCTAACACCAACGGATTTTTGACCAAGAAATGGTCTCCACCAGAAATACAAGAATGTGATCTATGGCAAGAAAACATATGTGGGTTGAAGTGTACGAGCCTCAGGTCGATGATCAATGGCCACACAACCCCCATTTTTGTCGAAAATAGCAATGAACGACCATTTTCAATGACACTGAAGGCTAACACCTACGGATTTTTGACCAAGAAATGGTCTCCACCATAAATCCAGGAATGTGATCTATGGCAAGGAAACATATGTGGGGTGAGGTGGACGAGCCTCTGGTCGATGACAAATGGCCACACAACCCCCATTTTAGTCGAAAATAGCCATGAACGACCATTTTCAATAATACCGAAGGCTAACACCAACGGATTTTTGACCAAGAAATGGTCTCCACCATAAATCCAAGAATGTGATCTATGGCAAGGAAACATATGTGTAGTGGGGTGTATGAGCCTCTGGTCGAAGATCAATGGCCACACAACCCCCATTTTTGTCGAAAATAGCCATGAATGACCATTTTCAATAATACCGAAGGCTAACACATTCGGATTTTTGCTCAAGAAATGGTCTCCACCAGAAATCCAAGAATGTGATCTATGGCAAGGAAACATATGTGGGGTGAGGTGTACGAGCCTCTGGTCGATGATCAATAGCCACACAACCCCCATTTTGTCGAAAATATCCATGAACGACCTTTTCAATAATACTGAAGGTTAACACGTACGAATTTTTGACCAAGAAATGGTCTCCACCAGAAATCCAAGAATGTGATCTATGGCAAGGAAGCATATGTGGGGTGAGGTGTACGAGCCTCTGGTCGATGATAAATGGCCACACAACCCCCATTTTTGATGAAAATAGTCATGAACGACCATTTTCAATAATACCGAAGGCTAAGACCTACAGATTTTTTACCAATAAATGGTCTCCACCATAAATCCAAGAATGTGATCAATGACAAGGAAACATATGTGGGGTGAGGTGTATGAGCCTCTGGTCGATGATCAATGGCCACACAACACCCATTTTTGTCGAAAATAGCCATGAACGACCATTTTCAATAATACCGAAGGCTAACACCTACGGATTTTTGACAAAGAAATGGTCTCCACCATAAATCCAAGAATGTTATCTATGGCAAGGAAACAAATGTGTAGTGAGGTGTATGAGCCTCTGGACGAATATCAATGGCCACACAACCCCCATTTTTGTCAAAAATAGCCATGAACGACCATTTTCAATAGTACCGAAGGCTAACACATTCGGATTTTTGACCAACAAATGGTGTCCACCAGAAATCGAAGAATGGGATCTATGGCAAGGAAACATATGTGGGGTGAGGTTGACGAGCCTCTGGTCGATGATCAATGGCCACACAACCCCCATTTTTGTCAAAAATAGCCATGAATGACCATTTTCAATAATACCGAAGGCTAACACGTACGAATTTTTGACCAAGAAATGGTCTCCACCAGAAATCAAAGAATGTGATCTATGGCAAGGAAACATATGTGGGGTGAGTTTTACGAGCCTCTGGTCGATGATCAATGTCCACAAACCACCATTTTTGTCGAAAATAGCCATGAACGACCATTTTCAATAGTACCGAAGGCTAACATATTCGGATTTTTGACCAAGAAATGGTCTACACCAGAAATCAAAGAATGTGATATATGGCAAGGAAACATATGTCACTACTAGAGATATGTTTATTTAAGACACACATTTTAAAACAGATATCAGTGCATTTTATAGAAGTGTCTTTTATCATATGGTGATGAGTAAGGTAAGACGGTTCTTTGGAGATCCGTCTTTAATAAAGAAGTGTTTTGAGACATTTACATCGTAATAAATGTCTTATATTGATTTAAGACGAATTGTTATTGAAAACCATCTCAAATAAATATACCATTTTAGTCATTAAGATTGCAATAACTGTCTTAGATTTTGTTTAGTATATTAGACACTTCTAGATATGAAACCATATCAAATAAAGGTATTATTTGAGTCGTCTAGACTATAAGGACCGTCTTAGATGTTAGTGAGTATACTAGACATTTCTAAATATGAACTCGTCTTTGTATGATATTTATGATAAGACATCTTGTTAAAAAGCGTACTAAATAGTTAATCCATCTTTTTTATTATATATATAATATAAAATGTAAAACTTATCTTTATAACTTGATATAGATGGTAAAATAGACTCACATGCGACTCGATCATTAATGTGTCACATAACTGACCTAAGTCATCATTTTATTTTAATTCCTATCATTTACGTACCATAGGGTTTAGGAAGGTATACATATATGCTGAATATATCAATGCTTTTTATATTTATATTGCTAAACTCCAAAACCCGGGCTACTTCAGAGATTCGGACTAAAAAGACAACGTCTAAATGATTCCTTCTAATCGGGTTCCTTAAAAGATGATTCTGATTCACACGCTCTTGGCGTTTCACAGGTGTCAAGTGTCAAAATGCCACCGTGTGATGATGCGTGTTGGCCTTAATTTTACAGAACCCCTCCAAGTTCTCGCAAATCAACTTACAGTCCTCACACCAACCCCAACCACGTTCAGTTGGGTTGGGCACCCCCTCGGCCCTCGCAGTCCCCTTACCCATCTCACCCAAACCCTATCGCCTCCTCCTCCTCTGTCGTCGCTCCCTAGGGTGAACCCATCGTCGCCCCGCCTAGGCCCACAGCGCCCTCCTCTGCCTGTGAGCCAGGCGCCCCTCTCTGTCGTGTGCAGGGCGAGCCACTACCATGGCGGTTGTTTTTGCGGGCGTGAGCTCCGCCTGCTAGCTGCCGGTCTTGGACGTCGTGGCTAGGTGCCTACCACCCCTCCCTCCACCCGGGACTCCACGCCGCCACCGCCACACGACACTACGCATCCACTCTTCTTCCTCCCCTCGCTCTCGATGGCTGGCGTCCGCTCCCTCAGCGCCTCCGCCCATGTCCGGCTTCCGCACTTGCCGGCTCTCTGATGGAGATGAATGAAGAAAGGAAGGTCAGCTTACTAGGACTAACAGATATATCATTGACCTCGATTGGAGGATTCTCATGGGCTCCCTTGATTTCAGATAGGATCTTTATAGTTAGTTTGATTTATCCTTTGTAATACTGATTTGTGCACAACTCAGGAACTAGGGCACTCCCTGTTTTTATTCTTGATTCCTCGGATCAATATATGTGTTTTTCAGTATTCAAGAGTAGAGCCGCAATTTCAATTAACTCTATTATTATTGTTATTATTATGTTCCCACAGGGTACTGGCTTTGATTCTCTCGCCTACTAGGGAGCTTGCTTACTAAACAGAGAGTTATGCCGACTATTGGCGACCACCTGAACGTCCAAGTGCATGCTTGCATTGGTGGAAAGAGTATAGATGAGGACATCAGGAGGCTCGAGAATGGGGTGCATGTCGTCTCGGGAACTCTAGGCAGAGTCTTGATATGATCAAGAGGAGGACTCTGTGAACAAGAGCCATCAAGATTCTAGTTCTGGTTCGTTTGCTCTCCTATTTTTCTGTTTTGAAAATTTTGTCTGCTTAATATGTAAGGGGCTGATTCATGTGTGTTGTAGCCTGTAGTTTTTATTTTTATTTTTTTAGCAATTGACTATATTTGATGAACATCAGAGATGCATATACTTTTTTCTCCAAGTTTCAGCATGTCGCATCATCCAATGTGGGATGGTGATTCTCTACTTGTACATCAACTGGATTGTATGGACGGAGGAGCCTGAGTTAGATTCTATTTCTGCATGAGCAATAAGTTATAAAATGTTTAGGATTCCCTTGGTTTGCTGTTAATGTTGTTCTAAACTTTTGCTGTCAATGGTCTTTAAAAATTTAATTCCCTCGTAGGCTTTTGATGTTCTGGTACTGGATGTGCAGTTTTGGGAGGCATTGCTACAGATATAGGACTTCCAGCTGAAATTGTTGCCCATTGATCACGCTTTATCCTATTCCTATGTTATTTGATGAATGTTCATGTTGTTTGTGTTCTCAGTTGTCACTATCAAATAGGTAGTTATCCGAGGGTGGTCTCATTGACTGCAGATCTCTAGGTGATAACTGGGCATGAAGGAACCAATTTGCATCTATTCAGACCTACAACCTTCAACTTGCATTGTGTTTGTTCAGTGTCTTCTACCTTGAAGTAGTTAATGATTAGGGTCATTAATTCATTAATGCAGGTCTTACTGCTATTTTTTGCTTGGGCTTGTCATCGTGGATTATGTGTTGGGGTACTAACTTATCCAATTTGCAAATTCTTGTATATGAACCATGATACTTGTGAGACTGCTTCGAACCTGTGACATGGTGACTTAGAGCAACTCCCGCTATTGTACCAGCCCTGCTTCAAACCCGTGACATGGTGACTTGAGACCTCTCTCGCTATTGTACCAGGCCAGTCCTTTATGAACCATAATACTATGTTAATATAATATTCAGATACTTCTAATTTAATCTGCAGTTGTAGAAGGTAATGAGCATGTTTTAACTTTGGAGATTCAACCAGAGATCGCTAGAACTACAGCACTACAACTTTCATTTAATCAAGCTTGTTTCTGCATCATCAGTAGCAGTGCAGAAGTAAGAAAGGCTTAAAGACGATTAGACATACCACTATGTTTATTTACTATACTATTATCTTGATGTACTAAATGATTTCATTTTAGTTATTTCGGTGTTTTGATGGCATATGGAGGCCTCCAAGATGTAAGATATTCAAATTTTACCCTTCTAGTGTGTCTTATTTTATGAATTGGTTTTATAAGAAAATGCTGATTCATTTCAGTATCCGTCTTGCAGTTTCTGACTGAAAAGAAAGATTTAACAATTACATTGAACAGGAACCGGATTCTCCCATTATATTCTTTGGATCCTTGCAGCCCATATTTGATTTCAACGGCTAATTGGGTTATTGGTCAGCTTGCGATATGCCTACCAGAGGTTACATGTTTTTCTTGTTTTTAAATTCCATCATCTCATAGGACATGCTGGATCAAAGTAGAGGCTTAATGTAATATGTATTCTGGGAGGAGATGGAGGATCAGGGTGTTTTCAACACAATTAAAGAAGCTGTCAATTTCCAGCAGAGATTTGACCTCGACGGTCTCTTCCTGAAAACACACTTTGTGAGATGTCATTCCACTAGGTATTCATTCTGTCATGGTTCTGTTTTAATACACGCAGGTCACTCAAGCAGATCTAAAGTTATTCTTAGTCCATATGTGGTGAGGTTGGTCGTTCTTTACTCCAAACACAATCTCCCTTCTGTATAGCTAAAAGTTTGCAGAAATGGCACCATCAAGATCGGTCTGGAGACCAACAAGATCATGGACTTTATCAAGTTTGACGTCGGCAATGTGGTCATGATGACCGGTGGGAGGAACACCAGGCGTGTAGGAGTGATCAAGAACAGGGAGAAGCACAAGGGCAGCTTCGAGACCATCCACATGTTGCTTAGAGCTTTTTGCTATGTCTAGTTTTCTCCTATTTGTTGTATAGGAAAACATAGAATGGAATTCAAATTTGGTGGCCGCAAAATATGGAGACTTGAATTCATATAAAGTTAGGCTTAACATTAGTGCAAACAGTTGTATTTTAGTTTAGATTTAGAGTACACTTATACATGCGTTGTTTGACAATGCTTATTTATGATATATTGAATGATACTTATTTATATTATATTAATTATAATGTTGTTCAATATATGTGTATGTATATTTCTCTTTCAAATTATTATAACGTGATATCTGAAAAATGATTATAAATTGAAGAATATACTGCCGTGTAAGTCATTTCGTTTAACTTAATAAGACGGTCACCAAAATGTCTAATATCAGTCTCCTAAATACGACGGTTTCTAAAACGTCCATTATTAGTCACCTAAATAAGATGGTTTTTCTATTGTGATCGTCTATTATTGTAGGATATTCGAGACGGTTTGATAAACACTTTATGACTTTTAATGTTTGTATTCTCTACGATTCTTTAGAACCAGTGTCTTAAAAAAACCTAATTCAAGATGGTTTATCGGACGAAATGACTTAAACAAATATCTTTTTCAGACGGTTTATGAGACAAAATGACTTAAACAAATACCTTTTTTAGACGGTTATAAATTAAAAACTGTCTTATACAATATCTTTTAAGACGGTTTATAACCATCTTAAATGTGGGACATCTTTTGCGACTCCATCAAAATTGGACACTTCATAAGCGTCTTAATAACTGAAAATTAACCGTCTCATATAGCATGATCTGTAGTAGTGTGTGGGGTGAGGTTTATGTTCTTCTGGTCAATGATTAATGGCCACACAACCCCCATTTTTGTCGAAAATACCATGAATGACCATTTTCAATAATACCGAAGGCTAACACGTACGGATTTTTGACCAAGAAATGGTCTCCACCAGAAATCCAAGAATGCGATCTATGGCAAGGAAACATATGTGGGGTGAGGTGTACGAGCCTCTGGTCGATGACAAATGGCCACACAACCCCCATTTTTGTCGAAAATAGCAATGAACGACCATTTTCAATGACACTGAAGGCTAACACCTACGGATTTTTGACCAAGAAATGGTCTCCACCATAAATCCAGGAATGTGATCTATGGCAAGGAAACATATGTGTAGTTGGGTGTATGAGCCTCTGGTCTAAGATCAATGGCCACACAACCCCCATTTTTCTCGAAAATAGCCATGAATGACCATTTTCAATAATACTGAAGGCTAACACATTCGGATTTTTGCCCAAGAAATGGTCTCCACCAAAAATCCTAGAATGTGATCTATGGCAAGGAAACATATGTGGGGTGAGGTGTACGAGCCTCTTGTTGATGATACATGGCCACACAACCCCCATTTTTGATGAAAATAGCCATGAACGACCATTTTCAATAATACCGAAGGCTAAGACCTACGGATTTTTGACCAAGAAATGGCCTCCACCAGAAATCCAAGAATGTGATTTATGGCAAGGAAACATATATGGGGTGAGGTGTATGAGCATCTCGTTGATGATCAATGGCCACACAACCCCCATTTTTGTCGAAAATAGCCATGAACGACCATTTTCAATAATACCGAAGGCTAACACCTACGGATTTTTGACCAAGAAATGGTCTCCACCAGAAATCCAAGAATGTGATCTATGGCAAGGAAACATATGTGGGATGAGGTGTATGAGCCTCAGGTCGATGATCAATGGCCACACAACCCCCATTTTTTGTCGAAAATAGCCATGAACGACCATTTTCAATGACACTGAAGGCTAACACCTACGGAATTTTGACCAAGAAATGGTCACCACCATAAATCCAAGAATGTGATCTATGGCAAGGAAACATATGTGTAGTGAGGTGTATGAGCCTATAGTCGAATATCACTGGCCACACAACCCCCATTTTTGTCGAAAATAGCCATGAACGACCATTTTCAATAGTACCGAAGGCTAACACATTCGGATTTTTGACCAAGAAATGGTCTCCACCAGAAATCAAAGAATGTGATCTATGGCAAGGAAACATATGTGGGGTGAGGTTTACGAGCCTCTGGTCGATGATCATTGGCCACACAATCCGCATTTTTGTCGAAAATAGCCATGAATGACCATTTTCAATAATAGCGAAGGCTAACACGTACATATTTTTGACCTAGAAATGGTCTCCACCAGAAATCGAAGAATGCGATCTATGGTAAGGAAACATATGTGGGGTGAGGTGTACGAGCCTCTGGTCGATGATAAATGGCCACACAACCCCCATTTTAGTCGAAAATAGCCATGAACGACCATTTTCAATATTACCGAAGGCTAACTCTAACTGATTTTTGACAAGGAAATGGTCTCCACCAGAAATCCAAGAATGTGATCTATTGCAAGGAAACATATGTGGGGTGAGGTGTACGAGCCTCTGGTCGATGATAAATGGCCACACAACACCTATTTTGGTCGAAAATAGCCATGAACGACCATTTTCAATAGTTCTGAAGGCTAACACATTCGGATTTTTGACCAAGAAATGGTCGGGGTGAGGTTTACGAGCCTCTAGTCGATGGTCAATGGCCACACAACCCCCATTTTTGTCGAAAATAGCCATGAATGACCATTTTCAATAATACCGAAGGCTAACACGTACGGATTTTTGACCAAGAAATGGTGTCCACCAGAAATCCAAGAATGCGATCTATGGCAAGGAAACATATGTGGGGTGAGGTGTACGAGCCTCTGGTCGATGATAAATGGCCACAGAACCCCCATTTTAGTCGAAAATAGCCATGAACGACCATTTACAATAATACCGAAGGCTAACACCAACGGATATTTGACCAAGAAATGGTCTCCACCAGAAATCCAAGAATGTGATCTATGGCAAGAAAACATATGTGGGGTGAAGTGTACGAGCCTCTGGTCGATGATCAATGGCCACACAACCCCCATTTTTGTCGAAAATAGCCATGAACGACCATTTTCAATGACAGTGAAGGCTAATACCTATGGATTTTTGACCAAGAAATGGTCTCCACCATAAATCCAAGAATGTGATCAATGGCAAGGAAACATATGTGTAGTGAGGTGTATGAGCCTCTGGTCGAAGATCAATGGCCACGCAACCCCCATTTTTGTCGAAAATAGCCATGAATGACCATTTTCATTAATACCGAAGGCTAACACATCCATAGGTGTTTGCCTTCGATATTATTGAAAATGGTTGTTGATGCAATTTTCGACAAAAATTAGGGTTGTGTAGCCATTAACCATCGAACAAAGGCTCGTACACCTGACCCCACATATGTTTCCTTGCCATAGGTCACATTCTTTGATTTCTAGTGGGGACCACTTCTTGGTCGAGATCCGTAGGTGGTAGCCTTCGATATTATTGAAAATGGTCGTTCTTGCAATTTTGGACAAAAATGGGGGCTGTGTGGCAATTGATTATCAACCAGAGGCTCATACACTTGACCCCACATATGTTTCTTTGCCATAGATCACATTCTTGGATTTTTGGTGGAGGCCATTTCTTGGCCAAAAATCCGTTGGTGTTAGCCTCGGTAGTATTGAAAATGGGGGTTTTTTAGTTGATGATCAATGGCCACACAACCCCATTTTTGTCGAAAAAAGCATGAACGGTCATTTTCAATAATACCGAAGGCTAACACCTACGGATTTTTGACCTAGAAATGGTCTCCACCAGAAATCCAAGAATGTGACCTATGGAAAGGAAACATATGTGGGGTGAGGTGTATGAACCTCTAGTCGATGATCAATGGACACACAACCCCTATTTTTGTTGAAAATTGCATGAATGACCATTTTCAATAATAGTGAAGGCTAACACCTATGGATTTTTGATCAAGAAATGGTCTCTGCCAGAAATGCAAGAATGTGATCTATGGCAACGACACATATGTGGGTTGTGGTTTCTGAGCCTTTGGTCATTGGTAAATGGCCACACAACCCCCATTTTGACGAAAATAGCATGAACAACCATTTTCAATAATGACGAGGGCTAACACCTATGGATTTTTGACCAAGAAATGGCCTCCACCAGAAATCTAAGAATGTGATCTATGGCAAGGAAACATATGTGGATTGAGGTGTACGAGCCTCTGGTCCATGATTATTGGCCACACAACGCATATTTTTGCCAAAAATTGCATCAACGACCATTTACAATAATACCGAAGGCTAACACCTATAGATTTTTGACCAATAAATGGTCTCCACCAAAAATCCAAAAATGTGATCTATGGCATAGAAACATATGTGGGATGAGGTGTACGAGTCTCTAGTCGATGATCAATGTAACACCCCTGGTGTTACTATAACTAAAACTTGAGCATGGCATCATAAGCATTGGCATTGCATATGTTTGACACACCTAGAGTGCATTTACTAGGCAAAAATTTCAAACAAGTTGTGTTGTTTTAATGTTTTGCAAATAGGACCCTGGATAGGAAGCTTTAACCCTAAATAGGTATTAAAGGGGTAAAACCTAACCCAAGTTGAGAAAACCTAAAAGCTTTAGGGTAAAAGTCATAACATGACCCCAAAAATAAAGTTGAATCACATTTATACCCCTGGGATACCAGAAACCCTAATTGGAACCCTGGAAAACCCTGAAACCAAACCCTAGGGGCTTATGTGCAAAATTAGCCCACTTTTGGGTTAAAGTGCAAAAACCAAGATAAATAAGTATTTTAAGTCATTTGGTTCACAAATATGTGGACTTGAAAGCCAAACCCTAAGTTTTGGACTTAAATGCAAAATGGACCTCATTTGAGTTCTATACTAAGTCTGAAATTCAGTGTTGAGGGCTCAACTTTGGAGCATTGTATCTTTCAAATTCTAGGGTTTTTGCCCAAAGTGACCACAACAAGTTTGTAGCCCAATTATAGGAGAACAACTTTGTTTAAGGATTCAAGCCATGTTCTTATAAGAAATGTGGAGAAAATCTCAACCCAAGTTGGACTGTCAGGCTGTTATGGTCTGAATTTTCAGACTGACAGTGACATTGGATCATCTTTGGAAACAGTTTATGACTAATCTAGTAAGAATTTGCCCATGGCTGCTGTACCAAAGATGAAGATGGTATAATAGACAACAACTTTGCTGCAGAACCTCGGATAGGTTGCCATGGAAATTTGAGAGAAAATCAAGCTCGAACTTGCTCTGTCAGTCAATTGAATACCATTTCCCATGGTACAGTGTCTCCACCAGATCAGACCGCCAGCGCGGCTGTCTTCACCGTCGACGACCGATCTTCGCCGTGATTCGCGCCACCGCCGTGTGATTCACGTCGCCGATGACCCGATAAGGCCGCCAAGTAAAAGCCATGCACCTGGGGATAACTCCGGTGACTCACCGTCGTACCCCTCGTGCTCCGCGGCTGTGGCAGATAAGCTCACCGACGAGAGCCGTCTTCCGGCCTTGTGCCACGTGCCTGAGTATCTCCACCGCACCGCCGTAAGCCTTAGTGACTCTTTGTTGATCGCCGGAATGACCGCCACGGTAGAAGCCACGAATCCATTGTGCTAGTACTTTCTTCCACCTCCGGCCGCCGCGCGTCCTCCTCAAAATTCACGGCCACCTCAGAAAGATGCCGCCACGCACAAGGCTAACGACACGCAAGTCTACGGGACCAATTGGAGTGCCTCGGCATCAACTGGCCCCCCGACATGAAAGCAGCAGCTGTGGAAGTAATGACCCCATAGGAGATCTGGAAGCCCGAGTGAGTCGACTTCAAGCAGCGCTGCAACACAGGACCGATGCTTGGGTCGCCGACGGAGATAGAATCAATGAACTAAGAAGGGACATCCGTCACCTGCAGGATCAGCTTGCTGATCGAGACTTAGCACTTGACTGGGCCGTACAGTCTCGTTTGCTAGTGTGTGCTAAGGAAGCAAGGGCTCAGGCCCGAATTAAAGAACTTAGCTCAACTGTCGACAACCTGCAGGTTTACTGCAATACGTTGCATGAGGAAGTCCATATACTATACTCACAATTACACCCTAGTGTGCCTGCACACCCTGCTGAAGCGGAAGCCGGACCATCTCACGTTGCGGGACACGCGCTGGGTGGGGAGTTAGACCTTTTTGAGCCCCCTCCTTCTTTGAGGTTGGTTGATGTCTGGACTCCCACACCTGACGATGAGGCCGCCAAGAGTAATGGAAAGCAGGACTAATGGTGTAATAGAAGTAGAGTAGTGTATTGTAGGGTGTACTGTTGTATAATAGGTTGAACTTTTGTATAATGGGTAATGTATCCTGTTATGTAATATCGAGTCTGTATCATTACTTTTTATAGTAATGTAAAATGGAAGGTTTCTCTGGCACATTATGTTTACTTCAAATGTTCTTTGCCACAAATGCCGACCAGGACTCGAGGACAGGACGCAGCCGGAACTTCTGGGGGAAGGGATGTTACCCCAAACCCACCTCTAGTTCCTCCCACGTTAGCCGAGGCGATTGCCTCCTTGGTGAATGCCATCGCAGACAATACCCGCTTCCTTAGGGAAATGGCGGGTCAGCAGCAATTCCAGCAGCAGGCAGGAAGGGGTTTCCAGCAAGGCCCCCGTGAAACTACTTATTTGGACTTCTCTGAAACCCGTCCACCCCTATTCGTCAAGGCAGAGGACCCATTGGAAGCTGATGGGTGGATACGGGTTATTGAACAAAAGTTTGGTCTTCTCCGTTGCTCAGAGACGCAGAAGCCGTTATTCGCAGCACAACAACTACGTGGTCCTGCCAGTACCTGGTGGGGAAATTTTGTGGCTATTCAACCTGTCAACCATCAAGTCACCTGGGAAGAGTTTAAAGCAGCCTTCCGTGAGCACTACATACCCGAAGGAGTGCTGCATATGAAACAAGAGGAATTTATGAAGTTAAAACAAGGGGGAGATACCGTCAATCAGTATCTCAACAAGTTTAATCACCTGTCGCAGTATGCCATCGACCAGGTGAATACTGATTTAAAGAAGAAGAACAGTTTCATGAGAGGACTAAATGATCGGCTACAGAGGAAAATGGTCACATGCATAGATCTCACGTATGGAAAGGCTGTCAGCACAGCCTTATCTGTTGAAGCAAAATACGCAAGTTCTGGGAAGAACAAGGGATTCGGTGGTGAGAGGCCTAATCAGGGCCAGACGAAGAAGCAACGGTTTGTGATCCGGCCTTCAAGCCAAAATCGCACTTTTTCTCGTCCACCCTCATTCCCCTTCAAACAGCCAATCATTATTCGCCCCAACAATACCCCCACTACCCCAAATCAGCCGGGTGCCCCAGGCACTCGATTCCCTGCCTTGCCTAGTTCTTCAACTGGGTGTTTTAATTGCGGCAAGTCGGGACATTTCATCAAAGATTGCCCATATCCTAGGCAAAATCAATCAAATGCTCCGCAAGGATCTGGGAGATCAGCTCAGCCCAAAGGAAATGCTGTGGGGAAAATACAAAGAAGACGAGGCGTGTATATTACACCCAAGTGGCCACTACACCGGAAGGAGAGCCGGTGATGATGGGTACGTTTCCCGTGGCCAGTCACCCAGCAATTATTCTTTTTTATTCTGGTGCTTCGCATACATTCATTAGCAAGAAATTTGTGGAGCAACATCACATTGCATACCATGAATCAAAAGAGGGATTTAAAATTCATTCACCTGGGGGACACATTTTTACTAGAGAAGTGGCCTATGAAGTGCCAGTAACAATGGCCAGACGGAACTTTCCTGCTAACATGATTGTTCTAAAAGGCCAGGATATAGATGTAATTTTGGGTATGAATTGGTTAACCCAACACAAGGCAATTCTCAACACTGAACTCAGAACCGTCAGGTTGAGCTATAATCAAGAAGAGATTCTTTTGTCTCTCCCCGTAACCAATCCAGCCAAAGCTTCTGGTAGAGTATATGAAGCCATTGTACCGGAGATCAAGAACATTCCGGTAGTATGTGAGTTTCCAGATGTATTTCCGGAAGATTTGCCTGGACTGCCCGCTGAAAGAGATGTAGAATTCGTAATTGAGCTAAAGCCCGGTACGGCTCCCATCTCCCGAAGATCGTACCGTATGCCCCCTAATGAGTTGGCGGAATTGAAGATTCAATTACAAGATCTACTGAATAAGGGATTCATCCGGCCAAGCTCGTCCCCATGGGGTTGTCCCGCCATTTTTGTTAAGAAGAAGGATCAAACCTTGCGAATGAGCGTGGATTATCGACCCCTGAATGAGGTCACCATCAAGAATAAGTACCCTCTTCCAAGGATCGACGTCTTATTTGATCAACTGACTGGGGCGAGGGTATTTTCCAAAATTGATCTCAGGTCGGGCTATCATCAAATCCGTATTCGGCCCGAGGATATACCGAAGACCGCGTTTACTACGCGGTATGGATTGTTTGAATACCTGGTAATGTCTTTCGGGCTCACAAATGCTCCTGCCCACTTCACCTATTTGATGAACTCGGTGTTCATGCCCGAGTTGGACAAGTTCGTGGTGGTCTTCATCGACGATATTTTGATATATTCTAAAAATGAAGAGGACCATGCTCAGCATCTACGGATTGTATTGACGCGCCTCAGGGAACATCAGCTGTATGCCAAGTTCAGCATGTGCGCGTTCTGGCTGGAGGAAATTCAATTTTTGGGGCACGTGTTATCGGCTAAAGGAATTGCGGTAGATCCTAGCAAGGTCAAAGATATTCTGGAGTGGAAACCCCCAACCACTGTTCACCAAGTCCGGAGTTTTCTTGGACTAGCTGGGTATTATCGCAGATTCATACCAGATTTTTCTAAGCTTGTGAAGCCAATCACAAGTTTATTGAAGAATGACATTAAGTTCAATTGGTCTTCTAAGTGTAATGAAGCCTTTGAGCAATTGAAGACACTATTGACCACTGCTCCGGTATTGGCTCAACCGGACATCACTAAGCCTTTTGATGTATATTGTGATGCGTCAGGCAGTGGACTCGACTGTGTATTGATGCAAGAGGGCCGAGTAATTGCGTATGCTTCGGGGCAGTTGCGCCGACATGAGGAGCATTACCCAACTCATGATCTGGAGCTAGCTGCTGTGGTTCATGCCCTGAAAATTTGGCGTCACTATCTGCTGGGAAATATCTGTCACATATATATAGATCATAAAAGTTTGAAGTATATTTTCACCCAGTCAGAATTAAATATGAGGCAAAGACGATGGCTTGAGCTTATTAAAGACTATGAACTGGAGATCCATTACCACCCAGGCAAAGCCAATGTGGTGGCAGATGCACTGAGTCGTAAGACTTCCTGCCACTGTCTTATGGTGAAGACCTCCGAGAACACTTTGTGTCAAGAGATGGAAAAGCTAAACCTGGGGATAATCCATCAAGGGACTCTAAATCAGCTAAAGCTTGAGTCAATCATTTTGCAAAGAATAATTGATGCTCAAAAGGATAATCTGGGTATGAAGCACATACGAGAGAGGATAAGGGCTGGAGTAGCCAAATGTTTCAAGGAAGACGATCAAGGTGTGATATGGTTTAAAAACCGCATAGTAGTGCCAAAAAAACGAAGAACTCCGCCAGCAAATTCTTGATGAAGCACATCTTAGTCGTTATTCTATTCATCCCGGAAGCACTAAGATGTACCAAGATTTAAAGCAACATTACTGGTGGACAAAGATGAAGATTGAAATTGCACGCTATGTGGCTAGATGTGACACTTGCAGACGTGTCAAGGCCATACACATGAAAACTGCTTGTCCATTACAATCTTTGCCAATCCCAACATGGAAATGGGAAGACATAAGTATGGACTTTATTGTGGGACTGCCCAGGACGGCCAAAGGGTATGATTCTATTTGGGTTATCGTTGATCGACTCACAAAGATTGCCCACTTCTTACCTGTTAGGGTCACATATACAGTAGCCACTTATGCAGCATTATATATCGGCCGTATTCTCAGTTTGCATGGTATTCCAAAAACTATAGTGTCGGATCGTGGACCTCAGTTCATATCCAAGTTTTGGGAAGAACTTCATAAATCCTTGGGTACCAAATTGCTCCACAGTTCGGCCAATCATCCCCAAACCAGTGGACAGACTGAGAGAGTGAACCAAATACTTGAAGATATGCTGCGGGCATGTGTTTTGGACTTCTCGCAGAAATGGGATGAATGTTTGCCCCTGGCGGAGTTTTCATATAATAATAGCTATCAAGAAAGTATCAAGATGGCACCCTTTGAAGCTTTATATGGACGTCGATGTCGTACTCCACTAAATTGGTCTGAACCTGGAGAAAGATACTTCTTTAGGCCTGATATGGTGAAAGAGGTCGAAGAAAAGGTTCAGAGAATTATTCATAATATGAAGAAAGCTCAGACTCGACAAAAGAGTTATGCAGACCGACGACGACAACCCTTATGCTTTCTGGTGGGCGATTATGTCTACTTAAAAGTTTCACCAATGAAGGGTGTATCGCGTTTCGGGGTTAAAGGGAAGCTTGCACCCAGGTACATTGGTCCATTCCTGGTGCTTGAGCAATGTGGACCAGTGGCATACCGACTCCAACTACCCGAAACATTGTCCGCTGTGCATAATGTGTTCCACGTGTCACAATTGAAGAAGTGTCTTCGGGTTCCCGATCGAACCGTTGAAGTGACAGATGTTGTCCTTAAACCAGACTTGACATACTCTGAGCACCCTATACGAGTCTTGGATCAAAAGGACAGGGTTACCCGGAGAAAAACTCTCAAGTTTTATAAGATACAGTGGAACCAGCATTCTGAAGATGAGGCTACATGGGAAACTCAAGACTTCTTAGATAAGAATTTCCCAGGCTTTCTAGCCTCATGTAAATTGTAAAGTGTATCTAGTTATTGCAATAAAGGAATGAACCCCCACACCACCCCTGCCTTGTACCAGAATTAAGGAAATAAAAGTATTCCGCGTTTCCTTTTCCATTACTTACCCTAGGACTTTTAATCTCGGGACGAGATTCTTTTATGGGGGGAAGGATGTAACACCCCTGGTGTTACTATAACTAAAACTTGAGCATGGCATCATAAGCATTGGCATTGCATATGTTTGACACACCTAGAGTGCATTCACTAGGCAAAAATTTCAAACAAGTTGTGTTGTTTTAATGTTTTGCAAATAGGACCCTGGATAGGAAGCTTTAACCCTAAATAGGTATTAAAGGGGTAAAACCTAACCCAAGTTGAGAAAACCTAAAAGCTTTAGGGTAAAAGTCATAACATGACCCCAAAAATAAAGTTGAATCACATTTATACCCCTGGGATACCAGAAACCCTAATTGGAACCCTAGAAAACCCTGAAACCAAACCCTAGGGGCTTATGTGCAAAATTAGCCCACTTTTGGGTTAAAGTGCAAAAACCAAGCTAAATATGTATTTTAAGTCATTTGGTTCACAAATATGTGGACTTGAAAGCCAAACCCTAAGTTTTGGACTTAAATGCAAAATGGACCTCATTTGAGTTCTATACTAAGTCTGAAATTCAGTGTTGAGGGCTCAACTTTGGAGCATTGTATCTTTCAAATTCTAGGGTTTTTGCCCAAAGTGACCACAACAAGTTTGTAGCCCAATTATAGGAGAACAACTTTGTTTAAGGATTCAAGCCATGTTCTTATAAGAAATGTGGAGAAAATCTCAACCCAAGTTGGACTGTCAGGCTGTTATGGTCTGAATTTTCAGACTGACAGTGACATTGGATCATCTTTGGAAACAGTTTATGACTAATCTAGTAAGAATTTTCCCATGGCTGCTGTACCAAAGATGAAGATGGTATAATAGACAACAACTTTGCTGCAGAACCTCGGATAGGTTGCCATGGAAATTTGAGAGAAAATCAAGCTCGAACTTGCTCTGTCAGTCAATTGAATACCATTTCCCATGGTACAGTGTCTGCACCGGATCAGACCGCCAGCGCGGCTGTCTTCACCGTCGACGACCGATCTTCGCCGTGATTCGCGCCACCGCCGTGTGATTCACGTCGTCGTTGACCCGATAAGGCCGCCAAGTAAAAGCCATGCACCTAGGGATAACTCCGGTGACTCACCGCCGTACCCCTCGTGCTCCGCGGCTGTGGCAGATAAGCTCACCGACGAGAGCCGTCTTCCGGCCTTGTGCCACGTGCCTGAGTATCTCCACCGCACCGCCGTAAGCCTTAGTGACTCTCAGTTGATCGTCGGAATGACCGCCACGGTAGAAGCCACGAATCCATTGCGCCAGTACTTTCTTCCACCTCCGGCCGCCGCGCGTCCTCCTCAAAATTCACGGCCACTGTCTTACCCTCCTATAAATTGAGCCCGTGACTAGCTCCGTGAGGTCGTCAGCTAACTAGCCACCGCTAATCGGCCACAATCATCCACCAGTGAGCTCGAATTCACGTTTTTCCCCAAATCTCTTTCCGCCACCGTGAAACAAGCTTCACCGTCGTCAGCCCTTTTTCCGGTCAGTCCAACCCTCCCTCTGCTTCGTTTAAGCTTCTCCCCGTGTCTGTGATGCTTACTGAACCGTCCAATTAGGCTAGAAGTCCCCTGACCGTCGGGAACGCATGAATCTTTGGTCCATCTGTGCGCTCTCCGTGGCCAGACCAAATTAATCCACCAATTGTGCAATTAACTTAGGGGAATCATTGGCCGGGGTGTGAATTCGGTTTCAACCGAAGAAGGACGTCAGTCCTTGCCCCAATCGGCCGGCACAGACAGCTCACCGGAGCTCGGCCGTGCTCCGCGCCGTCGGGGACTTAGCCGTGTAAAGAATTAGAAGATGAGGGATCTTTTTGCAAAGCGTCAGAGACTCTTTAGAATAGTGTTTGAACCCGTTCGCAGTTAAACAGAAACGCGAGGGCCCCTGTGCAAATCTGCCGTCGCGCGCGGGCGCGGGCGCGCGCTTCCTGCGTTGTTGGGCCGGTTCAGGCCGGAATCAGCCCAACACTATTGAATATTTTCCTTTTTCTTTTTCGGGAAAGCTTTAGAAATATGTAGAAAAATGTAGAAAAATGCTAAAATTGTGAAACTAATTTTCCTAGGCTTGTTATTTTCCCTAGAATTTAGTAAAAATAGTTTTGTGATTTTTAGTGGAAATAATAAATTTTAAGGTATTTAAAGTGGTTAAAAGTATCAGTTATGGATTTTTAGAAAATAAATGGTAATCCCAAAATTGCTCAAACTTTTTGTATAAGCTCTAAACATTATTTAGAAGCCTTGGGTAGAGTTTGGGTTGATTTGGACCTTGTTTGATAACTAAAACCCAAAACCCCCCTGCCCTTTGAACTCCTTTACCGACTCCGGAAACCCTAAGGTCTCAGAGTTCCGTGAAGGAAAGTTGTACTCAAGACATAGATAATAAGTTTATGTTATCTTTGCATCCTCATGAGCATCCCATGGCATCCATTCTTATACATATGTATGGTTATGATTAGAACGTGAAGAAGAAATCGAAGTAACTGAAGAGGAGACACCACCACCTTCGGAATCTCAGGCCGGGAATTGTTTCTACTTTGATATCTGCGGATCCGAGCCTGACTCACCTGTGAACGAAGGCAAGCCCCGGTGCATGCAACCCCTTTCCTTGTGTTTTAAATACTTTTCGCACACTTTAAGTCTAGTGAAATGTGCATTAGGTTCATAGGAGTTGCTTGGAACCCTTTGATGCATTGCTTTCCTTGATATCCATACCTTTATAGATACTTCTGTGAAGTATCAAAATTATGATTTACAAAAATGCTTAGCCTTGCTTAGATCTTGTGGATAGAGGTTGTCCTCAGTCTAACCCGGGAGAGGATGGCTTCTACCTGCAAGAATATTTTCATGTGGAGCAATAGTGGGATCTTACTGCAAAGTTCCCTGTGATGCTCTTTCATCCTAAGGAACAGACACAATCCTAAGGATGGAAATACTTAAATTGAAACTTGGGTTAGGAACAGGTGATGTTCTACCCAGGTTGGTTAAGGATTAATGCGTATGTAGGCGTGCTGACCGAGGACCCTTTAACTGGTCACATGCCTCGTCATGGGTAAGCCTTGCCTCGGGCAGACTAAGGCCAGAATAAGATAACACGAAATGGGCGTGGAGCGGTGGTGAGAGTAGCGTGTACCCTCCGTGGCAAGAGGCTGGACGGTGGTGTATCTGTGCTCTCGGTTTGCGTGAACCTGATCTGGTCTTAAGAACCCCGGTGGCGGGTTGACATATGCAAGGGTTAAGTGCTACATATGTCGTGTGATTGGAGATCCTCAGCTGAGTATAATCGATTCGGATCGCCGTACCTTCGCGGTTATGAAGACTTGGTCACTTTTCTACAACCTAAAGTTAGGATGTGAACACGATGGATAAAAATGATGTTGTATTGATGAGATGTTGAAATTAGACTAGATGCAAATAGAGTCTATTAATACTTAATATGGCGTTAAAAGATTGAAAGTAAGGACTCACTTTAGTAAGCTACTTCTGCAAAAGTATAAGTTGATTTTTGCTAAAGCCTCTCCTTGACTCCTATTTATCCAGCATACCCTTGAGAGTCTTTTCCTTAGTCGGGTAAGACTTGCTGAGTAATTCCATACTCAGGGTTTATCCCTTTGTTGTTTTTAGGTGAGGAAGCGACAAATTTTTGTTGCTTTTGCTCCAAGGTGGTACCAAATGAAGAAAAACAAGACTAAAGTGCGGGAGGACTTGGTCCTCCACATAGGATCTTTTGCTTATAACTTATCGGGAGGAGTTTGTGCCTCCTTTGGTTTGTATAATATTACTACTCAGCACTCGCCTTTTTAGTTCTGGTCTGTAATAAAATAACTTGAGCTTGCTTTTAAAATAAATGTAATTTATGTAATCGCTTCCGCATCTC
This sequence comes from Zea mays, assembly GCF_902167145.1. Taxonomy (NCBI): domain Eukaryota; kingdom Viridiplantae; phylum Streptophyta; class Magnoliopsida; order Poales; family Poaceae; genus Zea; species Zea mays. The sequence goes on from NC_050100.1 coordinate 201,488,358, forward strand.
TTTATCTCCGATGTTCTGTAATGTCTGCAAGACGGGTGAAACGTTCCTGGTAAGGTAAGGAAAGATACCGAACTTGTCAAGTGACTTAGGAACATCTACAGGGTGTCTGATGTCTGTTGGACAAGGACAACTGTAGGTGGGCCTAATTACTTGGGAGGTTCCGTCACAATCAATGGCCACACAACCCCCATTTTTGTCAAAAAATAGAATGAACGACCATTTTCAATAATACTGAAGGATAACACCTATGGATTTTTGACTAAGAAATGGTCTCCACCAGAAATCTAAGAATGTGATCTATGGCAAGGAAAATATGTGGGGTATGGTGTATGAGCCTTTGGTCGATGATCAATGGTCACACAACCCCCATTTTGTCGAAAATAGCCAAGAACGGCCATTTTCAATAATACCGAAGGCTAACGCCTACGGATTTTCGACCAAGAAATGGTCTCCACCAGAAATACAAGAATGTAATCTATGGCAAGGAAACATATGTTGGGTGAGGTGTACGAGCCTTTGGTCAATGATAAATGGCCACACAAGCCCCATTTTGGTCGAAAATAGCATGAACGACCATTTTCAATAATACTGAAGGCTAACACCAATGGATTTTTCACTAAGAAATGGTCTCCACCAGAAATCCCAGAATGTGATCTATGGTAAGGAAACATATGTGGGGAGAGATGTACGAGCCTCTGGTTGACGATCAAAGGCCACCCAACACCTATTTTTGTTGAAAATAGCATGAACGACCATTTTCAATAATACCGAAGGCAAACACCTACGAGTTTTTGACCAAGAACTAGTCTCCACCAGAAATCCAAGAATGTGATCTATGGCAAGGAACCATATGTGGGGTGAGGTGAACGAGCCTCTGGTCAATGATCAATGGCCACACAACCCCCATTTTTGTCGAAAATAGCCATGAACGATCATTTTCAAAAATGGTCGAAAATCTGTAGCCTTTGGTATTATTGAAAATGGTCGTTCATGGCTATTTTCGACAAAAATGGGGGTCGTGTGGCCATTGATCATTGACCAGAGGCTCGTTCACTTGACCCCACATATGTTTCCTTGCCATAGATCACATTCTTGGATTTCTGGTGGAGACCATTTCTTTGTCAAAAATCTGTAGGTGTTAGCCTTCGGTATTATTGAAAATGGTCGTTCATGGCTATTTTCGACAAACATGGGGGTTGTGTGGCCATTGATCATTGACCAGAGGCTCGTTCACCTCACCCCACATATGGTTCCTTGCCATAGATCACATTCTTGGATTTCTGGTGGAGACCAGTTCTTGGTAAAAAATCCGTAGGTGTTTGCCTTCGGTATTATTGAAAATGGTCGTTCATGCTATTTTCAACAAAAAATAGGTGTTGGGTGGCCTTTGATCGTCAACCAGAGGCTCGTACACCTCTCCCCACATATGTTTCCTTACCATCGATCACATTCTTGGATTTCTGGTGGAGACCATTTCTTAGTGAAAAATCCGTTGGTGTTAGCCTTCAGTATTATTGAAAATGGTCGTTCATGCTATTTTTGACCAAAATGGGGCTTGTGTGGCCATTTATCATTGACCAAAGGCTTGTACACCTCACCCCACATATGTTTCCTTGCCATAGATTACATTCTTGTATTTCTGGTGGAGACCATTTCTTGGTCGAAAATCCGTAGGCGTTAGCCTTCGGTATTATTAAAAATGGTCGTTCTTGGCTATTTTTGACAAAATGGGGGTTGTGTGGCTATTGATCATCGACCAGAGGCTCGTACACCATACCCCATATATTTTCCTTGCCATAGATCACATTCTTAGATTTCTGGTGGAAACGATTTCTTAGTCAAAAATCCATAGGTGTTATCCTTTGGTATTATTGAAAATGGTCGTTCATGCTATTTTTGACAAAAATGGGGGTTGTGTGTCCATTGATCATCGACTAGAGACTCGTACACCTCATCCCACATATGTTTCTATGCCATAGATCATATTTTTGGATTTTTGGTGGAGACCATTTATTGGTCAAAAATCTGTATGTGTTAGCCTTCGGTATTATTGTAAATGGTCGTTGATGCAATTTTCGGCAAAAATATGCGTTGTGTGGCCAATAATCATGGACCAGAGGCTCGTACACCTCAATCCACATATGTTTCCTTGCCATAGATCACATTCTTAGATTTCTGGTGGAGGCCATTTCTTGGTCAAAAATCCACAGGTGAGAGCCCTCGTTATTATTGAAAATGGTCGTTCATGCTATTTTCGTCAAAATGGGGGTTGTGTGGCCATTTACCAATCACCAGAGGCTCAGAAACCACAACCCACATATGTGTCGTTGCCATAGATCACATTCTTGCATTTCTAGCAGAGACCATTTCTTGATCAAAAATCCATAGGTGTTAGCCTTCACTATTATTGAAAATGGTCATTCATGCAATTTTCAACAAAAATAGGGGTTGTGTGTCCATTGATCATCGACTAGAGGTTCATACACCTCGCCCCACATATGTTTCCTTTCCATAGGTCACATTCTTGGATTTCTGGTGGAGACCATTTCTAGGTCAAAAATCTGTAGGTGTTAGCCTTCAGTATTATTGAAAATGGCCATTCATGCTTTTTTCGACAAAAATGGGGTTGTGTGGCCATTGATCATCGACTAAAAAACCCCCATTTTCAATACTACCGAGGCTAACACCAACAGATTTATGGCCAAGAAATGGCCTCCACCAAAAATCCAAGAATGTGATCTATGGCAAGGAAACATATGTGGGGTCAAGTGTATGAGCCTCTATTTGATAATCAATTGCCACACATCCCCCATTTTTGACCAAAATTGCAAGAACGACCATTTTCAATAATATCGAAGGCTAACACCTACGGATCTCGACCAAGAAGTGGTCCCCACAAGAAATCAAAGAATGTGACCTATGGCAAGGAAACATATGTGGGGTCAGGAGTACGAGCCTTTGTTCGATGGTCAATGGCTACACAAACCCAATTTTTGTCGAAAATTGCATCAATAACCATTTTCAATAATATCGAAGGCAAACACCTTTGGATGTGTTAGCCTTCGGTATTATTGAAAATGGTCATTCATGGCTATTTTCGACAAAAATGGGGGTTGCATGGCCATTGATCTTCGACTAGAGGCTCATACACCTCACTATACATATGTTTCCTTGCCATTGATCACATTCTTGGATTTACGGTGGAGACCATTTCTTGGTCAAAAATCCATAGGTATTAGCCTTCAGTGTCATTGAAAATGGTCGTTCATGGCTATTTTCGACAAAAATGGGGGTTGTGTGGCCATTGATCATCGACCAGAGGCTCATACACTTCACCCCACATATGTTTTCTTGCCATAGATCACATTCTTGGATTTCTGGTGGAGATCATTTCTTGGTCAAAAATCCGTTGGTGTTAGCCTTCGGTATTATTGTAAATGGTCGTTCATGGCTATTTTCGACTAAAATGGGGGTTGTGTGGCCATTTATCATCGACTAGAGGCTCGTACACCTCACCCACATATGTTTCCTTGCCATAGATCGCATTCTTGGATTTCTGGTGGACACCATTTCTTAGTCAAAAATTCGTACGTGTTAGCCTTCGGTATTATTGAAAATGGTCATTCTTGGCTATTTTCGACAAAAATGGGGGTTGTGTGGCCATTGATCATCGACCAGAGGCTCGTAAACCTCACCCCGACCATTTCTTGGTCAAAAATCCGAATGTGTTAGCCTTCAGTACTATTGAAAATGGTCGTTCATGGCTATTTTCGACCAAAATGGGTGTTGTGTGGCCATTTATCATCGACCAGAGGCTCGTTCACCTCACCCAACATATGTTTCCTTGCAATAGATCACATTCTTGGATTTCTGGTGGAGACCATTTCCTTGTCAAAAATCCGTTGGAGTTAGCCTTCGGTATTATTGAAAATGGTCGTTCATGGCTATTTTCGACTAAAATGGGGGTTGTTTGGCCATTTATCATCGACCAGAGGCTCGTAAACCTCACCCCACATATGTTTCCTTGCCATAGATCACATTCTTTGATTTCTGGTGGAGACCATTTCTTGGTCAAAAATCCGAATGTGTTAGCCTTCGGTACTATTGAAAATGGTCGTTCATGGCTATTTTCGGCAAAAATGGGGATTGTGTGGCCAGTGATATTTGACTATAGGCTCATACACCTCACTACACATATGTTTCCTTGCCATAGATCACATTCTTGGATTTATGGTGGTGACCATTTCTTGGTCAAAAATCCGTAGGTGTTAGCCTTCAGTGTCATTGAAAATGGGGGTTGTGTGGCCATTGATCATCGACCTGAGGCTCGTACACCTCACCCCACATATGTTTCCTTGCCATAGATCACATTCTTGGATTTCTGGTGGTGACCATTTCTTCGTCAAAAATCCGTAGGTGTTAGCCTTCGGTATTATTGAAAATGGTCGTTCATGGCTATTTTCGACAAAAATGGGGGTTGTGTGGCCATTGATCATCAACGAGATGCTCATACACCTCACCCCATATATGTTTCCTTGCCATAGATCACATTCTTGGATTTATGGTGGAGATCATTTCTTGGTAAAAAATCCGTAGGTCTTAGCCTTCGGTATTATTGAAAATGGTCGTTCATGGCTATTTTCATCAAAAATGGGGGTTGTGTAGCCATGTATCATCGACCAGAGGCTCGTACACCTCACCCCACATATGTTTCCTTGCCATAGATCACATTCTTGGATTTTTGGTGGAGACCATGTCTTGGTAAAAAATTCGTACGTGTTAGCCTTCAGTATTATTGAAAATTGTCGTTCATGGCTATTTTCGACAAAATGGGGGTTGTGTGGCCATTGATCATCGACCAGAGGCTCGTACACCTCACCCTACATATGTTTCCTTGCCATAGATCACATTCTTGGATTTCTGGTGGAGACCATTTCTTGGGCAAAAATCCGAATGTGTTAGCCTTCGGTATTATTGAAAATGGTCATTCATGGCTATTTTCGAGAAAAATGGGGGTTGTGTGGCCATTGATCTTAGACCAGAGGCTCATACACCCAACTACACATATGTTTCCTTGCCATAGATCACATTCCTGGATTTATGGTGGAGACCATTTCTTGGTCAAAAATCCGTAGGTGTTAGCCTTCAGTGTCATTGAAAATGGTCGTTCATTGCTATTTTCGACAAAAATGGGGGTTGTGTTGCCATTGATCATCGACCAGAGGCTCGTACACTTCAACCCACATATGTTTTCTTGCCATAGATCACATTCTTGGATTTCTGGTGGAGACCATTTCTTGGTCAAAAATCCGTTGGTGTTAGCCTTCGGTATTATTGAAAATGGTCGTTCATGGCTATTTTCGACTAAAATGGGGGTTGTGTGGCCATTTGTCATTGACCAGAGGCTCGTACACCTCACCCCACATATGTTTCCTTTCCATAGATCACATTCTTGTATTTTTGGTGGAGACCATTTCTTGGTCAAAAATCCGTACGTGTTAGCCTTCGGTATTATTGAAAATGGTCATTCATGGTATTTTCGACAAAAATGGGGGTTGTGTGGCCATTGATCATTGACCAGAGGAACCTAAACCTCACCCCACATATGTTTCCTTGCCATATATCACATTCTTTGATTTCTGGTGTAGACCATTTCTTGGTCAAAAATCCGAATGTGTTAGCCTTCGGTACTATTGAAAATGGTCGTTCATGGCTATTTTCGACAAAAATGGGGGTTGTGTGGCCATTGATCATAGACCAGAGGCTCGTAAACCTCACCCCACATATGTTTCCTTGCCATAGATCACATTCTTTGATTTCTGGTGGAGACCATTTCTTGGTCAAAAATCCGTACGTGTTAGCCTTCGGTATTATTGAAAATGGTCATTCATGGCTATTTTTGACAAAAATGGGGGTTGTGTGGCCATTGATCATCGACCAGAGGCTCGTCAACCTCACCCCACATATGTTTCCTTGCCATAGATCCCATTCTTTGATTTCTGGTGGAGACCATTTGTTGGTCAAAAATCCGAATGTGTTAGCCTTCAGTACTATTGAAAATGGTCGTTCATGGCTATTTTCGACAAAAATGGGGGTTGTGTGGCCATTGATATTCGACCAGAGGCTCATACACCTCACTACACATATGTTTCCTTGCCATAGATAACATTCTTGGATTTATGGTGGAGACCATTTCTTTGTCAAAAATCCGTAGGTGTTAGCCTTCGATATTATTGAAAATGGTCGTTCATGGCTATTTTCGACAAAAATGGGGGTTGCGTGCCATTGATCATCGACCAGAGGCTCATACACCTGACTCCACATATGTTTCCTTGCCATAGATCACATTATTGGATTTCTGGTGGAGACCATTTCTTGGTCAAACATCCATAGGTGTTAGCCTTCGGTATTATAGAAAATGGTCGTTCATGGCTATTTTCGACAAAAATGGGGGTTATGTGGCCATTGATCATCGACCAGAGGCTCATACACCTCACCCCACATATGTTTCCTTGTCATTGATCACATTCTTGGATTTCTGGTGGAGACCATTTCTTGGTAAAAAATCCGTAGGTCTTAGCCTTCGGTATTATTGAAAATGGTCGTTCATGACTATTTTCATCAAAAATGGGGGTTGTGTGGCCATTTATCATCGACCAGAGGCTCGTACACCTCACCCCACATATGTTTCCTTGCCATAGATCACATTATTGGATTTCTGGTGGAGACCATTTCTTGGTCAAAAATTCGTACGTGTTAGCCTTCGGTATTATTGAAAAGGTCGTTCATGGATATTTTCGACAAAATGAGGGTTGTGTGGCTATTGATCATCGACCAGAGGCTCGTACACCTTACCCCACATATGTTTCCTTGCCATAGATCACATTCTTGGATTTCTAGTGGAGACCATTTCTTGGGCAAAAATCCGAATGTGTTAGCCTTCGGTATTATTGAAAATGGTCATTCATGGCTATTTTCGACAAAAATGGGGGTTGTGTGGCCATTGATCTTCGACCAGAGGCTCATACACCCCACTACACATATGTTTCCTTGCCATAGATCACATTCTTGGATTTATGGTGGAGACCATTTCTTGGTCAAAAATCCGTAGGTGTTAGCCGTCAGTGTCATTGAAAATGGTCGTTCATGGCTATTTTCGACAAAAAAGGGGGTTGTGTGGCCATTGATCATCAACCAGAGCTTCGTACACTTCACTCCACATATGTTTCCTTGCCATAGATCACATTCTTGGATTACTGGTGGAGACCATTTCTTGTTGAAAAATCCGTAGGCGTTAGCCTTCGGTATTATTGAAAATGGTCGTTCATGGCTATTTTCATCAAAAATGGGGGTTGTGTGGCCATTTATCATCGACCAGAGGCTCGTACACCTCACCCTACATATGTTTCCTTGCCATAGAACACATTCTTGGATTTCTGGTGGAGACCATTTCTTGGTCAAAAATTCGAACGTGTTAGCCTTTAGTGTCATCGAAAATGGTCGTTCATGGCTATTTTCGACAAAATGGGGTATGTGTGGCAATTGATCATCGAGCAGAGGCTCGTACACTTCACCCCACATATGTTTTCTTGCCATAGATCACTTTCTTGGATTTCTGGTGGAGACCATTTCTTGGTAAAAAATCCATAGGTCTTAGCCTTCGGTATTATTGAAAATGGCCGTTCATGACTATTTTCATAAAAAATGGGGGTTGTGTGGCCATTTATCATCAACCAGAGGCTCGTACACCTCACCCCACATATGTTTCCTTGCCATAGATCACATTCTTGGATTTCTGGTGGAGACCATTTCTTGGTCAAAAATTCGTATGTGTTAGCCTTCAGTATTATTGAAAAGGTCGTTCATGGATATTTTCGACAAAATGGGGGTTGTGTGGCTATTGATCATCGACCAGAGGATCGTACACCTCACCCCACATATGTTTCCTTGCCATAGATCACATTCTGGAATTTCTGGTGGAGACCATTTCTTGGGCAAAAATCCGAATGTGTTAGCCTTCGGTATTATTGAAAATGGTCATTCATGGCTATTTTCGACGAAAATGGGGGTTGTGTGGCCATTGATCTTCGACCAGAGGCTCATACACCCCACTACACATATGTTTCCTTGCCATAGATCACATTCTTCGATTTATGGTGGAGACCATTTCTTGGTCAAAAATCCGTAGGTGTTAGCCGTCAGTGTCATTGAAAATGGTCGTTCATGGCTATTTTTGACAAAAAAGGGCGTTGTGTGGCCATTGATCATCAACCAGAGCTTTGTACACTTCAATCCACATATGTTTTCTTGCCATAGATCACATTCTTGGATTTCTGGTGGAGACCATTTCTTGGTCAAAAATCCGTTGGTCTTAGCCTTCGGTATTATTGAAAATGGTCGTTCATGGCATTTTCGACTAAAATGGGGGTTGTGTGGCCATTTATCATCGACTAGAGGCTCGTACACCTCACCCCATATATGTTTCCTTGCCATAGATCACATTCTTGGATTTCTGGTGGAGACCATTTCTTGGGCAAAAATCCATACGTGTTAGCCTTCGGTATTATTGAAAATGGCCATTCATGGTATTTTCGACAAAAATGGGGGTTGTGTGGCCATTAATCATCTACCAGGGGATCGTAAACCTCACCCCACATATGTTTCTTTGCCATAGATCACATTCTTTGATTTCTGGTGGAGACCATTTCTTGGTCAAAAATCCGAATGTGTTAGGCTTCGGTACTATTGAAAATGGTCGTTCATGGCTATTTTCGACAAAAAATGCGGGTTGTGTGGCCATTGATCATCGACCAGAGGCTCGTAAACCTCACCCCACATATGTTGCCTTGCCATAGATCACATTCTTTGATTTCTGGTGGAGACCATTTCTTGGTCAAAAACTCCGAATGTGTTAGCCTTTGGTACTATTGAAAATGGTCGTTTATGGCTATTTTCGACAAAAATGGGGGTTGTGTGGCCATTGATATTCGACTAGAGGCTCATACACCTCACTACACATATGTTTCCTAGCCATAGATCGCATTCTTGTATTTATGGTGGAGACCATTTCTTGGTCAAAAATTCATAGGTGTTAGCCTTCTGTGTCATTGAAAATGGTCGTTCATGGCTATTTTCGACAAAAATAGGGGTTGTGTGGCCATTGATCATCGACCAGAGGCTCGTACACCTCACCCACATATGTCTCCTTGCCATAGATCATACTCTTGGATTTCTGGTGGAGACCATTTCTTGGTCAAAAATCCGTAGGTGTTAGCCTTCGGTATTATTGAAAATGGTTGTTCATGGCTATTTTCGACAAAAACGGGGGTTGTGTGGCCATTGATCATCGACCAGAGGCTCATACACCTCACCCCACATATGTTTCCTTGCAGTAGATCACATTCTTGGATTACAGGTGGAGACCATTTCTTGGTCAAAAATCCGTAGGCGTTAGACTTCGGTATTATTGAAAATGGTCGTTCATGGCTATTTTCATCAAAAATGGGGGTTGTGTGGCCATTTATCATCGACCAGAGGCTCGTACACCTCACCCTACATATGTTTCCTTGCCATAGAACACATTCTTGGATTTCTGGTGGAGACCATTTCTTGGTCAAAAAATCGTACGTGTTAGCCTTCAGTATTATTGAAAATGGTCGTTCATGGCTATTTTCGACAAAATGGGGGATGTGTGGCAATTGATCATCGACCAGAGGCTCGTACACCTCACCCCACATATGTTTCCTTGCCATAGATCACATTCTTGGATTTCTGGTGGAGACCATTTCTAGGGCAAAAATCCGAATGTGTTAGCCTTCGGTATTATTGAAAATGGTCATTCATCGCTATTTTCGACAAAAATGGGTGTTGTGTGGCCATTGATCATCGACCAGAGGCTCGTACACCTCACCCCACATATGTTTCCTTGCCATAGATCATATCCTTGGATTTCTGGTGGAGACCATTTCTTGGTCAAAAATCCGTAGGTGTTAGCCTTCGGTATTATTGAAAATGGTTGTTCATGGCTATTTTCGACAAAAACGGGGGTTGTGTGGCCATTGATCATCGACCAGAGGCTCATACACCTCACCCCACATATGTTTCTTTGCCATAGATCACATTCTTGGATTACTGGTGGAGACCATTTCTTGGTCAAAAATCCGTAGGCGTTAGCCTTCGGTATTATTGAAAATGGTCGTTCATGGCTATTTTCATAAAAAATGGGGTTGTGTGGCCATTTATCATCGACCAGAGGCTCGTACACCTCACCCTACATATGTTTCCTTGCAATAGAACACATTCTTGGATTTCTGGTGGAGACCATTTCTTGGTCAAAAATTCGTACGTGTTAGCCTTCGGTATTATTGAAAATGGTCGTTCATGGCTATTTTCGACAAAATGGGGGATGTGTGGCAATTGATCATCGACCAGAGGCTCGTACACCTCACCCCACATATGTTTCCTTGCCATAGATCACATTCTTGGATTTCTGGTGGAGACCATTTCTAGGGCAAAAATCCGAATGTGTTAGCCTTCGGTATTATTGAAAATGGTCATTCATCGCTATTTTCGACAAAAATGGGGGTTGTGTGGCCATTGATCTTCGACCAAAGGCTCATACACCCCACTACACATATGTTTCCTTCCCATAGATCACATTCTTGGATTTATGGTGGAGACCATTTCTTGGTCAAAAATTCGTAGGTGTTAGCCTTCAGTGTCATTGAAAATAGTCGTTCATGGCTATTTTTGACAAAAATGGGGGTTTTATGGCCATTGATCATCGAGCAAAGGCTCGTACACTTCACCCCACATAAGTTTTCTTGCCACAAATCACATTCTTGGATTTTTGGTGGAGACCATTTCTTGGTCAAAAATCCGTTGGTGTTAGCCTTCGGTATTATTGAAAATGGTCGTTCATGGCTATTTTCGACTAAAATGGGGGTTGTGTGGCCATTTATCATCGACCAGGGGCTCATACACCTCACCTCACATATGTTTCCTTGCCATATATCACATTCTTGGATTTCTGGTGGAGACCATTTCTTGGTCAAAAATCCGTACGTGTCAGCCTTTGGTATTATTGAAAATGGTCATTCATGGCTATTTTCGACAAAAATGGGGTTGTGTGGCCATTGATCATCGACCAGAAGATCGTAAACCTCACCCCACATATGTTTCCTTGCCGTAGATCACATTCTTTGATTTCTTGTGGTGACCATTTATTGGTCAAAAACCGAATGTGTTAGCCTTCGGTACTATTGAAAATGATCGTTCATGGCTATTTTTGACAAAAAATGGGGGTTGTGTGGCCATTGATATTCAACCAGAGGCTCATACACCTCACCCCACATATGTTTCCTTGCCATAGATCACATTCTTGGATTTCTGGTGGAGACCATTTCTTGGTCAAAAATCCGTCGGTGCTAACCTTCAGTGTCATTGAAAATGGTGGTTCATGGCTATTTTCGACAAAAATGGGGGTTGTGTGGCCATTGAACATCGACCAGAGGCTCGTACACCTCACCCCGCATATGTTTCCTTGTCATAGATCACATTCTTGGATTTCTGGTGGAGACCATTTCTTGGTCAAAAATCCGTACGTGTTAGCCTTCGGTATTATTGAAAATGGTCATTCATGGATATTTTCGACAAAAATGGGGGTTGTGTGGCCATTGATCATCGACCAGAGGCTCGTAAACCTCACCCCACATATGTTTTCTTGCCATAGATCACATTCTTTGATTTCTGGTGGAGACCATTTTTTGGTCAAAAATCCGAATGTGTTAGCCTTCGGTACTATTGAAAATGGTCGTTCATTGCTATTTTCGACAAAAATGGGGGTTGTGTGGCCATTGATATTCGACCAGAGGCTCATACACCTCACTACACATATGTTTACTTGCCATAGATCACATTCTTGGATTTATGGTGGAGACCATTTCTTTGTCAAAAATCCGTAGGTGTTAGCCTTCGGTATTATTGAAAATGGTCGTTCATGGCTATTTTTGACAAAAATGGGGGTTGTGTGGCCATTGATCATCGACCAGAGGCTCGTACACCTCACCTCACATATGTTTACTTGCCATAGATCACATTATCGGATTTCTGGTGGAGACCATTTCTTGGTCGAAAATCCATACGTGTTAGCCTTCGGTATTATTGAAAATGGTCGTTGATCACTATTTTCGACAAAAATGGGCGTTGTGTGGCCATTGATCATTGGCCAGAGGCCCATACACCTCACCCCACATATGTTTCCTTGCCATAGATCACATTCTTGGATTTATGGTGGAGATCATTTCTTGGTCAAAAATCCGTAGGTGTTAGCCTTCAGTGTCATTGAAAATGGTCGTTCACGGCTATTTTCGACAAAAATGGGGGTTGTGTGGCCATTGATCATCGACCAGAGGCTCGTACACCTCACCCCGCATATGTTTCCTTGCCATAGATCACATTCTTGGATTTCTGGTGGAGACCATTTCTTGGGCAAAATTCCGAATGTGTTAGCCTTCGGTATTATTGAAAATGGTCATTCATGGCTATTTTTGACAAAAATGGGGGTTGTATGGCCATTGATCTTTGACCAGAGGCTCATACACCTCACTACACATATGTTTCCTTGCCATAGATCACATTATTGGATTTATGGTGGAGACCATTTCTTGGTCAAAAATCCTTAGGTGTTAGCCTTCAGTGTCATTGAAAATGGTCATTCATGGCTATTTTCGACAAAAATGGGGGTTGTGTGGCCATTGATCATCGACCAGAGGCTCGTACACTTCACCCCACATATGTTTTCTTGCCATAGATCACATTCTTGGATTTCTGGTGGGGACCATTTCTTGGTCAGAAATCCGTTAGTGTTAGCCTTTGGTATTATTGAAAAATGGTCGTTCATGTCTATTTTTGACTAAAATGGGGGTTGTGTGGCCATTTATCATCGACCAGAGGTTTGTACACCTCACCCCACATATGTTTCCTTGCCATAGATCACATTCTTGGATTTCTGGTGGAGACCATTTCTTGGTCAAAAATCCGTACGTGTTAGCCTTCGGTATTATTGAAAATGGTCATTCATGGATATTTTCGACAAAAATGGGGGTTGTGTGGCCATTGATCATCGACTAGAGGCTCGTAAACCTCACCCCACATATGTTTTCTTGCCATAGATCACATTCTTTGATTTCTGGTGGAGACCATTTCTTGGTTAATAATCCGAATGTGTTAGCCTTCGGTACTATTGAAAATGGTCGTTCATTGCTATTTTCGACAAAAATGGCGGTTGTGTGGCCATTGATATTCGACCGGAGGCTGATACACCTCACTGCACATATGTTTACTTGCCATAGATCACATTCTTGGATTTATGGTGGAGACCATTTCTTGGTCAAAAATCCGTAGGTGTTAGCCTTCGGTATTATTGAAAATGGTCGTTCATTGCTATTTTTGACAAAAATGGGGGTTGTGTGGCCATTGATCATCGACCAGAGGCTCGTACACCTCACCTCACATATGTTTACTTGCCATAGATCACATTATCAGATTTCTGGTGGAGACCATTTCTTGGTCGAAAATCCATACGTGTTAGCCTTCGGTATTATTGAAAATGGTCGTTGATCACTATTTTCGACAAAAATGGGCGTTGTGTGGCCATTGATCATTGGCCAGAGGCACATACACCTCACCCCACATATGTTTCCTTGCCATAGATCACATTCTTGGATTTATGGTGGAGACCATTTTTTGGTCAAAAATCCGTAGGTGTTAGCCTTCAGTGTCATTGAAAATGGTCGTTCATGGCTATTTTCGACAAAAATGGGGGTTGTGTGGCCATTGATCATCGACCAGAGGCTCGTACACCTCACCTCATGTTGGGGACTTGTTCTCAAATGCTAAGAGTTAAGAACAAGGCAACATAAAAAGTGTTAAATGTTAAAGTCCTTCGTCCTTCAAAACATTATGTCCCTTCGGATATAATGAATTCCGGACGAAGGTTATGAAGGAAAAACCCTTCGCAAGCTCGATAGATGATAAGAAAGAATTCATACATGAAATACGAATAATAATACAGATATTATCATCAACTCATTTTTATTTGCATTATCATATTTGTAATAACAAATTATAAATGTACCTTCGAATTGACGGAAAGCAAAGGTACAAGCGTGATGTAAAAAGCGAATGCCAAGTCAGCCTGAACAGTACGGGAGTACTATTCATCTATTTATAGGCGCGGGACGCAGCCCGTGTAGAATTACGTTAATGCCCTTTACATTTATCAATAACTCTATAATAATTCTTCGAGGTCTAATTTGGCTTTTCATCTTTAAGTCGGTTCCTCTTTTCTGCCATCATGCCGAAGCTTTTCTGCGCATAGCTTCGTGATTATCTTATCCTTCGTCATGATCGCCTTCCGTCCCACTCAAGCTTCGTCTTGACCAGACACTTGTATACCCATAATCTGACGTCCGAAGATACCAGTTCACATATTTCACTTGGAAAACATTGTCAAATCATGTTTTTGAGGACCTTCGGAAGCCGAAGGCCCCCAACAGTAGCCCCTCGCAATATTAATTTTGCTGTTATGATAAATTCATATTGCGACATGGACGAAGGCTTTAAGCCGAAGGTCCGAAAAAACACCTTCCCTTTGCTAGAATAGCAACAGTCTTTGACAAGCGGGACCCTCCAGTTTTCGACGCACTGGGTGTATAAATAAAAGCTCAACACGATTTTATTTGCCACGCTCTCTTGCCATCTGCTCTTGCTCACCGGACTTTTAGCCTGTGCGCAACAACTATTGCTTGGCTTTTTTACACTTTTAAGCTTCGGTTCTGGGAGCACTTTCTTAGCATTTGCAAAGATGTCTGAAGATAAGAAAGCTGTTGCTGAATCAAAGCTGAGCCTTTCTGAGGAGATGCATCTCGGCTTTCTTCAGTCAATAGCAAAGACCAATACAGAGAAGATCACTAGGGAGACCTTGGAGGGTTTATCTGAAGATACTGGTGATAGTGACAATTATGATGTAGAAAGTGGGGGTGAAGACTCTGAAGATCGACCGTGGCGACCAAGTCACACAGACTTCGGAAAATCGAGCATTAAACAGAGTCATCTTGATACCATGAAGGGAAGGTATTTTCGAGACATGTCTATTGTGAGGGCAGATGATGGGGAGAAGATTGTGCCTACTCCCGAAGAGAATGAAGTCGTAATCTTCCGAAGCTTCTTGAACGCTGGACTATGATTTCCCTTGAGCAATTTTGTCGTGGAAGTACTGAAGATATTTGAAGTCTACTTTCACCAACTTACTCCCGAATCAATCATAAGAATGGGCATTTTCGTCTGGGCCGTGAGGAGCCAAAGTTTAGAACCAAATGCAAAATGTTTCTGCAATATACATGAGTTATTGTACGAGACGAAACCTTGGGGTAAAGAGCAGTATCACAACAATTTTGGCTGCTACAGCTTCGGCGCCCGACTTGGGTCAAGCTGTCCCGTGCCAACCTTTCGGAAAAGATGGCCCGACAACTGGACGACAGAATGGTTTTATGTGAAGATTGATTTAAAAACTCGGGAAGATATTAAAGGTATCATTATGCGCCCTATTTGGCAACGCTTCGGCCTTCGGAGGCCGAAGGTGGAGATGGATGAAACAGCCGAAGAATGCCAAAGAGCCTTCGGCGCAGTGTGCTCTTTTATTGGGACAAGGGATTTAATGCAAGAACACATTGCCTTCAGAGTATGGCCACTTGCAGATAACTGGGAAATGCCGAAGGAAACCGTCAAGGAACCTGATGAAGGTGGACTAGTCAGGATAAAATACACATTCAAGTACGGAGATAAGTTCATTGAGCCAGATGATGACTGGTTGAAAAGTATTGAGGCCATAAGCGATGAATTGCTTAGATTATACTCAAAAGCCGAAGACACTGCACTATCAGCAGCCTTCGGAGGCCGAAAGAAGAAGAGACTCAATCGAGTATTTAATGCAATTGGGTTTGTCTACCCTGACTATCGCTATCCAACGCGGGGTCAAAAAAGAAAGAATACACCTTCTGCGAAGGAAGTTGCTTCGGCCGCTCCTAGCGAGCCGGCGCCGAAGAGAAAAAGGGTCAAGGTTCTCACACACCGGCCACGCTATATTGAACTGGCCACAGTGCCTGAATATGTCGGTGAAACCTCTGCGGCCACCGAAGCCAAGGAGCCTACTCTCCTACCGAATGTTGAAGAGCCAATTATAATACTGGAAATGAAGAAAATAGAAGAACCGGAGGCTACGGAAACAAGGACACATGAAATTTTAAGTCCTTTAGCAAAAATTGAGGCAGCAAAAAGCCAAAAGGGTCCAGCAGTGACCCCCAAAAGAAAAAGGATGGTTAATGTGCTGGATGTTTTGGAGACAATTAAGTCTTCAAGTATGACTCCGAAGAAAATTGTTGAAACTTCCGAAGTGCACACTGAAACCTTTGCTGCCGAAGCTTCAAAGAACCAGGCAGAAACTGAAGCTGGGCCTTCAGAGCCCGCCAAGGTGAAATCCTTGGAAGCTGAAGAAACAGAAATATCAGAGCCAATTTTGGTTGAAGAAACTGGTGCTGCTGCCCCCGAAGCATCCTCCAAAGCCCTCGATTATATTGTACGACATGCTTCGGGAAAAAGATTATCTGAAGAAGAGATTTTTGAAGCTAATCACTATGCCCGAGAACTGAAGTATCCAAAGGGGGCCTTAGTATTCAATGGCACATATGAAGATGACTTCTTATACTGCCTCCCAGACAACAAAGAATTATCTGTCTGCCGGGAGATGGCTAGAAGTATGGGGTTCCCGAAGCTTGAAGCTGGCCTCTGCGCAATGACGAAGGACGATCTTGCAGATAGCCTCGCATATAATAGTCTGAAGGTATGAAAATTGTATATTTGGAAGCTTATAAATTTTGAATTATCCATTTATTCTTATACTAATTCTTTTCATATAGGGTTTAATTCTTAGCAACGCTTTGAGAGCGCAAAAGAATGCCGAAGACGAGAGCTATAATATCGCTTTCAACAACCTACGAACAGAGGTTATTAAGCTGAGGAACGAAGCTTTGGAAAAAGATAAAATTCTGCTTACATTGGTGGATAAGATAAAGGAAGACGAAGCTACTTCTAAAGCTCAAGCTGAGGCTCAAAAGCGCGAAGTTGAGGATCTTCGGAAACAGCTAGCCAGAGCTAAAGAAGAACACACACTTGAAGAGACGAAACGAGAACTTAGTGATCAGTGGGCAAATCATTTAGAAAGAAACGTTGAAGAGCTTCGTGCATCCAAGAAAAGGTGCTATGACAAATCTATAGAATGTGCTAAGAAAATAAAATCCAGCTTCGCCAGCGTTGGCGCATTCTCGAGCAAAGAAAACTTCACAAGGGACAACCCCGAAGGCCCGATTGAATGGATTAGTCACGAAGCTGAGGCCTTTGAGGAAATTTTGAATAGCCGCGGAGACATATGTGCCTTTTCGGGTGCCAGGGGGATTGCTACTATTTTGGAGAGGAAAGGCTGTGAGCATGTGAAATTTTTGGCACAATTCGAAACTGCCTTATCCTCCGAAGATATAAAAGACCCCTCGGCCGAAGCAAGCCTGGTCGGTGGAAAATTTTTCACCAACGTCTGGGACAATGGTGGCCAGGAAATGGCCCAAGAAATTATTCAAAAAAGCGAAAAAGGCATCCATGATGCTAGAAAAGTAGCAGAGGCCGCTGAGAAAAGCGCGGAGCCCGAAGGGCAAATAGGTATTAATTAGTGGTTTTTGACTCTTCGTTGTAATTTTTTGATTTCGAACTTATTCATGGTTTGTAATAGTAATATATTTGTATCTTCTCTTCCCTCAGAACCTGCTGAGCTATCTCCGGGCCCCCACAAGAAGGGGGATGACAAAATTAGACAAATGGTCGAAGCCATAATGGATAAAGTTGTTGATCAGCTACTAAATGAAGCTGCAGAAGTAGTCCTAAGGGAAGATTAGATGCTGTTGTAAAAACATTTAGAATGTAATGTTTGTTGAGAATCATGTGTAATATTGTGCAACTTTGGATGTAATATATTAGCTGTTTATAATTCTATTTTTTACGATGCATGAAACATCATATACATACCGTTTTTTAGCCTTCGGCGAAAAAACACCTTCCCTTCTTTTCATGCTTCGTAAAAATCAGTAATCAATCCTCGTAAAATGAATAATCAATAGATCCTTCCATTTCAGAGTTTGACGAAGGTATAACTTTTCAATGGCTATTTTTGTGCCTTGTCACTATTTCTTCAAAACAATCTTCGAATATCAATATCGAGACCCCCCTTCTTGCGTTGTTGATGCACTATAATGTATGATGTTATGCTATGCAAATGATGTAATGATGTGATGTTGTGCAAAATGATATTTGCCGAAGGTTGACATTTATTTTTCACTGTAAGCCTCACTTAGGAGCTTCTTCGCCTTTTACTTCAGCGGAATCAGCGTTTATTTTTCGCTGTAAGCCTCCCTTAGGAGCTTCTTCGCCTTTTACTTTCAGCGGAATCAGCGCTTATTTTTTGCTGTAAGCCTCCCTTAGGAGCTTCTTCGTCTTTTACTTTCAGCGGAATCAGCATTTATTTTTCACTGTAAGCCTCCCTTAGGAGCTTCTTCGCCTTTTACTTTCAGCGGAATCAGCGTTTATTTTTCGCTGTAAGCTCTGCATTCCCTTCGGAACGACTTTTGAGCAGAAAACTTACACTGCGCTCCCTTAGGAACGACTTTTTGCTGCTTCGAAGAAATTGCACTGCGTTCCTTAGAACAAATTTTTTATAATTCGAAGGTCCTCTGTGCCACCATAAATTCTTATGCTTCGGCAACTCAAGCCTATGGAGAAGATATATTTTCATTATGGTAAAAAGCGAAACTGTTACAAGAGATTGAAAAACGATAAAAAACACTTAAACTTACCATAATTGTTCCTTATTAAAAAGAAAGTTGAATGCGAAAATGCGAAAAGCTGCTGTCGAGGTAGGATATTTGTCAGTAAATGTGCTTCGACTCTAGCACAGTGCTATTGACTGTGCGAGCTTCGGACTCTTCTCTGAAGTCCCGCTAGAGGTGAGTGTGTTGACTCCCTTCTGGCTGCTGACCTCGTTGTGTTGGTGATTGCCTACATATTCTGGAATGTAAGGCGAATGATACGAAGCAGTATGCATGACCTGCTTCGGCTGACTCTGTTGTGCTGCAGCTTCTGCTATCTCCTTTTGCTTCTGGATGGTAACATGGCACATCCTATTGGTATGGCCCTTGTCTTCACCACAGAATAAGCAGTAAATGTTTCTTGGTTGATCCCCAAATCTTCCCCCGAAGCCCTTGGCGCCTCTGCCCCTTGGCGCTGGCGGTCGGAAAGAACTTTGTTGCTGCCCCGAAGCTTGCGAGGAGTACTGTGGCCTTTGCTGTTGACTCCCTCTATCATCACTTTGAGTAGAATTGTGAATTGACCTGACGTGCCTCGGATGGAATCTTCCTCCGAAGCCCCTGGTCATTTCAGAGAACCTGAATGCTTCCTCCCTTCTTTGGCGAAAGTCATTGTCAGCTCGAATATACTCGTCCATCTTCTGGAGCAGCTTCTCCAAAGTTTGAGGAGGCTTCCTGGCAAAGTATTGAGCTGAAGGTCCCGGCCGAAGTCCCTTAATCATGGCCTCAATGACAATTTCATTGGGCACTGTTGGTGCCTGTGCCCTCAGACGCAGGAACCTTCGGACATACGCCTGAAGGTATTCTTCGTGGTCCTGGGTGCACTGGAATAAAGCTTGAGCAGTGACCGGCTTCGTCTGAAACCCTTGGAAGCTAGTTATCAACGTGTCCTTCAGCTTTTGCCATGAGGTGATTGTTCCTGGCCGAAGAGAGGAGTACCAGGTTTGTGCAACACTCTTGACGTCCA
The DNA here is from genome assembly GCF_902167145.1 of Zea mays. Lineage (NCBI taxonomy): Eukaryota > Viridiplantae > Streptophyta > Magnoliopsida > Poales > Poaceae > Zea > Zea mays. Next base: position 201,508,290 of record NC_050100.1, read on the forward strand.
TGACAAAAGACTTTGCCATGACTGCAGTATTGCCACCATACGAAGATATGGTTGCTTCATAGCTCATCAAGAATTGCTTCGGGTCTGAATGACCGTCGTACATGGGGAGCTGGGGTGTCTTGTAAGACTGGGGCCATGGTGTAGCCTGCAGTTCTGTTGATAGAGGAGAAGCATCATCAAAAGCAAAATTTCCATGATGGAAATCTTCATACCAGTCGTTCTCGTTGTAGAAGCCCTCCTGATGAAGCTCTCTGCGTGGAGGCCTTCGGTCAGCTAGACGAGCCATCTTTTCCTTCTTTCGTTGAACCTGTTGGTGGAGCATCTCCAAGTTTTGGATTTCTTGATCCAAGTCATCCTCCGGAGGCGTTGGACTGGTGGCCTTCCTCTTCTGGCTTCGGGCCTCCCTAAGAGAAAGGACATCCTGATTGGGATCCAGCGGCTGTAGAGTGGCAGCCCCTGTGGCTGAAGCTTTCTTCGGCGGCATGACGAAGGTGATGCTTGCCGAAGGTGTTCAAAACTCAAAAAATGGACGTGAGTTCACCGGAGGTGGGCGCCAATGTTGGGGACTTGTTCTCAAATGCTGAGTTACGAACAAGGCAACATAAAAAGTGTTAAATGTTAAAGTCCTTCGTCCTTCAAAACATTATGTCCCTTCGGATATAATGAATTCCGGACGAATGTTATGAAGGGAAAACCCTTCGCAAGCTCGATAGATGATAAGAAAGAATTCATACATGAAATACGAATAATAATACATATATTATCATCAACTCATTTTTATTTGCATTATCATATTTGTAATAACAAATTATAAATGTACCTTCGAATTGATGGAAAGCAAAGGTACAAGCGTGATGTAAAAAGCGAATGCCAAGTCAGCCTGAACAGTACGGGAGTACTGTTCATCTATTTATAGGCGCGGGACGCAGCCCGTGTAGAATTACATTAATGCCCTTTACATTTATCAATAACTCTATAATAATTCTTCGAGGTCTAATTTGGCTTTTCATCTTTAAGTCGGTTCCTCTTTTCTGCCGTCATGCCGAAGCTTTTCTGCGCATAGCTTCGTGATCATCTTATCCTTTGTCATGATCGCCTTCCGTCCCACTCAAGCTTCGTCTTGACCAGACACTTGTATACCCATAATCTGACGTCCGAAGATACCTGTTCACATATTTCACTTGGAAAACATTGTCAAATCATGTTTTTGAGGACCTTCGGAAGCCGAAGGCCCCCAACACCTCACATATGTTTCCTTGCCATAGATCACATTCTTGGATTTATGGTGGAGACCATTTCTTGGTCAAAAATCCGTAGGTGTTAGCCTTCCGTGTCATTGAAAATGGTCGTTCATGGCTATTTTCGATAAAAATGGGGGTTGTGTGGCCATTGATCATCGACCAGAGGCTCGTACACTTTACCCCACATATGTTTTCTTGCCATTGATCACATTCTTGGATTTCTGGTGGAGACCATTTCATGGTCAAAAATCTGTACATGTTAGCCTTCGGTATTATTGAAAATGGTCATTCAAGGCTATTTTCGACAAAAATGGGGGTTGTGTGGCCATTGATCATTGACCAGAGGCTCACAAACCTCACCCCACATATGTTTCCTTGCCATAGATAACATTCTTTTATTTCTGGTGGAGACCATTTCTTAGTCAAAAATCCGAATGTGTTAGCCTTCGGTACTATTGAAAATGGTCGTTCATGGCTATCTTCGACAAAAATAAGGGTTGTGTGGCCATTGATATTCGACCAGAGGCTCATACACCTCACTACAAATATGTTTCCTTGCCATAGATCACATTCTTGGATTTATGGTGGAGACCATTTCTTGGTCAAAAATTTGTGAGTGTTAGCCTTCAACGTCATTGAAAATGGTCGTTCATGGCTATTTTCGACAAAAATGGGGGTTGTGTGGCCATTGATCATCAACCAGAGGCTCGTACACCTCACCCCACATATGTTTCCTTGCCATAGATCACATTCTTGGATTTCTGGTGGAGACCATTTCTTGGGCAAAAATCTGAATGTGTTAGCCTTCAGTATTATTGAAAATGGTCATTCATGGCTATTTTCGAGAAAAATGGGGGTTGTTTGGCCATTGATCTTCGACCAGAGGCTCATACACCTCACTACACATATGTTTCCTTGCCATAGATCACATTCTTAGATTTATGGTAGAGACCATTTCTTGGTCAAAATTCCGGAGGTGTTAGCCTTTAGTGTCATTGAAAATGGTCGTTCATGGCTATTTTCGACAAAAATGGGGGTTGTGTGGCCATTGATCATCGACCAGAGGCTCGTACAGCTCACCCCACATATGTTTCCTTGCCATAGATCACATTCTTGGATTTCTGGTGGAGACCATTTCATGGTCAAAAATCCATACGTGTTAGCCTTCTGTATTATTAAAAATGGTCGTTGATCGCTATTTTAGACAAAAATGGGCGTTGTGTGGCCATTGATCATTGATCAGAGGCCCATACACCTCACCCCACATATGTTTCCTTGCCATAGATCACATTCTTGGATTTATGGTGGAGACCAATTCTTGGTCAAAAATCCGTAGGTGTTAGCCTTCAGTGTCATTGAAAATGGTCGTTCATGGCTATTTTCGACAAAAATGGGGGTTGTGTGGCCATTGATCATCGACCAGAGGCTCGTACACCTCACCCCACATATGTTTCCTTGCCATAGATCACATTTTGGATTTCTGGTGGAGAACATTTCTTGGTCAAAAATCCGTAGGTGTTAGCCTTCAGTATTATTGAAAATGGTCGTTCATGGCTATTTTCGACAAAAATGGCGGTTGTGTGGCCATTGATCATCGACCAGAGGCTCATACACCTCACCCCACGTATGTTTCCTTGCCATAGATCACATTCTTGGATTTCTGGTGGAGACCATTTCTTGGTCAAAAATCCGTAGGTGTTAGCCTTCGGTATTATTGAAAATGGTCGTTCATGGCTATTTTCGTCTAAAATGGGGGTTGTGTGGCCATTGATCATCGACCAGAGGCTCGTACACTTTACCCCACATATGTTTTCTTGCCATTGATCACATTCTTGGATTTCTGGTGGAGACCATTTCTTGGTCAAAAATCCGTACGTGTTAGCCTTTGGTATTATTGAAAATGGTCATTCATGGCTATTTTCGACAAAAATGGGGGTTGTGTGGCCATTGGTCATTGACCAGAGGATCATAAACCTCACCCCACATATGTTTCCTTGCCATAGATCACATTCTTTGATTTCTGGTGGAGACCATTTCTTAGTCAAAAATCCGAATGTGTTAGCCTTCGGTAATATTGAAAATGGTCGTTCAAGGCTATCTTCGACAAAAATAAGGGTTGTGTGGCCATTGATATTCGACCAGAGGCTCATACACCTCACTACAAATATGTTTCCTTGCCATAGATCACATTCTTGGATTTATGGTGGAGACCATTTCTTGGTCAAAAATCTGTGAGTGTTAGCCTTCAACGTCATTGAAAATGGTCGTTCATGTCTATTTTCGACAAAAATGGGGGTTGTGTGGCCATTGATCATCGACCAGAGGCTCGTAAACCTCACCCCACATATGTTTCCTTGCCATAGATCACATTCTTGGATTTCTGGTGGAGAACATTTCTTGGTCAAAAATCCGTAGGTGTTAGCCTTCGGTATTATTGAAAATGGTCGTTCATGGCTATTTTCGAGAAAAATGGGGGTTGTGCGGCCATTGATCATCGACCAGAGGCTCATACACCTCAGCCCACGTATGTTTCCTTGCCATAGATCACATTCTTGGATTTCTGGTGGAGACCATTTCTTGGTCAAAAATCCGTAGGTGTTAGCCTTCGGTATTATTGAAAATGGTCGTTCATGGCTATTTTCGTCTAAAATGGGGGTTGTGTGGCCATTGATCATCGACCAGAGGCTCGTACACTTTACCCCACATATGTTTTCTTGCCATTGATCACATTCTTGGATTTCTGGTGGAGACCATTTCTTGGTCAAAAATCCGTACGTGTTAGCCTTCCGTATTATTGAAAATGGTCATTCATGGCTATTTTCGACAAAAATGGGGGTTGTGTGGCCATTGATCATTGACCAGAGGCTCATAAACCTCACCCCACATATGTTTCCTTGCCATAGATCACATTCTTTGATTTCTGGTGGAGACCATTTCTTAATCAAAAATCCGAATGTGTTAGCCTTCGGTACTATTGAAAATGGTCGTTCATGGCTATCTTCGACAAAAATAAGGGTTGTGTGGCCATCGATATTCGACCAGAGGCTCATACACCTCACTACAAATATGTTTCCTTGCCATAGATCACATTCTTGGATTTATGGTGGAGACCATTTCTTGGTCAAAAATCTGTGAGTGTTAGCCTTCAACGTCATTGAAAATGGTCGTTCATGGCTATTTTCGACAAAAATGGGGGTTGTGTGGCCATTGATCATCGACCAGAGGCTCGTACACCTCACCCCACATATGTTTCCTTGCCATAGATCACATTCTTGGATTTCTGGTGGAGACCATTTCTTGGGCAAAAATCTGAATGTGTTAGCCTTCGGTATTATTGAAAATGGTCATTCATGGCTATTTTCGAGAAAAATGGGGGTTGTTTGGCCATTGATCTTCGACCAGAGGCTCATACACCTCACTACACATATGTTTCGTTGCCATAGATCACATTCTTGGATTTATGGTGGAGACCATTTCTTGGTAAAAATTCCGGAGGTGTTAGCCTTCAGTGTCATTGAAAATGGTCGTTCATGGCTATTTTCGACAAAAATGGGGGTTGTGTGGCCATTGATCATCGACCAGAGGCTCGTACACCTCACCCCACATATGTTTCCTTGCCATAGATCACATTCTTGGATTTCTGGTGGAGACCATTTCTTGGTCAAAAATCCATACGTGTTAGCCTTCTGTATTATTGAAAATGGTCGTTGATCGCTATTTTAGACAAAAATGGGCGTTGTGTGGCCATTGATCATCGACCAGAGGCCCATACACCTCACCCCACATATGTTTCCTTGCCATAGATCACATTCTTGGATTTATGGCGGAGACCAATTCTTGGTCAAAAATCCGTAGGTGTTAGCCTTCAGTGTCATTGAAAATGGTCGTTCATGGCTATTTTCGACAAAAATGGGGGTTGTGTGGCCATTGATCATCGACCAGAGGCTCGTACACCTCACCCCACATATGTTTCATTGCCATAGATCACATTTAGGATTTCTGGTGGAGAACATTTCTTGGTCAAAAATCCGTAGGTGTTAGCCTTCGGTATTCTTGAAAATGGTCGTTCATGGCTATTTTCGACAAAAATGGGGGTTGTGTGGCCATTGATCATCACCCAGAGGCTCATACACCTCACCCCACATATGTTTCCTTGCCATAGATCACATTCTTGGATTTCTGGTGGAGACCATTTCTTGGTCAAAAATCCGTAGGTGTTAGCCTTCGGTATTATTGAAAATGGTCGTTCATGGCTATTTTCATCAAAAATAGGGGTTGTGTGGCCATTTATCATCGACCAGAGGCTCGTACACCTCACCTCACTTATGTTTCCTTGCCATAGATCACATTCTTGGATTTATGGTGGAGACCATTTCTTGGTCAAAAATCCGTAGGTGTTAGCCTTCCGCGTCATTGAAAATGGTCGTTCATGGCTATTTTCGTCTAAAATGGGGGTTGTGTGGCCATTGATCATCGACCAGAGGCTCGTACACTTTACCCCACATATGTTTTCTTTTCGTTGATCACATTCTTGAATTTCTGGTGGAGACCATTTCTTGGTCAAGAATCCGTTGGTGTTAGCCTTCGGTATTATTGAAAATGGTCGTTCATGGCTATTTTCGTCTAAAATGGGGGTTGTGTGGCCATTTATCATCGACCAGAGGCTTGTACATCTCACCCCACATATGTTTCCTTGCCATAGATCACATTCTTGGATTTCTGGTGGAGACCATTTCTTGGTCAAAAATCCGTACATGTTAGCCTTCGGTATTATTGAAAATGGTCATTCATGGCGATTTTCGACAAAAATGGGGGTTGTGTGGCCATTGATCATCGACCAGAGGCTCATAAACCTCACCCCACATATGTTTCCTTGCCATAGACCACATTCTTTGATTTCTAGTGGAGACCATTTCTTGGTCAAAAATCCGAATGTGTTAGCCTTCGGTACTATTGAAAATGGTCGTTCATGGCTATTTCGACTAAAATAAGTGTTGTGTGGCCATTGATATTCGACCAGAGGCTCATACACCTCACTACACAGATGTTTCCTTGCCATAGATCACATTCTTGGATTTATGGTGGAGACCATTTCTTGGTCAAAAATCCGTGAGTGTTAGCCTTTAGTGTCATTGAAAATGGTCGTTCATGGCTATTTTCAACAAAAATGGGGGTTGTGTGGCCATTGATCATCGACCAGAGACTCGTACACCTCACCCCACATATGTTTCCTTGCCATAGATCACATTCTTGGATTTCTGGTGGAGACCATTTCTTGGGCAAAAATATGAATGTGTTAGCCTTCGGTATTATTGAAAATGGTCATTCATGGCTATTTTCGACAAAAATGGGTGTTGTGGCCATTGATCTTCGACCAGAGGCTCATGCACCTCACTACACATATGTTTCCTTGCCATAGATCACATTCTTGGATTTATGGTGGAGACCATTTCTTGGTCAAAATTCCGTAGGTGTTAGCCTTCAGTATCATTGAAAATGGTCGTTCATGGCTATTTTTGACAAAAATGGGGGTTGTGTGGCCATTGATCATCGACCAGAGGCTCGTACACCTCACCCCACATATGTTTCCTTGCCATAGATCACATTCTCGGATTTCTGGTGGAGACCATTTCTTGGTCAAAAATCCATACGTGTTAGCCTTCGGTATTATTGAAAATGGTCGTTGATCGCTATTTTCGACAAAAATGGGCGTTGTGTGGCCATTGATCATCGGCCAGAGGCCCATACACCTCACCCCACATATGTTTCCTTGCCATAGATCACATTCTTGGATTTATGGTGGAGACCATTTCTTGGTCAAAAATCCGTAGGTGTTAGCCTTCAGTGTCATTGAAAATGGTCGTTCATGGTTATTTTCGACAAAAATGGGGGTTGTGTGGCCATAGATCATCAACCAGAGGCTCATACAACTCACCCCACATATGTTTCCTTGCCATAGATCACATTTTGGATTTCTGGTGGAGAACATTTCTTGGTCAAAAATCCGTAGGTGTTAGCCTTCGGTATTATTGAAAATGGTCGTTCATGGCTATTTTCGACAAAAATGGGGGTTGTGTGGCCATTGATCATCGACCAGAGGCTCATACACCTCACCCCACATATGTTTCCTTGCCATAGATCACATTCTTGGATTTCTGGTGGAGACCATTTCTTGGGAAAAAATTCCGTAGGTGTTAGCCTTTGGTATTATTGAAAATGGTCGTTCATGGCTATTTTCATAAAAAATGGGGGTTGTGTGGCCATTTATCATCGACCAGAGGCTCGTACACTTCACCTCACATATGTTTCCTTGCCATATGTTACATTCTTGGATTTATGGTGGAGACCATTTCTTGGTCAAAAATCCGTAGGTGTTAGCCTTCTGTTTCATTGAAAATGGTCGTTCATGGCTATTTTCGACAAAAATGGGGGTTGTGTGGCCATTGATCATCGACCAGAGGCTCGTACACTTAACCCCACATATGTTTTCATGCCATTGATCACATTCTTGGATTTCTGGTGGAGACCATTTCTTGGTCAAGAATCCGTTGGTGTTAGCCTTCGGTATTATTGAAAATGGTCGTTCATGGCTATTTTCGTCTAAAATGGGGGTTGTGTGGCCATTTATCATCGACCAGAGGCTCGTGCAACTCACCCCACATATGTTTCCTTGCATAGATCACATTCTCGGATTTCTGATGGAGACCATTTCTTGGTCAAAAATCCATACGTGTTAGCCTTCTATATTATTGAAAATGGTCGTTGATCGCTATTTTCGACAAAAATGGGCGTTGTGTGGCCATTGATCATCGACCAGAGGCCCATACACCTCACCCCACATATGTTTCCTTGCCATAGATCACATTCTTGGATTTATGGTGGTGACCATTTCTTGGTCAAAAATCCATAGGTGTTAGCCTTCAGTGTCATTGAAAATGGTCGTTCATGGCTATTTCCGACAAAAATGGGGGTTGTGTGGCCATTGATCATCGACCAGAGGCTCGTACACTTCACCCCACATAGGTTTTCTTTCCATAGATCACATTCTTGGATTTTTGGTGGAGACCATTTCTTAGTCAAAAATCCGTTGGTGTTAGCCTTCGGTATTATTGAAAATGGTCGTTCATGGCTATTTTCGACTAAAATGGGGGTTGTGTGGCCATTTATCATCGACCAGAGGCTCGTACACCTCACCCCACATATGTTTCCTTGCCATAGATCACATTCTTGGATTTCTGGTGGAGACCATTTATTGGTCAAAAATCTGTACGTGTTAGCCTTCAGTATTATTGAAAATAGTCATTCATGGCTATTTTCGACAAAAATGGGGGTTGTGTGGCCATTGATCTTCGACCAGAGTCTCCTAAACCTCACCCCACATATGTTTCCTTGCCATAGATCACAATATTTGATTTTTGGTGGAGATCATTTCTTGGTCAAAAATCTGAATATTTTAGCCTTCGGTACTATTGAAAATGGTCGTTCATGGCTATTTTCGACAAAAATGGGGGTTGTGTGGCCATTGATATTCGACCAAAGGCTCATACACCTCACTACACATGTTTCCTTTCCATAGATCACATTCTTGGATTTATGGTGGAGACCATTTCTTGGTCAAAAAACTGTAGGTGTTAGCGTTCAGTGTCATTGAAAATGGTCGTTCATGGCTATTTTCGACAAAAATGGGGCTTGTGTGGCCATTGATCATCGACCAGAGGCTCATACACTTCACCCCACATATGTTTTCTTGCCATAGATCACATTCTTGAATTTCTGGTGGGGACCATTTCTTAGTCAAAAATCCGTTGGTCTTAGCCTTCGGTATTATTGAAAATGGTCGTTCATGGCTATTTTCGACAAAAATGGGGGTTGTGTGGCTATTTATCATCGACGAGAGGCTCGTACACCTCACCCCACATATGTTTCCTTGCCATAGATCACATTCTTGGATTTATGGTGGAGACCATTTCTTGGTCAAAAATTCGTACGTGTTAGCCTTCGGTATTATTGAAAATGGTCGTTCATGGCTATTTTCGACAAAATGGGGGTTGTGTGGCCATTGATCATCGACCAGAGGCTCGTACACCTCACCCCACATATGTTTCCTTGCCATAGATCACATTCTTGGATTCCTGGTGGAGACCATTTCTTGGGCAAAAATCCGAATGTGTTAGCCTTCGGTATTATTGAAAATGGTCATTCATGGCTATTTTCGACAAAAATGGGTGTTGTGGCCATTGATCTTCAACCAGAGGCTCATACACCTCACTACACATATGTCTCCTTGCCATAGATCACAATCTTGGATTTATGGTGGAGACCATTTCTTGGTCAAAATTCCGTAGGTGTTAGCCTTCAATGTCATTGAAAATGGTCGTTCTTGGCTATTTTTGACAAAAATGGGGGTTGTGTGGCCATTGATCATCGACCAGAGGCTCGTACACCTCACCCCACATATGTTTCCTTGCCATAGATCACATTCTCGGATTTCTGGTGGAGACCATTTCTTGGTCAAAAATCCATACGTGTTAGCCTTCGGTATTATTGAAAATGGTCGTTGATCGCTATTTTCGACAAAAATGGGCGTTGTGTGGCCATTGATCATCGGCCAGAGGCCCATACACCTCACCCCACATATGTTTCCTTGCCATAGATCACATTCTTGGATTTATGGTGGAGACCATTTCTTGGTCAAAAATCCGTAGGTGTTAGCCTTCAGTGTCATTGAAAATGGTCGTTCATGGCTATTTTCGACAAAAATGCGGGTTGTGTGGCCATAAATGATCGACCAGAGGCTCATACACCTCACCCCACATATGTTTCCTTGCCATATATCACATTTTGGATTTCTGGTGGAGAACATTTCTTGGTCAAAAATCCGTAGGTGTTAGCCTTCGGTATTATTGAAAATGGTCGTTCATGGCTATTTTCGACAAAAATGGGGGTTGTGTGGCCATTGATCATCGACCAGAGGCTCATACACCTCACCCCACGTATGTTTCCTTGCCATAGATCACTTTCTTGGATTTCTGGTGGAGACCATTTCTTGGTCAAAAATCCGTAGGTGTTAGCCTTTGGTATTATTGAAAATGGTGGTTCATGGCTATTTTCATAAAAAATGGGGGTTGTGTGGCCATTGATCATCGACCAGAGGCTCGTACACTTTACCCCACATATGTTTTCGTGCCATTGATCACATTCTTGGATTTCTGGTGGAGACCATTTCTTGGTCAAGAATCCGTTGGTGTTAGCCTTCGGTATTATTGAAAATAGTCGTTCATGGCTATTTTCGTCTAAAATGGGGGTTGTGTGGCCATTTATCATCGACCAGAGGCTCGTGCACCTCACCTGACATATGTTTCCTTGCATAGATCACATTCTTGGATTTCTGGTGGAGACCATTTCTTGGTCAAAAATCCATACGTGTTAGCCTTCTATATTATTGAAAATGGTCGTTGATCGCTATTTTCGACAAAAATGGGCGTTGTGTGGCCATTGATCATCGACCAGAGGCCCATACACCTCACCCCACATATGTTTCCTTGCCATTGATCACATTCTTGGATTTATGGTGGAGACCATTTCTTGGTCAAAAATCCATAGGTGTTAGCCTTCAGTGTCATTGAAAATGGTCGTTCATGGCTATTTCCGACAAAAATGGGGGTTGTGTGGCCATTGATCATCGACCAGAGGCTTGTACACTTCACCCCACATAGGTTTTCTTGCCATAGATCACATTATTGGATTTCTGGTGGAGACCATTTCTTAGTCAAAAATCCGTTGGTGTTAGCCTTCGGTATTATTGGAAATGGTCGTTCATGGCTATTTTCGGCTAAAATGGGGGTTGTGTGGCCATTTATCATCGACCAGAGGCTCGTACACCTCACCCCACATATGTTTCCTTGCCATAGATCACATTCTTGGATTTCTGGTGGAGACCATTTATTGGTCAAAAATCTGTACGTGTTAGCCTTCAGTATTATTGAAAATGGTCCTTCATGGCTATTTTCGACAAAAATGGGGGTTGTGTGGCCATTGATCATCAACCAGAGGCTCGTAAACCTCACCCCACATATGTTTCCTTGCCATAGATCACATTCTTTGATTTCTGGTGGAGACCATTTCTTGGTCAAAAATCTGAATATTTTAGCCTTCGGTACTATTGAAAATGGTCGTTCATGGCTATTTTCGACAAAAATGGGGGTTGTGTGGCCATTCATATTCGACCAAAGGCTCATACACCTCACATCACATGTTTCCTTTCCATAGATCACATTCTTGGATTTATGGTGGAGACCATTTCTTGGTCAAAAAACCGTAGGTGTTAGCGTTCAGTGTCTTTGAAAATGGTCGTTCATGGCTATTTTCGACAAAAATGGGGTTTGTGTGGCCATTGATCATCGACCAGAGGCTCGTACACTTCACCCCACATATGTTTTCTTGCCATAGATCACATTCTTGGATTTCTGGTGGGGACCATTTCTTGGTCAAAAATCCGTTGGTGTTAGCCTTCGGTATTATTGAAAATGGTCGTTCATGGCTATTTTCGACAAAAATGGGGGTTGTGTGGCTATTTATCATCGACCAGAGGCTCGTACACCTCACCCCACATATGTTTCCTTGCTATAGATCACATTCTTGGATTTCTGGTGGAGACCATTTCTTGGTCAAAAATTCGTACGTGTTAGCCTTCGGTATTATTGAAAATGGTCGTTCATGGTTATTTTCGACAAAATGGGGGTTGTGTGGCCATTGATCATCGACCAGAGGCTCGTACACCTCACCCCACATATGTTTCCTTGCCATAGATCACATTCTTGGATTTCTGGTGGAGACCATTTCTTGGGCAAAAATCCGAATGTGTTAGCCTTCGGTATTTTTGAAAATGGTCATTCATGGCTATTTTCGACAAAAATGAGGGTTGTGTGGCCATTGATCTTCGACCAGAGGCTCATACACCTCACTACACATATGTTTCCTTGCCATAGATCAAATTCTTGGATTTATGGTGGAGACCATTTTTTGGTCAAAAATCCATAGGTGTTAGCCTTCAGTGTCATTGAAAATGGTCGTTCATGGCTATTTTCGACAAAAATGGGGGTTGTGTGGCCATTGATCATCGACCAGAGGCTCGTACACATCACCCCACATATGTTTTCTTCCCATAGATCACATTCTTGGATTTCTGGTGGAGACCATTTCTTGGTCAAAAATCTGTTGGTGTTAGCCTTCGGTATTATTGAAAATGGTCATTCATGGCTATTTTTGACTGAAATGGGGGTTGTGTGGCCATTTATCATCGACCAGAGGCTGATACACCTCACCCCACATATGTTTCCTTGCCATAGATCACATTCTTGGATATCTGGTGGAGACCATTTCTTGGTCAAAAAACGTACGTGTTAGCCTTCGGTATTATTGAAAATGGTCATTCATGGCTATTTTCGACAAAAATGGGGGTTGTGTGGCCATTGATCATCGACCAAAGGCTCGTACACCTCACCCCACATATTTTTCCTTGCCATAGCTCACATTCTTTGATTTCTGTTGGAGACCATTTCTTGGTCAAAAATCCGAATGTGTTAGCCTTCGGAACTATTGAAAATGGTCGTTCATGGCTATTTTCGACAAAAATGGGGGTTGTGTGGCCATTGATATTGGACCAGAGGCTCATACACCTCACTACACATATGTTTCCTTGCCATAGATCACATTCTTGGATTTATGGTGGAGACCATTTCTTGGTCAAAAATCCGTAGGTGTTAGCCTTCAGTGTCATTGAAAATGGTCGTTCATGGCTACTTTCGACAAAAATTAGGGTTGTGTGGCCATTGATCGTCCACCAGAGGCTCATACACCTCACCCCACATATGTTTCCTTGTCGTAGATCACATTCTTGGATTTCTGGTGGAGACCATTTCTTCGTCAAAAATCCGTAGGTGTTAGCCTTCGGTATTATTGAAAATGGTCGTTCAAGGCTATTTTCGACAAAAATGGGGGTTGTGTGGCCATTGATCATCGACCAGAGGCTCATACACCTCACCCCACATATGTTTCCTTGCCATAGATCACATTCTTGGATTTATGATGGAGACCATTTCTTGGTGAAAAATCCGTAGGTGTTAGCCTCTAGTATTATTGAAAATGGTCGCTCATGGCAATTTTCATAAAAAATGGGGGTTGTGTGGCCATTTATCATCGACTAGAGGCTCATAAACCTCACCCCACATATGTTTCCTTGCCATAGATCACATTCTTGGATTTCTAGTGGAGACCATTTCTTGGTAAAAAACTCGTACGTGTTAGCCTTCGGTACTATTGAAAATGGTCGTTCATGGCTATTTTCAGCAAAATGGGGGTTGTGTGGCCATTGATCATCGACCAGAGGCTCGTACACCTCACCCCACATATGTTTCCTTGCCATAGATCACATTCTTGGATTTCTGGTGGAGACCATTTCTTGGGCAAAAATCTGAATGTCCTTTGGTATTTTTAAAAATGGTCATTCATGGCTATTTTCGACAAAAATGGCGGTTGTGTGGCCATTGATATTGGACCAGAGGCTCATACACCTCACTACACATATGTTTCCTTGCCATAGATCACATTCTTGGATTTATGGTGGAGACCATTTCTTGGTCAAAAATCCGTAGGTGTTAGCCTTCAGTGTCATTGAAAATGGTCGTTCATGGCTATTTTCGACAAAAAATAGGGTTGTCTGGCCATTGATCGTCGACCAGAGGCTCATACACCTCACCCCACATATGTTTCCTTGCCGTAGATCACATTCTTGTATTTCTGGTGGAGACCATTTCTTCGTCAAAAATCCGTAGGTGTTAGCCTTCGGTATTATTGAAAATGGTCATTCATGGCTATTTTCGACAAAAATGGGGGTTGTGTGGCCATTGATCATCGACCAGAGGCTCATACACCTCACCCCACATATGTTTCCTTGCCATAGATCACATTCTTGGATTTCTGGTGGAGACCATTTCTTGGTCAAAAATCCGTAGGTCTTAGCCTCTAGTATTATTGAAAATGGTCGCTCATGGCTATTTTCATAAAAAATGGGGGTTGTGTGGCCATTTATCATTGACTAGAGGCTCATAAACCTCACCCCACATATGTTTCCTTGCCATAGATCACATTCTTGGATTTCTGGTGGAGACCATTTCTTGGTCAAAAATTCGTACGTGTTAGCCTTCGGTATTATTGAAAATGGTCCTTCATGGCTATTTTCGGCAAAATGGGGGTTGTGTGGCCATTGATCATCGACCAGAGGCTCGTACACCTCACCCCACATATGTTTCCTTGCCATAGATCACATTCTTGGATTTCTGGTGGAGACCATTTCTTGGGCAAAAATCCGAATGTGTTAGCCTTTGGTATTTTTGAAAATGGTCATTCATGGCTATTTTCGACAAAAATGGGGGTTGTGTGGCCATTGATCTTCGACCAGAGGCTCATACACCTCACTACACATATGTTTCCTTGCCATAGATCACATTCTTGGATTTATGGTGGAGACCATTTCTTGGTCAAAAATCCGTAGGTGTTAGCCTTAAGTGTCATTGAAAATGGTCGTTCATGGCTATTTTCGACAAAAATTAGGGTTGTGTGGCCATTGATCGTCGACCAGAGGCTCATACACCTCACCCCACATATGTTTCCTTGCCGTAGATCACATTCTTGGATTTCTGGTGGAGACCATTTCTTGGTCAAAAATCCGTAGGTGTTAGCCTTCGGTATTATTGAAAATGGTCGTTCATGGCTATTTTCGACAAAAATGGGGGTTGTGTGGCCATTGATCATCGACCAGAGGCTCATACACCTCACCCCACATATGTTTCCTTGCCATAGATCACATTCTTGGATTTCTGGTGGAGACCATTTCTTGGTCAAAAACTCGTACGTGTTAGCCTTCGGTATTATTGAAAATGGTCGTTCATGGCTATTTTCGGCAAAATGGGGGTTGTGTGGCCATTGATCATCGACCAGAGGCTCGTACACCTCACCCCACATATGTTTCCTTGCCATAGATCACATTCTTGGATTTCTGGTGGAGACCACTTCTCGGGCAAAAATCCGAATGTGTTAGCCTTTGGTATTTTTGAAAATGGTCATTCATGGCTATTCTCGACAAAAATGGGGGTTGTGTGGCCATTGATCATCGACCAGAGGCTCATACACCTCACTACACATATGTTTCCTTGCCATAGATCACATTCTTGGATTTATGGTGGAGACTATTTCTTGGTCAAAAGTCCGTAGGTGTTAGCCTTCAGTGTCATTGAAAATGGTCGTTCATGGCTATTTTCGACAAAAATTAGGGTTGTGTGGCCATTGATCGTCGACCAGAGGCTCATACACCTCACCCCACATATGTTTCCTTGCCGTAGATCACATTCTTGGATTTCTGGTGGAGACCATTTCTTGGTCAAAAATCCGTAGGTGTTAGCCTTCGGTATTATTGAAAATGGTCGTTCATGGCTATTTTTGACAAAAATGGGGGTTGTGTGGCCATTGATCATCGACCAGAGGCTCATACACCTCACCCCACATATGTTTCCTTGCCATAGATCACATTCTTTGATTTCTGGTGGAGACCATTTCTTGGTCAAAAATCCGTAGGTGTTAGCCTCTAGTATTATTGAAAATGGTCGCTCATGGCTATTTTCATAAAAAATGGGGGTTGTGTGGCCATTTATCATCGACTAGAGGCTCATAAACCTCACCCCACATATGTTTCCTTGCCATAGATCACATTCTTGGATTTCTGGTGGTGACCATTTCTTGGTCAAAAACTCATACGTGTTAGCCTTCGGTATTATTGAAAATGGTCGTTCATGGCTATTTTCGGCAAAATGGGGGTTGTGTGGCCATTCATCATCGACCAGAGGCTCGTACACCTCACCCCACATATGTTTCCTTGCCATAGATCACATTCTTGGATTTCTGGTGGAGACCATTTCTTGGGCAAAAATCCGAATGTGTTAGCCTTTGGTATTTTTGAAAATGGTCATTCATGGCTATTCTCGACAAAAATGGGGGTTGTGTGGCCATTGATCTTTGACAAGAGGCTCATACACCTCACTACACATATGTTTCCTTGCCATAGATCACATTCTTGGATTTATGGTGGAGACCATTTCTTGGTCAAAATTCCGTTGGTGTTAGCCGTCAGTGTCATTGAAAATGGTCGTTCATGGCTATTTTCGACAAAAATTAGGGTTGTGTGGCCATTGATCGTCGACCAGAGGCTCATACACCTCACCCCACATATGTTCCTTGCCGTAGATCACATTCTTGGATTTCTGGTGGAGACCATTTCTTGGTCAAAAATCCATAGGTGTTAGCCTTCGGTATTATTGAAAATGGTCGTTCATGGCTATTTTGACAAAAATGGGGGTTGTGTGGCCATTGATCATCGACTAGAGGCTCATACACCTCACCCCACATATGTTTCCTTGCCATAGATCACATTCTTGGATTTCTGGTGGAGACCATTTCTTGGTCAAAAATCCGTAGGTCTTAGCCTCTTGTATTATTGAAAATGGTCGCTCATGGCTATTTTCATAAAAAATGGGGGTTGTGTGGCCATTTATCATCGACTAGAGGCTCATAAACCTCACCCCACATATGTTTCCTTGCCATAGATCACATTCTTGGATTTCTGGTGGAGACCATTTCTTGGTCAAAAACTCGTACGTGTTAGCCTTCTGTATTATTGAAAATGGTCGTTTAAGGCTATTTTCGGCAAAATGGGGGTTGTGTGGCCATTGATCATCGACCAGAGGCTCGTACACCTCACCCCACATATGTTTCCTTGCCATAGATCACATTCTTGGATTTCTGGTGGAGACCATTTCTTGGGCAAAAATCCGAATGTGTTAGCCTTTGGTATTTTTGAAAATGGTCATTCATGGCTATTTTCGAAAAAAATGGGGGTTGTGTGGCCATTGATCTTCGACCAGAGGCTCATACACCTCACTACACATATGTTTCCTTGCCATAGATCACATTCTTGGATTTATGGTGGAGACCATTTCTTGGTCAAAAATCCGTAGGTGTTAGCCTTCAGTGTCATTGAAAATGGTCGTTCATGGCTATTTTCGACAAAAATTAGGGTTGTCTGGCCATTGATCATCGACTAGAGGCTCATACACCTCACCCCACATATGTTTCCTTGCCGTAGATCACATTCTTGTATTTCTGGTGGAGACCATTTCTTGGTCAAAAATCCGTAGGTGTTAGCCTTCGGTATTATTGAAAATGGTCATTCATGGCTATTTTCGACAAAAATGGGGGTTGTGTGGCCATTGATCATCGACCAGAGGCTCATACACCTCACCCCACATATGTTTCCTTGCCATAGATCACATTCTTGGATTTCTGGTCAAGACCATTTCTTGGTCAAAAATCCGTAGGTCTTAGCCTCTAGTATTATTGAAAATGGTCGCTCATGGCTATTTTCATAAAAAATGGGGGTTGTGTGGCCATTTATCATCGACTAGAGGCTCATAAACCTCACCCCACATATGTTTCCTTGCCATAGATCACATTCTTGGATTTCTGGTGGAGACCATTTCTTGGTCAAAAACTCGTACGTGTTAGCCTTCGGTATTATTGAAAATGGTCCTTCATGGCTATTTTCGGCAAAATGGGGGTTGTGTGGCCATTGATCATCGACTAGAGGCTCGTACACCTCACCCCACATATGTTTCCTTGCCATAGATCACATTCTTGGATTTCTGGTGGAGACCATTTCTTGGGCAAAAATCCGAATGTGTTAGCCTTTGGTATTTTCGAAAATGGTCATTCATGGCTATTTTCGACAAAAATGGGGGTTGTGTGGCCAATGATCTTCGACCAGAGGCTCATACACCTCACTACACATATGTTTCCTTGACATAGATCACATTCTTGGATTTATGGTGGAGACCATTTCTTGGTCAAAAATCCGTAGGTGTTAGCCTTCAGTGTCATTGAAAATGGTCGTTCATGGCTATTTTCGACAAAAATTAGGGTTGTGTGGCCATTGATCGTCGACCAGAGGCTCATACACCTCACCCCACATATGTTTCCTTGCCGTAGATCACATTGTTAGATTTCTGGTGGAGACCATTTGTTGGTCAAAAATCCGTAGGTGTTAGCCTTCGGTATTATTGAAAATGGTCGTTCATGGCTATTTTCGGCAAAAATGGGGGTTGTGTGGCCATTGATCATCGACCAGAGGCTCATACACCTCACCCCACATATGTTTCCTTGCCATAGATCACATTCTTGGATTTCTGGTGGAGACCATTTCTTGGTCAAAAATCCGTAGGTCTTAGCCTCTAGTATTATTGAAAATGGTCGCTCATGGCTATTTTCATAAAAAATGGGGGTTGTGTGGCCATTTATCATCGACTAGAGGCTCATAAACCTCACCCCACATATGTTTCCTTGCCATAGATCACATTCTTGGATTTCTGGTGGAGACCATTTCTTGGTCAAAAACTCGTACGTGTTAGCCTTCGGTATTATTGAAAATGGTCGTTCAAGGCTATTTTCGGCAAAATGGGGGTTGTGTGGCCATTGATCATCGACCAGAGGCTCATACACCTCACCCCACATATGTTTCCTTGCCATAGATCACATTCTTGGATTTCTGGTGGAGACCATTTCTTGGTCAAAAATCCGTAGGTGTTAGCCTTCGGTATTATTGAAAATGGTCGTTCATGGCTATTTTCGACAAAAATGGGGGTTGTGTGGCCATTGATCATCGACCAGAGGCTCATACACCTCACCCCACATATGTTTCCTTGCCATAGATCACATTCTTGGATTTCTGGTGGAGACCATTTCTTGGTCAAAAACTCGTACGTGTTAGCCTTCGGTATTATTGAAAATGGTCGTTCATGGCTATTTTCGGCAAAATGGGGGTTGTGTGGCCATTGATCATCGACCAGAGGCTCGTACACCTCACCCCACATATGTTTCCTTGCCATAGATCACATTCTTGGATTTCTGGTGGAGACCATTTCTTGGGCAAAAATCCGAATGTGTTAGCCTTTGGTATTTTTGAAAATGGTCATTCATGGCTATTCTCGACAAAAATGGGGGTTGTGTGGCCATTGATCATCGACCAGAGGCTCATACACCTCACTACACATATGTTTCCTTGCCATAGATCACATTCTTGGATTTATGGTGGAGACCATTTCTTGGTCAAAATTCCGTTGGTGTTAGCCGTCAGTGTCATTGAAAATGGTCGTTCATGGCTATTTTCGACAAAAATTAGGGTTGTGTGGCCATTGATCGTCGACCAGAGGCTCATACACCTCACCCCACATATGTTTCCTTGCCGTAGATCACATTCTTGGATTTCTGGTGGAGACCGTTTCTTGGTCAAAAATCCATAGGTGTTAGCCTTCGGTATTATTGAAAATGGTCGTTCATGGCTATTTTTGACAAAAATGGGGGTTGTGTGGCCATTGATCATCGACTAGAGGCTCATACACCTCACCCCACATATGTTTCCTTGCCATAGATCACATTCTTGGATTTCTGGTGGAGACCATTTCTTGGTCAAAAATCCGTAGGTCTTAGCCTCTAGTATTATTGAAAATGGTCGCTCATGGCTATTTTCATAAAAAAATGGGGGTTGTGTGGCCATTTATCATCGACTAGAGGCTCATAAACCTCACCCCACATATGTTTCCTTGCCATAGATAACATTCTTGGATTTCTGGTGGAGACCATTTCTTGGTCAAAAACTCGTACGTGTTAGCCTTCGGTATTATTGAAAATGGTCGTTTAAGGCTATTTTCGGCAAAATGGGGGTTGTGTGGCCATTGATCATCGACCAGAGGCTCGTACACCTCACCCCACATATGTTTCCTTGCCATAGATCACATTCTTGGATTTCTGGTGGAGACCATTTCTTGGGCAAAAATCCGAATGTGTTAGCCTTTGGTATTTTTGAAAATGGTCATTCATGGCTATTTTCGAAAAAATGGGGGTTGTGTGGCCATTGATCTTCGACCAGAGGCTCATACACCTCACTACACATATGTTTCCTTGCCATAGATCACATTCTTGGATTTATGGTGGAGACCATTTCTTGGTCAAAAATCCGTAGGTGTTAGCCTTCAGTGTCATTGAAAATGGTCGTTCATGGCTATTTTCGACAAAAATTAGGGTTGTCTGGCCATTGATCATCGACTAGAGGCTCATACACATCACCCCACATATGTTTCCTTGCCGTAGATCACATTCTTGTATTTCTGGTGGAGACCATTTCTTGGTCAAAAATCCGTAGGTGTTAGCCTTCGGTATTATTGAAAATGGTCATTCATGGCTATTTTCGACAAAAATGGGGGTTGTGTGGCCATTGATCATCGACCAGAGGCTCATACACCTCACCCCACATATGTTTCCTTGCCATAGATCACATTCTTGGATTTCTGGTGAAGACCATTTCTTGGTCAAAAATCCGTAGGTCTTAGCCTCTAGTATTATTGAAAATGGTCGCTCATGGCTATTTTCATAAAAAATGGGGGTTGTGTGGCCATTTATCATCGACTAGAGGCTCATAAACCTCACCCCACATATGTTTCCTTGCCATAGATCACATTCTTGGATTTCTGGTGGAGACCATTTCTTGGTCAAAAACTCGTACGTGTTAGCCTTCGGTATTATTGAAAATGGTCCTTCATGGCTATTTTCGGCAAAATGGGGGTTGTGTGGCCATTGATCATCGACTAGAGGCTCCTACACCTCACCCCACATATGTTTCCTTGCCATAGATCACATTCTTGGATTTCTGGTGGAGACCATTTCTTGGGCAAAAATCCGAATGTGTTAGCCTTTGGTATTTTTGAAAATGGTCATTCATGGCTATTTTCGACAAAAATGGGGGTTGTGTGGCCATTGATCTTCGACCAGAGGCTCATACACCTCACTACACATATGTTTCCATGACATAGATCACATTCTTGGATTTATGGTGGAGACCATTTCTTGGTCAAAAATCCGTAGGTGTTAGCCTTCAGTGTCATTGAAAATGGTCGTTCATGGCTATTTTTGACAAAAATTAGGGTTGTGTGGCCATTGATCATCGACCAGAGGCTCATACACCTCACCCCACATATGTTTCCTTGCCGTAGATCACATTCTTAGATTTCTGGTGGAGACCATTTGTTGGTCAAAAATCCGTAGGTGTTAGCCTTCGGTATTATTGAAAATGGTCGTTCATGGCTATTTTCGACAAAAATGGGGGTTGTGTGGCCATTGATCATCGACCAGAGGCTCATACACCTCACCCCACATATGTTTCCTTGCCATAGATCACATTCTTGGATTTCTGGTGGAGACCATTTCTTGGTCAAAAATCCGTAGGTCTTAGCCTCTAGTATTATTGAAAATGGTCGCTCATGGCTATTTTCATAAAAAATGGGGGTTGTGTGGCCATTTATCATCGACTAGAGGCTCATAAACCTCACCCCACATATGTTTCCTTGCCATAGATCACATTCTTGGATTTCTGGTGGAGACCATTTCTTGGTCAAAAACTCGTACGTGTTAGCCTTCGGTATTATTGAAAATGGTCGTTCAAGGCTATTTTCGGCAAAATGGGGGTTGTGTGGCCATTGATCATCGACCAGAGGCTCGTACACCTCACCCCACATATGTTTCCTTGCCATAGATCACATTCTTGGATTTCTGGTGGAGACCATTTCTTGGGCAAAAATCTGAATGTGTGAGCCTTTGGTATTTTTGAAAATGGTCATTCATGGCTATTTTCGACAAAAATGGGGGTTGTGTGGCCATTGATCTTCGACCAGAGGCTCATACACCTCACTACACATATGTTTCCTTGCCATAGATCACATTCTTGGATTTATGGTGGAGACCATTTCTTGGTCAAAAATCCGTAGGTGTTAGCCTTCAGTGTCATTGAAAATGGTCGTTCATGGCTATTTTCGACAAAAAATAGGGTTGTGTGGCCATTGATCGTCGACCAGAGGCTCATACACCTCACCCCACATATGTTTCCTTGCCGTAGATCACATTCTTGGATTTCTGGTGGAGACCATTTCTTGGTCAAAAATCCGTAGGTGTTATCCTTCGGTATTATTGAAAATGGTCGTTCATGGCTATTTTCGACAAAAATGGGGGTTGTGTGGCCATTGATCATCGACCAGAGGCTCATACACCTCACCCCACATATGTTTCCTTGCCATAGATCACATTCTTGGATTTCTGGTGGAGACCATTTCTTGGTCAAAAATCCGTAGGTCTTAGCCTCTAGTATTATTGAAAATGGTCGCTCATGGCTATTTTCATAAAAAATGGGGGTTGTGTGGCCATTTATCATCAACTAGAGGCTCATAAACCTCACCCCACATATGTTTCCTTGCCATATATCACATTCTTGGATTTCTGGTGGAGACCATTTCTTGGTCAAAAACACGTACGTGTTAGCCTTCGGTATTATTGAAAATGGTCGTTCAAGGCTATTTTCGGCAAAATGGGGGTTGTGTGGCCATTGATCATCGACCAGAAGCTCGTACACCTCACCCCACATATGTTTCCTTGCCATAGATCACATTCTTGGATTTCTGGTGGAGACCATTTCTTGGGCAAAAATCCGAATGTGTTAGCCTTTGGTATTTTTGAAAATGGTCATTCATGGCTATTTTCGACAAAAATGGGGGTTGTGTGGCCATTGATCTTCGACCAGAGGCTCATACACCTCACTACACATATGTTTCCTTGCCATAGATCACATTCTTGGATTTATGGTGGAGACCATTTCTTGGTCAAAAATCCGTAGGTGTTAGCCTTCAGTGTCATTGAAAATGGTCGTTCATTGCTATTTTTGACAAAAATTAGGGTTGTGTGGTCATTGATCGTCGACCAGAGGCTCATACACCTCACCCCACATATGTTTCCTTGCCGTAGATCACATTCTTGGATTTCTGGTGGAGACCATTTCTTGGTCAAAAATCCATAGGTGTTAGCCTTCGGTATTATTGATAATGGTCGTTCATGGCTATTTTCGAGAAAAAATGGGGGTTGTGTGGCCATTGATCATCGACCAGAGGCTCATACACCTCACCCCACATATGTTTCCTTGCCATAGATCACATTCTTGGATTTCTGGTGGAGACCATTTCTTGGACAAAATCCGTAGGTGTTAGCCTCTAGTATTATTGAAAATGGTCGCTCATGGCTATTTTCATAAAAAATGGGGGTTGTGTGGCCATTTATCATCGACTAGAGGCTCATAAACCTCACCCCACATATGTTTCCTTGCCATAGATCACAATCTTGGATTTCTGGTGGAGACCATTTCTTGGTCAAAAACTCGTACGTGTTAGCCTTCGGTATTATTGAAAATGGTCGTTCATGGCTATTTTCGGCAAAATGGGGGTTGTGTGGCCATTGATCATCGACCAGAGGCTCGTACACCTCACCCCACATATGTTTCCTTGCCATAGATCACATTCTTGGATTTCTGGTGGAGACCATTTCTTGGGCAAAAATCCGAATGTGTTAGCCTTTGGTATTTTTAAAAATGGTGATTCATGGCTATTTTCGACAAAAATGGGGGTTGTGTGGCCATTGATCTTCGACCAGAGGCTCATACACCTCACTACACATATGTTTCCTTGCCATAGATCACATTCTTGGATTTATGGTGGAGACTATTTCTTGGTCAAAAGTCCGTAGGTGTTAGCCTTCAGTGTCATTGAAAATGGTCGTTCATGGCTATTTTCGACAAAAATTAGGGTTGTGTGGCCATTGATCGTCGACCAGAGGCTCATACACCTCACCCCACATATGTTTCCTTGCCGTAGATCACATTCTTGGATTTCTGGTGGAGACCATTTCTTGGTCAAAAATCCGTAGGTGTTAGCCTTCGGTATTATTGAAAATGGTCGTTCATGGCTATTTTTGACAAAAATGGGGGTTGTGTGGCCATTGATCATCGACCAGAGGCTCATACACCTCACCCCACATATGTTTCCTTGCCATAGATCACATTCTTTGATTTCTGGTGGAGACCATTTCTTGGTCAAAAATCCGTAGGTGTTAGCCTCTAGTATTATTGAAAATGGTCGCTCATGGCTATTTTCATAAAAAATGGGGGTTGTGTGGCCATTTATCATCGACTAGAGGCTCATAAACCTCACCCCACATATGTTTCCTTGCCATAGATCACATTCTTGGATTTCTGGTGGTGACCATTTCTTGGTCAAAAACTCGTACGTGTTAGCCTTCGGTATTATTGAAAATGGTCGTTCATGGCTATTTTCGGCAAAATGGGGGTTGTGTGGCCATTCATCATCGACCAGAGGCTCGTACACCTCACCCCACATATGTTTCCTTGCCATAGATCACATTCTTGGATTTCTGGTGGAGACCATTTCTTGGGCAAAAATCCGAATGTGTTAGCCTTTGGTATTTTTGAAAATGGTCATTCATGGCTATTCTCGACAAAAATGGGGGTTGTGTGGCCATTGATCTTTGACAAGAGGCTCATACACCTCACTACACATATGTTTCCTTGCCATAGATCACATTCTTGGATTTATGGTGGAGACCATTTCTTGGTCAAAAATCCGTAGGTGTTAGCCGTCAGTGTCATTGAAAATGGTCGTTCTTGGCTATTTTCGACAAAAATTAGGGTTGTGTGGCCATTGATCGTCGACCAGAGGCTCATACACCTCACCCCACATATGTTTCCTTGCCGTAGATCACATTCTTGGATTTCTGGTGGAGACCATTTCTTGGTCAAAAATCCGTAGGTGTTAGCCTTCGGTATTATTGAAAATGGTCGTTCATGGCTATTTTCGACAAAAATGGGGGTTGTGTGGCCATTGATCATCGACTAGAGGCTCATACACCTCACCCCACATATGTTTCCTTGCCATAGATCACATTCTTGGATTTCTGGTGGAGACCATTTCTTGGTCAAAAATCCGTAGGTCTTAGCCTATAGTATTATTGAAAATGGTCGCTCATGGCTATTTTCATAAAAAATGGAGGTTGTGTGGCCATTTATCATCGACTAGAGGCTCATAAACCTCACCCCACATATGTTTCCTTGCCATAGATCACATTCTTGGATTTCTGGTGGAGACCATTTCTTGGTCAAAAACTCGTACGTGTTAGCCTTCGGTATTATTGAAAATGGTCGTTCAAGGCTATTTTCGGCAAAATGGGGGTTGTGTGGCCATTGATCATCGACCAGAGGCTCGTACACCTCACCCCACATATGTTTCCTTGCCATACATCACATTCTTGGATTTCTGGTGGAGACCATTTCTTGGGCAAAAATCCGAATGTGTTAGCCTTTGGTATTTTTGAAAATGGTCATTCATGGCTATTTTCGACAAAAATGGGGGTTGTGTGGCCATTGATCTTTGACCAGAGGCTCATACACCTCACTACACATATGTTTCATTGCCATAGATCACATTCTTGGATTTATGGTGGAGACCATTTCTTGGTCAAAAATCCGTAGGTGTTAGCCTTCAGTGTCATTGAAAATGGTCGTTCATGGCTATTTTTGACAAAAATTAGGGTTGTGTGGTCATTGATCGTCGACCAGAGGCTCATACACCTCACCCCACATATGTTTCCTTGCCGTAGATCACATTCTTGGATTTCTGGTGGAGACCATTTCTTGGTCAAAAATCCATAGGTGTTAGCCTTCAGTATTATTGAAAATGGTCGTTCATGGCTATTTTCGACAAAAATGGGGGTTGTGTGGCCATTGATCATCGACTAGAGGCTCATACACCTCACCCCACATATGTTTCCTTGCCATAGATCACATTCTTGGATTTCTGGTGGAGACCATTTCTTGGTCAAAAATCCGTAGGTCTTAGCCTCTAGTATTATTGAAAATGGTCGCTCATGGCTATTTTCATAAAAAATGGGGGTTGTGTGGCCATTTATCATCGACTAGAGGCTCATAAACCTCACCCCACATATGTTTCCTTGCCATAGATCACATTCTTGGATTTCTGGTGGAGACCATTTCTTGGTCAAAAACTCGTACGTGTTAGCCTTCGGTATTATTGAAAATGGTCGTTCATGGCTATTTTCGGCAAAATGGGGGTTGTGTGGCCATTGATCATCGACCAGAGGCTCGTACACCTCACCCCACATATGTTTCCTTGCCATACATCACATTCTTGGATTTCTGGTGGAGACCATTTCTTGGGCAAAAATCCGAATGTGTTAGCCTTTGGTATTTTTGAAAATGGTCATTCATGGCTATTTTCGACAAAAATGGGGGTTGTGTGGCCATTGATCTTCGACCAGAGGCTCATACACCTCACTACACATATGTTTCCTTGCCATAGATCACATTCTTGGATTTATGGTGGAGACCATTTCTTGGTCAAAAATCCGTAGGTGTTAGCCTTCAGTGTCATTGAAAATGGTCGTTCATGGCTATTTTTGACAAAAATTAGGGTTGTGTGGTCATTGATCGTCGACCAGAGGCTCATACACCTCACCCCACATATGTTTCCTTGCCGTAGATCACATTCTTGGATTTCTGGTGGAGACCATTTCTTGGTCAAAAATCCATAGGTGTTAGCCTTCGGTATTATTGAAAATGGTGGTTCATGGCTATTTTCGACAAAAAATGGGGGTTGTGTGGCCATTGATCATCGACCAGAGGCTCATACACCTCACCCCACATATGTTTCCTTGCCATAGATCACATTCTTGGATTTCTAGTGGAGACCATTTCTTGGACAAAATCCGTAGGTGTTAGCCTCTAGTATTATTGAAAATGGTCGCTCATGGCTATTTTCATAAAAAATGGGGGTTGTGTGGCCATTTATCATCAACTAGAGGATCATAAACCTCACCCCACATATGTTTCCTTTTCATAGATCACAATCTTGGATTTCTGGTGGAGACCATTTCTTGGTCAAAAACTCGTACGTGTTAGCATTCGGTATTATTGAAAATGGTCGTTCATGGCTATTTTCGGCAAAATGGGGGTTGTGTGGCCATTGATCATCGACCAGAGGCTCGTACACCTCACCCCACATATGTTTCCTTGCCATAGATCACATTCTTGGATTTCTGGTGGAGACCATTTCTTGGGCAAAAATCCGAATGTGTTAGCCTTTGGTATTTTTAAAAATGGTGATTCATGGCTATTTTCGACAAAAATAGGGGTTGTGTGGCCATTGATCATCGACCAGAGGCTCGTACACCTCACCCCACATATGTTTCCTTGCCATACATCACATTCTTGGATTTCTGGTGGAGACCATTTCTTGGGCAAAAATCCGAATGTGTTAGCCTTTGGTATTTTTGAAAATGGTCATTCATGGCAATTTTCGACAAAAATGGGGGTTGTGTGGCCATTGATCTTCGACCAGAGGCTCATACACCTCACTACACATATGTTTCCTTGTCATAGATCACATTCTTGGATTTATGGTGGAGACCATTTCTTGGTCAAAAATCCGTAGGTGTTAGCCGTCAGTGTCATTGAAAATGGTCGTTCATGGCTATTTTCGACAAAAATTAGGGTTGTGTGGCCATTGATCATCGACCAGAGGATCATACACCTCACCCCACATATGTTTCCTTGCCGTAGATCACATTCTTGGATTTCTGGTGGAGACCATTTCTTGGTCAAAAATCCGTAGGTGTTAGCCTTCGGTATTATTGAAAATGGTCGGTCATGGCTATTTTCGACAAAAATGGGGGTTGTGTGGCCATTGATCATCGACTAGAGGCTCATACACCTCACCCCACATATGTTTCCTTGCCATAGATCACATTCTTGAATTTCTGGTGGAGACCATTTCTTGGTCAAAAATCCGTAGGTCTTAGCCTCTAGTATTGTTGAAAATGGTCGCTCATGGCTATTTTCATAAAAAAATGGGGGTTGTGTGGCCATTTATCATCGACTAGAGGCTCATAAACCTCACCCCACATATGTTTCCTTGCCATAGATCACATTCTTGGATTTCTGGTGGAGACCATTTCTTGGTTAAAAACTCGTACGTGTTAGCCTTAGATATTATTGAAAATGGTCGTTCATGGCTATTTTCGGCAAAATGGGGGTTGTGTGGCCATTGATCATCGACCAGAGGCTCGTACACCTCACCCCACATATGTTTCCTTGCCATAGATCACATTCTTGGATTTCTGGTGGAGACCATTTCTTGGGCAAAAATCCGAATGTGTTAGCCTTTGGTATTTTTGAAAATGGTCATTCATGGCAATTTTCGAC
This sequence comes from Zea mays, assembly GCF_902167145.1. NCBI lineage: Eukaryota > Viridiplantae > Streptophyta > Magnoliopsida > Poales > Poaceae > Zea > Zea mays. Next base: position 201,536,796 of record NC_050100.1, read on the forward strand.
AAAAATGGGGGTTGTGTGGCCATTGATCTTCGACCAGAGGCTCATACACCTCACTACACATATGTTTCCTTGCCATAGATCACATTCTTGGATTTATCGTGGAGACCATTTCATGGTCAAAAATCCGTAGGTGTTAGCCGTCAGTGTCATTGAAAAAGGTCGTTCATGGCTATTTTCGACAAAAATTAGGGTTGTGTGGCCATTGATCGTCGACCAGAGGCTCATACACCTCACCCCACATATGTTTCCTTGCCGTAGATCACATTCTTGGATTTCTGGTGGATACCATTTCTTGGTCAAAAATCCGTAGGTGTTAGCCTTCGGTATTATTGAAAATGGTCGTTCATGGCTATTTTCGACAAAAATGGGGGTTGTGTGGCCATTGATCATCGACTAGAGGCTCATACACCTCACCCCACATATGTTTCCTTGCCATAGATCACATTCTTGGATATCTGGTGGAGACCATTTCTTGGTCAAAAATCCGTAGGTCTTAGCCTCTAGTATTGTTGAAAATGGTTGCTCATGGCTATTTTCATAAAAAAATGGGGGTTGTGTGGCCATTTACCATCGACTAGAGGCTCATAAACCTCACCCCACATATGTTTCCTTGACATAGATCACATTCTTGGATTTCTGGTGGAGACCATTTCTTGGTCAAAAACTCTTACGTGTTAGCCTTCGGTATTATTGAAAATGATCGTTCATGGCTATTTTCGGCAAAATGGGGGTTGTGTGGCCATTGATCATCGACCAGAGGCTCGTACACCTCACCCCACATTTGTTTCCTTGCCATAGATCACATTCTTGGATTTCTGGTGGAGACCATTTCTTGGGCAAAAATCCGAATGTGTTAGCCTTTGGTATTTTTGAAAATGGTCATTCATGGCTATTTTCGAAAAATGGGGGTTGTGTGGCCATTGATCTTCGACCAGAGGCTCATACACCTCACTACACATATGTTTCCTTGCCATAGATCACATTCTTGGATTTATGGTGGAGACCATTTCTTGGTCAAAAATCCGCAGGTGTTAGCCGTCAGTGTCATTGAAAAAGGTCGTTCATGGCTATTTTCGACAAAAATTAGGGTTGTGTGGCCATTGATCGTCGACCAGAGGCTCATACACCTCACCCCACATATGTTTCCTTGCCGTAGATCACATTCTTGGATTTCTGGTGGATACCATTTCTTGGTCAAAAATCCGTAGGTGTTAGCCTTCGGTATTATTGAAAATGGTCGTTCATGGCTATTTTCGACAAAAATGGGGGTTGTGTGGCCATTGATCATCGACTAGAGGCTCATACACCTCACCCCACATATGTTTCCTTGCCATAGATCACATTCTTGGATTTCTGGTGGAGACCATTTCTTTGTCAAAAATCCGTAGGTCTTAGCCTCTAGTATTGTTGAAAATTGTCGCTGATGGCTATTTTCATAAAAAAATGGGGGTTGTGTGGCCATTTATCATCGACTAGAGGCTCATAAACCTCACCCCACATATGTTTCCTTGCCATAGATCACATTCTTGGATTTCTGGTGGAGACCATTTCTTGGTCAAAAACTCTTACGTGTTAGCCTTCGGTATTATTGAAAATGACCGTTCATGGCTATTTTCGGCAAAATGGGGGTTGTGTGGCCATTGATCATCGACAAGAGGCTCGTACACCTCACCTCACATTTGTTTCCTTGCCATAGATCACATTCTTGGATTTCTGGTGGAGACCATTTCTTGGGCAAAAATCCGAATGTGTTAGCCTTTGGTATTTTTGAAAATGGTCATTCATGGCAATTTTCGACAAAAATGGGGGTTGTGTGGCCATTGATCTTCGACCAGAGGCTCATACACCTCACTACACATATGTTTCCTTGCCATAGATCACATTCTTGGATTTATCGTGGAGACCATTTCATGGTCAAAAATCCGTAGGTGTTAGCCGTCAGTGTCATTGAAAAAGGTCGTTCATGGCTATTTTCGACAAAAATTAGGGTTGTGTGGCCATTGATCGTCGACCAGAGGCTCATACACCTCACCCCACATATGTTTCCTTGCCGTAGATCACATTCTTGGATTTCTGGTGGATACCATTTCTTGGTCAAAAATCCGTAGGTGTTAGCCTTCGGTATTATTGAAAATGGTCGTTCATGGCTATTTTCGACAAAAATGGGGGTTGTGTGGCCATTGATCATCGACTAGAGGCTCATACACCTCACCCCACATATGTTTCCTTGCCATAGATCACATTCTTGGATATCTGGTGGAGACCATTTCTTGGTCAAAAATCCGTAGGTCTTAGCCTCTAGTATTGTTGAAAATGGTTGCTCATGGCTATTTTCATAAAAAAATGGGGGTTGTGTGGCCATTTACCATCGACTAGAGGCTCATAAACCTCACCCCACATATGTTTCCTTGCCATAGATCACATTCTTGGATTTCTGGTGGAGACCATTTCTTGGTCAAAAACTCTTACGTGTTAGCCTTCGGTATTATTGAAAATGATCGTTCATGGCTATTTTCGGCAAAATGGGGGTTGTGTGGCCATTGATCATCGACCAGAGGCTCGTACACCTCACCCCACATTTGTTTCCTTGCCATAGATCACATTCTTGGATTTCTGGTGGAGACCATTTCTTGGGCAAAAATCCGAATGTGTTGGCCTTTGGTATTTTTGAAAATGGTCATTCATGGCTATTTTCGACAAAAATGGGGGTTGTGTGGCCATTGATCTTCGACCAGAGGCTCATACACCTCACTACACATATGTTTCCTTGCCATAGATCACATTCTTGGATTTATGGTGGAGACCATTTCTTGGTCAAAAATCCGCAGGTGTTAGCCGTCAGTTGTCATTGAAAAAGGTCGTTCATGGCTATTTTCGACAAAAATTAGGGTTGTGTGGCCATTGATCGTCGACCAGAGGCTCATACACCTCACCCCACATATGTTTCCTTGCCGTAGATCACATTCTTGGATTTCTGGTGGATACCATTTCTTGGTCAAAAATCCGTAGGTGTTAGCCTTCGGTATTATTGAAAATGGTCGTTCATGGCTATTTTCGACAAAAATGGGGGTTGTGTGGCCATTGATCATCGACTAGAGGCTCATACACCTCACCCCACATATGTTTCCTTGCCATAGATCACATTCTTGGATTTCTGGTGGAGACCATTTCTTTGTCAAAAATCCGTAGGTCTTAGCCTCTAGTATTGTTGAAAATGGTCGCTCATGGCTATTTTCATAAAAAAATGGGGGTTGTGTGGCCATTTATCATCGACTAGAGGCTCATAAACCTCACCCCACATATGTTTCCTTGCCATAGATCACATTCTTGGATTTCTGGTGGAGACCATTTCTTGGTCAAAAACTCTTACGTGTTAGCCTTCGGTATTATTGAAAATGACCGTTCATGGCTATTTTCGGCAAAATGGGGGTTGTGTGGCCATTGATCATCGACCAGAGGCTCGTACACCTCACCTCACATTTGTTTCCTTGCCATAGATCACATTCTTGGATTTCTGGTGGAGACCATTTCTTGGGCAAAAATCCGAATGTGTTAGCCTTTGGTATTTTTGAAAATGGTCATTCATGGCTATTTTCGACAAAAATGGGGGTTGTGTGGCCATTGATCTTCGACCAGAGGCTCATACACCTCACTACACATATGTTTCCTTGCCATAGATCACATTCTTGGATTTATGGTGGAGACCATTTCTTGGTCAAAAATCCGTAGGTGTTAGCCTTTAGTGTCATTGAAAATGGTCGTTCATGGCTATTTTTGACAAAAATTAGGGTTGTGTGGCCATTGATCGTCGACCAGAGGCTCATAAACCTCACCCCACATATGTTTCCTTGCCGTAGATCACATTCTTGGATTTCTGGTGGAGACCATTTCTTGGTCAAAAATCTGTAGGTGTTAGCCTCTAGTATTATTGAAAATGGTCGCTCATGGCTATTTTCATAAAAATGGGGGTTGTGTGGCCATTTATCATCGACTAGAGGCTCATAAACCTCACCCCACATATGTTTCCTTGCCATAGATCACATTCTTGGATTTCTGGTGGAGACCATTTCTTGGTTAAAAACTCGTACGTGTTAGCCTTCGGTATTATTGAAAATGGTCGTTCATGGATATTTTCGACAAAATGGGGGTTGTGTGGCCATTGATCATCGACCAGAGGCTCGTACACCTCACCCCACATATGTTTCCTTGCCATAGATCACATTCTTTGATTTCTGGTGGAGACCATTTCTTGGGCAAAAATCCGAATGTGTTAGCCTTTGGTATTTTTGAAAATGGTCATTCATGGCTATTTTCGACAAAAATGGGGGTTGTGTGGCCATTGATCTTCGACCAGAGGCTCATACACCTCACTACACATATGTTTCCTTGCCATAGATCACATTCTTGGATTTATGGTGGAGACCATTTCTTGGTCAAAAATCCATAGGTGTTAGCCGTCAGTGTCATTGAAAATGGTCGTTCATGGCTATTTTCGACAAAAATTAGGGTTGTGTGGCCATTGATCGTCGACCAGAGGCTCATACACCTCACCCTACATATGTTTCCTTGTCATAGATCACATTCTTGGATTTCTGGTGGAGACCATTTCTTGGTCAAAAATCCGTAGGTGTTAGCCTTCGGTATTATTGAAAATGGTCGTTCATGGCTATTTTCGACAAAAATGGGGTTGTGTGGCCATTGATCATCGACCAGAGGCTCGTACACCTCACCCCACATATGTTTCCTTGCCATAGATCACATTCTTGGATTTCTGGTGGAGACCATTTCTTGGTCAAAAATCAGTAGGTCTTAGCCTCTAGTATTATTGAAAATGGTCGCTCATGGCTATTTTCATAAAAAATGGGGGTTATGTGGCCATTTATAATCGACTGGAGGCTCATAAACCTCACCCCACATATGTTTCCTTGCCATAGATCACATTCTTGGATTTCTGTGGAGACCATTTCTTGGTCAAAAACTCGTACGTGTTAGCCTTCGGTATTATTGAAAATGGTCGTTCATGGCTATTTTCGGCAAAATGGGGGTTGTGTGGCCATTGATCATCGACCAGAGGCTCCTACACCTCACCCCACATATGTTTCCTTGCCATAGATCACATTCTTAGATTTCTGGTGGAGACCATTTCTTGGGCAAAAATCCGAATGTGTTAGCCTTTGGTATTTTTGAAAATGGTCATTCATGGCTATTTTCGACAAAAATGGGGGTTGTGTGGCCATTGATCTTCGACCAGAGGCTCATACACCTCACTACACATATGATTCCTTGCCATAGATCACATTCTTGGATTTATGGTGGAGACCATTTCTTGGTCAAAAATCCGTAGGTGTTAGCCTTCAGTGTCATTGAAAATGGTCGTTCATGGCTATTTTTGACAAAAATTAGGGTTGTGTGGCCATTGATCGTCGACCAGAGGCTCATACACCTCACGCCACATATGTTTCCTTGCCGTAGATCACATTCTTGGATTTCTGGTGGAGACCATTTTTTGGTCAAAAATTCGTAGGTGTTAGCCTTCGGTATTATTGAAAATGGTCGTTCATGGCTATTTTCGACAAAAATGGGGGTCATGTGGCCATTGCTCATCGACCTGAGGCTCATACACCTCACCCCACATATGTTTCCTTGCCATAGATCACATTCTTGGGTTTCTGGTGGAGACCATTTCTTGGACAAAAATCCGTAGGTGTTAGCCTCTAGTATTATTGAAAATGGTCGCTCATGGCTATTTTCATAAAAAATGGGGGTTGTGTGGCCATTTATCATCGACTAGAGGCTCATAAACTTCACCCCACATATGTTTCCTTGCCATAGATCACATTCTTGGATTTCTGGTGGAGACCATTTCTTGGTCAAAAACTCGTACGTGTTAGCCTTCGGTATTATTGAAAATGGTCGTTCATGGCTATTTTCGGCAAAATGGGGGTTGTGTGGCCATTGATCATCGACCAGAGGCTCGTACACCTCACCCCACATAAGTTTCCTTGCCATAGATCACATTCTTGGATTTCTGGTGGAGACCATTTCTTGGGCAAAAATCCGAATGTGTTAGCCTTTGGTATTTTTAAAAATGGTGATTCATGGCTATTTTCGACAAAAATGGGGTTGTGTGGCCATTGATCTTCGACCAGAGGCTCATACACCTCACTACACATATGTTTCCTTGCCATAGATCACATTCTTGGATTTATGGTGGAGACTATTTCTTGGTCAGAAATCCATAGGTGTTAGCCTTTAGTGTCATTGAAAATGGTCGTTCATGGCTATTTTCGACAAAAATGGGGGTTGTGTGGCCATTGATCATCGACCAGAGGCTCGTACACTTCACCCCACATATGTTTTCTTTCCATAGATCACATTCTTGGATTTCTGGAGGAGACCATTCCTTGGTCAAAAATCTGTTGGTGTTAGCCTTCAGCATTATTGAAAATGGTCGTTCATGGCTATTTTTGACTAAAATGGGGGTTGTGTGGCCATTTATCATCGACCAGAGGCTCGTGCAATTCATCCCACATATGTTTCCTTGCCATAGATCACATTCTTGGATTTCTGGTGGAGACCATTTCTTGGTCAAAAATCCGTACGTGTTAGCCTTCGGTATTATTGAATATGGTCATTCATGGCTATTTTTGACAAAAATGGGGGTTGTGTGGCCAATGATCATCGACCAAAGGCTCGTACACCTCACCCCACATATGTTTCCTTGCCATAGATCACATTCTTGGATTTTCGGTGGAGACCATTTCTTGGTCAAAAATCTGTACGTGTTAGCCTTCAGTATTATTGAAAATGGTCATTCATGGCTATTTTCGACAAAAATGGGGGTTGTGTGCCATTGATCATCGACCAGAGGCTCGTAAACCTCACCCCACATATGTTTCCTTGCCATAGATCACATTCTTTGATTTCTGGTGGAGACCATTTCTTGGTCAAAAATCTGAATGTTTTAGCCTTCAGTACTATTGAAAATGGTCGTTCATGGCTATTTTCGACAAAAATGAGGGTTGTGTGGCCATTGATATTCGAACAAAGGCTCATACATCTCACTACACATATTATTCCTTGTCATAGATCACATTCTTGGATTTATTGTGGAGACCATTTCTTGGTCAAAATTTCGTAGGTGTTAGCCTTCAGTGTCATTGAAAATGGTCGTTCATGGCTATTTTTGACAAAAATGGGGTTTGTGTGGCCATTGATCATCCTCCAGAGGCTCGTACACTTCACCCCACATATGTTTTCTTGCAAGAGATCACATTCTAGGATTTTTGGTGGAGACCATTTCTTGGTCAAAAATCCGTTGGTGTTAGCCTTCGGTATTATTGAAAATGGTCGTTCATGGCTATTTTGGACTAAAATGGGGGTTGTGTGGCCATTTATCATTGACCAGAGGCTCATACACCTCACCCCACATATGTTTCCTTGCCATAGATCACATTCTTGGATTTCTGGTGGAGACCATTTCTTGTTCAAAAATCCGTACGTGTTAGCCTTCGGTATTATTGAAAATGGTCATTCATGGCTATTTTCGACAAAAATGGGGGTTGTGTGGCCAATGATCATCAACTAGAGGCTCGTAAACCTCACCTGACATATGTTTCCTTGCCATAGATCACATTCTTTCATTTCTGGTGGAGACCATTTTTTGGTCAAAAATCCGAATGTGTTAGCCTTCGGTACTATTGAAAATGGTCGTTCATGGCTATTTTCGACAAAAATGGGAGTTGTGTGGCCATTGATATTCGACCAGAGGCTCATAGACCTCACTACACATATGTTTCCTTGCCATAGATCACATTCTTGGATTTATGGTGGAGACCATTTCTTGGTCAAAAATCAGTAGGTGTTAGCCTTAAGTGTCATTGAAAATGGTTGTTCATGGCTATTTTCGACAAAAATAGGGGTTGTGTGGCCATTGATCATCGACCAGAGGCTCGTACACCTCACCCCACATTTGTTTCCTTGCCATAGATCATATTCTTGGATTTCTAGTGGAGACCATTTCCTGGTAAAAAATCCGTAGGCGTTAGCCAATAGTATTATTGAAAATGGTCGTTCATGGCTATTTTCATCAAAAATGGGGGTTGTGTGGCCATATATCATCGACCAGAGGCTCGTACACCTCACCCCACATAAGTTTCCTTGCCATAGTTCACATTCTTGGATTTCTGGTGGAGACCATTTCTTGGTCAAAAATCCGTAGGTGTTAGCCTTCGGTATTATTGAAAATGGTCGTTCATCGCTATTTTCGACAAAAATGGGGGTTGTGTGGCCATTGATCATCAACCAGAGGCTCATACACCTCACCCCACATATGTTTCCTTGCTATAGATCACATTCTTGGATTTCTGGTGGAGACCATTTCTTGGTAAAAAATCCGTAGGTGTTAGCCAATAGTATTATTGAAAATGGTCGTTCATGGCTATTTTCATCAAAAATGGGGGTTGTGTGGCCATATATCATCGACCAGAGGCTCGTACACCTCACCCCACATAAGTTTCCTTGCCATAGATCACATTCTTGGATTTCTGGTGGAGACCATTTCTTGGTCAAAAATTCGTACGTGTTAGCCTTCGGTATTATTGAAAATGGTCGTTCATGGCTATTTTCGACAAAATGGGGGTTGTGTGGCCATTGATCATCGACCAGAGCCTCGTACACCTCACCCCACATATGTTACCTTGCCATAGATCACATTCTTGGATTTCTGGTGGAGACCATTTCATGGGCAAAAATCCGAATGTGTTAGCCTTCGGTATTCTTGAAAATGGTCATTCATGGCTATTTTCGACAAAAATGGGGGTTGTGTGGCCATTGATCTTCGACCAAAGGCTCATACACCTCACAATACATATGTTTCCTTGCCATAGATCAAATTCTTGGATTTATGGTGGAGACCATTTCTTGGTCAAAAATCCATAGGTGTTAGCCTTCAGTGTCATTGAAAATGGTCGTTCATGGCTATTTTCGACAAAAATGGGGGTTGTGTGGCCATTGATCATCGACCAGAGGCTCGTACACTTCACCCCACATATGTTTTCTTGCCATAGATCACATTCTTGGATTTCTGGTGGAGACCATTTCTTGGTCAAAAATCTGTTGGTGTTAGCCTTCGGTATTATTGAAAATGGTCGTTCATGGCTATTTTCGACTAAAATGGGGGTTGTGTGGCCATTTATCATCGACCAGAGGCTCATACACCTCACCCCACATATGTTTCCTTGCCATAGATCACATTCTTGGATATCTGGTGGAGACCATTTCTTGGTCAAAAATCCGTAGTGTTAGCCTTCGGAATTATTGAAAATGGTCATTCATGGCTATTTTCGACAAAAATGGGGGTCATGTGGCCATTGATCATATACCAGAGGCTTGTACACCTAAACCCACATATGTTTCCTTGCCATAGATCACATTCTTGGATTTATGGTGCAGACCATTTTTTGGTCAAAAATCTGTAGTTGTTAGCCTTTAGTGTCATTGAAAATCGTCGTTCATGGCTATTTTCAACAAAAATTAGGGTTGTGTGGCCATTGATCATCGACCAGAGGCTCGTACACCTCACCCCACATATGTTTCCTTGTCGTAGATCACATTCTTGGATTTCTGGTGGAGACCTTTTCTTGGTCAAAAATCCGTAGGTGTTAGCCTTCAGTATTATAGAAAATGGTCGTTCATGGCTATTTTCGACAAAAATGGGGGTTGTGTGGCCATTGATCATAGACCAGAGGCTCATACACCTCACCCCACATATGTTTCCTTGCCATATATTACATTCTTGGATTTCTGGTGGAGACCATTTCTTAGTCAAAAATCCATAGGTGTTAGCCTCTAGTATTATTGAAAATGGTCGCTCATGGCTATTTTCATCAAAAATGGGGGTTGTGTGGCCATCTATCATCGACTAGAGGCTCGTAAACCTCACCCCACATATGTTTCCTTGCCATAGATCACATTCTTGGATTTCTGGTGGAGACCATTTCTTGGTCAAAAATTCGTACGTGTTAGCCTTCGGTATTATTGAAAATGGTCGTTGATGGCTATTTTCTGCAAAATGGGGGTTGTGTGGCCATTGATCATCGACCAGAGGCTCGTACACCTCACCCCACTTATGTTTCCTTGCCATAGATCACATTCTTGGATTTCTTGTGGAGACCATTTCTTGGTCAAAAATTCGTACGTGTTAGCCTTCGGTATTATTGAAAATGGTCGTTCATGGCTATTTTCGACAAAATGGGGGTTGTGTGGCCATTGATCATCGACCAGAGCCTCGTACACCTCACCCCACATATGTTACCTTGCCATAGATCACATTCTTGGATTTCTGGTGGAGACCATTTCATGGGCAAAAATCCGAATGTGTTAGCCTTCGGTATTCTTGAAAATGGTCATTCATGGCTATTTTCGACAAAAATGGGGGTTGTGTGGCCATTGATCTTCGACCAGAGGCTCATACACCTCACAATACATATGTTTCCTTGCCATAGATCAAATTCTTGGATTTATGGTGGAGACCATTTCTTGGTCAAAAATCCATAGGTGTTAGCCTTCAGTGTCATTGAAAATGGTCGTTCATGGCTATTTTCGACAAAAATGGGGGTTGTGTGGCCATTGATCATCGACCAGAGGCTCGTACACTTCACCCCACATATGTTTTCTTGCCATAGATCACATTCTTGGATTTCTGGTGGAGACCATTTCTTGGTCAAAAATCTGTTGGTGTTAGCCTTCGGTATTATTGAAAATGGTCGTTCATGGCTATTTTCGACTAAAATGGGGGTTGTGTGGCCATTTATCATCGACCAGAGGCTCATACACCTCACCCCACATATGTTTCCTTGCCATAGATCACATTCTTGGATATCTGGTGGAGACCATTTCTTGGTCAAAAATCCGTAGTGTTAGCCTTCGGAATTATTGAAAATGGTCATTCATGGCTATTTTCGACAAAAATGGGGGTCATGTGGCCATTGATCATATACCAGAGGCTTGTACACCTAAACCCACATATGTTTCCTTGCCATAGATCACATTCTTGGATTTATGGTGCAGACCATTTTTTGGTCAAAAATCTGTAGTTGTTAGCCTTTAGTGTCATTGAAAATCGTCGTTCATGGCTATTTTCAACAAAAATTAGGGTTGTGTGGCCATTGATCATCGACCAGAGGCTCGTACACCTCACCCCACATATGTTTCCTTGTCGTAGATCACATTCTTGGATTTCTGGTGGAGACCTTTTCTTGGTCAAAAATCCGTAGGTGTTAGCCTTCAGTATTATTGAAAATGGTCGTTCATGGCTATTTTCGACAAAAATGGGGGTTGTGTGGCCATTGATCATAGACCAGAGGCTCATACACCTCACCCCACATATGTTTCCTTGCCATATATTACATTCTTGGATTTCTGGTGGAGACCATTTCTTAGTCAAAAATCCATAGGTGTTAGCCTCTAGTATTATTGAAAATGGTCGCTCATGGCTATTTTCATCAAAAATGGGGGTTGTGTGGCCATCTATCATCGACTAGAGGCTCGTAAACCTCACCCCACATATGTTTCCTTGCCATAGATCACATTCTTGGATTTCTGGTGGAGACCATTTCTTGGTCAAAAATTCGTACGTGTTAGCCTTCGGTATTATTGAAAATGGTCGTTGATGGCTATTTTCTGCAAAATGGGGGTTGTGTGGCCATTGATCATCGACCAGAGGCTCGTACACCTCACCCCACTTATGTTTCCTTGCCATAGATCACATTCTTGGATTTCTTGTGGAGACCATTTCTTGGTCAAAAATTCGTACGTGTTAGCCTTCGGTATTATTGAAAATGGTCGTTCATGGCTATTTTCGACAAAATGGGGGTTGTGTGGCCATTGATCATCGACCAGAGCCTCGTACACCTCACCCCACATATGTTACCTTGCCATAGATCACATTCTTGGATTTCTGGTGGAGACCATTTCATGGGCAAAAATCCGAATGTGTTAGCCTTCGGTATTCTTGAAAATGGTCATTCATGGCTATTTTCGACAAAAATGGGGGTTGTGTGGCCATTGATCTTCGACCAGAGGCTCATACACCTCACAATACATATGTTTCCTTGCCATAGATCAAATTCTTGGATTTATGGTGGAGACCATTTCTTGGTCAAAAATCCATAGGTGTTAGCCTTCAGTGTCATTGAAAATGGTCGTTCATGGCTATTTTCGACAAAAATGGGGGTTGTGTGGCCATTGATCATCGACCAGAGGCTCGTACACTTCACCCCACATATGTTTTCTTGCCATAAATCACATTCTTGGATTTCTGGTGGAGACCATTTCTTGGTCAAAAATCTGTTGGTGTTAGCCTTCGGTATTATTGAAAATGGTCGTTCATGGCTATTTTCGACTAAAATGGGGGTTGTGTGGCCATTTATCATCGACCAGAGGCTCATACACCTCACCCCACATATGTTTCCTTGCCATAGATCACATTCTTGGATATCTGGTGGAGACCATTTCTATGTCAAAAATCCGTAGTGTTAGCCTTCGGTATTATTGAAAATGGTCATTCATGGCTATTTTCGACAAAAATGGGGGTCATGTGGCCATTGATCATATACCAGAGGCTCGTACACCTAAACCCACATATGTTTCCTTGCCGTAGATCACATTCTTGGATTTATGGTGCAGACCATTTTTTGGTCAAAAATCTGTAGTTGTTAGCCTTCAGTGTCATTGAAAATGGTCGTTCATGGCTATTTTCAACAAAAATTAGGGTTGTGTGGCCATTGATCATCGACCAGAGGCTCGTACACCTCACCCCACATATGTTTCCTTGTCGTAGATCACATTCTTGGATTTCTGGTGGAGACCTTTTCTTGGTCAAAAATCCGTAGGTGTTAGCCTTCGGTATTATTGAAAATGGTCGTTCATGGCTATTTTCGACAAAAATGGGGGTTGTGTGGCCATTGATCATAGACCAGAGGCTCATACACCTCACCCCACATATGTTTCCTTGCCATAGATCACATTCTTGGATTTCTGGTGGAGACCATTTCTTAGTCAAAAATCCATAGGTGTTAGCCTCTAGTATTATTGAAAATGGTCGCTCATGGCTATTTTCATCAAAAATGGGGGTTGTGTGGCCATCTATCATCGACTAGAGGCTCGTAAACCTCACCCCACATATGTTTCCTTGCCATAGATCACATTCTTGGATTTCTGGTGGAGACCATTTCTTGGTCAAAAATTCGTACGTGTTAGCCTTCGGTATTATTGAAAATGGTCGTTGATGGCTATTTTCTGCAAAATGGGGGTTGTGTGGCCATTGATCATCGACCAGAGGCTCGTACACCTCACCCCACATATGTTTCCTTGCCATAGATCTCATTCTTGGATTTCTTGTGGAGACCATTTCTTGGGAAAAAATCCGAATGTGTTAGCCTTTGGTATTTTTGAAAATGGTCATTCATGGCTATTTTCGACAAAAATGGGGGTTGTGTGGCCATTGATCTTTGACCAGAGGCTCATACACCTCACTACACTTATGTTTCCTTGCCGTAGATCACATTCTTGGATTTATGGTGGAGACCATTTCTTGGTCAGAAATCCATAGGTGTTAGCCTTTAGTGTCATTGAAAATGGTCGTTCATGGTTATTTTCGACAAAAATAGGGGTTGTGTGGCCATTGATCATCGACCAGAGGCTCGTACACTTCACCCCACATATGTTTTCTTTACATATATCACATTCTTGGATTTCTGGAGGAGACCATTTCTTGGTCAAAAATCTGTTGGTGTTAGCCTTCGGTATTGTTGAAAATGGTCGTTCATGGCTATTTTCGACTAAAATGGGGGTTGTGTGGCCATTTATCATCGATCAGAGGCTCGTACAATTCACCCCACATATGTTTCCTTGCCATAGATCACATTCTTGGATTTCTGGTGGAGACCATTTCTTGGTCAAAAATCCGTACGTGTTAGCCTTCGGTATTATTGAAAATGGTCACTCATGGCTATTTTCGACACAAATGGGGGTTGTGTGGCCATTGATCTTCGACCAGAGGCTCATACACCTCACTACACATATGTTTCCTTGCCATAGATCACATTCTTGGATTTATGGTGGAGTCCATTTCTTGGTCAAAAATCCATAGGTGTTAGCCTTCAGTGTCATTGAAAATGGTCGTTCATGGCTATTTTCGACAAAAATGGGGGTTGTGAGGCCATTGATCATCGACCAGAGGCTCGTACACTTCACCCCACATATGTTTTCTTGCCATAGATCAGAATCTTGGATTTCTCGTGGAGACCATTTGTTGGTCAAAAATTCGTAGGTGTTAGCCTTCAGTGTCATTGAAAATGGTCATTCATGGCTATTTTCGACAAAAATGGGGGTTGTGTCGCCATTGATCATCGACCAGCGGATCGTACACCTCACCCCACATAAGTTTCCTTGCCATATATCACATTCTTGGATTTCTGGTGGAGACCATTTCTTGGTCAAAAATCCGTAGGTGTTAGCCTTCGGTATTATTGAAAAATGGTCGTTCATGGCTACTTTCGACAAAATGGGGGTTGTGTGGCAATTGATCATCGACCAAAAAGGCTCATACACCTCACCCACATGTGTTTCCTTGCCATAGACCACATTCTTGGATTTCTGGTGGTGACCATTTCTTGGTCAAAAATCCGTAGGTGTTAGCCTTCGGTATTATTGAAAATGGTCGTTCATGGCTATTTTCGACAAAAATGGGGTGGTGTGGCGATTGATCATCGACCAAAGGCTCATACACCTCACCCCACATATGTTTCCTTGCCATAGACCACATTCTTGGATTTCTGGTGGAGACCATTTGTTGGTCAAAAATCCGTAGGTGTTAGCTTTCGGTATTATTGAAAATGGTCGTTCATGGCTATTTTCATCAAAAATGGGGGTTGTGTGGCCATTTATCATCGACCAGAGGCTCGTACACCTCACCCCACATATGTTTCCTTGCCATAGAGCACACTCTTGGATTTCTAGTGGAGACCATTTCTTGGTCAAAAATTCATACGTGTTAGCCTTCGGTATTATTGAAAATGGTCGTTCATGGCTATTTTCGACAAAATGGGGGTTGTGTGGCCATTGATCATCGACCAGAGGCTCGTACACCTCACCAACATATGTTTCCTTGCCGTAGATCACATTCTTGGATTTCTGGTGGAGACCATTTCTTGGTCAAAAATCCGTACGTGTTAGCCTTCGGTATTACTGAAAATGGTCGTTCATGGCTATTTTTGACAAAATAGAGGTTCTGTGGCCATTGATCATCGACCAGAGGCTCATACACCTCACCTCACATATGTTTCCTTGACATAGATCACATTTTTGGATTTCTGGTGGAGACCATTTCTTGGGCAAAAATCTGAATGTGTTAGCCTTCGGTATTATTGAAAATGGTCATTCATGGCTATTTTCGACAAAAATGGGGGTTGTGTGGCCATTTATCTTCAACCAGAGGCTCATACACCTCACTACACATATGTTTTCTTGCCATAGATCACATTCTTGGATCTATGGGTGGAGACCAGTTCTTGGTAAAAAAATCCATAGGTGTTAGCCTTTAGTGTTATTGAAAATAGTCGTTCATGGCAATTTTCGACAAAAATGGGGGTTGTGTGGCCATTGATAATCGACCAGGGGCTCATACACCTCATTCCACATATGTTTCCTTGCCATAGGTCACATTCTTGGATTTCTGGTGGAGACCATTTCTTGCTCAAAAATCCGTAGGTGTTAGCCTTCGGTATTATTGAAAATGGTCGTTCATGGCTATTTTCGACAAAAATGGGGGTTGTGTGGCCATTTATCATCGACCAGAGGCTCGTACACCTCACCCCACATATGTTTAATTGCCATAGATCACAATCTTGGATTTCTCGTGGAGGCCATTTCTTGGTCAAAAATCCGTACGTGTTAGCCTTTGGTATTATTGAAAAGGTCGTTCATGGCTGTTTTCGACAAAAATGGGGGTTGTGTGGCCATTGATAATCGACCAGAGGCTCGTACACCTCACCCCAATATGTTTCCTTGCCATAGATCATATTCTTGAATTTCTGGTGGAGACGATTTCTTGGTCAAAAATCTGTACGTGTTAGCCTTCGGAATTGTTGAAAATGGTCATTCATGGCTATTTTCGACACAAATGGGTAGTTGTGTGGCCATTGATCTTCGACCAGAGGCTCATACACCTCACTACACATATGTTTCCTTGCAATAGATCTCATTCTTGGATTTATGGTGGAGACCATTTCTTGGTCAAAAATCCATAGGTGTTAGCCTTCAGTGTCATTGAAAATGGTCGTTCATGGCTATTATCGACAAAAATGGGGGTTGTGTGGCCATTGATCATCGACCAGAGGCTCGTACACTTCACCCACATATGTTTTCTTGCCATAGATCACAATCTTGGATTTCTCGTGGAGACCATTTGTTGGTCAAAAATTCGTAGGTGTTAGCCTTCAGTGTCATTGAAAATGGTCATTCATGGCTATTTTCGACAAAAATGGGGGTTGTGTCGCCATTGATCATCGACCAGAGGCTCGTACACCTCACCCCACATAAGTTTCCTTGCCATAGATCACATTCTTGGATTTCTGGTGGAGACCATTTCTTGGTCAAAAATCCGTAGGTGTTAGCCTTCAGTATTATTGAAAATGGTCGTTCATGGCTATTTTCGACAAAAATGGGGGTTGTGTGGCAATTGATCATCGACCAAAGGCTCATACACCTCACCCCACATATGTTTCCTTGCCATAGACCACATTCTTGGATTTCTGGTGGAGACCATTTCTTGGTCAAAAATCCATAGGTGTTAGCCTTCAGTGTCATTGAAAATGGTCGTTCATGGCTATTTTCGACAAAAATGGGGGTTGTGTTGCCATTGATCATCGACCAGAGGCTCGTACACTTCACCCCACATATGTTTTCTTGCTATAGATCACATTCTCGGATTTCTGGTGGAGACCATTTCTTGGTCAAAAATCCGTAGGTGTTAGCCTTCGGTATTATTGAAAATGGTCGTTCATGGCTATTTTCGACTAAAATGGGGGTTGTGTGGCCATTTATCATCGACCAGAGGCTCGTACACCTCACCCCACATATGTTTACTTGCCATAGATCACATTCTTGGATTTCTGGTGGAGACCATTTTTTGGTTAAAAATCTGTACGTGTTAGCCTTCGGTATTATTGAAAATGGTCATTTATGGCTATTTTCGACAAAAATGGGGGTTGTGTGGCCATTGATTATCGACCAGAGGCTCGTACACCTCACCCCACATATGTTTCCTTGCCATAGATCACATTCTTGGATTTCTGGTGGTGACCATTTATTGGTCAAAAATCTGTAGGTGTTATCCTTCGGTATTATTGAAAATGGTCGTTCATAGCTATTTTCGACAAAAATGGGGGTTGTGTGGCCATTGATCATCGACCAAAGGCTCATACACCTCACCCCACATATGTTTCCTTGCCATAGACCACATTCTTGGATTTCTGGTGGAGACCATTTGTTGGTCAAAAATCCGTAGGTGTTAGCCTTCGGTATTATTGATAATGGTCGTTCATGGCTATTTTCATCAAAAATGGGGGTTGTGTGGCCATTTATTATCAACCAGAGGCTCGTACACCTCACCCCACATATGTTTCCTTGCCATAGATCACATTCTTGGATTTCTAGTGGAGAGCATTTCTTGGTCAAAAATTCGTACGTGTTAGCCTTCGGTATTATTGAAAATGGTCGTGGTCGTTCATGGCTATTTTCGACAAAATGGGGGTTGTGTGACCATTGATCATCGACCAGAGGCTCATACACCTCGCCCACATATGTTTCCTTGCCGTAGATCACATTCTTGGATTTCTGGTGGAGACCATTTCTTGGTCAAAAATCCGTACGTGTTAGCCTTCGGTATTATTAAAAATGGTCGTTCATGGCTATTTTCGACAAAATAGAGGTTCTGTGGCCATTGATCATCGACCAGAGGCTCATACACCTCACCCATATATGTTTCCTTGCCGTAGATCACATTCTTCGATTTATGGTGGAGACCATTTCTTGGGCAAAAATTCGAATATGTTAGCCTTCGGTATTATTGAAAATGGTTATTCATGGCTATTTTCGACAAAAATGGGGGTTGTGTGGCCATTTATCTTCAACCAGAGGCTCATACGCCTCACTACACATATGTTTTCTTGCCATAGATCATATTCTTGGATCTATGGTGGAGACCAGTTCTTGGTCAAAAATCCATAGGTGTTAGCCTTTAGTGTCATTGAAAATAGTCGTTCATGGCTATTTTCGACAATAATGGGGTTGTGTGGCCATTGATAATCGACCAGAGGATCGTACACCTCACGCCACATATGTTTCCTTGCCATAGATCACATTCTTGGATTTCTGGTTGAGACCATTTCTTGGTCCAAAATCCGTAGGTATTAGCCTTCGGTATTATTGATAATGGTCGTCATTGCTATTTTCGACAAAAATGGGGGTTGTGTGGCCATTGATCATCGACTAGAGGCTCGTACACCTCACCCCACATATGTTTTATTGCCATAGATCAAAATCTTGGATTTCTGGTGGAGACCATTTCTTGGTCAAAAATCCGAATGTGTTAGCCTTCGGTATTATTGAAAATGGTTATTCATGGCTATTTTCGACAAAAATGGGGGTTGTGTGGCCATTTATCTTCAACCAGAGGCTCATACACCTCACTACACATATGTTTTCTTGCCATAGATCATATTCTTGGATCTATGGTGTAGACCAGTTCTTGGTCAAAAATCCATAGGTGTTAGCCTTCAGTGTCATTGAAAATAGTCGTTCATGGCTATTTTCGACAATAATGGGGTTGTGTGGCCATTGATAATCGACCAGAGGCTCGTACACCTCACGCCACATATGTTTCCTTGCCATAGATCACATTCTTGGATTTCTGGTTGAGACCATTTCTTGGTCAAAAATCTGTACGTGTTAGCCTTCGGTATTATTGAAAATGGTCGTTCATGGCTATTTTCGACAAAAATGGGGGTTGTGTGGCCATTGATCATCGACCAGAGGCTCGTACACCTCACCCCACATATGTTTCCTTGCCATAGATCACATTCTTGGATTTCTGGTGGAGACCATTTCTTGGGCAAAAATCCGAATGTGTTAGCCTTCGGTATTTTTGAAAATGGTCATTCATGGCTATTTTCGATAAAAATGGGGGTTGTTTCGCCATTGATCTTCGACCAGAGGCTCATACACCTCACTACACATATGTTTCCTTGCCATATATCACATTCTTGGATTTATGGTGGAGACCATTTCTTGGTCAAAAATCCATAGGTGTTAGCCTTCAGTGTCATTGAAAATAGTCGTTCATGGCTATTTTCAACAAAATAGAGGTTCTGTGGCCATTGATCATCAACCAGAGGCTCATACACCTCACTACACATATGTTTCCTTGCCATATATCACATTCTTGGATTTATGGTGGAGACCATTTCTTGGTCAAAAATCCATAGGTGTTAGCCTTCAGTGTCATTGAAAATGGTCGTTTATGGCTATTTTCGACAAAATAGAGGTTTTGTGGCCATTGATCATCGACCAGAGGCTCATACACCTCACCCACATATGTTTCCTTGCCATAGATCACATTCTTGGATTTCTGGTGTAGACCATTTCTTGGTCAAAAATCCGTAGGTGTTAGCCTCCGGTATTATTGAAAATGGTCATTCATGGCTATTTTCGACAAAAATGGGGGTTGTGTGGCCATTTATCTTCAACCAGAGGCTCATACACCTCACTACACATATGTTTTCTTGCCATATATCACATTCTTGGATCTATGGTGGAGACCAGTTCTTGGTCAAAAATCCGTAGGTGTTAGCCTTTAGTGTCATTGAAAATAGTCGTTCATGGCTATTTTCGACAAAAATGGGGGTTGTGTGGCCATTGATAATCGACCAGAGGCTCATACACCTCACCCCACAAATGTTTCCTTGCCATAGATCACATTCTTGGATTTCTGGTGGAGACCATTTCTTGGTCAAAAATGAACGACCATTTTCAATAATACCATAGGCTAACACCTATGGATTTTTGACAAAGAAATGGTCTCCACCAGAAATCCAAGAATGTGATCTATGGCAAGGAAACATATGTGGGGTGAGGTGTGTGAGCCTATGGTCAATGATCAATGGCCGCACAACCCCCATTTTTGTCGAAAATAGCCATGAACGACCATTTTCAATAATACTGTGACGGAACCTCCCAAGTAATTAGGCCCACCTACAGTTGTCCTACAGACATCAGACACCCTGTAGATGTTCCTAAGTCACTTGACAAGTTCGGTATCTTTCCTTACCTTACCAGGAACGATTCACCCGTCTTGCAGACATTACAGAACATCGGAGATAAAGAAATGCGGAAGCGATTACATAACTTACATTTATTTAAAAAGTAAGCTCAAGTTGTTTTATTACAGACCAGAACTAAAAAGCGAGTGCTGAGTAGTAATATTATACAAACCAAGGGAGGCAAAAACTCCTCCCGATAAGTTTTAAGCAAAAGTTTTCTATGTGGAGGACCAAGTCCTCCCGCACTTCAGTCTTGCTTTTCCTCCTTAGGAACCACCTTGGCACAGAAGCAACAGAAATCTGCTACTTCCTCACCTAAAAACAACGAAGGGATAAACCCTGAGTATGGAATTACTCAGCAAGTCTTACTCGACTAAAGAAAAGACTCTCAAGGGTATGCTGGTTATATGGGAGTCAAGGTAAGGCTTTTCAATAATCAAAGACTCTGTTTTGCAGAAATGCTTACTAAAGTGAATCCTTAAAAATCAAATTTTATTTATCAAGTTAAGTACAATTACCTGCAACTAGAGTTCTTTCTACCCTAGTTCAATCACTGGTCCTGCACTAGCCAATTTCTTAACAAAAACCCATCATCTTTAGTGGAATGCTACGTGTAAGTCAGTGGCCAAGTCTCCATAACCGCGGAGGTACGGTGATCCGAATCGATTATACTCAGCTGAGGATCTCCAATCACACGACATATGTAGCACTTAACCCTTGCATATGTCAACCCGCCACCGGGGTTCTTAAGACCAGATTAGGTTCACGCAAACCGAGAGCACATATACACCACCGTCCAACCTCTTGCCACGGAGGGTACACGCTACTCTCGCCACCGCTCCACGCCCATTTCGTGTTATCTTATTCTGGCCTTAGTCTGCCCGAGGCAAGGCTTACCCATGACGAGACATGTGACCAGTTAAAGGGTCCTCGGTCAGCAGGCCTACATCGACAAGGTCCTTAATCGACTCAGACGGAGACACTACACCGAGACTCCTTTCTCGTGCAAGTCACCCGCCCGGTCTTAGCTTAATCTTTTAACCCAAAAACTTGGTACCTGGCAGAGGTACATCTTTTCCGATGTTGAATCCATCATGGCCATGATGGATTCACCATCAAGTTTTATTTTCGAAAACAACCCTCCCATTTTGCCAAACATCTTTTGTAAAACAAATCCTTTTGTTTTTCTAAAGCAATACTAAGCATAGTAAAACCTTTTTTGTAAAAACAGGGTTTCAAGGAAGGTAATCAAGTTCAAGGAAGGTAATGCAGGAATTGTTTTATCATGCAACTCCTATCACCTAATGCAGCAAGCAAGTGAGAAAGATTTTAAAAACATCAAGGGAGGTGGCAAATGCACCGGGGTTTGCCTTCGTTAACAGGTGAGTCTGGCTCGGATCCACAAATATCGAAGTAGAAGCAGTTGCCTGCTTGAGAATCCGAGGGTGGTGGTGTCCTTTCTTCGGTGACTTCTATTTCTTCTTCACGTTCTAACATAACCATATTTATACATATATAAGAATGAATGCCATGTAATGCGCATGAGAGTGCGAAGATAATAAAGATTTATTATCTAAGTCTTGAATACAACTTTCCTTCACGGAACTCCGAGAACTTAGGGTTTCCGGAGTCGGTAAAGGAGTTCAAAGGGCAGGGGGGTGGTTTTGGGTTCTAGTTATCAAACATGGTCAAAATCAACTCAAACTCTACCCAAGGCTTTTAAATATTGTTTTAAGTTCTCATAAAAAGTTTGGGCATTTTTGGACTTACCAATTATTTTCTAAAAATCCATAACTAATACTTTTAACTACTTTAAATGCCCTAAAATTTCTTATTTCCACTAAAAATCAAAAAACTATTTTTATTAAATTCTAGGGAAAATAACAAGCCTAGGAAAATTGGTTTCACAATTTTAAGATTTTTCTGTAATTTTCTACAATTGTTTTAGCTCTGGAGTAAAAAGAAAAAGAAAAAGAGAGGAACAGACCAGGGCCAAATCCAGCCCAGGCGGCCAAGCTAGGGCAGAAAGGTGCCCGCGCGCGCCCGCGCTGGCGATCTTGCGGAAAGGTCCCTGGGGTTCTGGGTAACTGGAAATAAGTTCTTGTACTATTCCTGTGTGCCGCTGACAGATTACAGAAAGGCCCTTCCCCTTCTATTTCTTCCCCGCGAATGCCCCTGACCACGGCGCGCACGCAGATCGTCCCGGACGCGGTCCGTACCGGCCATGGCCGGCGAAGACTGTTCAAGCTAACTATCTATGAGGTTTCACTGACCTACGACGGCCTCGGAACACACATCAATTTGACCCGAACACCCCGAGAACGGCCGGTCCACGTGCACGGCGGAAATCGAGCATGGGAGCACACGTTCCCGCGGATTGGGGGTGGTCTAGTTCGATTTAGCGGGTCGGTGAGCATCAAGAGCAAGCAAGGATGTTGAAACAAGGATACCGAGGGCGAGATTGGACCTGAATCGGGCTGACCACGGCGAGGTCAAGCTGTGCGGTGTTCCTGAGCGTTTTGGGGGAAATCTCAAATTGAAGCTTTCTGGTGGAGGATTTGAGGTGCAGAAGGGTGCGCTAGATGCTCGAATACATAACGAAGCTGATGGTGCACTCAATTTATAGTCTCCGGGGGCGGTGGCTCACAATTTGCTCACGGCGAGCTGGCGGCCGGAGGGGAGAGAGTTCACTGGTGCGTGCGATAGGTGGCGAACGTCATGGCAAGGCCTTAGGTAATAGAAGGACGGTATATGGTAATCAACTGTGACGTGGTAAGATGACCGACGGCGTGGCATAACAGCAAAGAACGGTGGCACGCCGGTGATGGCCGTGCGGCCACGTCGCCGGTAAGTGGAGGAGTGACCGAGTGGCCACAGTGCTCCAAGTTTATCCACGGTGAGATCTTTTCAGGGTGAGCAAAATCCACACGGCCGCGGCACCAATCCCGGCAAAGAGGTCGCCGGCGGTGAACATCCGGTGCCGGCAATCTTATCCATATCCGAGCACTGTACCATGGTGTTCCTTCAGTCAGTCGACCTGACTGAGCTTCTTGGAGCTCAATTTACTCCTGATTTTGTGTGAAACCTATGCCAACTTTCTGCAGCAAAGTTGTAGAGCTATAATCCATCTATAACTTTGCTACAATGTGCTCCCACAACAAGTCACTGGATCCCATTCAAAATCGAGCTCAAAGTTCATCCCATCACACTGTTACTCTGAATTTCAGACCTCAGGCAGTCTGACAGTTCAACTTCAGACTCAATTATCTCCAGTTTTTCCTTAACAACAATGCTCACACCCTTAAGCAAAGTTGTTCTCCTATAATTGAGCTTCAATTTTGATGTGGTGACCTAGGGCAAATTCTCAATAATTTGGAAGATACAATGCTCCAAAGTTGAGCCAAAACTCTAAAATCTGAGACTTAGAATAGAACCTAATTGAGGTCCATTTTGCATTTAAGTCCAAATCTCAGGGTTTAACTTGCAAACTCACATATTTGTGACCCAAATGATTTAAGATACTTATTTAACTTGGTTTTTGCACTTTAGTCCAAAAGTGGACTAATTTTACACATAGGCCCCTAGGGTTTAGTTTTAGGGTTTTCCAGGGTTCCAATTAGGGTTTTTAGTATCCCAGGGGTATAATTGTGGTTCAACTTTATTTTTGGGGATATTTTATAACTATTTCCCTAAAGTATTCAGGTTTTCTCAATTTGGGTTAGATTTTACCCCTTTAATCCCTATTTAGGGTAAAGCTTCCTATCCAGGGTCCTATTTGCAAAACATTAAAACAATACAACTTGTTTGAAATTTTTGCCTAGTTAATGCACTCTAGATGTATCAAACATATGCAATGCCAATGCTTATGATGCCATGCTCAAGTTTTAGTTACAGTAACACTAGGCGTGTTACATCCTTCCCCCCATAAAAGAATCTCGTCACGAGATTAAAACTCCTAGGGTAAGTAATGGAAAAGGAAACGCGGCATACTTTTATTTCCCTATTTTTGGTACAAGGCAGGGGTGATGTGGGGGTCACTTCTTTATCACAATAGCTATACAGGCTTTACAATTTACAAGAGGCTAAAAAGCCTGGGAAATTCTTATCTAAAAAGTCTTGAGTTTCCCATGTAGCCTCATCTTCGGAATGCTGGTTCCACTGTATCTTATAAAACTTGAGGGTTTTTCTCCGGGTAACCCTGTCCTTTTGATCCAAGACTCGAATAGGATGCTCAGAATATGTCAAGTCCGGCTCAAGGACAACATCTGTCACTTCAATGGTTCGATCAGGAACCCGAAGACACTTCTTCAATTGTGACACGTGGAACACATTATGCACAGCAGACAATGTTTCGGGTAGTTGGAGCCGATATGCCACTGGTCCACATTGCTCAAGCACCAGGAATGGACCAATGTACCTGGGTGCAAGCTTCCCTTTAACCCCGAAACGCGATACTCCCTTCATGGGTGAAACTTTCAGGTAGACATAGTCTCCTTCATGAAAATATAAGGGCATTCGCCATTTGTCTGCATAACCCTTCTGACGCGCTTGTGCTTTCTTCATATTATGAATAATTTTTTGAACCTTTTCCTTGGCCTCCATCACCATATCATGCCTTAAAGAAGTACCTTTCTCCTGGTTCAGACCAATTTAGCGGAGTATGACACCGTCGTCCATATAAAGCTTCAAAGGGTGCCATCTTGATACTTTCTTGATAGCTATTATTATATGAAAACTCCGCCAAAGGCAAACATTCATCCCATTTTGGTGAGAAGTCCAGAACGCATGCTCGCAACATATCTTCGAGTATCTGATTAACTCTCTCAGTCTGTCCACTGGTTTGAGGATGATAGGCCGAACTGTGGAGCAGCTTAGTACTCAAAGATTTGTGAAGCGCTTCCCAAAACTTGGCTACAAATTGAGGTCCACGATCCGACACTATGGTCTT
Source organism: Zea mays (assembly GCF_902167145.1). Taxonomy (NCBI): domain Eukaryota; kingdom Viridiplantae; phylum Streptophyta; class Magnoliopsida; order Poales; family Poaceae; genus Zea; species Zea mays. The sequence continues at coordinate 201,562,125 of NC_050100.1, forward strand.
CGGAACACCATGCAGACTAAGAATATGAGCAATGTATAATTGGGCATAGACCGTAACCGGGGAATCTGTCTTGACCGGCAGAAAGTGAGCAATCTTTGTAAGTCGATCAACAATCACCCAGATAGAGTCATACCCTTTTGCGGTCCTGGGCAATCCCACAATAAAGTCCATACTTATGTCTTCCCATTTCCATGTCGGTATTGGTAGCGACTGTAATGGACCAGCAGCTTTCAAATGTATGGCCTTGACACGCCTGCAGGTGTCACATCTAGCCACATAGCGTGCAATTTCGATCTTCATCTTTGTCCACCAGTAATGTTGCTTCAAGTCTTGGTACATCTTAGTGCTTCCGGGATGAATAGAATAGCGGCTAAGATGTGCTTCATCAAGAATCTGCTGGCGGAGCTCTTCATTCTTTGGCACCACTATGCGGTTATTAAACCATACAATGCCTTGTTCATCTTCTTTGAAACATTTGACTTTTCCAGCCCTTATCTTCTCACGAATGTGTTTCATGCCCTCATTATCCTTTTAGGCATCAATTATCCTTTGCAAGAGGACTGACTCAAACTTTAGCTGATTCAAGGTTCCTTGTTGGACCATTCCAAGGTTTAGCTTCTCCATCTCTTGACATAAAGTGTTGTCAGAGGTCTTCATTGTAAGACAATGACAGGAAACCTTACGGCTTAATGCATCTGCCACAACATTGGCTTTGCCTGGGTGATAATGGATTTCCAGTTCATAGTCCTTAATAAGCTCAAGCCATCGTCTCTGCCTCATATTCAATTCTGACTGAGTGAAGATGTACTTCAAACTCTTATGATCTGTATAGATATGACAGACATTTCCCAGCAGATAGTGACGCCAAATTTTCAGGGCATGAACAACAGCAGCTAGCTCCAGATCATGAGTTGGGTAATGCTCCTCATGTCGGCGTAACTACCGTGAAGCATACGCAATTACTCGGCCCTCTTGCATTAGCACACAGCCAAGTCCACTGCCAGATGCATCACAATATACATCAAAAGGCTTGGTGATGTCTGGTTGAGCCAATACCGGAGCAGTGGTTAGTAATGTCTTCAATTGTTTAAAGGCTTCATCACACTTTGAAGACCAATTGAACTTAACATCATTCTTCAATAAACTTGTGATTGGTTTCACAAGCTTAGAAAAGTCTGGTATAAATCTACGGTAATATCCAGCCAGTCCAAGGAAACTTCGGACTTGATGAACAGTGGTCGGGGGTTTCCACTCCAAAATGTCCTTGACTTTGCTGGGGTCTACCGCAATCCCTCTGGCAGATAGAACATGTCCCAGAAATTGAATTTCCTCCAGCCAAAACGCGCACTTGCTGAACTTGGTATACAACTGATGTTCCCTCAGGCGCGTTAACACGATCCGTAAATGTTGGGCGTGCACCTCTTCATTCTTGGAATATATCAAAATGTCATCAATGAAGACCACCACAAACTTGTCTAGCTCGGGCATGAACACCGAGTTCATCAAATATGTGAAGTGGGCCGGAGCATTCGTTAACCCAAAAGACATTACCAGATATTCAAATAATCCATACCGCGTAGTGAACGCGGTCTTTGGTATATCTTCGGGCCGAATACGGATCTCGTGATAGCCCGATCGGAGATCAATCTTTGAAAATACCCTAGCTCCAGTCAATTGATCAAATAGAATGTCAATCCTTGGAAGAGGGTACTTGTTTTTGATGGTGACCTCATTCAAGGGTCGATAATCCACACACATTCGTAAGGTTTGATCCTTCTTTTTGACGAATATGGCTGGACAACCCCATGGCGATGAGCTTGGCCGGATAAATCCTTTCTCCAGGAGATCTTGCAATTGAATCTTCAACTCTGCCAACTCATTAGGAGGCATACGGTACGATCTTCGAGAAATAGGAGCCGTACCGGGCTTCAACTCTATTACAAACTCTACATCCCGTTCAGGTTGCAGTCCCGGCAAATCCTCGGGAAAGACATCATGGAACTCGCACACTACCGGGATATCCTTGATTTCCGGTACCATGGCTTCATAAACTCTGCCAGTAATTTTGTTTGGGATAGGGATTGTCAAAAGAATTTCTTCTTGATTATAACTCAACCTGATGGTTCTTTGATCAGTATTGAGTGTTGCTTTATGCTTGGCCAACCAATTCATACCCAAAATAACATCTATGTCTTGGCCTTTCAGGACGATCATATTGGTAGGAAAGTCCCGTCCGGCCAATGATACGGGCACTTGATAGGCCACTTCTCTAGTAAAGATTTGTCCCCCAGGTGAGTGTATTTTAAATCCCTCTTTTGATTCATGGCATGCAATGTGATGTTGCTCCACAAATTTCTTGCTAATGAACGTATGCGAAGCACCAGAATCAAAAAGAATAATTACAGGGTGACTGGCCACGAGAAACGTACCCATCATCACCGGTTCTCCTTCCGGTGTAGTGGCCACTTGAGTATAGTACACGCGTCCCGTCTTCTTGAAATTTTTGCCCTTAACATTTCCCTTGCTTTGAGATGAACTTCCCGATCCTTGCTGATTATTTGCTTGATTCTGCTTGGGATATGGGCAGTCCTTGATGAAATGTCCAGACTTGCCACAATTAAAACATCCGGATGAAGAACTAGGCAAGGTAGGGAATCGAGTGCCTGGGGCACCCGGCTGACTTGGGGCAGTGAGGGCTTTGTTGGGACGAATAATTATCGGCTGCTTGAAAGGGAAAGTTGGTGCACGTGGAGGAGTCTGGTTAGAAGGCCGGAGAATAAACCGTTGCCTTTTTGCCTGGCCCTGATTAGTCTTCTCACCACCAAATCCCTTGTTCTTTCCGGATCCTGCATATTTTGCTCCAACAGATAGGGTTGTGTTGACAGCCTTTCCATACGTCAAGTCAATACAAGCAGCCATTTTTCTCTGTAGCCGATCATTTAGTCCTCTCATGAAGCAATTTCTCTTTTTCAGATCAGTGTTCACCTGATCAATTGCATATTGAGACAGGTGATTAAACTTGTTGAGATACTGATTGACAGTATCTCCTCCTTGTTTTAGCTTCATGAACTCTTCTTGCTTCATATGCAGAACGCCTTCGAGTATATAATGCTCACGGAATGCCACTTTGAATTCCTCCCAGGTTACTTGATGATTGGCCGGCTGAACGGCCACGAAATTACCCCACCAAGTACTGGCAGGGCCGCATAGTTGTTGCGCTGCGAATAACGGCTTCTGTGTCTCTGAACAACGTAGAAGACCAAATTTCTGCTCCATAACTCGTATCCATTCATCGGCTTCCAGTGGATCTTCAGCTTTCACAAATAGTGGTGGACGGGTTTCCGAGAAATCCAGATAAGTAGTTTCGCGGGGGCCTTGTTGATAGCCCCGCCCACCAGGCTGCTGGAATTGTTGGCCCGCCATTTCTCTTAGGAAGCGGGTATTGTCAGCAGTTGCGTTCACTAAGGCGGCAATTGCATCCGCCAATGTCGGAGGAACAGGGGGTGGATTGGGTGTAGATTCACGCCCCCGGGAGGTACCAGCTCCGTCCTGAGCTCGAGTCTTGGAAGGCATCTGTGGCAACAACATTTGAAAACAATATGATATGCCAAAGAAAAAGCCATTCCATTTTACATTACCAAAAGTAATGTTACAGACTCAAGACTTTAACAACAGGGTACAATACCTAGTATACAATAGCATTACCTATTATACACCAGTACAACCTACAATACACTACTCTACTTCTACTTCTATTACACCATTAGTCCTGCTTCCCATTACTCTTGGCAGCCTCATCGTCAGGTGTGGGAGTCCAGACGTCAACCAACCTCATGGAAGGAGGGGGCTTAAAAAGGTCTAACTCCCCACCCAGCGCGCGTCCCGCAACGTGGGAGGGTCTGGCTTCCGCCTCAGCAGGGTGTGCAGGTGCACTAGGGTGTAATTGCGAGTACAGTACATGGACTTCCTCATGCAACGTATTGCAATAGACCTGCAGGTCATCGATAGTTGAGCTAAGTTCCTTGATTCGGGCCTGAGCCCTTGCTTCCTTAGCACATGCCAGCAAACGGGACTGTACTGCCCAGTCGAGTGCTAAGTCCCGATCAGCAAGCTGATCCTGCAGATGATGGATGTCCCTTCTTAGTTCATTTATTATATCTCCGTCTGCGACCCAAGCATTGGTCCTGTGTTGCAGTTCCGCTTGAAGTCGGCTTACTGGGGCTTCAAGATCTCCTATAGGGTCATTACTCCCACTGCTACTGTTTTCATGTCGAGGGGCCAGTTGATGCCGGGGCACACCGATTGGTCCAGTTGACTTGCGCGCCGTTAGCCTTGTGCGTGGCGGCATCTTTCTAAGGGGGAAAACTTTATTAGTATAATTCTTAGCATGATGCATGTGTAAGAATAGAATCAACCTTAGTCGATTCAACCTTCTATACATTGCACTCTTCCTATCTGGTCTTTAAGATAAACTCTTCAGAATACTTAGGTAAGAAGAGAAGAGAGTTTCTAGGTAAGACTTTAGAAAATCCTTTTGAAGATGCCTAATAATATCTGCAAAGAAGGGCTACGCTCCGATACCAGCTATGACGGAACCTCCCAAGTAATTAGGCCCACCTACAGTTGTCCTTGTCTAACAGACATCAGACACCCTGTAGATGTTCCTAAGTCACTTGACAAGTTCGGTATCTTTCCTTACCTTACCAGGAACGATTCACCCGTCTTGCAGACATTACAGAACATCGGAGATAAAGAAATGCGGAAGCGATTACATAACTTACATTTATTTAAAAAGTAAGCTCAAGTTGTTTTATTACAGACCAGAACTAAAAAGCGAGTGCTGAGTAGTAATATTATACAAACCAAGGGAGGCAAAAACTCCTCCCGATAAGTTTTAAGCAAAAGTTTTCTATGTGGAGGACCAAGTCCTCCCGCACTTCAGTCTTGCTTTTCCTCCTTAGGAACCACCTTGGCACAGAAGCAACAGAAATCTGCTACTTCCTCACCTAAAAACAACGAAGGGATAAACCCTGAGTATGGAATTACTCAGCAAGTCTTACCCGACTAAAGAAAAGACTCTCAAGGGTATGCTGGTTATATGGGAGTCAAGGTAAGGCTTTTCAATAATCAAAGACTCTGTTTTGCAGAAATGCTTACTAAAGTGAATCCTTAAAAATCAAATTTTATTTGTCAAGTTAAGTACAATTACCTGCAACTAGAGTTCTTTCTACCCTAGTTCAATCACTGGTCCTGCACTAGCCAATTTCTTAACAAAAACCCATCATCTTTAGTGGAATGCTACGTGTAAGTCAGTGGCCAAGTCTCCATAACCGCGGAGGTACAGCGATCCGAATCGATTATACTCAGCTGAGGATCTCCAATCACACGACATATGTAGCACTTAGCCCTTGCATATGTCAACCCGCCACCGGGGTTCTTAAGACCAGATCAGGTTCACACAAACCGAGAGCAAAGATACACCACCGTCCAGCCTCTTGCCACGGAGGGTACACGCTACTCTCGCCACCGCTCCACTCCCATTTCGTGTTATCTTATTCTGGCCTTAGTCTGCCCGAGGCAAGGCTTACCCATGACGAGGCATGTGACCAGTTAAAGGGTCCTCGGTCAGCAGGCCTACATCGACAAGGTCCTTAATCGACTCAGACAGAGACACTACACCGAGACTCCTTTCTCGTGCAAGTCACCCGCCCGGTCTCAGCTTAATCTTTTAACCCAAAAACTTGGTACCTGGAAGAGGTACATCTTTTCCGATGTTGAATCCATCATGGCCATGATGGATTCACCATCAAGTTTTATTTTCGAAAACAACCCTCCCACTTTGCCAAACATCTTTTGTAAAACAAATCCTTTTGTTTTTCTAAAGCAATACTAAGCATAGTAAAACCTTTTTGTAAAAACAGGGTTTCAAGGAAGGTAATCAAGTTCAAGGAAGGTAATGCAGGAATTGTTTTATCAAGCAACTCCTATCACCTAATGCAGCAAGCAAGTGAGAAAGATTTTAAAAACATCAAGGGAGGTGGCAAATGCACCGGGGCTTGCCTTCGTTAACAGGTGAGTCTGGCTCGGATCCACAAATATCGAAGTAGAAGCAGTTGCCTGCTTGAGAATCCGAGGGTGGTGGTGTCCTTTCTTCGGTGACTTCTATTTCTTCTTCACGTTCTAACATAACCATATATATACATATATAAGAATGAATGCCATGTAATGCGCATGAGAGTGCGAAGATAATAAAGATTTATTATCTAAGTCTTGAATACAACTTTCCATCACGGAACTCCGAGAACTTAGGGTTTCCGGAGTCGGTAAAGGAGTTCAAAGGGCAGGGGGGGTGGTTTTGGGTTCTAGTTATCAAACATGGTCCAAATCAACTCAAACTCTACCCAAGGCTTTTAAATATTGATTTAAGTTCTCATAAAAAGTTTGGGCATTTTTGGACTTACCAATTATTTTCTAAAAATCCATAACTAATACTTTTAACTACTTTAAATGCCCTAAAATTTCTTATTTCCACTAAAAATCACAAAACTATTTTTATTAAATTCTAGGGAAAATAACAAGCCTAGGAAAATTGGTTTCACAATTTTAGGATTTTTCTGTAATTTTCTACAATTGTTTTAGCTCTAGAGTAAAAAGAAAAAGAAAAAGAGAGGAACAGACCTGGGCCAAATCCAGCCCAGGCGACCCAGCTAGGGCAGAAAGGCGCCCGCGCGCGCCCGCGCTGGCGTTCTTGCGGAAAGGTCCCTGGGGTTCTGGGTAACTGGAAATAAGTTCCTGTACTATTCCTGTGTGCCGCTGACAGATTACAGAAAGGCCCTTCCCCTTCTATTTCTTCCCCACGAATGCCCCTGACCACGGCGCGCACGCAGATCGTCCCGGACGCGGTCCGTACCGGCCATGGCCGGCGAAGACTGTTCAAGCTAACTATCTATGAGGCTTTACTGACCTACGACGGCCTCGGAACACACATCAATTTGACCCGAACACCCCGAGAACGGCCGGTCCACGTGCACGGCGGAAACCGAGCATGGGAGCACACGTTCCCGCGGATTGGGGGTGGTCTAGTTCGATTTAGCGGGTCGGTGAGCATCAAGAGCAAGCAAGGATGTTGAAACAAGGAAACCGAGGGCGAGATTGGACCTGAATCGGGCTGACCACGGCGAGGTCAAGCTGTGCGGTGTTCCTGAGCGTTTTGGGGGAAATCTCAAATTGAAGCTTTCTGGTGGAGGATTTGAGGTGCAGAAGGGTGCGCTAGATGCTCGAATACATAACGAAGCTGATGGTGCACTCAATTTATAGACTCCGGGGGCGGTGGCTCACAATTTGCTCACGGCGAGCTGGCGGCCGGAGGGGAGAGAGTTCACTGGTGCGTGCGATAGGTGGCGAACGTCGTGGCAAGGCCTTAGGTAATAGAAGGACGGTGTATGGTAATCAACTGCGACGTGGTAAGATGACCGACGGCGTGGCATAATAGCAAAGAACGGCGGCACGCCGGTGATGGCCGTGCGGCCACGTCGCTGGTAAGTGGAGGAGTGACCGAGTGGCCACAGTGCTCCAAGTTTATCCACGGTGAGATCTTTTCAGGGTGAGCAAAATCCACACGGCCGCGGCACCAATCCCGGCAAAGAGGTCGCCGGCGGTGAACATCTGGTGCTGGCAATCTTATCCATATCCGAGCACTGTACCATGGTGTTCCTTCAGTCAGTCGACCTGACTGAGCTTCTTGGAGCTCAATTTACTCCTGATTTTGTGTGAAACCTATGCCAACTTTCTGCAGCAAAGTTGTAGAGCTATAATCCATCTATAACTTTGCTACAATGTGCTCCCACAACAAGTCACTGGATCCCATTCAAAATCGAGCTCAAAGTTCATCCCATCACACTGTTACTCTGAATTTCAGACCTCAGGCAGTCTGACAGTTCAACTTCAGACTCAATTATCTCCAGTTTTTCCTTAACAACAATGCTCACACCCTTAAGCAAAGTTGTTCTCCTATAATTGAGCTTCAATTTTGATGTGGTGACCTAGGGCAAATTCTCAATAATTTGGAAGATACAATGCTCCAAAGTTGAGCCAAAACTCTAAAATCTGAGACTTAGAATAGAACCTAATTGAGGTCCATTTTGCATTTAAGTCCAAATCTCAGGGTTTAACTTGCAAACTCACATATTTGTGACCCAAATGATTTAAGATACTTATTTAACTTGGTTTTTGCACTTTAGTCCAAAAGTGGACTAATTTTACACATGGGCGCCTAGGGTTTAGTTTTAGGGTTTTCCAGGGTTCCAATTAGGGTTTTTAGTATCCCAGGGGTATAATTGTGGTTCAACTTTATTTTTGGGGATATTTTATAACTATTTCCCTAAAGTATTTAGGTTTTCTCAATTTGGGTTAGGTTTTACCCCTTTAATCCCTATTTAGGGTAAAGCTTCCTATCCAGGGTCCTATCTGCAAAACATTAAAACAATACAACTTGTTTGAAATTTTTGCCTAGTGAATGCACTCTAGGTGTATCAAACATATGCAATGCCAATGCTTATGATGCCATGCTCAAGTTTTAGTTACAGTAACACCAGGGGTGTTACAATTACCAAAGGCTAACACCTACGGATTTTTGACCAAGAAATGGTCTCCACCAGAAATCCAAGAATGTGATCTATGGCATGGAAACATATGTGGGGTGAGGTTTACAAGCCTCTGGTCGATGATCAATGGCCACACAACCCCCATTTTTGTCGAATATAGCCATGAACGACCATTTTCAATAAAACAGAAGGCTAACACCTACGGATTTTTGACCAAGAAATTGTCTCCACCAGAAATCCAAGAATATTATCTATGGCAAGGAAACATATGTGGGGTGAGGTGTACGAGCCTCTAGTCGATGATCAATGGCCACACAACCCCCATTTTTTTCGAAACTAGCCATGAACGACCATTTTCAATAATACAGAAGGCTAACATGTACGGATTTTTGACTAAGAAATGGTCTCCATGAGAAATCCAAGATTGTGATCTATGGTAATGAAACATATGTGGGGTGAGGTGTACGAGCCTCTGGTCGAAGATAAATGGCCACACAACTCCCATTTTTGTCGAAAATAGCCATGAACGACCATTTTCAATAATACCGAAGGCTAACACATACGAATATTTGACCACGAAATGGTCTCCACCAGAAATCCAAGAATGTGACCTATGGCAAGGAAACATTTGTGGGGTGAGGTGTACGAGCCTCTGGTCGATTATCAATGGCCACACAACCCCCATTTTTGTCGAAAATAGCCAAGAATGACCATTTTCAATAATACTGAAGGCTAACACCTACGGATTTTTGACCAAGAAATGGTCTCCACCAGAAATCCAAGAATGTGATCTATGGCAAGGAAACATATGTGGGGTGAGGTGTATGAGCCTCTGGTCGATGATCAATGGCCACATAACCTCTATTTTTGTCGAAAATAGCCATGAACGACCATTTTCAATGACACTGAAGGCTAACACCTATAGATTTTTTACCAAGAAATGGTCTCCACCAGAAATCCAAGAATGTGACCTATGGCAAGGAAACATATGTGTAGTGAGGTGTATGAGCCTCTGGTCGATTATCAATGGCCACACAACCCCCATTTTTATCGAAAATAGCCATGAATGACCATTTTCAAAAATACCGAAGGCTAACACATTCGGATTTTTGCCCAAGAAATGGTCTCCACCAGAAATTCAAGAATGTGATCTATGGCAAGGAAACATATGTGGGGTGAGGTGTACAAGCCTCTGGTCGATGATCAATGGCCACACAACCCCCATTTTGTCGAAAATAGCCATGAACGACCATTTTCAATAATACCGAAGGCTAACACGTACGAATTTTTGACCAAGAAATGGTCTCCACCAGAAATCCAAGAATGTGATCTATGGCAAGAAACATATGTGGGGTGAGGTGTACGAGCCTCTGGTCGATGATAAATGGCCATACAACCCCCATTTTTTTTTATCAAAATAGCCATGAACGACCATTTTCAATAATACTAGAGGCTAACACCTACAGATTTTTGACCAAGAAATGGTCTCCACCAGAAATCCAAAAATGTGATCTATGGCAAGGAAACATATGTAGGGTGAGGTGTATGAGCCTCTGGTCGATGATCAATGGCCTTACAACCCCCATTTTGGTCGAAAATAGCCATGAACAACCATTTACAATAATATCGAAGGCTAACACCTACGGATTTTTGACCAAGAAATGGTCTCCACCAGAAATCCAAGAATTTGATCTATGGCAAGGAAACATATGTGGGGAGAGGTGTACGAGCCTCTGGTCGATGATCAATGGCCACACAACCCCCATTTTTGTCGAAAATAGCCATGAACGACCATTTTCAATAATACCGAAGGCTAACACCTACGGATTTTTGACCAAGAAATTGTCTCCACCAGAAATCCAAGAATATGATCTATGGCAAGGAATTATATGTCGGGTGAGGTGTACGAGCCTTTGGTCGATGATCAATGGCCACACAACCCCCATTTTTGTCGAAAATAGCCATGAACGACCATTTTCAATAATACCGAAGGCTAACACGTACGGATTTTTGACCAAGAAATGGTCTCCACGAGAAATCCTAGATTTTGATCTATGGCAATAAAACATATGTGGTGTGAGGTGCACGAGCCTCTGGTCGATGATCAATGGCCACACAACCCACATTTTTGTCGAAAATAGCCATGAACGACCATTTTCAATAATACCGAAGGCTAACACCTACGGATTTTTGACCAAGAAATGGTCTCCACCAGAAATCCAAGAATGTAATCTATGGCAAGGAAACATATGTGGAGTGAGGTGTACGAGCCTCTGGTCGATTATCAATGGCCACACAACCCCCATTATTGTCGAAAATAGCCATGAACGACTATTTTCAATGACACTGAAGGCTAACACCTATGGATTTTTGACCAAGAACTGGTCTCCACCATAGATCCAAGAATGTGATCTATGGCAAGAAAACATATGTGTAGTGAGGTGTATGAGCCTCTGGTTGAAGATAAATGGCCACACAACCCCCATTTTTGTCGAAAATAGCCATGAATAACCATTTTCAATAATACCGAAGGCTAACACATTCGGATTTTTTCCCAAGAAATGGTCTCCACCAGAAATCCAAGAATGTGATCTACGGCAAGGAAACATATGTGGGTGAGGTGTATGAGCCCCTGGTCGATGATCAATGGCCATAGAACCTCTATTTTGTCGAAAATAGCCATGAACGACCATTTTCAATAATACCGAAGGCTAACACGTACGGATTTTTGACCAAGAAATGGTCTCCACCAGAAATCCAAGAATGTGATCTACGGCAAGGAAACAAATGTGGGTGAGGCGTACGAGCCTCTGGTCGATGATCAATGGCCACACAACCCCCATTTTGTCGAAAATAGCCATGAACGACCACGACCATTTTCAATAATACCGAAGGCTAACACGTACGAATTTTTGACCAAGAAATGGTCTCCACTAGAAATCCAAGAATGTGATCTATGGCAAGGAAACATATGTGGGGTGAGGTGTACGAGCCTCTGGTTGATGATAAATGGCCACACAACCCCCATTTTTGATGAAAATAGCCATGAACGACCATTTTCAATAATACCGAAGGCTAACACCTACGGATTTTTGACCAACAAATGGTCTCCACTCGAAATCCAAGAATGTGGTCTATGGCAAGGAAACATATGTGGGGTGAGGTGTATGAGCCTTTGGTTGATGATCAATGGCCACACAACCCCCATTTTTGTCGAAAATAGCTTTGAACGACCATTTTCAATAATACCGAAGGCTAACACCTACGGATTTTTGACCAAGAAATGGTCACCACCAGAAATCCAAGAATGTGATCTATGGCAAGGAAACATATTTGGGGTTAGGTGTACGAGCCTCTGGTCGATAATCAGTGGCCACACAACCCCCATTTTTGTCGAAAATAGCCATAAATGACCATTTTCAATAATACCGAAGGCTAACACGTACGGATTTTTAACCAAGAAATGGTCTCCTCCAGAAATCCAAGAATGTGATCTATAGCAAGAAAACGAATGTGGGGTGAAGTGTACGAGCCTCTGGTCGATGATCAATGGCCACACAACCCCCATTTTTGTCGAAAATAGCCATGAACGACCATTTTCAATGACACTGAAGGCTAACACCTATGGATTTTTGACCAAGAATTGGTCTCCACCAGAAATCCAAGAAATGGTCTATGGCAAGGAAACATATGTGGGGTGAGGTGTATGAGCCTTTGGTCGATGATCAATTGCCACACAACCCCCATTTTTGTCGAAAATAGCCATGAACGACCATTTTCAATAATACCGAAGGCTAACACCTACGGATTTTTGACCAAGAAATGGTCTCCACCAAAAATCCAAGAATGTGATCTATGGCAAGAAAACTTATGTGGGGTGAGGTGTACGAGCCTCGGGTCGATAATCAATGGCGACACAACCCCCATTTTTGTCAAAAATAGCATTGAATGACCATTTTCAATGACACTGAAGGCTAACACCTACGAATTTTTGACCAACAAATGGTCTCCACGAGAAATCCAAGATTGTGATCTATGGCAAGAAAACATATGTGGGGTGAAGTGTACGAGCCTCTGGTCGATGATCAATGGCCACACAACCCCCATTTTTGTCGAAAATAGCCATGAACGACCATTTTCAATGACACTGAAGGCTAACACCTATGGATTTTTGACCAAGAAATGGTCTCCACCATAAATCCAAGAATGTGATCTATGGCAAGGAAATATATGTGTAGTGTGGTGTATGAGCCTCTGGTCGAAGATCAATGGCCACACAACCCCCATTTGTGTCGATAATAGCCACGAATGACCATTTTCAATAATACCGAAGGCTAACACGTACGGATTTTTGACCAAGAAATGGTCTCCACCAGAAATCTAAGAATGTGATCTATGGCAAGGAAACATATGTGGGGTGAGGTGTATGAGCCTCTGGTCGATGATCGATGGCCACACAACCCCCATTTTTGTCGAAAATAGCCGTGAACGACCATTTACAATAATACCGAAGGCCAACACCTACGGATTTTTGACCAAGAAATGGTCTCCACCAGAAATCCAAGAATGTGATCTATGGCAAGGAAACATATGTGGGGTGAGGTGTACGAGCCTCTGATTGATGATCAATGGCCACACAACCCCCATTTTTGTCGAAAATAGCCATGAACGACCATTTTCAATAATTCTGAAGGCTAACACCTACGGAATTTTGACCAAGAAATCGTCTCCACCAGAAATCCAAGAATATGATCTATGGCAAGGAAACATATTTGGGGTGAGGTGTACGAGCCTCTGGTCGATGATCAATGGCCACACAACCCCCATTTTTGTCGAAAACAGCCATGAACGACCATTTTCAATAATACCGATGGCTAACACGTAGGGATTTTTGACCAAGAAATGGTCTACACGAGAAATCCAAGATTGTGATCTATGGCAATTAAACATATGTGGGGTGAGGTGTACGAGCATCTGGTCGATGATAAATGGCCACACAACCCCCATTTTTGTCGAAAATAGCCATGAACGACCATTTTCAATAATACCGAAGGCTAACACCAACGGATTTTTTACCAAGAAATGGTCTCCACCAGAAATCCAAGAATGTGAACTATGGCAAGGAAACATATGTGGGGTGAGGTGTACGAGCCCCTGGTCGATTATCAATGGCCACACAACCCCCATTTTTGTCGAAAATTGCCATGAACGACTATTTTCAATGACACTGAAGGCTAACACCTATGGATTTTTGACCAAGAACTGGTCTCCACCGTAGATCCAAGAATGTGATCTATGGCAAGAAAACATATGTGTAGTGAGGTGTATGAGCCTCTGGTTGAAGATAAATGGCCACACAACCCCCATTTTTGTCGAAAATAGCCATGAATGACCATTTTCAATAATACCGAAGGCTAACACATTCGGATTTTTGCCCAAGAAATGGTCTCCACCAGAAATCCAAAAATGTGATCTATGTCAAGGAAACATATGTGGGGTGAGGTGTATGAGCCTCTAGTCGATGATCAATGGCCACAGAACCTCTATTTTGTCAAAAATAGCCATGAACGACCATTTTCAATAATACCGAAGGCTAACACGTACGGATTTTTGACCAAGAAATGGTCTCCACCAGAAATCCAAGAATGTGATCTACGGCAAGGAAACATATGTGGGGTGAGGTGTACGAGCCCCTGGTCGATTATCAATGGCCACACAACCCCCATTTTTTGTCGAAAATTGCCATGAACGACTATTTTCAATGACACTGAAGGCTAACACCTATGGATTTTTGACCAAGAACTGGTCTCCACCATAGATCCAAGAATGTGATCTATGGCAAGAAAACATATGTGTAGTGAGGTGTATGAGCCTCTGGTTGAAGATAAATGGCCACACAACCCCCATTTTTGTCGAAAATAGCCATGAATGACAATTTTCAATAATACCGAAGGCTAACACATTCGTATTTTGCCCAAGAAATGGTCTCCACCAGAAATCCAAAAATGTGATCTATGTCAAGGAAACATATGTGGGGTGAGGTGTATGAGCCTCTAGTCGATGATCAATGGCCATAGAACCTCTATTTTGTCAAAAAATAGCCATGAACAACCATTTTCAATAATACCGAAGGCTAACACGTACGGATTTTTGACCAAGAAATGGTCTCCACCAGAAATCCAAGAATGTGATCTACGGCAAGGAAACATATGTGGGTGAGGTGTACGAGCCTCTGGTCGATGATCAATGGCCACACAACCCCCATTTTGTCGAAAATAGCCATGAACGACCATTTTCAATTATACCGAAAGCTAACACCTACGGATTTTTGACCAAGAAATGGTCTCCAACAGAAATCCAAGAGTGTGCTCTATGGCAAGGAAACATATGTGGGGTGAGGTGTATGAGCCTCTGGTCGATGATAAATGGCCACACAACCCCCATTTTTGATGAAAATAGCCATGAACGACCATTTTCAATAATACCGAAAGCTAACACCTACGGATTTTTGACCAACAAATGGTCTCCACCAGAAATCCAAGAATGTGGTCTTTGGCAAAGAAACATATGTGGGTGAGGTGTATGAGCCTTTGGTCGATGATCAATGGCCACACAACCCCCATTTTTGTCGAAAATAGCCATGAACGACCATTTTCAATGACATTGAAGGCTAACACCTATGGATTTTTGACCAAGAAATGGTCTCCACCAGAAATCCAAGAATGTGGTCTATGGCAAGGAAACACATGTGGGGTGAGGTGTATGAGCCTTTGGTCGATGATCAATTGCCACACAACCCCCATTTTTGTCAAAAATAGCCATGAACGACGATTTTCAATAATACCGAAGGCTAACACCTACGGATTTTTGACCAAGAAATGGTCTCCACCAGAAATCCAAGAATGTGATATATGGCAAGGAAACTTATGTGGGGTGAGGTGTACGATCCTCTTGTCGATGATCAATGGCGACACAACCCCCATTTTTGTCGAAAATAGCCATGAACGACCATTTTCAATGACACTGAAGGCTAACACCTACGAATTTTTGACCAACAAATGGTCTCCACCAGAAATCCAAGATTCTGATCTATGGAAAGAAAACATATGTGGGGTGAAGTGTACGAGCCTCTGGTCGATGATCAATGGCCACACAACCCCCATTTTTGTCGAAAATAGCCATGAACGACCATTTTCAATGACACTGAAGGCTAACACCTATGGATTTTTGACCAAGAAATGGTCTCCACCATAAATCCAAGAATGTGATCTATGGCAAGGAAACTTATGTGTAGTGAGGTGTATGAGACTCTGGTCGAAGATCAATGGCCACACAACCCCCATTTGTGTCGAAAATAGCCATGAATGACCATTTTCAATAATACCGAAGGCTAACACGTACGGAATTTTGACCAAGAAATGGTCTCCACCAGAAATCCAAGAATTTGATCTATGGCAAGGAAACATATGTGGGGTGAATTTTACGAGCCTCTGGTCGATGATAAATGGCCACACAACCCCCATTTTAGTCGAAAATAGCCATGAACGACCATTTTCAATAATACCGAAGGCTAACACCAACAGATTTTTGACCAAGAAATGGTCACCTCCAGAAATCCAAGAATGTGATCTATGGCAAGAAAACATATGTGGGGTGAAGTGTACGAGCCTCTGGTTGATGATCAATGGCCACACAACCCCCATTTTTGTCGAAAATAGCCATGAACGACCATTTTCAATGACACTAAAGGCTAACACCTATGGATTTCTGACCAAGAAATGGTCTCCACCATAAATCCAAGAATGTGATCTATGACAAGGAAACATATGTGTAGTGAGGTGTATGAGCCTTGGGTCGAAGATCAATGGCCACACAACCCCCATTTTTGTTGAAAATAGCCATGAATGACCATTTTCAAAAATACCAAAGGCTAACACATTCGGATTTTTTCCCAAGAAATGGTCTCCACCTGAAATCCAAGAATGTGATCTATGGCAAGGAAACATATGTGGGGTGAGGTGTACGAGCCTCTGGTCGATGATCAATGGCCACACAACCCCCATTTTGCCGAAAAGAGCCATCAACGACCATTTTCAATAATACCGAAGACTAACACGTACAAATTTTTGACCAAGAAATGGCCTCCACCAAAAATCCAAGAATGTGATCTATGGCAAGGAAACATATGTGGGGTGAGGTTTACGAGCCTCTAGTCGATGATAGATGGCCACACAACCCCCATTTTTGATGAAAATAGCCATGAGCGACCATTTTCAATAATACTAGAGGCTAACACCTACAGATTTTTGACTAAGAAATGGTCTCCACTAGAAATCCGAGAATGTGATCTATGGCAAGGAAACATATGTGGGGTGAGGTGTATGAGCCTCTGGTCGATGATCAATGGCCACACAACCCCCATTTTTGTCGAAAATAGCCATGAACGACCATTTTCAATAATACCGAAGGCTAACACCTACGGATTTTTGACCAAGAAATGGTCTCCACCAGAAATCCAAGAATGTGATCTACGGCAAGGAAACATATGTGGGGTGAGGTGTACGAGCCTCTGGTCGATGATCAATGGCCACACAACCCTAATTTTTGTCGAAAATAGCCATGAACGACCATTTTCAATGACCCTGAAGGCTAACAACTACGGATTTTTGACCAAAAAATGGTCTCCACCATAAATCCAAGAATGTGATCTACGACAAGGAAACATATGTGGGTTGAGGTGTACGAGCCTCTGGTCGATGATCAATGGCCACACAACCCTATTTTTTGTCGAAAATAGCCATGAACGACCATTTTCAATGACACTGAAGGCTAACACCTACAGATTTTTTACCAAGAAATGGTCTCCACCAGAAATAAAAGAATGTGGGGTGAGGTGTACGAGCCTTTGGTCGATGATCAATTGCCACATGACCCCCATTTTTGTCGAAAATAGCCATGAATGACCATTTTCAATAATACCGAAGGCTAACACGTACGGATTTTTGACCAAGAAATGGTCTCCACCAGATATCCAAGGATGTGATCTATGGCAAGGAAACATATGTGGGGTGAGGTGTATGAGCCTCTGGTCGATGATAAATGGCCACACAACCCCCATTTTATTCGAAAATAGCCATGAACGACCATTTTCAATAATACCGAAGGCTAACACCAACAGATTTTTGACCAAGAAATGGTCTCCACCAGAAATCCAAGAATGTGATCTATGGCAGGAAAACATATGTGGGGTGAAGTGTACGAGCCTCTGGTCGATGATCAATGGCCACACAACCCCCATTTTTGTCGAAAATAGCCATGAATGACCATTTTCAATGACAGTGAAGGCTAACACCTATGGATTTTTGACCAAGAAATGGTCTCCACCATAAATCCAAGAATTTGATCTATGGGAATCAAACATATGTGTAGTGAGGTGTATGAGCCTCTGGTAGAAGATCAATGGCCACACAACCCCTATTTTTGTCGAAAATAGCCATGAATGACCATTTTCAAGAATACCGAAGGCTAACACATTCGGATTTTTGCCCAAGAAATGGTCTCCAGCAGAAATCCAAGAATGTGATCTATGGAAAGGAAACATATGTGGGGTGAGGTGTACGAGCCTCTGGTCGATGATCAATGGCCACACAACCCCAATTTTGTCGAAAATAGCCATGAACGACCATTTTCAATAATACCGAAGGCTAACACGTACGAATTTTTGACCAAGAAATGGTCTCCACCAGAAATCTAAGAATGTGATCTATGGCAAGGAAACATATGTGGGGTGAGGTGTACGAGCCTCTGGTCGATGATAAATGGTGACACAACCCCCATTTTTGATGAAAATAGCCATGAACGACCATTTTCAATAATAATAGAGGCTAACACCTACTTATTTTTAACCAAGAAATGGTCTCCACCAGAAATCCAAGAATGTGATCTATGGCAAGGGAACATATGTGGGGTGAGGTGTATGAGCCTCTAGTTGATGATCAATGGCCACACAACCCCATTTTTGTCGAAAATAGCCATGAACGACCATTTTCAATAATACCGAAGGCTAACACCTACGGATTTTTGACCAAGAAATGGTCTCCACTAGAAATCCAAGAATATGATCTATGGCAAGAAAACATATGTGGGGTGAGGTGTACGAGCCTCTGGTCGATGATCAATGGTCACATAACCCCTATTTTTGTCGAAAATAGCCATGAACAACCATTTTCAATGACACTTAAGGCTAACACCTACGGATTTTTGACCAAGAAATGGTCTCCACCATAAATCCAAGAATGTGATCTATGGCAAGGAAACATATGTGTAGTGAGGTCTATGAGCCTCTGGTCGAATATCAATGGCCACACAACCCCCATTTTTGTCGAAAATAGCCATGAACGACCATTTTCAATAGTACCGAAGGCTAACACATTCGGATTTTTGACCAAAAAATGGTCTCCTCCATAAATCCAAGAATGTGATCTATGGCAAGGAAACATATGTGGGGTGAGGTGTATGAGCCTCTGGTCGATGATAAATGGCCACACAACCCCCATTTTAGTCGAAAATAGCCATGAACGACCATTTTCAATAATACCGAAGGCTAACACCAACGGATTTTTGACCAAGAAATGGTCTCCACCAGAAATCCTAGAATGTGATCTCCGGCAAGAAAACATATGTGGGGTGAAGTGTACGAGCCTCTGGTCGATGATCAATGGCCACACAAACCCCATTTTTGTCGAAAATAGCCATGAACGACAATTTTCAATGACACTGAAGGCTAACGCCTACGGATTTTTGACCAAGAAATGGTCTCCACAATAAATCCAAGAATGTGATCTACGGCAAGGAAACATATGTGTAGTGAGGTGTATGAGCCTTTGGTCGAATATCAATGGCCACACAACCCCCATTTTTGTCGAAAATAGCCATGAACGACCATTTTCAATAGTACCGAAGGCTAAAACATTCAGATTTTTTACCGAGAAATGGTCTCCACCAGAAATCAAAGAATGTGATCTATGGCAAGGAAACATATATGGGGTGATGTTTACGAGCCTCTGGTCGATGATCAATGGCCACACAACCCCCATTTTTGTCGAAAATAGCCATGAATGACCATTTTCAATAATACTAAAGGCTAACACGTACAAATTTTTGACCAATAAATGGTCTCCACCGGAAATCCAAGAATGTGATCTATGGCAAGGAAACATATGTGGGGTGAGGTGTACGAGCCTCTGGTCGATGATCATTGGCCACACAACCCCCATTTTTGTCGAAAATAGCCATGAATGACCATATTCAATAATACCGAAGGCTAACACGTACGGATTTTTGACCAAGAAATGGTCTCCTCCAGAAATCCAAGAATGTGATCTATGGCAAGGAAACATATGTGGGGTTAATTGCACGAGCCTCTAGTCGATGATAAATGGCTGCACAACCCCCATTTTAGTCGAAAATAGCCATGAACGGCCATTTTCAATAATACCGAAGGCTAACACCAACAGATTTTTGACCAAGGAATGGTCTCCTCCAGAAATCCAAGAATGTGATCTATGGAAAGAAAACATATGTGGGGTGAAGTGTACGAGCCTCTGGTCGATGATCAATGGCCACACAACCCCCATTTTTGTCAAAAATAGCCATGAACGACCATTTTCAATGACACTAAAGGCTAACACCTATGGATTTCTGACCAAGAAATGGTCTCCACCATAAATCCAAGAATGTGATCTATGGCAAGGAAACATATGTGTAGTGAGGTGTATGAGCCTCTGGTCGAACATCAATGGCCACACAACCCCCATTTTTGTCGAAAATAGCCATGAATGACCATTTTCAAAAATACCAAAGGCTAACACATTCGGATTTTTTCCCAAGAAATGGTCTCCACCAGAAATCCAAGAATGTGATCTATGGCAAGGAAACATATGTGGGGTGAGGTGTACGAGCCTCTAGTCGATGATCGATGGCCACACAACCCCCATTTTGCCGAAAATAGCCATGAACGACCATTTTCAATAATACCGAAGGCTAACACGTACGAGTTTTTGACCAAGAAATGGTCTCTACCAGAAATCCAAGGATGTGATCTATGGCAAGGAAACATATGTGGGGTGAGGTTTATGAGCCTCTAGTCGATGATAAATGGCCACACAACCCCCATTTTTTATGAAAATAGCCACGAGCGACCATTTTCAATAATACTAGAGGCTAACACCTACGGATTTTTGACCAAGAAATGGTCTCCACCAGAAATCCAAGAATGTGATCTATGGCAAGGAAACATATGTGGGGTGAGGTGTATGAGCCTCTGGTCGATGATCAATGGCCACACAACCCCATTTTTTGTCGAAAATAGCCATGAACGACCATTTTCAATAATACCGAAGGCTAACACCTACGGATTTTTTACTAAGAAATCGTCTCCACCAGAAATCCAAGAATGTGATCTACGGCAAGGAAACATATGTGGGGTGAGGTGTATGAGCCTCTGGTCGACGATCAATGGCCACACAACCCTAATTTTTGTCGAAAATAGCCATGAACGACCATTTTCAATGACACTGAAGGCTAACACCTACGGATTTTTGACCAAGAAATGGTCTCCACCATAAATCCAAGAATGTGATCTATGGCAAGGAAACATATGTGTAGTGAGGTGTATGAGCCTCTGATCGAAGATCAATGGCCACACAACCCCCATTTTTGTCGAAAATAGCCATGAATGACCATTTTCAAAAATACCAAAGGCTAACACATTCGGATTTTTGCCCAAGAAATGGTCTCCATCAGAAATCCAAGTATGTGATCTATGGCAAGGAAACATATGTGGGGTGAGGTGTACGAGCCTCTGGTCGATGATCAATGGCCACACAACCCCCATTTTGCCGAAAATAGCCATGAACGACCATTTTCAATAATACCGAAGGCTAACACGTACGAGTTTTTGACCAAGAAATGGTCTCCACCAGAAATCCAAGAATGTGATCTATGGCAAGGAAACATATGTGGGGTGAGGTTTATGAGCCTCTAGTCGATGATAAATGGCCACACAACCCCCATTTTTTTATGAAAATAGCCATGAACGACCATTTTCAATAATACCGAAGGCTAACACGTACAAGTTTTTGACCAAGAAATGGTCTCTGAAAGGGATTTAGGCTTACACCTAGTTCCTATATAATTTTGGTGGTTGAATTGCCCAACACAAATCTTTGGACTAACTAGTTTGCCCAAGTGTATAGATTATACAGGTGTATAAGGTTCACACTCAGCCAATAAAAAGATCAAGTTTTTGGATTCAACAAAGGAGCAAAGTGGCAACCGAAGGCACCTCTGGTCTGGAGGCACCGGACTGTCCGGTGTACACCGGACAGTGTCCGGTGCACCACCGGACAGTGTCCAGTGCACCAGAGGACTCCAACTCGAACTCGCCACCTTCGGGAATTTCGCAGGCCGGCGCGCTATAATTCACCGGACTGCCCGGTGCTCCAAGGAAGCGCGGCCTCCGCAACTCGCCAGCCTCGGGAACGCGCAGCAGCCGCCCCGCTATAATTCACCGGACATGTCCGGTGTGCACCGGACAGTCCGGTGAACCAGTAGAGCAACGGCTAGTCGGCGCCAACGGCTACCTGCGACGCATTAAATGCGCGCGCAGCGCACGCAGAAGTCAGGCGTGCCCATACTGGCGCACCGGACAAGGAATAGTGCATGTCCGGTGTGCACCGGACACCCAGGCGGGCCCAGAAGTCAGAAGCTCCAACGGTCAGAATCCAACGGCAGTGATGACGTGGCGGGGGC
Source organism: Zea mays (assembly GCF_902167145.1). Lineage (NCBI taxonomy): Eukaryota > Viridiplantae > Streptophyta > Magnoliopsida > Poales > Poaceae > Zea > Zea mays. The sequence continues at coordinate 201,584,540 of NC_050100.1, forward strand.
ACAGGACATGTCCGGTGTGCACCGGACTGTCCGGTGCGCCATCGAACAGACAGCCTCCCAACAGCCACTTTTGGTGGTTGGGGCTATAAATACCCCAACCACCCCACCATTCATTGCATCCAAGTTTTCCACTTCCCAACTACTACAAGAGCTCTAGCATTCAATTCTAGACACACCAAAGAGATCAAATCCTCTCCAAATTCCACACAACACCATAGTGACTAGAGAGAGAGATTTGCTTGTGTTCTTTCGAGCTCTTGCGCTTGGATTGCTTTCTTCTTTGTTGATTCTTTCATTGCAATCAAACTCACTTGTAATTGAGGCAAGAGACACCAAACTTGTGGTGGTCCTTGTGGGAACTTTGTGTTCCAAGTAATTGAGAAAAGAAAGCTCACTCGATCCGAGGGATCGTTTGAGAGAGGGAAGGGTTGAAAGAGACCCGGCCTTTGTGGCCTCCTCAACGGGGAGTAGGTTTGCAAGAACCGAACCTCGGTAAAACAAATCCGCGTGTCACACTCTTCATTTGCTTGCGATTTGTTTTGCACCCTCTCTCGCGGACTCGTTTCTTTATTTCTAACGCTAACCCGGCTTGTAGTTGTGTTTATATTTGTAAATTTCAGTTTCTCCCTATTCACCCCCCTCTAGGCGACTATCAATTGGTATCGGAGCTTGGTGCTTCATTAGAGCCTAACCGCTCGAAGTGATGTTGGGAGATCACGCCAAGAAGGAGATGGAGACCGGCGACAAGCCCACTACAAGCCACGGGAGCATTTCATCGGAAGAGTCCCGCACCAAGAGGAGGGAGAGGAAGAAGAGCTCCTCCAACAAAGGGAAGGAGAAGAAATCTTCTTTTCACCACAAAGAGAAGAAGGAAAAATCTTCTTCCCACAAGCCGCATCGAAGCGGGGACAAGCAAAAGAGGATGAGGAAAGTGGTCTACTACGAGACCGACACTTCATCAACATCAACCTCCGGCTCCGATGCGCCCTCCGTAACTTCTAAACGCCAAGAGCGTAAGAAGTTTAGTAAGATCCCCTTACACTACCCTCGCATTTCTAAACATGCACCTTTACTTTCCGTCACATTAGGCAAACCACCAACTTTTGATGGTGAAGATTATGCTAGGTGGAGTGATTTAATGCGATTTCATCTAACCTCACTCCACAAAAGTATATGGGATGTCGTTGAGTTTGGTGCACAGGTACCATCCATAGGGGATAAAGATTATGATGAGGATGAGGTGGCCCAAATCGAGCACTTCAACTCTCAAGCAACAACGATACTCCTCGCCTCTTTAAGTAGAGAGGAGTATAACAAAGTTCAAGGGTTGAAGAGTGCCAAGGAGGTTTGGGATGTGCTCAAAACCACGCACGAGGGAGATGAGCTCACAAAGATCACCAAGCGGGAAACGATCGAGGGGGAGCTCGGTCGGTTCCGGCTTCGCAAAGGGGAAGAGCCACAACACATGTACAACCTGCTCAAGACCTTGGTGAACCAAGTGCGCAACCTCGGGAGCAAGAAGTGGGACGACCACGAAATGGTTAAGGTTATTCTAAGATCTCTCATTTTCCTTAACCCCACTCAAGTTCAATTAATTCGTGGTAATCCTAGATATACTAAAATGACCCCCGAGGAAGTTATCGAGAATTTTGTAAGTTTTGAGTGCATGATCGAAGGCTCGAGGAAGATCAACGAGCTTGATGATCCCACCACATCCGAAGCTCAACCCGTCGCATTCAAGGCGACGGAGGAAAGGAAGGAGGAGTCTACACCAAGTAGACAACCAATCGACGCCTCCAAGCTCGACAATGAGGAAATGGCGCTCGTCATCAAGAGCTTCCGCCAAATCCTCAAACAAAGGAGAGGGAAAGATTACAAGTCCCGCTCCAAGAAGGTTTGCTACAAATGTGGTAAGCCCGGTCACTTTATAGCTAAATTTCCATTATCAAGTGACAGTGACAGGGGCGATGACAAGAAGGGGAGAAGAAAGGAGAAGAAGAGGTACTACAAGAAGAAGGGCGGCGATGCCCATGTTTGTCGGGAGTGGGACTCCGATGAAAGCTCTAGCGACTCCTCCGACGACGTGGACGCCGCCAACATCGCCGTCACCAAGGGACTTCTCTTCCCCAACATCGGCCACAAGTGCCTCATGGCAAAGGACGGCAAAAAGAAGGTTAAATCTAAATCCTCCACTAAATATGAATCCTCTAGTGATGATAATGCTAGTGATGAGGAAGATAATTTGCGCACTCTTTTTGCCAACCTCAACATGCAACAAAAAGAAAAACTTAATGAATTGATTAGTGCCATTCATGAAAAGGATGATCTCTTGGACACCCAAGAGGACTTCCTTATTAAAGAAAACAAGAAGCATGTTAAGGTTAAAAATGCTTATGCTCTAGAAATTGAGAAATGTGAAAAACTATCTAGTGAGCTAAGTACTTGCCATGAGACAATAGACAACCTTAAAAATGAAAATGCTAATTTGTTAGCTAAGGTTGATTCTCATATTTGCAATGTTTCAATTCCCAACCCTAGAGATAATAATGATGATTTGCTTGCTAGGATTGAAGAATTGAACATTTCTCTTGCTAGCCTTAGAATTGAGAATGAAAAATTGCTTGCTAAGGCTAAAGATTTTGATGTTTGCAATGCTACCATTTCCGACCTTAGAACTAAGAATGATATCTTGCATGCTAAGGTTGTAGAATTAAAATCTTGCAAACCCTCTACATCTACCGTTGAGCACACTTCTATTTGTACTAGATGTAGAGATGTTAACATTGATGCTATACATGATCACATGGCTTTAATTAAACAACAAAATGATCATATAGCTAAATTGGATGCTAAAATTGCCGAGCATAACTTAGAAAATGAAAAATTTAAATTTGCTAGAAGTATGCTCTATAATGGGAGACGCCCTGGCATCAAGGATGGTATTGGCTTCCAAAGGGGAGACAATGTCAAACTTAATGCCCCTCCTAAGAAATTGTCCAATTTTGTTAAGGGCAAGGCTCCCATGCCTCAGGATAACGAGGGTTACATTTTATACCCTGCCGGTTATCCTGAGAGCAAAATTAGGAAAATTCATTCTAGGAAGTCTCACTCTGGCCCCAATCATGCTTTTATGTATAAGGGTGAGACATCTAGCTCTAGGCAACCAACCCGTGCTAAGTTGCCTAAGAAAATTCCTATTGCATCAAATGATCATGACATTTCATTTAAAACTTTTGATGCATCTTATGTTTTGACTAACAAATCCGGCAAGGTAGTTGCCAAATATGTTGGGGGCAAGCACAAGGGATCAAAGACTAGTGTTTGGGTACCTAAAGTTCTTGTGTCTAATGCCAAAGGACCCAAAACCATTTGGGTACCTAAAGTCAAGAACTAAACTTGTTTTGTAGGTTTATGCATCCGGGGGCTCAAGTTGGATACTCGACAGCGGGTGCACAAACCATATGACAGGGGAGAAAAGGATGTTCTCCTCCTATGAGAAAAACCAAGATCCCCAAAGAGCGATCACATTCGGGGATGGAAATCAAGGTTTGGTCAAAGGTCTTGGTAAAATTGCTATATCTCCTGACCATTCTATTTCCAATGTTTTTCTTGTAGATTCATTAGATTACAATTTGCTTTACGTATCTCAATTATGTCAAATGGGCTACAACTGTCTATTCACTGATATAGGTGTCACTGTCTTTAGAAGAAGTGATGATTCAATAGCATTTAAGGGAGTGTTAGAGGGTCAGCTATACTTGGTAGATTTTGATAGAGCTGAACTCGACACTTGCTTAATTGCTAAGACTAACATGGGCTGGCTCTGGCATCGCCGACTAGCACATGTTGGAATGAAGAATCTTCACAAGCTTCTAAAGGGAGAACACATTTTAGGACTAACAAATGTTCATTTTGAGAAAGACAGAATTTGTAGCGCATGCCAGGAAGGAAAGCAAGTTGGCGCCCATCATCCACACAAGAACATCATGACGACCGACAGGCCGCTTGAGCTACTCCACATGGATCTATTCGGCCCGATTGCTTACATAAGCATCGACGGGAGTAAGTATTGTCTTGTAATAGTGGATGATTATTCTCGCTTCACTTGGGTATACTTTTTGCAGGAAAAATCTCAAACCCAAGAGACCTTAAAGGGATTCTTGAGACGGGCTCAAAATGAGTTCGGATTAAGGATCAAGAAAATTAGAAGCGATAACGGGACGGAGTTCAAGAACTCTCAAATTGAAGGCTTTCTTAAGGAGGAGGGCATCAAGCATGAGTTCTCTTCTCCCTACACTCCACAACAAAATGGTGTAGTGGAGAGGAAGAATCGAACTCTATTGGACATGGCAAGGACCATGCTTGATGAGTACAAGACTTCGGATCGGTTTTGGGCAGAGGCGGTCAACACCGCTTGCTACGCCATCAACCGGTTATATCTTCACCGAATCCTCAAGAAGACATCGTATGAACTCCTAACCGGTAAAAAGCCCAACATTTCATATTTTAGAGTCTTTGGTAGCAAATGCTTCATTCTTGTTAAAAGAGGCAGAAAATCTAAATTTGCTCCAAAAACTGTAGAAGGCTTTTTACTTGGATATGACTCAAACACAAGGGCATATAGGGTCTTTAACAAGTCCACTGGACTACTTTAAATCTCATGTGACGTTGTGTTTGATGAGACTAACGGCTCTCAAGTAGAGCAAGTTGATCTTGATGAGATAGGTATTGAAGAGGCTCCGTGCATCGCGCTAAGGAACATGTCCGTTGGGGATGTGTGTCCTAAGGAATCCGAAGAGCCTCCAAATGCATAAGATCAACCATCCTCCTCCACGCAAGCATCTCCACCGACTCAAAATGAGGATGAAGCTCAAGTTGATGAAGAAGAAGATCAATCAAATGAGCCACCTCAAGATGACGGCATAGATCAAGGGGGAGATGCATATGATCAAGACAAGGAGGATGAAGAGCAACGGCCGCCACACCCAAGAGTCCACCAAGCAATCCAACGAGATCACCCCGTCAACACCATCCTCGGCGACATTCATAAGGGGGTAACCACTAGATCTCGTGTTGCACATTTTTGTGAACATTACTCTTTTGTTTCCTCTATTGAGCCACACAGGATAGAGGAAGCACTCCAAGATTCGGATTGGGTGGTGGCAATGCAAGAGGAGCTCAACAACTTCACTAGAAATGAGGTATGGCATTTAGTTCCATGTCCTAATCAAAATGTTGTAGGAACCAAATGGGTCTTCCGCAACAAGCAAGATGAGCATGGTGTGGTGACAAGGAACAAAGCCCGACTTGTGGCCAAGGGATACTCCCAAGTCGAAGGTTTGGATTTCGGTGAAACCTATGCACCCGTAGCTAGGCTTGAGTCAATTCGCATATTATTAGCCTATGCTACTTACCATGGCTTTAAGCTTTGTCAAATGGACGTGAAAAGTGCCTTCCTCAATGGACCAATCAAAGAAGAGGTCTATGTTGAGCAACCTCCCGGCTTTGAAGACAGTGAGTATCCTAACCATGTCTATAAGCTCTCTAAGGCGCTTTATGGGCTCAAGCAAGCCCCAAGAGCATGGTATGAATGCCTTAGAGATTTCCTTATTGCTAATGGCTTCAAAGTCGGAAAGGCCGATCCTACACTCTTTACCAAAACTCTTGAAAATGACTTGTTTGTATGCCAAATTTATGTTGATGATATTATATTTGGGTCTACTAACGAGTCCACATGTGAAGAGTTTAGTAGGATCATGACACAAAAATTCGAGATGTCTATGATGGGGGAGTTTAAGTATTTCTTGGGATTTCAAGTGAAGCAACTCCAAGAGGGCACCTTCATTAGCCAAACGAAGTATACTCAAGACATTCTCAACAAGTTTGGGATGAAGGATGCCAAGCCCATCAAGACACCCATGGGAACCAATGGGCATCTCGACCTCGACACGGGAGGTAAGTCCATGGATCAAAAGGTATACCGGTCGATGATAGGTTCTTTACTCTATTTATGTGCATCTCAACCGGATATTATGCTTTCCATATGCATGTGTGCAAGATTCCAAGCCGACCCTAAGGAAGCTCACCTTACGGCCGTAAAACGAATCTTGAGATATTTGGCTTATACTCCTAAGTTTGGGCTTTGGTATCCTAGGGGATCCACATTTGATTTGATTGGTTATTCGGATGCCGATTGGACGGGGTGTAAAATCAATAGGAAGAGCACATCGGGGACTTGCCAGTTCTTGGGAAGATCCTTGGTGTCTTGGGCTTCAAAGAAGCAAAATTCGGTCGCTCTTTCCACCGCCGAAGCCGAGTACATTGCCGCAGGCCATTGTTGCGCGCAATTGCTTTGGATGAGGCAAACCCTGTGGGATTACGGTTACAAATTGACCAAAGTCCCTTTGCTATGTGATAATGAGAGTGCAATCTAGATGGCGGATAATCCCGTTGAGCATAGCCGCACTAAACACATAGCCATTCAGTATCATTTTCTTAGGGATCACCAACAAAAGGGAGATATCGAGATTTCTTACATTAATTCTAAAGATCAATTAGCCGATATCTTTACCAAGCCTCTTGATGAACAATCTTTTAACAAACTTAGGCATGAGCTCAATATTCTTGATTCTAGGAACTTCTTTTGTTAAATTGCACACATTGCTCTTCTATATACCTTTGATCATGTCTCTTTCATATGCTATGACTAATGTGTTTTCAAGTCTATTTCAAACAAGTCATAGGAATATTGAAAGGGAATTGGAGTCTTCGGCAAAGACAAAGGCTTCCACTCCGTAACTCATCCTTCGCCGTCGCTCCAAGCAACTCTCCATTCTTGGGGGAGAAAGCATGAGCACCAAGCAAAAGGACTCCATCTTTGGTATAATCTTCACTCATTTGTTTTGACCAAAGAGGGAGAATGCAACTCTAGGGCTATAATGATTCCGTTTTTGGCGATTCATGCCAAAGGGGGAGAAAGTAAGAGCCCAAAGCAAAAGGACCACACCACCACCACCAATTCCAAAAACTCGTGTTTCCAAGAATATTTTCAATTGGTATCCTATTGTGTTCAAAAGGGGGAGAAAGTAGTATTTCAAAATGTTATATCAAAACCCTCTTGAACACTAAGAGGTGGATCTCATTTAGGGGGAGTTTTGTTTAGTCAAAAGAAAAGCATTTGAAACAGGGGGAGAAAATTTCAAATCTTGAAAATGCTTCTCAAAATCTTATTCATTTGCCCTAGACTATTTGCAAAAGAACTTTGAAAAGGATTTACAAAATAGTTTGCAAAAACAAAACATGTGGTGCAAGCGTGGTCCAAAATGCTAAATAAGAAAGAAACGATCCATGCATATCTTGTAAGTATTTATATTGGCTCAATTCCAAGCAACTTTTGCACTTACATTATGCAAACTAGTTCAAATATGCACTTCTATATTTGCTTTGGTTTGTGTTGGCATCAATCACCAAAAAGGGGGAGATTGAAAGGGATTTAGGCTTACACCTAGTTCCTATATAATTTTGGTGGTTGAATTGCCCAACACAAATCTTTGGACTAACTAGTTTGCCCAAGTGTATAGATTATACAGGTGTATAAGGTTCACACTCAGCCAATAAAAAGATCAAGTTTTTGGATTCAACAAAGGAGCAAAGTGGCAACCGAAGGCACCTCTGGTCTGGAGGCACCGGACTGTCCGGTGTACACCGGACAGTGTCTGGTGCACCACCGGACAGTGTCCGGTGCACCAGAGGACTCCAACTCGAACTCGCCACCTTCGGGAATTTCGCAGGCCGGCGCGCTATAATTCACCGGACTGTCCGGTGTACACCGGACAGTGTCCGGTGCTCCAAGGAAGCGCGGCCTCCGCAACTCGCCAGCCTCGGGAACGCGCAGCAGCCGCCCCGCTATAATTTACCGGACATGTCCGGTGTGCACCGGACTGTCCGGTGAACCAGCAGAGCAACGGCTAGTCGGCGCCAACAGCTACCTGCGACGCATTAAATGCGCGCGCAGCGCGCGCAGAAGTCAGGCGCGCCCATACTGGCGCACCGGACAAGGAACAGTGCATGTCCGGTGTGCACCGGACACCTAGGCGGGCCAAGAAGTCAGAAGCTCCAACGGTCAGAATCCAACGGCAGTGATGACGTGGCGGGGGCACCGGACATGTCCGGTGTGCACCGGACTGTCCGGTGCGCCATCGAACAGACAGCCTCCCAACGGCCACTTTTGGTGGTTGGGGCTATAAATACCCCAACCACCCCACCATTCATTGCATCCAAGTTTTCCACTTCCCAACTACTACAAGAGCTCTAGCATTCAATTCTAGACACACCAAAGAGATCAAATCCTCTCCAAATTCCACACAACACCATAGTGACTAGAGAGAGAGATTTGCTTGTGTTCTTTCGAGCTCTTGCGCTTGGATTGCTTTCTTCTTTGTTGATTCTTTCATTGCAATCAAACTCACTTGTAATTGAGGCAAGAGACACCAAACTTGTGGTGGTCCTTGTGGGAACTTTGTGTTCCAAGTAATTGAGAAAAGAAAGCTCACTCGATCCGAGGGATCGTTTGAGAGAGGGAAGGGTTGAAAGAGACCCGGCCTTTGTGGCCTCCTCAACGGGGAGTAGGTTTGCAAGAACCGAACCTCGGTAAAACAAATCCGTGTGTCACACTCTTCATTTGCTTGCGATTTGTTTTGCACCCTCTCTCGCGGACTCGTTTCTTTATTTCTAACGCTAACCCGGCTTGTAGTTGTGTTTATATTTGTAAATTTCAGTTTCGCCCTATTCACCCCCCCTCTAGGCGACTATCAGTCTCCACCAGAAATCCAAGAATGTGATCTATGGCAAGGAAACATATGTGGGGTGAGGTGTATGAGCCTCTGGTCGGTGATCAATGGCCACACAACCCCCATTTTTGTCGAAAATAGCCATGAACGACCATTTTCAATAATACCGAAGGCTAACACCTACGGATTTTTGACCAAGAAATGGTCTCCACCATAAATCCAAGAATGTGATCTACGGCAAGGAAACATATGTGGGGTGAGGTGTATGAGCCTCTGGTCGATGATCAATGGTCACACAACCCTAATTTTTGTCGAAAATAGCCATGAACGACCATTTTCAATGACACTGAAGGCTAACACCTACGGATTTTTGACCAAGAAATGGTCTCCACCATAAATCCAAGAATGTGATCTATGACAAGGAAACATATGTGTAGTGAGGTGTATGAGCCTCTGGTCCAATATCAATGGCCACACAACCCCCATTTTTGTCGAAAATAGCCATGAACGACCATTTTCAAAAGTTCCGAAAGCTAACACATTCGGATTTTGACCAAGAAATGGTCTCCACCAGAAATCAAAGAATGTGATCTATGGCAAGGAAACATATGTGGGGTGAGGTGTACGAGCCTTTGGTCGAAGATCAATGGCCACACAACCCCCATTTTTGTCGAAAATAGCCATGAATGACCATTTTCAAAAATACCAAAGGCTAACACATTCAGATTTTTGCCCAAGAAATGGTCTCCACTAGAAATCCAAGAATGTGATCTATGGCAAGGAAACATATGTGGGGTGAGGTGTACGAGCCTCTGGTCGATGATCAATGGCCACACAACCCCCATTTTGCCGAAAATAGCCATGAACGACCATTTTCAATAATACCGAAGGCTAACACGTACGAGTTTTTGACCAAGAAATGGTCTCCACCAGAAATCCAAGAATGTGATCTATGGCAAGGAAACATATGTGGGGTGAGGTTTATGAGCCTCTAGTCGATGATAAATGGCCACACAATCCCCATTTTTTATGAAAATAGCCATGAGCGACCATTTTCAATAATACTAGAGGCTAACACCTACGGATTTTTGACCAAGAAATGGTCTCCACCAGAAATCCAAGAATGTGATCTATGGAAAGGAAACATATGTGGGGTGAGGTGTATGAGCCTCTGGTCGATGATCAATGGCCACACAACCCCCATTTTTGTCGATAATAGCCATGAACGACCATTTTCAATAATAACGAAGGCTAACACCTACGGATTTTTGACCAAGAAATGGTCTCCACCAGAAATCCAAGAATTTGATCTACGGCAAGGAAACATATGTGGGGTGAGGTGTATGAGCCTCTGGTCGACGATCAATGGCCACACAACCCTAATTTTTGTCGAAAATAGCCATGAACGACCATTTTCAATGACACTGAAGGCTAACACCTACGGATTTTTGACCAAGAAATGGTCTCCACCATAAGTACAAGAATGTGATCTATGGCAAGGAAACATATGTGTAGTGAGGTGTGTGAGCCTCTGATCGAAGATCAATGGCCACACAACCCCCATTTTTGTCGAAAATAGCCATGAATGACCATTTTCAAAAATACCAAAGGCTAACACATTCGGATTTTTGCCCAAGAAATGGTCTCCACCAGAAATCCAAGAATGTGATCTATGGCAAGGAAACATATGTGGGGTGAGGTGTACGAGCCTCTAGTCGATGATCAATGGCCACACAACCCCCATTTTGCCGAAAATAGCCATGAACGACCATTTTCAATAATACCAAAGGCTAACACGTACGAGTTTTTGACCAAGAAATGGTCTCCACCAGAAATCCAAGAATGTGATCTATGGCAAGGAAACATATGTGGGGTGAGGTTTATGAGCCTCTAGTCGATGATAAATGGCCACACAACCCCCATTTTTTATGAAAATAGCCATGAGCGACCATTTTCAATAATACTAGAGGCTAACACCTACGGATTTTTGACCAAGAAATGGTCTCCACCAGAAATCCAAGAATGTGATCTATGGAAAGGAAACATATGTGGGGTGAGGTGTATGAGCCTCTGGTCGATGATCAATGGCCACACAACCCCCATTTTTGTCGAAAATAGCCATGAACGACCATTTTCAATAATAACGAAGGCTAACACCTACGGATTTTTGACCAAGAAATGGTCTCCACAAGAAATCCAAGAATGTGATCTACGGCAAGGAAACATATGTGGGGTGAGGTGTATGAGCCTCTGGTCGACGATCAATGGCCACACAACCCTAATTTTTGTCGAAAATAGCCATGAACGACCATTTTCAATGACACTGAAGGCTAACACCTACGGATTTTTGACCAAGAAATGGTCTCCACCATAAATCCAAGAATGTGATCTATGGCAAGGAAACATATGTGTAGTGAGGTGTATGAGCCTCTGATTGAAGATCAATGGCCACACAACCCCCATTTTTGTCGAAAATAGCCATGAATGACCATTTTCAAAAATACCAAAGGCTAACACATTCGGATTTTTGCCCAAGAAATGGTCTCCACCAGAAATCCAAGAATGTGATCTATGGCAAGGAAACATATGTGGGGTGAGGTGTACGAGCCTCTGGTCGATGATCAATGGCCACACAACCCCCATTTTGCCGAAAATAGCCATGAACGACCATTTTCAATAATACCGAAGGCTAACACGTACGAGTTTTTGACCAAGAAATGGTCTCCACCAGAAATCCAAGAATGTGATCTATGGCAAGGAAACATATGTGGGGTGAGGTTTATGAGCCTCTAGTCGATGATAAATGGCCACACAACCCCCATTTTTTATGAAAATAGCCATGAGCGACCATTTTCAATAATACTAGAGGCTAACACCTACGGATTTTTGACCAAGAAATGGTCTCCACCAGAAGTCCAAGAAAATGATCTATGGCAAGGAAACATATGTGGGGTGAGGTGTATGAGCCTCTGGTCGATGATAAATGGCCACACAACCCCCATTTTTGTCGAAAATAGCCATGAACGACCATTTTCAATAATATCAAAGGCTAACACCTACGGATTTTTGACCAAGAAATGGTCTGTTGGGGACTTGTTCTCAAATGCTAAGAGTTAAGAACAAGGCAACATAAAAAGTGTTAAGTGTTAAAGTCCTTCGTCCTTCGAAGCATTATGTCCCTTCGGGAAATAATGAGTTTCGGACGAAGGTCATAAGAGACATACCTTCGTAAACATAGCAAGTAATGACGAAGGATTCATATAAAGCATGAAATATAATATAAGCATCATCATAGAATCATTTCTATTTTATTAACATGGAAAATAGAAATGATTTCAAATTACAAATGTACCTTCGGTCCTGAGAGAAGATAAAAAGTACAAGCGTGACGCAAAAGCAAATGCCAAGTCAGCGTGAACAGTACGGGAGTACTGTTCATCTATTTATAGACGCGGGACGCAGCCCACGTAAAATTACATTTATGTCCATTACATTTGTCAATGACTTATGGAAATCTGACAAGGTCCACGTAGTCTTTTCATCTTTAAGTCGGTTCCCCTCTCTGCTATCGCGACGAAGCTTCCCTGCACACAGCTTCGGCTGTGCACCATCCTTCGTGATCAGCCCGTCCTTCGTCTGGTTCATGCTTCGTCCTGACCGCACTTCATGTTCGTAATTCTGAGTCCGAAGGTACCTGTTCACATAATCCACTTGGAAAACATTGTCAAATCATGTTTTTGAGGACCTTCGGAGGACGAAGGCCCCCAACAGTAGCCCCTCGCAATATTAATTTGTTTGAAATAATAAATTCAGATTGCGATATGAACGAAGGCTTTATGCCGAAGGTCCGAAAAAACACCTTCCCTTTGCTAGAATAGCAACATTCAATGACAAGTGGGGTCTTTCAACTTTCAACGCATCAAGCGTATAAATATGGCCATACCGCAAACTTATTTTGCACGCTTTCTGGCCAACCACTCTTGCTCACTCATTTTTTAGCTCTTGTGCACTGTGATCTGCTAAGCTTTTAGCTTTGAAGCTTCGGCTTTGAAAACAGTTTTTTAGTGTTTCCGAAGATGTCTGAAGCTGCTAAGAAGGCTGCTGCTGAAATGAAGCTGAGTCTTGATGAAGAGAAGAACTTAGGGTTTCTTATAGCAATGTCGAAGACCAACACAGAAAAGATCACCAGGGAAATTCTGGAAGGGCTGTCTGAAGATACTGGTGACAGTGAAAGTTATGATGTGGACAGCGGTGGCGAAGACTCCGAAGATCGCCCCTGGCGACCAAGCCATTCAGTTTATGGTAAATCAATTATCAAAGAGAATCATCTTGTTAATATGAGAGGAAGGTATTTCCGGGATCTGTCCATTGTGAGGGCGGACGAAGGGGAAAAGACTTGTCCACACCCTGAAGAAAATGAAGTTGTGGTGTACCGAAGCTTTTTGAAAGCCGGATTGCGATTCCCCTTGAGCAGCTTCGTCGTGGAGGTGCTGAAAATCTTCGAAGTCTATCTTCATCAACTTACTCCAGAGGCTATTATAAGGCTAAATATCTTCGTGTGGGCCACGAGAAGCCAAGGTCTGAAGCCTGACGCAAGAAGCTTCTGTAATATTCATGAATTATTATATGAAACAAAGCCTTGGGGCAAAGAACAGTACCACAATAACTTTGGCTGCTACAGTTTCGTCTCTCGCTCCGGGGCAAGCTGTCCCGTACCAACCTTTCGGAAGAGATGGCCCGGGGATTGGATGACAGAATGGTTTTATGTGAAGAATGACCTATCAGCACGAGAAGACATCAAAGGTATAATTATGCGTCCTATTTGGCAAAGCTTCGGCCTTCGGAGGCCGAAGGTGGAAATGAATGAAGCTGCCGAAGAATGCCAGAGGGCCTTCGGCGTCATCTGCTCTTTTATTGGAACAAGAGATTTAGTACAAGAACATATTGCCTTCCGGGTGTGGCCGCTTGCGGAGAAATGGGAAATGCCTCAAGAAACCACAAAAGAGACCGACGAAGGTGGGCTTGTGAGACTGAAGTACACCTTCAAGTTTGGAGATAAATTTACTGAGCCAGATGACGACTGGCTAAAGAGTATTGAAAATTTAAGTGACGAATTACTTGGTGCTTATTCGAAGGCCGAAGATACCGCGATGTCAGCAGCCTTCGGAGGCCGAAAAAAGAAGAGGCTGAATCGGGTATTTGATGCAATTGGGTTTGTTTACCCTGACTATTGCTACCCCATCCGAAGGCAGAAAAGAAAGAACATAACCTCTGCAAAAGAAGAAGCTGGAACTGCTCCTAGCGAGCCAGAGCCTGAAAGAAAGAAAATAAAAATCCTCACTCACCGGCCGCGTTATATCGAACCAGCTTCGGTGCCGGAATTTACCGAAAAATCTTCTTCGGTCACCGAAGCTGAAAAGCCAATCAGACCAGTCACGCCACCTGCAGCTGCAGGGATGACCGAAACGGCGAAAAAGATAGAACTAGAAGAACCAAAGGTTTCGCTGCCAGAAACCAAAGAAATGGCCGAAGCACTATCCACAGAAAAAATTGCAGAAGTGGAAAAACCAACTGAAGAAAAAGTACCAGAAATTGTGAGTCCTGCAGCAAATGTTGAGACAACAAAAAATCAAAAAGCGCCAGCAATGACTCCAAAAAGAAGAAGAATGGCGAATGTGCTAGATGTACTAGAAACAATTAAGACTTCAAGCACACCTCCGAAGAAGGCTGCTGTTACTTTTGAAACAACAGCTGAAATTTCTGGTTCTGCAGCTCCAGAGCAAGAAATTGAAGCCGAAGCTGGGCCCTCAGAGTCCACAAAGGCAAAAACCTTGGAAAGTGAGGCAGAAAAAATAACAAAGCCAACTTTTGCTGAAGGAACTGGTGTTGTTACCCCCGAAGCATCCCCCAAAATTCGTGATTATATTTTTCGTCATGCTTCGGGGAAAAAATTATCAGAAAAAGAAGAACAAGAGGCCCAACACTATGCCCAAAAGTTGAAATATCCAAAGGGGGCGTTGATATTTAATGGCAGTGGAGAAGAAGATTTCTTGTATTGCCTCCCCGACAGCAAGGAAATTTCTGTCTGTCGGGAGATAAGCAGAAGCTTCGGATTCCCAACTTTAGAAGACGGACTTTCGGTGCTGTCAAAGAACGATCTGGCTGACAGCCTAGCTTACAACAGTTTAAAGGTGCGACAAATGGAATTCTTATATTTTTGTTGAGTTCAAGATTTTTCGTTTGTTTAAAACTATTAACACAGACATATTCCTGTCTGCAGGGCCTGATACTCAGCAATGCCCTCAGAGCACAGAAAGATGCTGAGGACGAAGGATGTACTATAGCCCTGAGCAACCTTCGTTCCGAAGTAATTGAACTGAGGAACGAAGGTCTCGAAAAAGACAAAATATTGCATTCCTTAATAAATAAAATAAAAGAAGACGAAGCTATTTTCAAAGGTCAGGCCGAAGCTCAGAAGTGTGAAATTGAAAACCTTCGTAAACAATTAGCCAGAGCTAAAGAGGAATGCATACTTGAAGAAACAAGGCGAGAACTCAGCGACCAATGGGCAAATCATTTAGAAGAAACTGTTAAAGAGCTTCGGTCAGCCAAGAAGAAATGCTTCGACAAATCTATAGAGTGTGTCAAGAGAATAAAAACTAGCTTCGCCAGCGTTGGCGCATTTTCGCAAGAAGAAAACTTTATAAGAGGTAACCCCGAAGGTCCCCTGGAATGGATCAATCATGAGGCGGAGGCCTTTGAAGAAATTTTAAATAGTCGCGGAGACATCTGCGCTTTTTCTGGTGCCAGAGGGATTGCCACTATTTTGGAGGGGAAAGGATGTGAACATGTAAAGATTTTATCGCAGTCCGAAGCCACCTTGTCCACTGAAGATATAAAAGATCCTTCAGCCGAAGCTAGCGCGGTTGGGGGAAAATTTTTCACCGACATCTGGGACAACGGTGGTAGAGAAATGGCCCAAGAAATCATTCAGAAAAGCGAGAAAGGGATTCATGAGGCTAGAAAAGTAGTCGAGGCTGCTGAGAAAAACGCAGAGCCCGAAGGGCAAATAGGTACTAACGAATAGTTTTCATTGCATTATAACTTTTAATTTTATAGTTCGTTCGCGATCTGTAATAATGATGTAATAGTATCCCGTCCTCACTCAGATCCTACTAAAGCATCTTCGGGCCCTCAGCCTAAAGATGACGACGAAATTAAAAAGATGGCCGAAGCTATCATGGATCAGGTTGTCGATCGACTGCTGAACGAAGCTGCAGAGATAGTACTTAGGGAAGACTAAGTGCTATTGCAAAAAACATTTGATATATGATTTGTGTAATATTCTGTAATCCTGTATGTAATATACTTGTTTTATGATTCAATTCTTTACGATGCATGAAACTTTAAACACGTACCATTTTTGAGTCTTCGACGAAAAAACACCTTCCCTTCTTTTCATGCTTCGTGAAGAAGAATTTATCATTTATCACGACAATATCCATAGTGTTCTGATAAGAAATATCCAAGCTTCGTAAAAATAATCTCCGAAGCTATACCTCGAAAATCAATATTGTTTCTCCCTATAACTTGGCATGATTTGCCCTTTTTCAAAGCATTTTCCGAAGATCGATAACATGCCCCCTTCTTGTGCCACATGCAGCATGATGTATGATGATTATGCTATGCAAAATGATGTGATGATGTTATGTTATGCAAAATGATATTTTGTGCCGAAGATACGCACATTCCTGCAATGGGGCACAATCTTTTGTATCAATACTGACTTTTTCATTATAAGCCTCCCTTAGGAGCTTCTTCGCCTTTTACTTCAGCGGAATCAGCGTTTATTTTTCGCTGTAAGTTCTGCATCCCCTTAGGAACGTCTTTGGAACTTCTTCGCCTTTTACTTAGGCGGTATAAGCTCTGCATTCCCTTAGGAACGTCTTTGGAGCTTCTTCGCCTTTTACTTAGGCGGTATCAGCGTTGACTTTTCGCTGTATGCTCTGCATTCCTTTTGGAACGACTTTGGAGCAGAAAACTTACACTGCGCTCCCTTCGGAACGACTTTTTGTGACTTCGTCAGACTTACTCTGCGTTCCTTAGAACGACTTTTTGTTGCTTCGAAGGATTTTCGATAGTCCGAAGGTCCTTTTTATTATCACAAACCTGTGAAGAAAACATATTTTTCTTGTAGGAATCAACGAAACTAATTACATGAAACCTAAACAATGTCCTTTATTAGAAAAAATAAAACTGAATGAAAAAGATTGCTATTAAGGTAGGATATTTGTCAATAGATGTGTTTTGACTCTGGCACGGTGCTGTTGACCGTGCGAGCTTCGGACTGTTCTCTGAAGTCCCTTTGATGTGGAGCATATTGGCTCCCTTCTGGCTGCTGGCCTTGTTGCAACGGAGGTGGAGGCGGGGGCTGTTGCCAGGAAGCTGAAGGCTGGCTTGCCGAAGCAGCAGAGACTGCAGGATGGTTGCCCACATATTCTGGGATGTAGGGCGAATGATACGAAGCAGTGTGCATGACCTGCTTCGGCTGAGCCTGTTGCGCGGTAGCTTCGGCTATCTCTTTTTGCTTCTGAATGGTAACATGACACATCCTGGTAGTATGACCTTTGTTTTCACCACAGAATAAGCAAAATATTCTTCTGGGTTGATCCCCGAATCTTCCGCCGAAGCCCCTGGCGCCTCTGCCTCTTGGAGCTGGTGGTCGGAAGGAGCTTTGCTGTTGCCCCGAAGCCTGTGAGGAGTACTGTGGCCTTTGCTGCTGGCTCCCCTTATCATCATTTTGATTGGAATTATGAATTGATCTGACATGCCTCGGATAGAATCTTCCTCCGAAGCCCCTGGTCATCTCAGAAAATCTGAAGGCCTCCTCCCTTCTTTGGCGAAAATCATTGTCAGCTCGAATATATTCATCCATCTTCTGGAGCAGCTTCTCCAGCGTTTGTGGTGGCTTCCTGGCAAAATACTGCGCTGATGGCCCTGGCCGAAGCCCCTTGATCATGGCCTCAATGACAATCTCATTGGGCACTGTCGGCGCCTGTGCCCTTAGACGCAGAAACCTTCGGACATATGCCTGAAGGTATTCTTCGTGGTCCTGGGTGCACTGGAAAAGGGCCTGAGCAGTGGCCGGCTTTGTTTGAAACCCTTGGAAACTAGTTATGAGCATATCCTTCAGTTTCTGCCAAGAAGTGATTGTCCCTGGCCGAAGAGAAGAGTACCAGGTCTGAGCAACACTTCTGACAGCCATGACGAAGGATTTTGCCATGACTGCCGTATTGCCACCGTATGAAGATATTGTTGCCTCGTAGCTCATTAGGAATTGCTTCGGGTCTGAGTGACCGTCATATATGGGAAGCTGGGGTGGCTTGTAAGTCTGTGGCCAAGGTGTAGCCTGCAATTCTGTTGAAAGAGGAGAAGCATCATCAAAAGCAAAGTTTCCATGATGGAGATCTTCATACCAGTCGTCTTCATTGCGGAAATCTTCCTGATGAAGCTCTCTGCGTGGAGGCCTTCGGGTTTGATCGCCTTGAACGAAATGACGGACCTCTTCCGAAGCTTCATCTATCTGTCTCTGAAGATCAGCTAGACGAGCCATCTTTTCCTTCCTGCGCTGAACTTGTTGCTGAAGGATCTCCAAATTTTGAATTTCCTGATCAAGATCATCATCCGGAGGTGTTGGACTGACAGCCTTCCTTTTCTGGCTTCGGGCTTCTCTAAGAGAAATAACATCCTGATTGGGATCCAGCGACTGCAGTGTGCCAGCTCCTGTTGTTGAAGCCTTCTTCGGCGGCATGACGAAGGTGACGCTCGCCGAAGGTATTCAAAGCTCAAGAAATGGAAGTGAGTTCACCGGAGGTGGGCGCCAATGTTGGGGACTTGTTCTCAAATGCTAAGAGTTAAGAACAAGGCAACATAAAAAGTGTTAAGTGTTAAAGTCCTTCGTCCTTCGAAGCATTATGTCCCTTCGGGAAATAATGAGTTTCGGACGAAGGTCATAAGAGACATACCTTCGTAAACATAGCAAGTAATGACGAAGGATTCATATAAAGCATGAAATATAATATAAGCATCATCATAGAATCATTTCTATTTTATTAACATGGAAAAATAGAAATGATTTCAAATTACAAATGTACCTTCGGTCCTGAGAGAAGATAAAAAGTACAAGCGTGACGCAAAAGCAAATGCCAAGTCAGCGTGAACAGTACGGGAGTACTGTTCATCTATTTATAGACGCGGGACGCAGCCCACGTAAAATTACATTTATGTCCATTACATTTGTCAATGACTTATGGAAATCTGACAAGGTCCACGTAGTCTTTTCATCTTTAAGTCGGTTCCCCTCTCTGCTATCGCGACGAAGCTTCCCTGCACACAGCTTCGGCTGTGCACCATCCTTCGTGATCAGCCCGTCCTTCGTCTGGTTCATGCTTCGTCCTGACCGCACTTCATGTTCGTAATTCTGAGTCCGAAGGTACCTGTTCACATAATCCACTTGGAAAACATTGTCAAATCATGTTTTTGAGGACCTTCGGAGGACGAAGGCCCCCAACATGGTCTCCACCAGAAATCCAAGAATGTGATCTACGGCAAGGAAACATATGTGGGGTGAGGTGTATGGGCCTCTGCTCGACGATCAATGGCCACACAACCCTAATTTTTGTCGAAAATAGCCATGAACGACCATTTTCAATGACATTGAAGGCTAACACCTACAGATTTTTGACCAAGAAATGGTCTGCACCATAAATCCAAGAATGTGATCTATGGCAAGGAAACATATGTGTAGTGAGGTGTATGAGCCTCTGGTCCAATATCAATGGCCACACAACCCCCATTTTTGTCGAAAATAGCCATGAACGACCATTTTCAATAGTTCCGAAGGCTAACATATTTGGATTTTTGACCAAGAAATCGTCTCCACCAGAAATCAAAGAATGTGATCTATGGCAAGGAAACATATGTGGGGTGAGTTGTACGAGCCTTTGGTCGATGATCAATGGCCACACAACCCCCATTTTTGTCGAAAATAGCCATGAATGACCATTTTCAATAATACCGAAGGCTAACACGTACGGATTTTTGACCAAGAAATGGTCTCCACCAGATATCCAAGAATGTGATCTATGGCAAGGAAACATATGTGGGGTGAGGTGTATGAGCCTCTGGTCGATGATAAATGGCCACACAACCCCCATTTCAGTCGAAAATAGCCATGAACGACCATTTTCAATAATACCGAAGCCTAACACCAACATATTTTTGACCAAGAAATGGTCTCCACCAGAAATCAAAGAATGTGATCTATGGCAAGGAAACATATGTGGGGTGAGGTGTACGAGCCTTTGGTCGATGATCAATGGCCACACAACCCCCATTTTTGTCGAAAATAGCCATGAATGACCATTTTCAATAATACCGAAAGTTAACACGTACGGATTTTTGCCCAAGAAATGGTCTCCACCAGAAATCCAAGAATGTGATCTATGGCAAGGAAACATATGTGGGGTGAGGTGTACGAGCCTCTGGTCGATGATCAATGGCCACACAACGCCCATTTTGTCGAAAATAGCCATGAACGACCATTTTCAATAATACCGAAGGCTAACACGTACGAATTTTTAACCAAGAAATGGTCTCCACCAGAAATCCAAGAATGTGATCTATGGCAAGGAAACATATGTGGGGTGAGGTATACGAGCCTCTAGTCGATGATAAATGGCCACACAACCCCCATTTTTGATGAAAATAGCCATGAACGACCATTTTCAATAATACCAGAGGCTAACACCTCACTACACATATGTTTCCTTGCCATATATCAAATTCTTGGATTTATGGTGGAGACCATTTCTTGGTCAAAAATCCATAGGTGTTAGCCTTCAGTGTCATTGAAAATGGTCGTTCATGGCTATTTTCGTCAAAAATGGAGGTTGTGTGGCCATTGATCATCGACCAGAGGCTCGTACACTTCACCCCACATATGTTTTCTTGCCATAGATCACATTCTTGGATTTCTGGTGGAGACCATTTCTTGGTCAAAAATCTGTTGGTGTTAGCCTTCGGTATTATAGAAAATGGTCGTTCATGGCTATTTTCGACTGAAATGGGGGTTGTGTGGCCATTTATCATCGACCAGAGGCTCATACACCTCACCCAACATATGGTTCCTTGCCATAGAAAACATTCTTGGATATCTGGTGGAGACCATTTATTGGTCAAAAATCCGTACGTGTTAACCTTCGGTATTATTGAAAATGGTCATTCATGGCTATTTTCGACAAAAATGGGGGTTGTCTGGCCATTGATCATCGACCAAAGGCTCGTACACCTCACCCCACATATGTGTTGGGGACTTGTTCTCAAGTGCTAAGAGTTAAGAACAAGGCAACATAGAAAATGTTAATCGTTAACGCCCTTCGTCCCCCGAAGCATTATTTCCCTTAGGATATAATGACTTGCGGACGAAGGTTATGAAGGTCATACCTTCATAAATTCATCAAACAATGACGAAGGATAAAATATAAAGAATGCAAAAGAACACATGAACAATCATTTATTATTATTGGACATAAACAAAAGTATTATTGAACTATAAGTGTACCTTCAATCGGAAGGAAATGATAGTACAAGCGTGACGCAAAAAGCGAATGCCAAGTCAGCGTGAACAGTACGGGGATACTGTTCACCTATTTATAGACACGGGACACAGCCCTTACAAAATTACATTCATGCCCTTTACATTTGACAATAACTCTATAGTAATCTATCGAGGTCTGAATAGCCTTTTCATCTTTAAGTCGGTTCCACTCTTTGCTGTTACGCCGAAGCTTTCCTGCTCAACACCTTCGGCTCTGTATCAAGCTTCGTATTATTCCGGTCTGCTGTAATGCCGACTTTAGTCTGAGGGTACCTGTTCACATATTGTACTACAGAAATACTGTTAAATCCTGTTTTTGAGGACCTTCGGACGCCGAAGGTCCCCAACAGTAGCCCCTCGCAATATTAATTTGTTTGAAATAATAAATTTAGATTGCGATATGGACGAAGGCTTTACGCCGAAGGTCCGAAAAAACACCTTCCCTTTGCTAGAATAGCAACATTCAATGACAAGTGGGGTCTTTCAACTTTCAACGCACCGAGCGTATAAATACGGCCATACCGCAAACTCATTTTGCACGCTTTCTGGCCAACCACTCCCGCTCACTCAGTTTTTAGCTCTTGTGCACTGTGATTTGCTAAGCTTTTAGCTTTGAAGCTTCGGCTTTGAAAACAGTTTTTTAGTGTTTCCGAAGATGTCTGAAGCTGCTAAGAAGGCTGCTGCTGAGATGAAGCTGAGTCTTGATGAAGAGAAGAATTTAGGATTTCTTATAGCGATGTCGAAGACCAACATAGAAAAAATCACCAAGGAGATTCTGGAAGGGCTGTCTGAAGATACTGGTGACAGTGAAAGTTATGATGTGGACAGCGGTGGCGAAGACTCCGAAGATCGCCCCTGGCGACCAAGCCATTCAGTTTATGGTAAATCAACTATCAAAGAGAATCATCTTGTTAACATGAGAGGAAGGTATTTCCGGGATTTGTCCGTTGTGAGGGCCGACGAAGGGGAGAAGACTTGTCCACACCCCGAAGAGAATGAAGTCGTAGTGTTCCGAAGCTTTTTTAAGGCTAGGCTGCGATTGCCCTTGAGCAGCTTCGTCGTGGAGGTGCTGAAGATTTTTGAAGTCTATCTTCACCAACTTACCCCCGAGGCAATCATAAGGCTGAATATCTTCGTGTGGGCCGTGCGAAGCCAAGGTCTGAAGCCTGATGCAAAAAGCTTCTGCAATATGCACGAATTATCATACGAGACAATACCTTGGGGTAAGGAACAGTATCACAATAACTTTGGCTGCTACAATTTTGTTTCTCGGTCTGGGTCAAGCTGCCCCGTGCCAACTTTTCGGAAGAGGTGGCCTAGCGGCTGGATGACAGAATGGTTTTATGTAATGAATGATCTGAAAGCACGAGAAGATATCAAGGGTATAATTATGCGCCCTATTTGGCAAAGCTTCGGCCTTCGCAGGCCGAAGGTTGAAATGAATGAAGCTGCCGAAGAATGCCAGAGAGCCTTCGGCATTGTCTGCTCTTTTATAGGAACAAGGGACTTAGTACAAGAGCACATCGCCTTCAGGGTGTGGCCGCTTGCAGAGAAATGGGAAATGCCACAAGCAACCATTAAAGAGGCCGACGAAGGTGGACTTATCAGGTTTAAGTACACTTTTAAGTTTGGAGATAAATTTATTGAGCCAGATGATGAGTGGTTGAAAAGCATTGACAATTTAAGTGATGAGCTGCTTGGGACCTACTCGAAGGCCGAAGATACTGCAATGTCAGCAACCTTCGGAGGCCGAAAAAAGAAGAGGCTGAATCGGGTATTTGATGCCATCGGGTTTGTCTACCCTGACTATTGCTATCCCACCCGAAGGCAGAAGAGAAAAAACACAACCTCTGCAAAGGAAGAAACTGCAGCTGCTCCTAGCGAGCCAGAACCGAAAAGGAAGAAAATAAAGGTTCTTACGCATCGGCCGCGCTATATTGAACCAGCTTCGGTGCCTGAGTTTACCGGAGAAACTTCTTCGGCCACCGAAGCTGAAAAACCAGCCGAGCCAACTTTGCTGCCAGAAGTCGCAGAAACAGCCGAAGTGCCAACAACGACAGAATTGGAGCAATCAAATATTTTGTTACCGGAAACGAAAGAGAAGGCCGAAGCGCCATTCACAGAAAAAATGGAAGAGGTGAAAGAAGCAACTGAGGGCTCTAAAACATCAGAAGTTTTGAGTCCTACAGCAATCATTGGGACAACAAAAAATGAAAAAGTGCCAGCTGTAACTCCGAAGAGGAAGAGAATGGCTAATGTGCTAGATGTACTAGAAACGATCAAATCTTCGAGCACACCTCCGAAGAAGGCTGCTGTTACTCTTGAAACAACAGTTGAAACTTCTGGTTCTAAAATTCCAGAGCAAGGGGCTGAAGCCGAAGCTGGGCCCTCAGAGCCCGCAAAGGGAAAACCCTTGGAAAGTGAGGCAGAAAAAATAACAAAGCCAACTTTTGTTGAAGAACCCGGTGTTGTTGCCCCCGAAGCATCCCCCAAAATTCGTGATTATATTTTCCGTCATGCTTCGGGGAAAAAATTATCAGAAAAAGAAGAACAAGAGGCCCAACATTATGCCCAAAAACTGAAATATCCAAAGGGGGCGTTAATATTTAATGGCAGCGGAGAAGAAGACTTCTTGTATTGTCTTCACGACAGCAAGGAAATTTCCGTCTGCCGGGAGATGAGCAAGAGCTTCGGATTCCCGACTTTAGAAGACGGGCTCTCAGTGCTGTCGAAGAACGATCTGGCTGACAGCCTGGCTTACAATAGCTTAAAGGTACGATATATGAAATCCTTGTATTTTTCTGTTCGTTTAAACCCACTGACACACACACATATTTCTTTTTTGCAGGGCTTGATACTTAGCAATGCTCTTAGAGCACAGAAAGATGCTGAAGGCGAAGGGTGTACTATAGCCCTGAGCAACCTTCGTTCCGAAGTAATTGAACTGAGGAACGAAGGTCTCGAAAAAGACAAAATATTATACTCATTGATAGATAAAATAAAGGAGGACGAAGCTGCTTTTAAAAGTCAAGCTGAAGCTCAGAAACGAGAAATTGAAGACCTTCGGAAACAACTGGCCAGAGCCAAAGAAGAATGTATACTTGAAGAAACAAAGCGTGAACTCAGCGATCAATGGGCAGATCACCTAGAAGTGACTGTTGAAGAGCTTCGTTCATCCAAAAAGAGATGCTACAATAAATCTATAGATTGTGTTAAAAAATTAAAGGCTAGCTTCGCCAAGGTCGGCGCATTCTCAAGTGAGGAAAACTTTTCGAGGGGCAATCCCGAAGGTGTCATTGAATGGATTGACCACGAAGCTGAAGCCTTCGAAGAAATTTTAAATAGCCGAGGAGATATATGTGCCTTCTCTGGCGCCAGAGGGATTGCCACCATTTTAGAGAAGAAGGGCTGCGAACATGTAAAAATTTTAGCACAGTCCGAAGCTGCTTTGTCCTTTGAAGATACAAAAGATCCTTCGGCCGAAGCTAGCATAATTGGTGGAAAGTTTTTTACCGATATCTGGGATAATGGTGGCCGAGAAATGGCCGGAGAAATTATTCGAAGAAGTGAAAAGGGCATTCACGATGCGAGAGAAGTAGCTGAGGCTGCTGTCAAGAGCGCAGAAGCCGAAGGTCAATTAGGTACTAAATGATAGTTTTTATCGTGTTGTAATCTTTAGGCTTTTAAGATCTGTTTGCGATTTGTAATAGCAATGTAGCCGTGTCCTGCTTCAGATCCGACTAAAGCGCCTTCGGACCCTCAGCCGAAGGGGGACGACGAAATTAAAAAGATGGCCGAAGATATTATGGATGAAGTTGTCGATCGACTGTTGAACGAAGCTGCAGAAATGGTACTTAGGGAAGACTAGATGCTATTTGTAAAAACATTTTAAATGTAACATGTGTAATATCTTGTAATCCTGTATGTAATATATTTGTTTTATTTTTCTTTATGGTTCAATTCTTTACGATGCATGAAACTTTACATACGTACCTTTTTTGAGTCTTTGACGAAAAAAACACCTTCCCTTCTTTTCATGCTTCGTG
This sequence comes from Zea mays, assembly GCF_902167145.1. Lineage (NCBI taxonomy): Eukaryota > Viridiplantae > Streptophyta > Magnoliopsida > Poales > Poaceae > Zea > Zea mays. Next base: position 201,610,033 of record NC_050100.1, read on the forward strand.
AAGAGGAATTACCATTTATCACAACAATATCCGAAGTATCCTGGAAAGTTTTGAAGCTTTGTAGAAACATTCCTCAAGGCTATACTTCAGAAATCGATATTGTTTCTCCTTGTGACTTGGCATGATTTGCCCCTCTTTCAAAGCGTTTTCCCGAAGATTGATATCATATTTCCTTCTTATGCCACATGCAGTATGATGTATGATGCTTATGTTATGCAAAGATGATGTGATGATGCTATGCTATGTAAGGTGATATTCCGAAGATACACGCATATTTGCGCGATAAAACACATAATCTTTTTGTGAATCAGCGTTGACTTTTCGCTATAAGCCTCCCTTAGGAGCTTCTTCGCCTTTTACTTCAGAGGAATCAGCGTTGACTTTTCGCTGTAAGCTCTGCATTCCCTTAGGAACGTCTTTGGAGCTTCTTCGCCTTTTACTTAGGCGGTATCAGCGTTGACTTTTCGCTGTATGCTCTGCATTCCTTTTGGAACGACTTTGGAGCAGAAAACTTACACTGCGCTCCCTTCGGAACGACTTTTTGTGACTTCGTTAAACTTACTCTGCGTTCCTTAGAACGACTTTTTGTTGCTTCGAAAAATTTTCAATAGTCCGAAGGTCCTTTTTATTATCACAAGCCTGTGAAGAAAACATATTTTTCTTGTAGGAATCACCGAAACTAATTACATGAAACCTAAACAATGTCCTTTATTACAGAAAATAAAACTGAATGAAAAAGACTGCTATTAAGGTAGGATATTTGTCAATAGATGTGCTTTGATTCTGGCACAGTGCTGTTGACCGTGCGAGCTTCGGACTGTTCTCTGAAGTCCCTTTGATGCGGAGCATATTGGCTCCCTTCTGGCTGCTGGCCTTGCTGCAACGGAGGTGGAGGCGGAGGCTGTTGCCAGGAAGCTTGAGGCTGACTTGCCGAAGCAACAGAGACTGCAGGATGGTTGCCCACATACTCTGGGATGTAGGGCGAATGATACGAAGCTGTATGCATGACCTGCTTCGGCTGAGCTTGTTGTGCTGCTGCTTCAGCTATTTCCTTTTGCTTCTGAATAGTGACATGGCACATCCTGGTAGTATGGCCTTTGTTCTCACCGCAGAATAAGCAAAAGATTCGTCTCGGTTGATCGCCAAATCTTCCTCCGAAGCCCCTGGCGCCTCTGCCTCTTGGAGCTGGAGGTCGGAAGGAACTTTGTTGTTGCCCTGAAGCCTGTGAGGAGTATTGTGGCCTTTGTTGCTGACTCCCTTTATCATCATTCTGAGTGGAATTGTGAATTGACCTGACATGCCTCGGGTAAAACCTTCCTCCGAAGCCCCTGGTTATTTCAGAAAACCTGAAAGCCTCCTCCCTTCTTTGACGAAAATCATTGTCAGCTCGAATGTATTCGTCCATCTTCTGGAGCAGCTTTTCCAGCGTTTGTGGTGGCTTCCTGGCAAAATACTGTGCTGACGGCCCTGGCCAAAGCCCCTTGATCATAGCCTCAATGACAATCTCATTGGGCACTGTTGGCGCCTGTGCCCTCAATCGTAGAAACCTTCGGACATATGCCTGAAGGTACTCTTCATGATCCTGGGTGCATTGGAAGAGAGCCTGAGCAGTGACCGGCTTTGTCTGAAACCCTTGAAAGCTAGTTAACAGCAAGTCCTTCAGCTTCTGCCATGAGGTAATCGTTCCTGGTCGAAGGGAGGAATACCAGGTTTGAGCAACGCTTCTGACAGCCATAACGAAAGATTTGGCCATGACTGAAGCGTTGCCACCATACGAAGACACTGTTGCTTCGTAGCTCATCAAAAACTGCTTCGGGTCTGAGTGGCCATCAAATACGGGGAGCTGAGGCGGCTTGTAGGACGGAGGCCAAGGTGTAGCCTGCAGCTCAGCGGACAGGGGAGAAGCATCATCAAAAACAAAATTCCCATGATGGAAATTGTCATACCAGTCATCTTCGTTGGGAAAGCCCTCCTGATGAAGGTCTTGATGCTGAGGCCTTCGGTGTTGCTCATCCTGAGCAAGATGACGAACTTCTTCAGAGGCTTCGTCTATCTGCCTCTGCAGTTCAGCTAGCCTGGCCATCTTCTCCTTCTTGCGTTGAACCTGCTGCTGAAGGATTTCCAGATTTTGAATCTCCTGATCTAGATCATCCTCCGGAGGTGTTGGACTGGTAGCCTTCCTCTTCTGGCTTCGTGCCTCTCTAAGAGAAAGGACGTCTTGATTGGGGTCCAGCGGCTGCAGCGTGCTAGCCCCTGGTGCTGAAGCCTTCTTCGGCGGCATGACGAAGGTGATGCCTTCCGAAGGTGTTGAAAAGCTCAAGAAATGGAAGTGAGTTCACCGGAGGTGGGCGCCAATGTTGGGGACTTGTTCTCAAGTGCTAAGAGTTAAGAACAAGGCAACATAGAAAATGTTAATCGTTAACGCCCTTCGTCCCCCGAAGCATTATTTCCCTTAGGATATAATGACTTGCGGACGAAGGTTATGAAGGTCATACCTTCATAAATTCATCAAACAATGACGAAGGATAAAATATAAAGAATGCAAAAGAACACATGAACAATCATTTATTATTATTGGACATAAACAAAAGTATTATTGAACTATAAGTGTACCTTCAATCGGAAGGAAATGATAGTACAAGCGTGACGCAAAAAGCGAATGCCAAGTCAGCGTGAACAGTACGGGGATACTGTTCACCTATTTATAGACACGGGACACAGCCCTTACAAAATTACATTCATGCCCTTTACATTTGACAATAACTCTATAGTAATCTATCGAGGTCTGAATAGCCTTTTCATCTTTAAGTCGGTTCCACTCTTTGCTGTTACGCCGAAGCTTTCCTGCTCAACACCTTCGGCTCTCTATCAAGCTTCGTATTATTCCGGTCTACTGTAATGCCGACTTTAGTCTGAGGGTACCTGTTCACATATTGTACTACAGAAATACTGTTAAATCCTGTTTTTGAGGACCTTCGGACGCCGAAGGTCCCCAACAATATGTTTCCTTGCCATAGATCACATTCTTTGATTTCTGGTGGAGACCATTTCTTGGTCAAAAATCCGAATGTGTTAGCCTTCGGAACTATTGAAAATGGTCGTTCATGGCTATTTTCGACAAAAATGGGGGTTGTGTGGCCATTGATATTGGACCAGAGGTTCATACACCTCACTACACATATGTTTCCTTGCCATAGGTCACATTCTTGGATTTATGGTGGAGACCATTTCTTGGTCAAAAATCCGTAGGTGTTAGCCTTCAGTGTCATTGAAAATGGTCGTTCATGGCTATTTTCGATAAAAATTAGGGTTGTGTGACCATTGATCGTCGACCAGAGGCTCATACACCTCACCCCACATATGTTTCCTTGTCGTAGATCACATTCTTGGATTTCTGGTGGAGACCATTTCTTGGTCAAAAATCCGTAGGTGTTAGCCTTTGGTATTATTGAAAATGGTCGTTCATGGCTATTTTCGACAAAAATGGGGGTTGTGTGGCCATTGATCATTGACCAGAGGCTGATACACCTCACCCCACATATGTTTCCTTGCCATAGATCACATTCTTGGATTTCTGGTGGAGACCATTTCTTGGTCAAAAATCCGTAGGTGTTAGCCTCTAGTATTATTGAAAATGGTCGCTCATGGCTATTTTCATAAAAAATGGGGGTTGTGTGGCCATTTATCATCGACTAGAGGCTCATAAACCTCACCCCACATATGTTTCCTTGCCATAGATCACATTCTTGGATTTCTGGTGGAGACCATTTCTTGGTCAAAAACTCGTACGTGTTAGCCTTCGGTATTATTGAAAATGGTCGTTCATGGCTATTTTCGGCAAAATGGGGGTTGTGTGGCCATTGATCATCGACCAGAGGCTCGTACACCTCACCCCACATATGTTTCCTTGCCATAGATCACATTCTTGGATTTCTGGTGGAGCCCATTTCTTGGGCAAAAATCCGAATGTGTTAGCCTTTGGTATTTTTGAAAATGGTAATTCATGGCTATTTTCGACAAAAATGGGGGTTGTGTGGCCATTGATCTTCGACCAGAGGCTCATACACCTCACTACACATATGTTTCCTTGCCATAGATCACATTCTTGGATTTATGGTGGAGACCTTTTCTTGGTCAAATATCTGTAGGTGTTAGCCTTCAGTGTCATTGAAAATGGTCGTTCATGGTTATTTTCGACAAAAATTAGGGTTGTGTGGCCATTGATCATCGACCAGAGGCTCATACACCTCACCCCACATATGTTTCCTTGCCGTAGAACACATTCTTGGATTTCTGGTGGAGACCATTTCTTGGTCAAAAATCCGTAGGTGTTAGCCTTCGGTATTATTGAAAATGGTCGTTCATGGCTATTTTCGACAAAAATGGGGGTTGTGTGGCCATTGATCATCGACCAGAGGCTCAGACACCTCACCCCACATATGTTTCCTTGCCATAGATCACATTCTTGGATTTCTGGTGGAGACCATTTCTTGGTCAAAAATCCGTAGGTGTTAGACTCTAGTATTATTGAAAATGGTCGCTCATGGCTATTTTCATAAAAAATGGGGGTTGTGTGGCCATTTATCATCGACTAGAGGCTCATAAACCTCACCCCACATATGTTTCCTTGCCATAGATCACATTCTTGGATTTCTGGTGGAGACCATTTCTTGGTCAAAAACTCGTACGTGTTAGCCTTCGGTATTATTGAAAATGGTCGTTCATGGCTATTTTCGGCAAAATGGGGGTTGTGTGGCCATTGATCATCGACCAGAGGCTCGTACACCTCACCCCACATATGTTTCCTTGCCATAGATCACATTCTTGGATTTCTGGTGGATACCATTTCTTGGGCAAAAATCCGAATGTGTTAGCCTTTGGTATTTTTGAAAATGTTCATTCATGGCAATTTTCGACAAAAATGGGGGTCGTGTGGCCATTGATCTTCGACCAGAGGCTCATACACCTCACTACACATATGTTTCTTTGCCATAGATCACATTCTTGGATTTCTGGTGGAGACAATTTCTTGGTCAAAAATCTGTAGGTGTTACCTTCAGTGTCATTGAAAAAGGTCGTTCATGGCTATTTTCGACAAAAATTAGGGTTGTGTGGCCATTGATCGTCGACCAGAGGCTCATACACCTCACCCCACATATGTTTCCTTGCTGTAGATCACATTCTTGGATTTCTGGTGGAGACCATTTCTTGGTCAAAAATCCGTAGGTGTTATCCTTCGGTATTATTGAAAATGGTCGTTCAAGGCTATTTTCAACAAAAATGGGGGTTGTGAGGCCATTGATTATCGACTAGAGGCTCATACACCTCACCCCACATATGTTTCCTTGCCATAGATCACATTCTTGGATTTCTGGTGGAGACCATTTCTTGGGCAATAATCCGAATGTGTTAGCCTTTGGTATTTTTGAAAATGGTCGCTCATGGCTATTTTCATAAAAAATGGGGGTTCTGTGGCCATTTATCATCGACTAGAGGCTCATAAACCTCACCCCACATATGTTTCCTTGCCATAGATCACATTATTGGATTTCTGGTGGAGACCATTTCTTGGTCAAAAACTCGTACGTGTTAGCCTTCGGTGTCATTGAAAATGGTCGTTCATGGCTATTTTCGGCAAAATGGGGGTTGTGTGGCCATTGATCATCGACCAGAGGCTCGTACACCTCACCCCACATATGTTTCCTTGCCATAGATCACATTCATGGATTTCTGGTGGAGGCCATTTCTTGGTCAAAAATCCGAATGTGTTAGCCTTCGGTATTATTGAAAATGGTCGTTCATGGCTATTTTCGACAAAAATAAGGGTTGTGTGGCCATTGATCTTCGACCAGAGGCTCATACACCTCACCCCACATATGTTTCCTTGCCATAGATCACATTCTTGGATTTCTGGTGGAGACCATTTCTTGGTCAAAAATCCGTAGGTGTTAGCCTCTAGTATTATTGAAAATGGTCGTTCATGGCTATTTTCATCAAAAATGGGGGTTGTGTGGCCATTTATCATCGACTAGAGGCTCATAAACCTCACCCCACATATGTTTCCTTGCTATAGATCACATTCTTGAATTTCTGGTGGAGACCATTTCTTGGTCAAAAACTCGTACGTGTTAGCCTTAGGTATTATTAAAAATGGTCGTTCATGGCTATTTTCGGCAAAATGGGGGTTGTGTGGCCATTGATCATCGACCAGAGGCTCGTACACCTCACCCCACATATGTTTCCTTGCCATATATCACATTCTTGGATTTCTGGTGGAGACCATTTCTTGGGCAAAAATCCGAATGTGTTAGCCTTTGGTATTTTTGAAAATGGTCATTCATGGCTATTTTCGACAAAAATGGGGGTTGTGTGGCCATTGATCTTCGACCAGAGGCTCATACACCTCACTACACATATGTTTCCTTGCCATAGATCACATTCTTGGATTTATGGTGGAGATATTTCTTGGTCAAACATCCGTAGGTGTTAGCCTTCAGTGTCATTGAAAATGGTCGTTCATGCCATTTTCGACAAAAATTTGGGTTGTGTGGCCATTAATCGTCGACCAGAGGCTCATACACCTCACCCCCATATGTTTTCTTGCCGTAGATCACATTCTTGGATTTCTGGTGGAGACCATTTCTTGGTCAAAAATCCGTAGGTGATAGCCTTCGGTATTATTGAAAATGGTCGTTCATGGCTATTTTCGACAAAAATGAGGGTTGTGTGGCCATTGATCATCGACCAGAGGCTCATACACCTCACCCCACATATGTTTCCTTGCCATAGATCACATTCTTGGATTTCTGGTGGAGACCATTTCTTGGTCAAAAATCCGTAGGTGTTAGCATCTAGTATTATTGAAAATGGTCGCTCATGGCTATTTTCATAAAAAATGGGGGTTGTGTGGCCATTTATCATCGACTAGAGGCACATAAACCTCACCCCACATATGTTTCCTTGCCATAGATCACATTCTTGGATTTCTGGTGGAGACCATTTCTTGGTCAAAAATCCGTACGTGTTAGCCTCAGCGTCATTGAAAATGGTCATTCATGGCTATTTTCGACAAAAATGGGGGTTGTGTGGGCAATGATCATCAACCAGAGGCTCGTAAACCTCACCCCACATATGTTTCCTTGCCATAGATCACATTCTTGGATTTCTGGTGGAGACCATTTCTTGGGCAAAAATCCGAATGTGTTAGCCTCAGCGTCATTAAAAATGGTCATTCATGGCTATTTTCGACAAAAAATAGGGTTGTGTGGCCATTGATCATCGACCAGAGGCTCGTACACCTCAACCCACATATGCTTCCTTGCCATAGATCACATTCTTGGATTTATGGTGGAGACCATTTCTTGGTCAAAAATCCGTAGGTGTTAGCATCTAGTATTATTGAAAATGGTCGCTCATGGCTATTTTCATAAAAAAATAGGGGTTGTGTGGCCATTTATCATCGACTAGAGGCTCATAAACCTCACCCCACATATGTTTCCTTGCCATAGATCACATTCTTGGATTTCTGGTGGAGACCATTTCTTGGTCAAAAATCCGTAGGTGTTAGCATCTAGTATTATTGAAAATGGTCGTTCATGGCTATTTTCGGCAAAATGGGGGTTGTGTGGCCATTGATCATCGACCAGAGGTTCGTACACCTCACCCCACATATGTTTCCTTGCCATAGATCACATTCTTGGATTTCTGGTGGAGACCATTTCTTGGGCAAAAATCCGAATGTGTTAGCCTTTGGTATTTTTGAAAATGGTCATTCATGGCTATTTTCGACAAAAATGGGGGTTGTGTGGCCATTGATCTTCGACCAGAGGCTCATACACCTCACTACACATATGTTTCCTTGCCATAGATCACATTCTTGGATTTATGGTGGAGACCATTTCTTGGTCAGAAATCCATAGGTGTCAGCGTTTAGTGTCATTGAAAATGGTCGTTCATGGCTATTTTCGACAAAAATGGGGGTTGTGTGGCCATTGATCATCGACCAGAGGCTCGTACACTTCACCCCACAGATGTTTTCTTTCCATAGATCACATTCTTGGATTTCTGGAGGAGACCATTCCTAGGTCAAAAATCTGTTGGTGTTAGCCTTCGGTATTATTGAGAATGGTCGTTCATGGCTATTTTCGACTAAAATGGGGGTTGTGTGGCCATTTATCATCGATCAGAGGCTCGTGCAATTCACCCCACATATGTTTCCTTACCATAGATCACATTCTTGGATTTCCGGTGGTGTCCATTTCTTGGTCAAAAATCTGTACGTGTTAGCCTTCGGTATTATTGAATATGGTCATTCATGGCTATTTCGACAAAAATAGGGGTTGTGTGGCCAATGATCATCGACCAGAGGCTCGTACACCTCACCCCACATATGTTTCCTTGTCATAGATCACATTCTTGGATTTCCGGTGTAGACAATTTATTGGTCAAAAATCTGTACGTGTTAGCCTTCAGTATTTTTGAAAATGGTCATTCATGGCTATTTTCGACAAAAATGGGGGTTATGTGGCCATTGATCATCGACCAGAGGCTCGTAAACCTCACCCCACATATGTTTCCTAGCCATAGATCACATTCTTTGAAATCTGGTGGAGACCATTTCTTGGTAAAAAAATCTGAATGTTTTAGCCTTCGGTACTATTGAAAATGGTCGTTCATGGCTATTTTCGACAAAAATGGGGGTGGTGTGGCCATTGATATTCGACCAAAGGCTCATACACCTCACTACACATATGTTTCCTTGCCATAGATCACATTCTTGGATTTATTGTGGAGACCATTTCTTGGTCAAAAATCCGTAGGTGTTAGCCTTCAGTGTCATTGAAAATGGTCGTTCATGGCAAGTTTCGACAAAAATGGGGTTTGCGTGGCCATTGATCATCGACCAAAGGCTCGTACACTTCACCCCACATATGTTTTCTTGCCAGAGATCACATTCTAGGATTTCTGGTGGAGACCATTTCTTGGTCAAAAATCCGTTGGTGTTAGCCTTCGGTATTATTGAAAATGGTCGTTCATGGTTATTTTCGAATAAAATGGGGGTTGTGTGGCCATTTATCATCGACCAGAGGCTCATACACCTCACCCCACATATGTTTCCTTGCCATAGATCACATTCTTGGATTTCTGGTGGAGACCATTTCTTGGTCAAAAATCCGTACGTGTTAGCCTTCAGTATTATTGAAAATGGTCATTCATGGCTATTTTCGACAAATATGGGGGTTGTGTGGGCAATGATCATCAACCAGAGGCTCGTAAACCTCACCCCACATATGTTTCCTTGCCATAGATCACATTCTTTGATTTCTGGTGGAGACCATTTTTTGGTCAAAAATCCGAATGTGTTAGCCTCAGCGTCATTGAAAATGGTCGTTCATGGATATTTTCGACAAAAATTAGGGTTGTGTGGCCATTGATCATCGACCAGAGGCTCGTACACCTCAACCCACATATGTTTCCTTGCCATAGATCACATTCTTGGATTTATGGTGGAGACCATTTCTTGGTCAAAAATTCGTAGTTTTTTATCCTTTAGTGTCATTGAAAATCGTTGTTCATGACTATTTTCTACAAAAATAGGGGTTGTGTGGCCATTGATCATCGACTAGAGGCTCGTACACCTCACCCCACATATGCTTCCTTGCCGTAGATCACATTCTTGGATTTCTGTTGGAGACCATTTCTTGGTCAAAAATCCGTAGGTGTTAGCCTTCGGTATTATTGAAAATGGTCGTTCATAGCTATTTTCGACAAAAATGGGGGTTGTGTGGCCATTGTTCATCGACCAGAGGCTCATACACCTCACCCCACATATGTTTCCTTGCCATAGATCACATTCTTGGATTTCTAGTGGAGACCATTTCTTAGTCAAAAATCCATAGGTGTTAGCCTCTAGTATTATTGAAAATGGTCGCTCATGGCTATTTTCATCAAAAATGGGGGTTGTGTGGCCATCTATCATCGACTAGAGGCTCGTAAACCTCACCCAGATATGTTTCCTTGCCATAGATCACATTCTCGGATTTCTGGTGGAGACCATTTCTTGGTCAAAAATTCGTACGTGTTAGCCTTCGGTATTATTGAAAATGGTCGTTCATGGCTATTTTCGACAAAATGGGGGTTGTGTGGCCATTGATCATCGACCAGAGGCTCGTACACCTCACCCCACATATGTTTCCTTGCCATAGATCACATTCTTGGATTTCTGGTGGAGACCATTTCTTGGGAAAAAATCTGAATGTGTTAGCCTTCGGTATTTTTGAAAATGGTCATTCATGGCTATTTTCGACAAAAATGGGGGTTGTGTGGCCATTGATCTTCGACCAGAGGCTCATACACCTCACTACACATATGTTTCCTTGCCATAGATCACATTCTTGGATTTATGGTGGAGACCATTTCTTGGTCAGAAATCCATAGGTGTTAGCCTTTAGTGTCATTGAAAATGGTCGTTCATGGCTATTTTCGACAAAAATGGGGGTTGTGTGGCCATTGATCATCGACCAGAGGCTCGTACACTTCACCCCACATATGTTTTCTTGCCATAGATCACATTCTTGGATTTCTGGAGGAGACCATTTCTTGGTCAAAAATTTGTTGGTGTTAGCCTTCGGTATTATTGAAAATGGTCGTTCATGGCTATTTTTGACTAAAATGGGGGTTGTGTGGCCATTTATCATCGACTAGAGGCTCGTACAATTCACCCCACATATGTTTCCTTGCCATAGATCACATTGTTGGATTTCTGGTGGAGACCATTTCTTGGTCAAAAATCCGTACGTGTTAGCCTTCGGTATTATTGAAAATGGTCATTCATGGCTATTTTCGACAAAAATGGGGGTTGTGTGGCCATTGATCTTCGACCAGAGGCTCATACACCTCACTACACTTATGTTTCCTTGCCATAGATCACATTATTGGATTTATGGTGGAGACCATTTCTTGGTCAAAAATCCATAGGTCTTAGCCTTCAGTGTCATTGAAAATGGTCGTTCATGGCTATTTTCGACAAAAATGGGGGTTGTGTGGCCATTGATCATCGACCAGAGGCTCGTACACTTCACCCCACATATGTTTTCTTGCCATAGATCACATTCTTGGATTTCTAGAGGAGACCATTTCTTGGTCAAAAATCTGTTGGTGTTAGCCTTCGGTATTATTGAAAATGGTCGTTCAAGGCTATTTTTGACTAAAATGGGGGTTGTGTGGCCATTTATCATCGACCGGAGGCTCGTACAATTCACCCCACATATGTTTCCTTGCCATAGATCACATTCTTGGATTTCTGGTGGAGACCATTTCTTGGTCAAAAATCCGTACGTGTTAGCCTTCGGTATTATTGAAAATGGTCATTCATGGCTATTTTCGACACAAATGGGGGTTGTGTGGCCATTGATCTTCGACCAGAGGCTCATACACCTCACTACACATATGTTTCCTTGCCATAGATCACATTCTTGGATTTATGGTGGAGACCATTTCTTGGTCAAAAATCCATAGGTGTTAGCCTTCAGTGTCATTGAAAATGGTCGTTCATGGCTATTTTCGACAAAAATGGGGGTTGTGTGGCCATTGATCATCGACCAGAGGCTCGTACACTTCACCCCACATATGTTTTCTTGCCATAGATCAGAATCTTGGATTTCTCGTGGAGACCATTTGTTGGTCAAAAATTCGTAGGTGTTAGCCTTCAGTGTCATTGAAAATGGTCATTCATGGCTATTTTCGACAAAAATGGGGGTTGTGTCGCCATTGATCATTGACCAGAGGATCGTACACCTCACCCCACATAAGTTTCCTTGCCATATATCACATTCTTGGATTTCTGGTGGAGACCATTTCTTGGTCAAAAATCCGTAGGTGTTAGCCTTCGGTATTATTGAAAATGGTCGTTCATGGCTATTTTCGACAAAAATGGGGGTTGTGTGGCAATTGATCATCGACCAAAGGCTCATACACCTCACCCCACATGTGTTTCCTTGCCATAGACCACATTCTTGGATTTCTGGTGGTGACCATTTCTTGGTCAAAAATCCGTAGGTGTTAGCCTTCGGTATTATTGAAAATGGTCGTTCATGGCTATTTTTGACAAAAATGGGGGTTGTGTGGCCATTGATCATCGACCAAAGGCTCATACACCTCACCCCACATATGTTTCCTTGCCATAGACCACATTCTTGGATTTCTGGTGGAGACCATTTGTTGGTAAAAAATCCGTAGGTGTTAGCTTTCGGTATTATTGAAAATGGTCGTTCATGGCTATTTTCATCAAAAATGGGGGTTGTGTGGCCATTTATCATCGACCAGAGGCTCGTACACCTCACCCCACATATTTTTCCTTGCCATAGAGCACACTCTTGGATTTCTGGTGGAGACCATTTCTTGGTCAAAAATTCGTACGTGTTAGCCTTCGGTATTATTGAAAATGGTCGTTCATGGCTATTTTCGAATAAAATGGGGGTTGTGTGGCCATTGATCATCGACCAGAGGCTCGTACACCTCACCCACATATGTTTCCTTGCCGTAGATCACATTCTTGGATTTCTGGTGGAGACCATTTCTTGGTAAAAAATCCGTACGTGTTAGCCTTCGGTATTATTGAAAATGGTCGTTCATGGCTATTTTTGACAAAATAGAGGTTCTGTGGCCATTGATCATCGACCAGAGGCTCATACACCTCACCACACATATTTTTCCTTGACATAGATCACATTTTTGGATTTCTGGTGGAGACCATTTCTTGGGCAAAAATCCGAATGTGTTAGCCTTTGGTATTATTGAAAATGGTCATTCATGGCTATTTTTGACAAAATAGAGGTTGTGTGGCCATTTATCTTCAACCAGAGGCTGATACACCTCACTACACATATGTTTTTTTTGCCATAGATCACATTCTTGGATCTATGGTGGTGACCAGTTCTTGGTCAAAAATACATAGGTGTTAGCCTTCAGTGTCATTGAAAATAGTCGTTCATGGCAATTTTCGACAAAAATGGGGGTTGTGTGGCCATTGATAATCGACCAGGGGCTCGTACACCTCACCCCACATATGTTGCCTTGCCATAGATCACATTCTTGGATTTCTGGTGGAGACCATTTCTTGGTCAAAAATCCGTAGGTGTTAGCCTTCGGTATTATTGAAAATGGTCGTTCATGGCTATTTTTGACAAAAATGGGGGTTGTGTGGCCATTTATCATCGACCAGAGGCTCGTACACCTCACCCCACATATGTTTAATTTCAATAGATCACAATCTTGGATTTCTCGTGGAGGCCATTTCTTGGTCAAAAATTCGTACGTGTTAGCCTTCGGTATTATTGAAAATGGTCGTTCATGGCTGTTTTCGACAAAAATGGGGGTTGTGTGGCCATTGATCATCGACCAGAGGCTCGTACACCTCACCCCAAATATGTTTCCTTGCCATAGATCATATTCTTGGATTTCTGGCGGAGATGATTTCTTGGTCAAAATCCGTAGTTGTTAGCCTTCGGAATTATTGAAAATGGTCGTTCATGGCTATTTTCGACAAAAATGGGGGTTGTGTGGCCATTGATCATCGATCAGAGGCTCGTACACCTCACCCCACATATGTTTCCTTGCCATAGATCACATTCTTGGATTTCTAGTGGAGACCATTTCTTGGTCAAAAATCTGTAGGTGTTAGCCTTCGGTATTATTGTAAATGGTCGTTCATGGCTATTTTCAACAAAAATGGGGGTTGTGTGGCCATTGATCATCGACCAGAGGCTCATACACCTCACCCCACATATGTTTCCTTTCCATAGATCACATTCTTGGATTTCTGGTGGAGACCATTTCTTGGTAAAAAATTCGTACGTGTTAGCCTTCGGTATTATTGAAAATGGTCATTCATGGCTATTTTCGACACAAATGGGGGTTGTGTGGCCATTGATCTTCGACTAGAGGCTCATACACCTCACTACACATATGTTTCCTTGCCATAGATCACATTCTTGGATTTATGGTGGAGACCATTTCTTGGTCAAAAATCCATAGGTCTTAGCCTTCAGTGTCATCCGAAAATGGTTATTCATGGCTATTTTCGACAAAATTGGGGGTTGTGTGGCCATTTATCTTCAACCAGAGGCTCATACACCTAACTACACATATGTTTTCTTGCCATAGATCACATTCTTGGATCTATGGTGGAGACCAGTTCTTGGTCAAAAATCCATAGGTGTTAGCCTTCAATGTCATTGAAAATAGTCATTGATGGCTATTTTCGTCAATAATGGGGGTTGTGTGGCCATTGATAATCGACCAGAGGCTCGTACACCTCACCCCACATATGTTTCCTTGCCATAGATCACATTCTTGGATTTCTAGTGGAGACCATTTCTTGGTCAAAAATCCGTAGGTGTTAGCCTTCGGTATCAATGAAATGGTCGTTCATGGCTATTTTCGACAAAAATGGGGGTTGTGTGGCCATTGATCATCGACCAGAGGCTCGTACACCTCACCCCACATATGTTTTATTGCCATAGATCAAAATCTTGGATTTCTTGTGGAGACCATTTCTTGGTCAAAAATCTGTTGGTGTTAGCCTTCAGTATTATTGAAAAAAGTCGATCATGGCTATTTTCGACTAAATGGGGGGTTGTGTGGCCATTTATCATCGACTAGAGGCTCGTACACCTCACCCCACATATGTTTACTTGCCATAGATCACATTCTTGGATTTCTGGTGGAGACCATTTCTTGGTTAAAAATCCGTACGTGTTAGCCTTCGGTATTATTGAAAATGGTCATTTATGGCTATTTTCGACAAAAATGGGGTTGTGTGGCCATTGATTATCGACCAGAGGCTCGTACACCTCACCCCACATATGTTTCCTTGCCATATATCACATTCTTGGATTTCTGGTGGTGACCATTTCTTGGTCAAAAATCCGTAGGTGTTAGCCTTCGGTATTATTGAAAATGGTCGTTCATAGCTATTTTCGACAAAAATGGGGGTTGTGTGGCCATTGATCATCGACCAAAGGCTCATACACCTCACCCCACATATGTTTCCTTGCCATAGACCACATTCTTGGATTTCTGGTGGAGACCATTTGTTGGTCAAAAATCTGTAGGTGTTAGCCTTCGGTATTATTGAAAATGGTCGTTCATGGCTATTTTCATCAAAAATGGGGGTTGTGTGGCCATTTATCATCGACCAGAGGCTCGTACACCTCACCCCACATATGTTTGTTGCCATAGATCACATTCTTGGATTTCTAGTGGAGACCATTTCTTGGTCAAAAATTCGTACGTGTTAGCCTTCGGTATTATTGAAAATGGTCGTTCATGGCTATTTTCGACAAAATGGGGGTTGTGTGGCCATTGATCATCGACCAGAGGCTCGTACACCTCACCCCACATATGTTTCCTTGCCATAGATCACATTCTTGGATTTCTGGTGGAGACCATTTCTTGGGCAAAAATCTGAATGTGTTAGCCTTCGGTATTTTTGAAAATGGTCATTCATGGCTATTTTCGATAAAAATGGGTGTTGTTTCGCCATTGATCTTCGACCAGAGGCTCATACACCTCACTACACATATGTTTCCTTGCCACATATCACATTCTTGGATCTATGGTGGAGACCATTTCTTGGTCAAAAATCCATAGGTGTTAGCCTTCAGTGTCATTGAAAATGGTCGTTCATGGCTATTTTCGACAAAATAGATGTTCTGTGGCCATTGATCATCGACCAGAGGTTCATACACCTCAGCCCACATATGTTTCCTTGCCATATATCACATTCTTGGTTTCTGGTGGAGACCATTTCTTGGTCAAAAATCCGTATGTGTTAGCCTTCGGTATTATTGAAAATGGTCATTCATGGCTATTTTCGACAAAAATGGGGGTTGTGTGGCCATTTATCTTCAACCAGAGGCTCATACACCTCACTACACATATGTTTTCTTGCCATATATCACATTCTTGGATCTATGGTGGAGACCAGTTCTTGGTCAAAAATCCGTAGGTGTTAGCCTTCAGTGTCATTGAAAATAGTCGTTCATGGCTATTTTCGAAAAAAATGGGGGTTGTGTGGCCATTGATAATCGACCAGAGGCTCGTACACCTCACCCCACAAATGTTTCCTTGCCATAGATCACATTCTTGGATTTCTGGTGGAGACCATTTCTTGGTCAAAAATCCGTATGTGTTAGCCTTCGGTATTATTGAAAATGGTCGTTCATGGCTGTTTTCGACAAAAATGGGGGTTGTGTGGCCATTTATCTTCGACCAGAGGCTCGTACACCTCACCCCACATATGTTTCATTACCATAGAACACAATCTTGGATTTCTCGTGGAGACCATTTCTTGGTCAAAAATCCATACGTGTTAGCCTTCTGTATTATTGAAAATGGCCGTTCATGGCTAGTTTCGACAAAAATGGGGGTTGTGTGGCCATTGATCATCGACCAGAGGCTCGTACACCTCACCCCACATATGTTTCCTTGCCATCGATAATATTCTTGGATTTCTGGTGGAGACGATTTCTTTGTCAAAAATCCGTAGGTGTCAGCCTCTGGTATTATTGAAAATGGTCGTTCATTTTTGACCAAGAAATGGTCTCCCCCAGAAATCCAAGAATGTGATCTATGGCAAGGAAACATTTGTGGGGTGAGGTGTACGAGCCTCTGGTCGATGATCAATGGCCACACAACCCCCATTTTGTCGAAAATAGCCATGAACGACCATTTTCAATAATACCGAAGGATAACACGTACGAATTTTTGACCAAGAAATGGTCTCCACCAGAAATCCAAGAATGTGATCTATGGCAAGAAACATATGTGGGGTGAGGTGTACGAGTCTCTGGTCGATGATAAATGGCCATACAACCCCCATTTTTTATCAAAATAGCCATGGACGACCATTTTCAATAATACCAGAGGCTAACACCTACAGATTTTTGACCAAGAAATGGTCTCCACCAGAAATCCAAGAATGTGATCTATGGCAAGATAACATATGTGGGGTGAGGTGTATGAGCCTCTGGTCTATGATCAATGGCCACAAAACCCCCATTTTTATCGAAAATAGCCATGAACGACCATTAACAATAATATCGAAGGCTAACACCTACGGATTTTTGACCAAGAAATGGTCTCCACCAGAAATTCAAGAATTTGATCTATGGCAAGGAAACATATGTGGGGTGAGGTGTACGAGCCTCTGGTCGATGATCAATGGCCACAGAACCCCCATTTTTGTCGAAAATAGCCATGGACGACCATTTTCAATAATACCGAAGGCTAACACCTACGGAATTTTGACCAAGAAATCGTCTCCACCAGAAATCCAAGAATATGATCTATGGCAAGGAATTATATGTCGGGTGAGGTGTACGAGCCTCTGGTCGATGATCAATGGCCACACAACCCCCATTTTTGTCGAAAATAGCCATGAACGACCATTTTCAATAATACTGAAGGCTAACACGTACGGATTTTTGACCAAGAAATGGTCTCCACGAGAAATCCAAGATTTTGATCTATGGCAATAAAACATATGTGGGGTGAGGTGTACGAGCCTCTGGTCGATGATCAATGGCCACACAACCCCTATTTTTGTCGAAAATTGCCACGAACGACCATTTTCAATAATACCGAAGGCTAACACCTACGGATTTTTGACCAAGAAATGGTCTCCACCAGAAATCCAAGAATGTGATCTATGGCAAGGAAACATATGTGGGGTGAGGTGTATGAGCCTCTGGTCGATTATCAATGGACACACAACCCCCATTATTGTCGAAAATAGCCATGAACGACTATTTTCAATGACACTGAAGGCTAACACCTATAAATTTTTGACCAAGAACTGGTCTCCACCATAGATCCAAGAATGTGATCTATGGCAAGAAAACATATGTGTAGTGAGGTGTATGAGCCTCTGCTTGAAGATAAATGTCCACACAACCCCCATTTTTGTCGAAAATAGCCATGAATGACCATTTTCATTAATACCGAAGGCTAACACATTCGGATTTTTGCCCAAGAAATGGTCTCCACCAGAAATCCAAAAATGTGTTCTATGTCAAGGAAACATATGTGGGGTGAGGTGTATGAGCCTCTGGTCGATGATCAATGGCCACATAACCTCTATTTTGTCAAAAATAGCCATGAACGACCATTTTCAATAATACCGAAGGCTAACACGTACGGAATTTTGACCAAGAAATGGTCTCCACCAGAAATCCAAGAATGTGATCTACGGCAAGGAAACATATGTGGGTGAGGTGTACGAGCCTCTGGTTGATGATCAATGGCCACACAACCCCCATTTTGTCGAAAATAGCCATGAACGACCATTTTCAATAATACCGAAGGCTAACACGTACGAATTTTTGACCAAGAAATGGTCTCCACCAGAAATCCAAGAGTGTGCTCTACGGCAAGGAAACATATGTGGGGTGAGGTGTACGAGCCTCTGGTCGATGATAAATGGCCACACAACCCCCATTTTTGATGAAAATAGCCTTGAACGACCATTTTCAATAATATCGAAAGCTAACACCTACGGATTTTTGACCAACAAATGGTCTTCACCAGAAATCCAAGAATGTGGTCTATGGCAAGGAAACATATGTGGGGTGAGGTGTATGAGCCTTTGGTCGATGATCAATGGCCACACAACCCCCATTTTTGTCGAAAATAGCCATGAACGACCATTTTCAATAATACCGAAGGCTAACACCTACGGATTTTTGACCAAGAAATGGTCACCACCAGAAATCCAAGAATGTGGTCTATGGCAAGGAAACACATGTGGGGTGAGGTGTATGAGCCTCTGGTCGATAATCAATGGCCACACAACCCCCATTTTTGTCGAAAATAGCCATGAACGACCATTTTCAATAATACCGAAGGTAACACCTACGGATTTTTGACCAAGAAATGGTCTCCACCAGAAATCCAAGAATGTGATATATGGCAAGGAAACTTATGTGGGGTGAGGTGTACGATCCTCTGGTCGATGATCAATGGCGACACAACCCCCATCTTTGTCGAAAATAGCCATGAATGACCATTTTCAATGACACTGAAGGCTAACACCTACGAATCTTTGACCAACAAATGGTCTCCACGAGAAATCCAAGATTCTGATCTATGGCAAGAAAAAATATGTGGGGTGAAGTGTACGAGCCTCTGGTCGATGATCAATGGCCACACAACCCCCATTTTTGTCGAAAATAGCCATGAACGACCATTTTCAATGACACTGAAGGCTAACACCTATGGATTTTTGACCAAGAAATGGTCTCCACCATAAATCCAAGAATGTGATCTATGGCAAGGAAACATATGTGTAGTGAGGTGTATGAGCCTCTGGTCGAAGATCAATGGCCACACAACCCCCATTTGTGTCGAAAATAGCCATGAATGACCATTTTCAATAATACCGAAGGCTAACACGTACGAATTTTTGACCAAGAAATGGTCTCCACCAGAAATCCAAGAATGTGATCTATGGCAAGAAAACATATGTGGGGTGAATTGTACGAGCCTCCGGTCGATGATAAATGGCCACACAACCCCCATTTTAGTCAAAAATAGCCATGAACGACCATTTTCAATAATACCGAAGGCTAACACCAACAAATTTTTGACCAAGAAATGGTCTCCTCTAGAAATCCAAGAATGTGATCTATGTCAAGAAAACATATGTGGGGTGAAGTGTACGAGCCTCTGGTCGATGATCAATGGCCACACCACCCCCATTTTTGTCGAAAATAGCCATGAACGGCCATTTTTGACCAAGAAATGATCTCCACCATAAATTCAAGAATGTGATCTATGGCAAGGAAACATAAGTGTAGTGAGGTGTATGAGCCTCTGGTTGAAGATCAATGGCCACACAACCCCCATTTTTGTCTAAAATAGCCATGAATGACCATTTTCAATAATACCGAAGGCTAACACGTACAGATTTTTGACCAAGAAATGGTCTCCACCAGAAATCCAAGTATGTGATCTATGGCAAGGAAACATATGTGGGGTGAATTGTACGAGCCTCTGGTCGATGATAAATGGCCACACAACCCCCATTTTAGTCGAAAATAGCCATGAACGAACATTTTCAATAATACCGAAGGCTAACACCAACAGATTTTTGACCAAGAAATGGTCTCCTCCAGAAATCCAAGAATGTGATCTATGGCAAGAAAACATATGTGGGGTGAAGTGTACGAGCCTCTGGTCGATGATCAATGGCCACACAACCCCCATTTTTGTCGAAAATAGCCATGAACAACCATTTTCAATGACACTAAAGGCTAACACCTATGGCAAGAAAACATATGTGGGGTGAAGTGTACGAGCCTCTGGTTGATGATCATTGGCCACACAACCCCCATTTTTGTTGAAAATAGCCATGAATGACCATTTTCAATAATACCGAAGGCTAACACATACGGATTTTTGACCAAGAAATGGTCTCCACCAGAAATCCAAGAATGTGATCTATGGCAAGGAAACATATGTGGGGTGAAGTGTATGAGCCTCTGGTCGATGATAAATGGCCACACAACCCCCATTTTAGTCGAAAATAGCCATGAACGACTATTTTCAATAATATCGAAGGCTAACACCAACGGATTTTTGACCAAGAAATGGTCTCCACCAGAAATCCTAGAATGTGATCTCTGGCAAGAAAACATATGTGGGGTGAAGTGTACGAGCCTCTGGTCGATGATCAATGGCCACACAAACCCCATTTTTGTCGAAAATAGCCATGAACGACCATTTTCAATGACACTTAAGGCTAACACCTACGGATTTTTGACCAAGAAATGGTCTCCACAATAAATCCAAGAATGTGATCTATGGCAAAGAAACATATGTGTAGTGAGGTGTATGAGCCTTTGGTTGAATATCAATGGCCACACAACCCCCATTTTTGTCGAAAATAGCCATGAACGACCATCTTCAATAGTACCGAAGGCTAAAACATTCAGATTTTTGACCAAGAAATGGTCTCCACCAGAAATCAAAGAATGTGATCTATGGCAAGGAAACATATGTGGGGTGAGGTTTACAAGCCTCTGGTCAATGATCAATGGCCACACAACCCCCATTTTTGTCGAAAATAGCCATGAATGACCATTTTCAATAATACTAAAGGCTAACACGTACAGATTTTTGACCAATAAATAGTCTCCACCGGAAATCCAAGAATGTGATCTATGGCAAGGAAACATATGTGGGGTGAGGTGTACGAGCCTCTGGTCGATGATCATTGGCCACACAACCCCCATTTTTGTCGAAAATAGCCATGAATGACCATATTCAATAATACTGAAGGCTAACACGTACGGATTTTTGAGCAAGAAATGGTCTCCACCAGAAATCCAAGAATGTGATCTATGGCAAGGAAACATATGTGAGGTGAGGTGTATGAGCCTCTGGTCGATGATAAATGGCCACACAACCCCCATTTTTTATGAAAATAGCCATGAACGACCATTTTCAATAATACCGAAGGCTAACTCCAACAGATTTTTGACCAAGGAATGGTCTCCTCCAGAAATCCAAGAATGTGATCTATGGAAAGAAAACATATGTGGGGGGAAGTGTACGAGCCTCTGGTCGATGATCAATGGCCACACAACCCCCATTTTTGTCGAAAATAGCCATGAACGACCATTTTCAATGACACTAAAGGCTAAAACCTATGGATTTCTGACCAAGAAATGGTCTCCACCATAAATCCAAGAATGTGATCTATGGCAAGGAAACATATGTATAGTGAGGTGTATGAGCCTCTGGTCGAAGATCAATGGCCACACAACCCCCATTTTTGTCGAAAATAGCCATGAATGACCATTTTCAAAAATACCAAAGGCTAACACATTCGGATTTTTGCCCAAGAAATGGTCTCCACCAGAAATCCAAGAATGTGATCTATGGCAAGGAAACATATGTGGGGTGAGGTGTACGAGCCTATGGTCGATGATCAATGGCCACACAACCCCCATTTTGCAGAAAATAGCCATGAACGACCATTTTCAATAATACCGAAGGCTAACACGTACAAGTTTTTGACCAAGAAATGGTCTCCACCAGAAATCAAAGAATGTGATCTATGGCAAGGAAACATATGTGGGGTGAGGTGTACGAGCCTTTGGTCGATGATCAATGGCCACACAACCCCCATTTTTGTCGAAAATAGCCATGAATGACCATTTTCAATAATACCGAAGGCTAAGACGTACGGATTTTTGACCAAGAAATGGTCTCCACCAGATATCCAAGAATGTGATCTATGGCAAGGAAACATATGTGGGTTGAGGTGTATGAGCCTCTGGTCGATGATAAATGGCCACACAACCCCCATTTTAGTCGAAAATAGCCATGAATGACCATTTTCAATAATACAGAAGGCTAACACCAACAGATTTTTGACCAAGAAATGGTCGCCAACAGAAATCCAAGAATGTGATCTATGTCAAGAAAACATATGTGGGGTGAAGTGTACGAGCCTGTGGTCGATGATCAATGGCCACACAACCCCCATTTTTGTCGAAAATAGCCATGAACGATAATTTTCAATGACACTGAAGGCTAACACCTATGGATTTTTGACCAAGAAATGGTCTCCACCATAAATCCAAGAATTTGATCTATGGCAAGGAAACATATGTGTAGTGAGGTGTATGAGCCTCTGGTCGAAGATCAATGGCCACACAACCCCCATTTTTGTCGAAAATAGCCACGAATGACCATTTTCAAAAATACCGAAGGCTAACACATTCGGATTTTTGCCCAAGAAATGGTCTCCACCAGAAATCCAAGAATGTGATCTATGGCAAGGAAACTTATGTGGGGTGAGGTGTACGAGCCTCTGGTCGATGATCAATGGCCACACAACCCTCATTTTGTCGAAAATAGCCATGAACGACCATTTTCAATAATACCGAAGGCTAACACGTACGAATTTTTGACCAAGAAATGGTCTCCACCAGAAATCCAAGAATGTGATCTATGGCAAGCAAACATATGTGGGGTAAGGTGTACGAGCCTCTGGTCGATGATAAATGGCCACACAACCCTTATTTTTGTCGAAAATAGCCATGAACGACCATTTTCAATAATACCGAAGAATAAACCAACGGATTTTTGACCAAGAAATGGTCCCCACCAGAAATCCAAGAATGTGATCTATGGCAAGAAAACATATGTGGGGTGAAGTGTACGAGCCTCTGGTCGATGATCAATGGCCACACAAACCCCATTTTTGTCGAAAATAGCCATGAACGACCATTTTCAATGACACTGAACGCTAAAACCTAAGGATTTTTGACCAAGAAATGGTCTCCACCATAAATCCAAGAATGTGATCTATGGAAAGGAAACATGTGTAGTGAGATGTATGAGCCTTTGGTCGAATATCAATGGCCACACAACCCCCATTTTTGTCGAAAATAGTCATGAACGACCATTTTCAATAATACCGAAGGCTAAAACATTCAGATTTTTGACCAAGAAATGGTCTCCACCAGAAATCAAAGAATGTGATCTATGGCAAGGAAACATATGTGGGGTGAGGTTAACGAGCCTCTGGTCGATGATTAATGGCCACACAACCCCCATTTTTGTCGAAAATAGCCATGAATGACCATTTTCAATAATACTGACGGCTAACACGTATAGATTTTTGACCAATAAATGGTCTCCACCAGAAATCCAAGAATGTGATCTATGGCAAGGAAACATATGTGGGGTGAGGTGTACGAGCCTCTGGTCGATCATAAATGGCCACACAACCCCCATTTTAGTCGAAAATAGCCATGAACGACCATTTTCAATAATACCGAAGGCTAACACCAACGGATTTTTGACTAAGAAATGGTCTCCACCAGAAATCCAAGAATGTGATCTATGGCAAGAAAACCTATGTGGGGTGAAGTGTACGAGCCTCTGGTCGATGATCAATGGCCACACAACCCCCATTTTTGTCGGAAATAGCCATGAACGACCATTTTCAATGACACTGAAGGCTAACACCTACGGATTTTTGACCAAGAACTGGTCTCCACCATAAATCCAAGAATGTGATCTATGGCAAGGAAACATATGTGTACTGATGTGTATGAGCCTCTAGTCAAAGATCAATGGCCACACAACCCCCATTTTTGTCGAAAATAGCCATGAATGACAATTTTTAATAATACCGAAGGCTAACACATTCGGATTTTTGCCCAAGAAATGGTCTCCACTAGAAATCCAAGAATGTGATCTATGGCAAGGAAACATATGTGGGGTGAGGTGTACGAGCCTCTGGTCGATGATCAATGGCCACACAACCCCCATTTTGTCGAAAATAGCCATGAACGATCATTTTCAATAATACTGAAGGCTAACACGTACGAATTTTTGAAAATGGTCGTTGATCGCTATTTTCGATAAAAATGGGCGTTGTGTGGCCATTGATCATCGGCAAGAGGCCCATACACCTCACCCCACATATGTTTCCTTGCCATAGATCACATTCTTGGATTTCTAGTGGAGACCATTTCTTGGTCAAAAATCCGTAGGTGTTAGCCTTCAGTGTCATTGAAAATGATCGTTCGTGGCTATTTTCGAAAAAATGGGCGTTGTGTGGCCATTGATCATCGACCAGAGGCTCATACACCTCACCCCACGTATGTTTCCTTGCCATAGATCACATTCTTGGATTTCTGGTGGAGACCATTTCTTGATCAAAAATCCGTAGGTGTTAGCCTTCGGTATTATTGAAAATGGTCGTTCATGGCTATTTTTGTAAAAAACTTGGTTGTGTGGCCATTTATCATCGACCAGAGGCTCATACACCTCACCTCACATATGTTTCCTTGCCATAGATCACATTCTTGGATTTATGGTGGAGACCATTTCTTGGGCAAAAATCCGTAGGTGTTAGCCTTCCGTGTCATTGAAAATGGTCATTCATGGCAATTTTCGACAAAATGGGGGTTGTGTGGCCTTTGATCATCGACCAGAGGCTCGTACACTTTACCCCACATATGTTTTCTTGACATTGATCATATTCTTGGATTTCAGGTGGAGACCATTTCTTGGTCAAGAATCCGTTGGCGTTAGCCTTCGGTATTATTGAAAATGGTTGTTCATGGCTATTTTCGTCTAAAATGGGGGTTGTGTGGCCATTTATCATTGACCAGAGGCTCGTACACCTCACCCCACATATGTTTCCTTGCCATAGATCACATTCTTGGATTTTTGGTGGTGACCATTTCTGGGTCAAAAATCCGTACGTGTTAGCCTTCGGTATTATTGAAAATGGCCATTCATGGCTATTTTCGACAAAAATGGGGGTTGTGTGGCCATTCATCATCGACCAGAGGCTCATAAAACTCACCCCACATTTGTTTCCTTTCCATAGATCACATTCTTTGATTACTGGCGGAGACCATTTTTTGGTCAAAAATCCGAATGTGTTAGCTTCGGTACTATTGAAAATGGTCGTTCATGGCTATTTTCGACAGAAATAAGGGTTGTGTGGCCATTGATATTCGACCAGAGGCTCATACACCTCACTACACATATGTTTCCTTGCCATAGATCACATTATTGGATTTATGGTGGAGACCATTTCTTGGTCAAAAATCCGTGAGTGTTAGCCTTCAGTGTCATTGAAAATGGTCGTTCATGGCTATTTTTGACAAAAATGGGGGTTGTGTGGCCATTGATCATCGACCAGAGGCTCGTACACATCACCCCACATATGTTTCATTGCCATAGATCACATTCTTGGATTTCTGGTGGAGACCATTTCTTGGGCAAAAATCTGAATGTGTTAGCCTTCGGTATTATTGAAAATGGTCATTCATGGCGATTTTCGACAAAAATGGGTGTTGTGTGTGGCCATTGATCTTCGACCAGAGGCTCATACACCTCACTACACATATGTTTCCTTGCCATAGATCACATTCTTGGATTTATGGTGGAGACCATTTCTTCGTCAAAATTCCGTAGGTGTTAGCCTTCAGTGTCATTGAAAATGGTCGTTCATGGCTATTTTCGACAAAAATGGGGGTTGTGTGGCCATTGATCATCCACCAGAGGCTCATACACCTCACCCCACATATGTTTCCTTGCCATATATCACATTCTCGGATTTCTGGTGGAGACCATTTCTTGGTCAAAAATCCATACGTGTTAGCCTTCTGTATTATTGAAAATGGTCGTTGATCGCTATTTTCGACAAAAAATGGGCGTTGTGTGGCCATTGATCAACGACCAGAGGCCCATACACCTCACCCCACATATGTTTCTTTGCCATAGATCACATTCTTGGACTTATGGTGGAGACCATTTCTTGGTCAAAAATCCGTAGGTGTTACCCTTCAGTGTCATTGAAAATGGTCGTTCATGGCTATTTTCGACAAAAATGGGGGTTGTGTGGCCATTGATCATCGACCAGAGGCTCGTACACCTCACCCCACATATGTTTCCTTGCCATAGATCACATTCTTGGATTTCCGGTGGAGACCATTTATTGGTCAAAAATATGTACGTGTTAGCCTTCAGTATTATTGAAAATGGTCATTCATGGCTATTTTTAACAAAAATGGGGGTTGTGTGGCCATTGATCATCGACCAGAGGCTCGTAAACCTCGCCCCACATATGTTTCCTTGCCATAGATCACATTCTTTGATTTCTGGTGGAGACCATTTCTTGGTCAAAAATCTGAATGTTTTAGCCTTCGGTACTATTGAAAATGGTCGTTCATGGCTATTTCCGACAAAAATGGGGGTTGTGTGGCCATTGATATTCGACCAAAGGCTCATACACCTCACTACACATATGTTTCGTTGCCATAGATCACATTCTTGGATTTATTGTGGAGACCTTTTCTTGGTCAAAAATCCGTAGGTGTTAGCCTTCAGTGTCATTGAAAATGGTCGTTCATGGCTATTTTCGACAAAAATGCGGTTTGTGTGGCCATTGATCATCGACTAGAGGCTCGTACACTTCACCCCACATATGTTTTCTTGCCAGAGATCACATTCTAGGATTTCTGGTGGAGACCATTTCTTGGTCAAAAATCCGTTGGTGTTAGCCTTCGGTATTATTGAAAATGGTCGTTCATGGCTATTTTTGACTAAAATGGGGTTGTGTGGCCATTTATCATCGACCCGAGGCTCATACACCTCACCCCACATATGTTTCCTTGCCATAGGTCACATTCTTGGATTTCTGGTGGAGACCATTTCTTGGTCAAAAATCCGTACGTGTTAGCCTTCGGTATTATTGAAAATGGTCATTCATGGCTATTTTCAACAAAAATGGGTGTTGTGTGGCCAATGATCATCAACCAGAGGCTCGTAAACCTCACCCCACATATGTTTCCTTGCCATAGGTGTTAGCCTTTAATGTCATTGAAAATGGTCGTTCATGGCTATTTTCCACAAAAATGGGGGTTGTGTGGCCATTGATCATCGACCAGAGGCTCGTACACTTCACCCCACATATGTTTTCTTGCCATAGATCACATTCTTGGATTTCTAGAGGAGACCATTTCTTGGTCAAAAATCTGTTGGTGTTAGCCTTCGGTATTATTGAAAATGGTCGTTCATGGCAATTTTCGACTAAAATGGGGGTTTTGTAGCCATTTATCATCGACCAGATGCTCGTACAATTCACCCCACATATGTTTCCTTGCCATAGATCACATTCTTGGATTTCTGGTGGAGACCATTTCTTGGTCAAAAATCCGTACGTGTTAGCCTTCGGTATTATTGAAAATGGTCATTCATGGCTATTTTCGACAAAAATGGGGGTTGTGTGGCCATTGATCTTCAACCAGAGGCTCATACACCTCACTACACTTATGTTTCCTTGCCATAGATCACATTCTCAGATTTATGGTGGAGACCATTTCTTAGTCAAAAATCCATAGGTGTTAGCCTTCAGTGTCATTGAAAATGGTCGTTCATGGCTATTTTCGACTAAAATGGGGGTTGTGTGGCCATTGATCATCGACCAGAGGCTCGTACACTTCACCCCACATATGTTTTCTTGACATAGATCACATTCTTGGATTTCTAGAGGAGACCATTTCTTGGTCAAAAATCTGTTGGTGTTAGCCTTCGGTATTATTGAAAATGGTCGTTCATGGCTATTTTTGACTAAAATGGGGGTTGTGTGGCCATTTATCATCGACCGGAGGCTCGTACAATTCACCCCACATATGTTTCCTTGCCATAGATCCATTCTTGGATTTCTGGTGGAGACTATTTCTTGGTCAAAAATCCGTACGTGTTAGCCTTCGGTATTATTGAAAATGGTCATTCATGGCTATTTTTGACACAAATGGGGGTTGTGTGGCCATTGATCTTCGACCAGAGGCTCATACACCTCACTACACATATGTTTCCTTGCCATAGATCACATTCTTGGATTTATGGTGGAGACCATTTCTTGGTAAAAAATCCATAGGTGTTAGCCTTCAGTGTCATTGAAAATGGTCGTTCATGGCTATTTTCGACAAAAATGGGGGTAGTGTGGCCATTGATCATCGACCAGAGGCTCGTACACTTCACGCCACATATGTTTTCTTGCCATAGATCAGAATCTCGAATTTCTTGTGGAGACCATTTGTTGGTCAAAAATTCGTAGGTGTTAGCCTTCAGTGTCATTGAAATGGTCATTCATGGCTATTTTCGACAAAGATGGGGGTTGTGTCGCCATTGATCATCGACCACAGGATCGTACACCTCACCCCACATAAGTTTCCTTGCCATATATCACATTCTTGGATTTCTGGTGGAGACCATTTCTTGGTCAAAAATCCGTAGGTGTTAGCCTTCGGTATTATTGAAAATGGCCGTTCATGGCTATTTTCGACAAAAATGGGGGTTGTGTGGCAATTGATCATCGACCAAAGGCTCATACACCTCACCCCACATGTGTTTCCTTGCCATAGACCACATTCTTGGATTTCTGGTGGTGACCATTTCTTGGTCAAAAATCTGTAGGTGTTAGCCTTCGGTATTATTGAAAATGGTCGTTCATGGCTATTTTCGACAAAAATGGGGGTTGTGTGGCCATTGATCATCGACCAAAGGCTCATACACCTCACCCCACATATGTTTCCTTGCCATAGACCACATTCTTGGATTTCTGGTGGAGACCATTTGTTGGTCAAAAATCCGTAGGTGTTAGCTTTCGATATTATTGAAAATGGTCGTTCAAGGCTATTTTCATCAAAAATGGGGGTTGTGTGGCCATTTATCATTGACCAGAGGCTCGTACACCTCACCCCACATATGTTTCCTTGCCGTAGAGCACACTCTTGGATTTCTGGTGGAGACCATTTCTTGGTCAAAAAATCGTACGTGTTAGCCTTCGATATTATTGAAAAAGGTCGTTCATGGCTATTTTCGACAAAATGGGGGTTGTGTGGCCATTGATCATCGACCAGAGGCTCGTACACCTCACCCACATATGTTTCCTTGCCGTAGATCACATTCTTGGATTTCTGGTGGAGACCATTTCTTGGTCAAAAATCCGTACGTGTTAGCCTTCGGTATTAATGAAAATGGTCGTTCATGGCTATTTTTGACAAAATAGAGGTTATGTGGCCATTGATCATCGACCAGAGGCTCATACACTTCACCCCACATATGTTTCCTAGACATAGATCACATTTTTGGATTTCTGGTGGAGACCATTTCTTGGGCAAAAATCCGAATGTGTTAGCCTTCGGTATTTAAGAAAATGGTCATTCATGGCTATTTTCGACAAAAATGGGGGTTGTGTGGCCATTTATCTTCAACCAGAGGTCATACACATCACTACACATATCTTTTCTTGCCATAGATCACATTCTTGGATCTATGGTGGAGACCAGTTCTTGGTCAAAAATCCATAGGTGTTAGCCTTCAGTGTCATTGAAAATAGTCGTTCATGGCAATTTTCGACAAAAATGGGGGTTGTGTGGCCATTGTTAATCGACCAGGGGCTCGTACACCTCACCCCACATAAGTTTCCTTGCCATAGATCACATTCTTGGATTTCTGGTGAAGACCATTTCTTGGTCAAAAATCCGTAGGTGTTAGCCTTCAGTATTATTGAAAATGGTCGTTCATGGCTATTTTCGACAAAAATGGGGGTTGTGTGGCCATTTATCATCGACCAGAGGCTCGTACACCTCACCCCACATATGTTTAATTGCCATAGATCACAATCTTGGATTTCTCGTGGAGACCATTTCTTGGTCAAAAATCCGTACGTGTTAGCCTTCGGTATTATTGAAAATGGTCGTTCATGGCTGTTTTCGACAAAAATGGGGGTTGTGTGGCCATTGATCATCGACCAGAGGCTCGTACACCTCACCCCAAATATGTTTCCTTGCCATAGATCATATTCTTGGATTTCTGGTGGAGACGATTTCTTGGTAAAAAATCCGTAGGTGTTAGCCTTCGGAATTATTGAAAATGGTCGTTCATGGCTATTTTCGACAAAAATGGGGGTTGTGTGGCCATTGATCATCGACCAGAGGCTCGTACACCTCACCCCACATATGTTTCCTTGCTGTAGATCACATTCTTGGATTTCTGGTGGAGACCATTTCTTGGTCAAAAATCCGTAGGTGTTAGCCTTCGGTATTATTGTAAATGGTCGTTCATGGCTATTTTCGACAAAAATGGGGGTTGTGTGGCCATTGATCATTGACCAGAGGCTCATACACCTCACCCCACATATGTTTCCTTGCCATAGATCACATTCTTGGATTTCTGGTGGAGACTATTTCTTGGCCAAAAATCTGTACGTGTTAGCCTTCGGTATTATTGAAAATGGTCATTCATGGCTATTTTCGAAACAATTGGGGGTTGTGTGGCCATTGATCTTCAACTAGAGGCCCATACACTTCACCCCACATATGTTTTCTTGCCATAGATCACAATCTTGGATTTATCGTGGAGACCATTTGTTGGTCAAAAATTCGTAGGTGTTAGCCTTCAGTGTCATTGAAAATGGTCATTCATGGCTATTTTCGACAAAAATGGGGGTTGTGTCGCCATTGATCATCGACTAGAGGCTCGTACACCTCACCCCACATAAGTTTCCTTGCCATAGATCACATTCTTGGATTTCTGGTGGAGACCATTTCTTGGGAAAAATCCGAATGTGTTAGCCTTCAGTATTATTGAAAATGGTCGTTCATGGCTATTTTTGACAAAATGGGGGTTGTGTGGCAATTGATCATCGACCAAAGGCTCATACACCTCACCCCACATATGTTTCCTTGCCATAGACCACACTCTTGGATTTCTGGTGGAGACCATTTCTTGGTCAAAAATCCTTAGGTGTCAGCCTTCAGTGTCATTGAAAATGGTCGTTCATGGCTATTTTCGACAAAAATGGGGGTTGTGTGGCCATTGATCATCGACCAGAGGCTCGTACACTTCACCCCACATATGTTTTCTTGCTATAGATCACATTCTTGGATTTCTGGTGGAGACCATTTCTTGGTCAAAAATCTATTGGTGTTAGCCTTCGGTATTATTGAAAATGGTCGTTCATGGCTATTTTTGACTAAAATGGGGGTTGTGTGGCCATTTATCATCGACCGGAGGCTCGTACACCTCACCCCACATATGTTTACTTGCCATAGATCACATTCTTGGATTTCTGGTGGAGACCATTTCTTGGTTAAAAATCCGTACGTGTTAGCCTTCGGTATTATTGAAAATGGTCATTTATGGCTATTTTCGACAAAAATGGGGGTTGTGTGGCTATTGATTATCGACCAGAGGCTCGTACACCTCACCCCACATATGTTTCCTTGCCATAGATCACATTCTTGGATATCTGGTGGTGACCATTTCTGGGTCAAAAATCCGTAGGTGTTAGCCTTCAGTATTATTGAAAATGGTCGTTCATAGCTATTTTCGACAAAAATGGGGGTTGTGTGGCCATTGATCATCGACCAAAGGCTCATACACCTCACCCCACATATGTTTCCTTGCCATAGACCACATTCTTGATTTATGGTGGAGACCATTTGTTGTTCAAAAATCCGTAGGTGTTAGCCTTCGGAATTATTGAAAATGGTCGTTCATGGCTATTTTCGACAAAAATGGGGGTTGTGTGGCCATTGATCATCGACCAGAGGCTCGTACACCTCACCCCACATATGTTTCCTTGCTGTAGATCACATTCTTGGATTTCAGGTGGAGACCATTTCTTGGTCAAAAATCCGTAGGTGTTAGCCTTCGGTATTATTGTAAATGGTCGTTCATGGCTATTTTCGACAAAAATGGGGGTTGTGTGGCCATTGATCATTGACCAGAGGCTCATACACCTCACCCCACATATGTTTCCTTGCCATAGATCACATTCTTGGATTTCTGGTGGAGACTATTTCTTGGCCAAAAATCCGTACGTGTTAGCCTTCGGTATTATTGAAAATGGTCATTCATGGCTATTTTCGAAACAAATGGGGGTTGTGTGGCCATTGATCTTCGACTAGAGGCCCATACACTTCACCCCACATATGTTTTCTTGCCATAGATCACAATCTTGGATTTCTCGTGGAGACCATTTGTTGGTCAAAAATTCGTAGGTGTTAGCCTTCAGTGTCATTGAAAATGGTCATTCATGGCTATTTTCGACAAAAATGGGGGTTGTGTCGCCATTGATCATCGACTAGAGGCTCGTACACCTCACCCCACATAAGTTTCCTTGCCATAGATCACATTCTTGGATTTCTGGTGGAGACCATTTCTTGGTCAAAAATCCGTAGGTGTTAGCCTTCGGTATTATTGAAAATGGTCGTTCATGGCTATTTTCGACAAAATGGGGGTTGTGTGGCAATTGATCATCGACCAAAGGCTCATACACCTCACCCCACATATGTTTCCTTGCCATAGACCACACTCTTGGATTTCTGGTGGAGACCATTTCTTGGTCAAAAATCCTTAGGTGTTAGCCTTCAGTGTCATTGAAAATGGTCGTTCATGGCTATTTTCGACAAAAATGGGGGTTGTGTGGCCATTGATCATCGACCAGAGGCTCGTACACTTCACCCCACATATGTTTTCTTGCTATAGATCACATTCTTGGATTTCTGGTGGAGACCATTTCTTGGTCAAAAATCTATTGGTGTTAGCCTTCGGTATTATTGAAAATGGTCGTTCATGGCTATTTTCGACTAAAATGGGGGTTGTGTGGCCATTTATCATCGACCAGAGGCTCGTACACCTCACCCCACATATGTTTACTTGCCATAGATCACATTCTTGGATTTCTGGTGGAGACCATTACTTGGTTAAAAATCCGTACGTGTTAGCCTTCGGTATTATTGAAAATGGTCATTTATGGCTATTTTCGACAAAAATGGGGGTTGTGTGGCTATTGATTATCGACCAGAAGCTCGTACACCTCACCCCACATATGTTTCCTTGCCATAGATCACATTCTTGGATATCTGGTAGTGACCATTTCTGGGTCAAAAATCCGTAGGTGTTAGCCTTCGGTATTATTGAAAATGGTCGTTCATAGCTATTTTCGACAAAAATGGGGGTTGTGTGGCCATTGATCATCGACCAAAGGCTCATACACCTCACCCCACATATGTTTCCTTGCCATAGACCACATTCTTGATTTATGGTGGAGACCATTTGTTGGTCAAAAATAAGTAGGTGTTAGCCTTCGGAATTATTGAAAATGGTCGTTCATGGCTATTTTCGACAAAAATGGGGGTTGTGTGGCCATTGATCATCGACCAGAGGCTCGTACACCTCACCCCACATATGTTTCCTTGCTGTAGATCACATTCTTGGATTTCTGGTGGAGACCATTTCTTGGTCAAAAATCCGTAGGTGTTAGCCTTCGGTATTATTGTAAATGGTCGTTCATGGCTATTTTCGACAAAAATGGGGGTTGTGTGGCCATTGATCATTGACCAGAGGCTCATACACCTCACGCCACATATGTTTCCTTGCCATAGATCACATTCTTGGATTTCTGGTGGAGACTATTTCTTGGCCAAAAATCCGTACGTGTTAGCCTTCGGTATTATTGAAAATGGTCATTCATGGCTATTTTCGAAACAAATGGGGGTTGTGTGGCCATTGATCTTCGACTAGAGGCCCATACACTTCACCCCACATATGTTTTCTTGCCATAGATCACAATCTTGGATTTCTCGTGGAGACCATTTGTTGGTCAAAAATTCGTAGGTGTTAGCCTTCAGTGTCATTGAAAATGGTCATTCATGGCTATTTTCG
The DNA here is from genome assembly GCF_902167145.1 of Zea mays. Classification (NCBI taxonomy): domain Eukaryota; kingdom Viridiplantae; phylum Streptophyta; class Magnoliopsida; order Poales; family Poaceae; genus Zea; species Zea mays. The sequence goes on from NC_050100.1 coordinate 201,644,308, forward strand.
ACAAAAATGGGGGTTGTGTCGCCATTGATCATCGACTAGAGGCTCGTACACCTCACCCCACATAAGTTTCCTTGCCATAGATCACATTCTTGGATTTCTGGTAGAGACCATTTCTTGGTCAAAAATCCGTAGGTGTTAGCCTTCGGTATTATTGAAAATGGTCGTTCATGGCTATTTTCGACAAAATGGGGGTTGTGTGGCAATTGATCATCGACCAAAGGCTCATACACCTCACCCCACATATGTTTCCTTGCCATAGACCACATTCTTGGATTTCTGGTGGAGACCATTTCTTGGTCAAAAATTCTTAGGTGTTAGCCTTCAGTGTCATTGAAAATGGTCGTTCATGGCTATTTTCGACAAAAATGGGGGTTGTGTGGCCATTGATCATCGACCAGAGGCTCGTACACTTCACCCCACATATGTTTTCTTGCTATAGATCACATTCTTGGATTTCTAGTGGAGACCATTTCTTGGTCAAAAATCTATTGGTGTTAGCCTTCGGTATTATTGAAAATGGTCGTTCATGGCTATTGTCGACTAAAATGGGGGTTGTGTGGCCATTTATCATCGACCAGAGGCTCGTACACCTCACCCCACATATGTTTACTTGCCATAGATCACATTCTTGGATTTCTGGTGGAGACCATTTTTTGGTTAAAAATCCGTACGTGTTAGCCTTCGGTATTATTGAAAATGGTCATTTATGGCTATTTTCGACAAAAATGGGGGTTGTGTGGCCATTGATTATCGACCAGAGGCTCGTACACCTCACCCCACATATGTTTCCTTGCCATAGATCACATTCTTGGATATCTGGTGGTGACCATTTCTGGGTCAAAAATCCGTAGGTGTTAGCCTTCAGTATTATTGAAAATGGTCGTTCATAGCTATTTTCGACAAAAATGGGGGTTGTGTGGCCATTGATCATCGACCAAAGGCTCATACACCTCACCCCACATATGTTTCCTTGCCATAGACCACATTCTTGATTTATGGTGGAGACCATTTGTTGGTCAAAAATCCGTAGGTGTTAGCCTTCGGTATTATTGAAAATGGTCGTTCATGGCTATTTTCATCAAAAATGGGGGTTGTGTGGCCATTTATCATCAACCAGAGGCTCGTACACCTCACCCCACATATGTTTCCTTGCCATAGATCACATTCTTGGATTTCTAGTGGAGACCATTTGTTGGTCAAAAATTCGTACGTGTTAGCCTTCAGTAATATTGAAAATGGTCGTGGTCGTTCATGGCTATTTTCGACAAAATGGGGGTTGTGTGGCCATTGATCATCGACCAGAGGCTCGTACACCTCACCCACATATGTTTCCTTGCCGTAGATCACATTCTTGGATTTCTGGTGGAGACCATTTCTTGGTCAAAAATCCGTACGTGTTAGCCTTCGGTATTATTGAAAATGGTCGTTCATTGCTATTTTTGACAAAATAGAGGTTCTGTGGCCATTGATCATCGACCAGAGGCTCATACACCTCACCCACATATGTTTCCTTGCCGTAGATCACATTCTTGGATTTCTGGTGGAGACCATTTCTTGGGCAAAAATCCGAATGTGTTAGCCTTCGGTATTATTGAAAATGGTTATTCATCGCTATTTTCGACAAAAATGGGGGTTGTGTGGCCATTTATCTTCAACCAGAGGCTCATACACCTCACTACACATATGTTTTCTTGCCATAGATCACATTCTTGGATCTATGGTGGAGACCAGTTCTTGGTCAAAAATCCATAGGTGTTAGCCTTCAGTGTCATTGGAGATAGTCGTTCATGGCTATTTTCGACAATAATGGGGGTTGTGTGGCCATTGATAATTGACAAGAGGCTCATACACCTCACCCCACATATGTTTCCTTGCCATAGATCACATTCTTGGATTTCTGGTGGAGACCATTTCTTGGTCAAAAATCCGTAGGTGTTAGCCTTCGGTATTATTGAAAATGGTCGTTCATGGCTATTTTCGACAAAAATGGGGGTTGTGTGTCCATTGATCATCGACCAGGGGCTCGTACACCTCACCCGACATATAATTCTTTGCCATAGATCATATTCTTGGATTTCTGGTGGAGACAATTTATTGGTCAAAAATCCGTAGGTGTTAGCCTTCGGTATTATTGAAAATGGTCGTTCATGGCTATTTTCATCAAAAATGGGGGTTGTGTGGCCATTTATCATCAACCAGAGGCTCGTACACCTCACCCCACATATGTTTCCTTGCCATAGATCACATTCTTGGATTTCTAGTGGAGACCATTTCTTGGTCAAAAATTCCTACGTGTTAGCCTTCGGTATTATTGAAAATGGTCGTGGTCGTTCATGGCTATTTTCGACAAAATGGGGGTTGTGTGGCCATTGATCATCGACCAGAGGCTCGTACACCTCACCCACATATGTTTCCTTGCCGTAGATCACATTCTTGGATTTCTGGTGGAGGCCATTTCTTTGTAAAAAATCCGTACGTGTTAGCCTTCGGTATTATTGAAAATGGTCGTTCATGGCTATTTTCGACAAAATAGAGGTTCTGTGGCCATTTATCATCGACCAAAGGCTCATACACCTCACCCACATATGTTTCCTTGCCGTAGATCACATTCTTGGATTTCTGGTGGAGACTATTTCTTGGGCAAAAATCTGAATGTGTTAGCCTTCGGTATTATTGAAAATGGTTATTCATGGCTATTTTCGACAAAAATGGGGGTTGTGTGGCCATTTATCTTCAAGCAGAGGCTCATACACCTCACTACACATATGTTTTCTTTCCATAGATCACATTCTTGGATCTATGGTGGAGACTAGTTCTTGGTCAAAAATCCATAGGTGTTAGCCTTTAGTGTCATTGAAAATAGTCGTTCATGGCTATTTTCGACAATAATGGGGGTTGTGTGGCCATTGATAATTGAACAGAGGCTCATACACCTCACCCCACATATGTTTCCTTGCCATAGATCACATTCTTGGATTTCTGGTGGAGACGATTTCTTGGTCAAAAATCCGTAGGTGTTAGCCTTCGGTATTATTGAAAATGGTCGTTCATATTTTTGACAAAAATGGGGGTTCTGTGGCCATTGATCATCGACCAGAGGCTCGTACACCTCACCCCACATATGTTTCCTTGCCATAGATCAAATTCTTGGATTTCTGGTGGAGACCATTTCTTGGTCAAAAATCTGTAGGTGTTAGCCTTCGGTATTATTGTAAATGGTCGTTCATGGCTATTTTCGATAAAAATGGGGGTTGTGTGGCCATTGATCATCGACCAGAGGCTCATACACCTCACCCCACATATGTTTCCTTGCCATAGATCACATTCTTGGATTTCTGGTGGAGACCATTTCTTGGTCAAAAATCTGTAGGTGTTAGCCTCTGGTATTATTGAAAATGGTCGTTCATGGGTATTTTGATAAAAAATGGGGGTTGTACGGCCATTTATCATCGACCAGAGGCTCGTACACCTCACCCCACATATGTTTCTTGCCATAGATCACATTCTTGGATTTCTAGTGGAGACCATTTCTTGGTCAAAAATTCGTACGTGTTAGCCTTCGGTATTATTGAAAATGGTCGTTCATGGCTATTTTCGACAAAATGGGGGTTGTGTGGCCATTGATCATCGAACAGAGGCTCGTACACCTCACCCCATATATGTTTCCTTGCCATAGATCACATTCTTGGATTTCTAGTGGAGACCATTTCTTGGGCAAAAATCCGAATGTGTTAGCCTTCGGTATTTTTGAAAATGGTCATTCATGGCTATTTTCGATAAAAATGGGGGTTGTTTCGCGATTGATCTTCGACCAGAGGCTCATACACCTCACTACACATATGTTTCCTTGCCATATATCGAAACATATGTGTAGTGAGGTGTATGAGCCTCTGGTCGAAGATCAATGGCGAAACAACCCCCATTTTTATCGAAAATAGCCATGAATGACCATTTTCAAAAATACCGAAGGCTAACACATTCGGATTTTTGCCCAAGAAATGGTCTCCACCAGAAATCCAAGAATGTGATCTATGGCAAGGAAACATATGTGGGGTGAGGTGTACGAGCCCCTGGTCAATGATCAATGGCCACACAACCCCCATTTTGTCAAAAATAGCCATGAACGACCATTTTCAATAATACCGAAGGCTAACACGTACGAATTTTTGACCAAGAATTGGTCTCCACCAAAAATCTAAGAATTTGATCTATGGCAAGAAACATATGTGGGGTGAGATGTACGAGCCTCTGGTCGATGATAAATGGCCATACAACCCCCATTTTTTTATCAAAATAGCCATGAACGACCATTTTCAATAATACCAGAGGCTAACACCTACAGATTTTTTACCAAGAAATGGTCTCCACCAGAAATCCAAGAATGTGATCTATGGCAAGGAAACATATGTGGGGTGAGGTGTATGAGCCTCTGGTCGATGATCAATGGCCACACAACCCCCATTTTTGTCGAAAATAGCCATGAACGACCATTTACAATAATATCGAAGGCTAACACCTACGGATTTTTGACCAAGAAATGGTCTCCACCAGAAATCCAAGAATTTGATCTATGGCAAGGAAACATATGTGGGGTGAGGTGTACGAGCCTCTGGTCGATGAGCAATGGCCACACAACCCCCATTTTTCTCGAAAATAGCCATGAACGACCATTTTCAATAATACCGAAGGCTAACACCTACAGATTTTTGACCAAGAAATCGTCTCCACCAGAAATCCAAGAATATGATCTATGGCAAGGAATTATATGTCGGGTGAGGTGTACGAGCCTCTTGTCGATGATCAATGGCCACACAACCCCCATTTTTGTCGAAAATAGCCATGAACGACCTTTTTCAATAATACCGAAGGCTAACACGTACGGATTTTTGACCAAGAAATGGTCTCCACGAGAAATCCAAGATTTTGATCTATGGCAATAAAACATATGTGGGGTGAGGTGTACGAGCCTCTGGTTGATGATCAATGGCCACACAACCCCCATTTTTGTCAAAAATAGCCATGAACGACCATTTTCAATGATACCGAAGGCTAACACCTACGGATTTTTGACCAAGAAATGGTCTCCACAAGAAATCCAAGAATGTGGTCTATAACAAGGAAACATATGTGGGGCGAGGTGTATGAGCCTTTGGTCGATGATCAATTGCCACACAACCCCCATTTTTGTCGAAAATAGCCATGAACGACCATTTTCAATAATACGGAAGGCTAACACCTATGGATTTTTGACCAAGAAATGGTCTCCACCAGAAATCCAAGAATGTGATCTATGGCAAGGAAACTTATGTGGGGTGAGGTGTACGAGCCTCTGGTGGATGATCAATGGCGACACAACCCCCATTTTTGTCGAAAATAGCCATGAATGACCATTTTCAATGACACTGAAGGCTAACACCTACGAATTTTTGACCAACAAATGGTCTCCACGAGAAATCCAAGCTTGTGATCTATGGCAAGAAAAAATTTGTGGGGTGAAGTGTATGAGCCTCTGGTTGATGATCAATGGCCACACAACCCCCATTTTTGTCGAAAATAGCCATGAACGACCATTTTCAATGACACTGAAGGCTAACACCTATGGATTTTTGACCAAGAAATGGTCTCCACCATAAATCCAAGAATGTGATCTATGGCATGGAAACATATGTGTAGTGACGTGTATGAGCCTCTGGTCGAAGATCAATGGCCATACAACCCCCATTTGTGTCGAAAATAGTCATGAATGACCATTTTCAATAATACCGAAGGCTAACACGTACGGATTTTTTTTACCAAGAAATGGTCTCCACCAGAAATCCAAGAATGTGATCTATGGCAAGGAAACATATGTGGGGTAAGGTGTATGAGCCTCTGGTCGATGATCAATGGCCACACAACCCCCATTTTTTGTTGAAAATAGCCATGAACGAACATTTACAATAATACCGAAGGCTAACACCTACAAATTTTTGACCAAGAAATGGTCTCCACCAGAAATCCAAGAAAGTGATCTATGGCAAAGAAACATATGTGGGGTGAGGTGTACGAGCCTCTGATCGATGATCAATGGCCACACAACCCCCATTTTTGTCAAAAATAGCCATGAACGACCATTTTCAATAATTCTGAAGGCTAACACCTACGGATTTTTGACCAAGAAATCGTCTCCACCAGAAATCCAAGAATATGATTTATGGCAAGGAAACATATTTGGGGTGAGGTGTACGAGCCTCTGGTCGATGATCAATGGCCACACAACCCCCATTTTTGTCGAAAACAGCCATGAACGACCATTTTCAATAATACCGAAGGCTAACACGTACGGATTTTTGACCAAGAAATGGTCTCCACGAGAAATCCAAGATTGTGATCTATGGCAATTAAACATATGTGGGGTGAGGTGTACGAGCCTCTGGTCGATGATAAATGGCCACACAACCCCCATTTTTGTCGAAAATAGCCATGAACGACCATTTTCAATAATACCGAAGGCTAACACCTACGGATTTTTTACCAAGAAATGGTCTCCACCAGAAATCCAAGAATGTGATCTAGGCAAGGAAACATATGTGGGGTGAGGTGTACGCGCCCCTGGTCGATTATCAATGGCCACACAACCCCCATTTTTGTCGAAAATTGCCATGAACGACTATTTTCAATGACACTGAAGGCTAACACCTATGGATTTTTGACCAAGAACTGGTCTCCACCATAGATCCAAGAATGTGATCTATGGCAAGAAAACATATGTGTAGTGAGGTGTATGAGCCTCTGGTTGAAGATAAATGGCCACACAACCCCCATTTTTGTCGAAAATAGCCATGAATGAACATTTTCAATAATACCGAAGGCTAACACATTTGGATTTTTGCCCAAGAAATGGTCTCCACCAGAAATCCAAAAATGTGATCTATATCAAGGAAAAATATGTGGGGTGAGGTGTATGAGCCTCTGGTCGATGATCAATGGCCACAGAACCTCTATTTTGTCAAAAATAGCCATGAACGACCATTTTCAATAATACCGAAGGCTAGCACGTACGGATTTTTGACCAAGAAATGGTCTCCACCAGAAATCCAAGAATGTGATCTACGGCAAGGAAACATATGTGGGTGAGGTGTAAGAGCCTTTGGTCGATGATCAATGGCCACACAACCCCCATTTTGTCAAAAATAGCCATGAACGACCATTTTCAATAATACCGAAGGCTAACACGTACGAATTTTTGACCAAGAAATGGTCTCCACCAGAAATCCAAGAGTGTGCTCTATGGCAAGGAAACATATGTGGGGTGAGGTGTACGAGCCTCTGGTCGATGATAAATGGCCACACAACCCCCATTTTTGATGAAAATAGCCATGAACGACCATTTTCAATAATACCGAAAGCTAACACCTACAGATTTTTGACCAACAAATGGTCTCCACCAGAAATCCAAGAATGTGGTCTATGGCAAGGAAACATATGTGGGGTGAGGTGTATGAGCCTTTGGTCGATGATAAATTGCCACACAACCCCAATTTTTGTCGAAAATAGCCATGAACGACCATTTTCAATAATACCGAAGGCTAACACCTACGGATTTTTGACCAAGAAATGGTCTCCACCAGAAATCCAAGAATGTGATATATGGCAAGGAAAGTTATGTGGGGTGAGGTGTACGATCCTCTGGTCAATGATCAATGGCGACACAACCCCCATTTTTGTCGAAAATAGCCATGAATGACCATTTTCAATGACACTGAAGGCTAACACCTACGAATTTTTGACCAACAAATGGTCTCCACGAGAAATCCAAGATTCTGATCTATGGCAAGAAAACATATGTGGGGTGAAGTGTACGAGCCTCTGGTCGATGATCAATGGCCACACAACCCCCATTTTTGTCGAAAATAGCCATGAACGACCATTTTCAATGACACTGAAGGCTAACACCTATGGATTTTTGACCAAGAAATGGTCTCCACCATAAATCCAAGAATGTGATCTATGGCAAGGAAACATATGTGTAGTGAGGTGTATGAGCCTCTGGTCGAAGATCAATGGCCACACAACCCCCATTTGTGTCGAAAATAGCCATGAATGACCATTTTCAATTATACCGAAGGCTAACACGAACGGATTTTTGACCAAGAAATGGTCTCCACCAGAAATCCAAGAATGTGATCTATGGCAAGGAAACATATGTAGGGTGAATTCTACAAGCCTCCGGTCGATGATAAATGGCCACACAACCCCCATTTTAGTCAAAAATAAACATGAACGACCATTTTCAATAATACCGAAGGCTAACACCAACAGATTTTTGACCAAGAAATGGTCTCCTCTAGAAATCCAAGAATGTGATCTATGGCATGAAAACATATGTGGGGTGAAGTGTACGAGCCTCTAGTCGATGATCAATGGCCACACAACCCCCATTTTTGTCGAAAATAGCCATGAACGACCATTTTCAATGACACTGAAGGCTAACACCTATGATTATTGACCAAGAAATGGTCTCCACCATAAATCCAAGAATGTGATCTATGGCAAGGAAACATAAGTGTAGTGAGGTGTATGAGCCTCTGGTCGAAGATCAATGGCCACACAACCCCCATTTTTGTCGAAAATAGCCATGAATGACCATTTTCAATAATACCGAAGGCTAACCCGTACGAATTTTTGACCAAGAAATGGTCTCCACCAGAAATCCAAGAATGTGATCTATGGCAAGGAAACATATGTGGGGTGAATTGTACGAGCCTCTGGTCGATGATAAATGGCCACACAACCCCCATTTTAGTCGAAAATAGCCATGAACGACCATTTTCAATAATACCAAAGGCTAACACCAACAGATTTTTGACCAAGAAATGGTCTCCTCCAGAAATCCAAGAATGTGATCTATGGCAAGAAAACATATGTGGGGTGAAGTGTACGAGCCTCTGGTCGATGATCAATGGCCACACAACCCCCATTTTTGTCGAAAATAGCCATGAACGACCATTTTCAATGACACTAAAAGCTAACACCTATGGATTTTTGACCAAGAAATGGTCTCCACCATAAATCCAAGAATGTGATCTATGGCAAGGAAACATATGTGTAGTGAGGTGTATGAGCCTCTGGTCGAAGATCAATGGCCACACAACCCCCATTTTTGTCGAAAATAGCCATGAATGACCATTTTCAAAAATACCGAAGGCTAACACATTCAGATTTTTTCCCAAGAAATGGTCTCCGCCAGAAATCCAAGAATGTGATCTATGGCAAGGAAACATATGTGGGGTGAGGTGTACGAGCCTCTGGTCGATGATCATTGGCCACACAACCCCATTTTGTCGAAAATAGCCATGAACGACCATTTTCAATAATACCGAAGGCTAACACGTACGAATTTTTGACCAAGAAATGGTGTCCACCAGAAATCCAAGAATGTAATCTATGGCAAGGAAACATATGTGGGTGAGGTTTACGAGCCTCTAGTCGATGATAGATGGCCACACAACCCCCATTTTTGATGAAAATAGCCATGAGCGACCATTTTCAATAATACTAGAGGCTAACACCTACGGATTTTTGACTAAGAAATGGTCTCCACCAGAAATCCAGGAATGTGATCTATGGCAAGGAAACATATGTGGGGTGAGGTGTATGAGCCTCTAGTCGATGATCAATGGCCACACAACCCCCATTTTTGTCGAAAATAGCCATGAACGATTATTTTCAATAATACCGAAGGCTAACACCTACGGATTTTTGACCAAGAAATGGTCTCCACCAGAAATCCAAGAATGTGATCTACGGCAAGGAAACATATGTGGGGTGAGGTGTACGAGCCTCTAGTCGATGATCAATGGCCACACAACCCCTATTTTTGTCGAAAATAGCCATGAACAACCAGTTTCAATGACACTGAAGGCTAACAACTACGGATTTTTGACCAAAAAATGGTCTCCACCATAAATCCAAGAATGTGATCTATGGCAAGGAAACATATGTGGGTTGAGGTTTACGAGCCTCTGGTCGATGATCAATGGCCACACAACCCTAATTTTTGTCGAAAATAGCCATGAACGACCATTTTCAATGACACTAAAGGCTGACACATTCAGATTTTTGACCAAAAAATGGTCTCCACCAGAAATCAAAAAATGTGATCTATGGCAAGGAAACATATGTGGGGTGAGGTTTACGAGCCTCTGGTTGATGATCATTCGCCACACAACCCCAATTTTTGTCGAAAATAGCCATGACTGACCATTTTCAATAATACCGAAGGCTAACACGTACGAATTTTTTACCAAGAAATGGTCTCCACCAGAAATCCAAGAATGTGATCTATGGCAAGGAAACATATGTGGGGTGAGGTGTATGAGCCTCTGGTCGATGATAAATGGCCACACAACCCCCATTTTAGTCGAAAATAGCCATGAACGACCATTTTCAAAAATACCGAAGGCTAACACCAACGGATTTTTGACCAAGAAATGGTCTCCACCAGAAATCCTAGAATGTGATCTCTGGCAAGAAAACATATGTGGGGTGAAGTGTACGAGCCTTTGGTCAATGATCAATGGCCACACAAACCCCATTTTTGTCGAAACTAGCCATGAACGACCATTTTCAATAACACTGAAGGCTAACACCTACGGATTTTTGACCAAGAAATGGTCTCCACAATAAATCCAAGAATGTGATCTATGGCAAGGAAACATATGTGTAGTGAGGTGTATGAGCCTTTGGTCGAATATCAATGGCCACACAACCCCCATTTTTGTCGAAAATAGCCATGAACGACCATTTTCAATAGTACCGAAGGCTATAACATTCAGATTTTTGACCAAGAAATGGTCTCCACCAGAAATCAAAGAATGTGATCTATGGCTAGGAAACATATGTGGGGTGAGGTTTACGAGCCTCTGGTCGATGATCAATGACCACACAACCCCCATTTTTGTCGAAAATAGCCATGAATGACCATTTTCAATAATACTGAAGGCTAACACGTACAGATTTTTGACCAATAAATGGTCTCCACCGGAAATGCAAGAATGTGATCTATGGCAAGGAAACATATGTGGGGTGAATTGCATGAGCCTCTGGTCGATGATAAATTGCCACACAACCCCCATTTTAGTCGAAAATAGCCATGAACGACCATTTTCAATAATACCGAAGGCTAACACCAACAGATTTTTGACCAAGGAATGGTCTCCTCCAGAAATCCAAGAATGTGATCTATGGAAAGAAAACATATGTGGGGTGAAGTGTACGAGCCTCTGGTCGATGATCAATGGCCACACAACCCCCATTTTTGTCGAAAATAGCCATGAACGACCATTTTCAATGACACTAAACGCTAACACCTATGGATTTCTGACCAAGAAATGGTCTCCACCATAAATCCAAGAATGTGATCTATGGCAAGGAAACATATGTGTAGTGAGGTGTATGAGCCTCTGGTCGAAGATCAATGGCCACACAACCCCCATTTTTGTCGAAAATAGCCATGAATGACCATTTTCAAAAAATACCAAAGGCTAACACATTCGGATTTTTGCCCAAGAAATGGTCTCCACCAGAAATCCTAGAATGTGATCTATGGCAAGGAAACATATGTGGGGTGAGGTGTACGAGCCTCTGGTCGATGATCAATGGCCACACAACCCCCATTTTGCCGGAAATAGCCATGAACGACCATTTTCAATAATACCGAAGGCTAACACGTACGAGTTTTTCCAAGAAATGGTCTCCACCAGAAATCCAAGAATGTGATCTATGGCAAGGAAACATATGTGGGGTGAGGTTTATGAGCCTCTAGTCGATGATAAATGGCCACACAACCCCCATTTTTTATGAAAATAGCCATGAGCGACCATTTTCAATAATACTAGAGGCTAACACCTACGGATTTTTGACCCAGAAATGGTCTCCACTAGAAATCCAAGAATTTGATCTATGGCAAGGAAACATATGTGGGGTGAGGTGTATGAGCCTCTGGTCGATGATCAATGGCCACACAACCCCCATTTTTGTTGAAAATAGCCATGAACGACCATTTTCAATAATACCGAAGGCTAACACCAACAGATTTTTGACCAAGGAATGGTCTCCTCCAGAAATCCAAGAAGGTGATCTATGGAAAGAAAACATATGTGGGGTGAAGTGTACGAGCCTCTGGTCGATGATCAATGGCCACACAACCCCCATTTTTGTTGAAAATAGCCATGAACGACCATTTTCAATGACACTAAACGCTAACACCTATGGATTTCTGACCAAGAAATGGTCTCCACCATAAATCCAAGAATGTGATCTATGGCAAGGAAACATATGTGTAGTGAGGTGTATGAGCCTCTGGTCGAAGATCAATGGCCACACAACCCCCATTTTTGTCGAAAATAGCCATGAATGACCAATTTCAAAAAATACCAAAGGCTAACACATTCGGATTTTTGCCCAAGAAATGGTCTCCACCAGAAATCCTAGAATGTGATCTATGGCAAGGAAACATATGTGGGGTGAGGTGTACGAGCCTCTGGTCGATGATCAATGGCCACACAACCCCCATTTTGCCGGAAATAGCCATGAACGACCATTTTCAATAATACCGAAGGCTAACACGTACGAGTTTTTCCAAGAAATGGTCTCCACCAGAAATCCAAGAATGTGATCTATGGCAAGGAAACATATGTGGGGTGAGGTTTATGAGCCTCTAGTCGATGATAAATGGCCACACAACCCCCATTTTTTATGAAAATAGCCATGAGCGACCATTTTCAATAATACTAGAGGCTAACACCTACGGATTTTTGACCCAGAAATGGTCTCCACTAGAAATCCAAGAATTTGATCTATGGCAAGGAAACATATGTGGGGTGAGGTGTATGAGCCTCTGGTCGATGATCAATGGCCACACAACCCCCATTTTTGTTGAAAATAGCCATGAACGACCATTTTCAATAATACCGAAGGCTAACACCAACAGATTTTTGACCAAGGAATGGTCTCCTCCAGAAATCCAAGAATGTGATCTATGGAAAGAAAACATATGTGGGGTGAAGTGTACGAGCCTCTGGTCGATGATCAATGGCCACACAACCCCCATTTTTGTTGAAAATAGCCATGAACGACCATTTTCAATGACACTAAACGCTAACACCTATGGATTTCTGACCAAGAAATGGTCTCCACCATAAATCCAAGAATGTGATCTATGGCAAGGAAACATATGTGTAGTGAGGTGTATGAGCCTCTGGTCGAAGATCAATGGCCACACAACCCCCATTTTTGTCGAAAATAGCCATGAATGACCAATTTCAAAAAATACCAAAGGCTAACACATTCGGATTTTTGCCCAAGAAATGGTCTCCACCAGAAATCCTAGAATGTGATCTATGGCAAGGAAACATATGTGGGGTGAGGTGTACGAGCCTCTGGTCGATGATCAATGGCCACACAACCCCCATTTTGCCGGAAATAGCCATGAACGACCATTTTCAATAATACCGAAGGCTAACACGTACGAGTTTTTCCAAGAAATGGCCTCCACCAGAAATCCAAGAATGTGATCTATGGCAAGGAAACATATGTGGGGTGAGGTTTATGAGCCTCTAGTCGATGATAAATGGCCACACAACCCCCATTTTTTATGAAAATAGCCATGAGCGACCATTTTCAATAATACTAGAGGCTAACACCTACGGATTTTTGACCTAGAAATGGTCTCCACTAGAAATCCAAGAATTTGATCTATGGCAAGGAAACATATGTGGGGTGAGGTGTATGAGCCTCTGGTCGATGATCAATGGCCACACGACCATTTTCAATAATACCGAAGGCTAACACGTACGAGTTTTTCCAAGAAATGGTCTCCACCAGAAATCCAAGAATGTGATCTACGGCAAGGAAACATATGTGGGGTGAGGTGTATGAGCCTCTGGTCGACGATCAATGGCCACACAACCCTAATTTTTGTCGAAAATAGCCATGAACGACCATTTTTAATGACACTGAAGGCTAACACCTACGGATTTTTGACCAAGAAATGGTCTCCACCATAAATCAAAGAATGTGATCTATGGCAAGGAAACATATGTGTAGTGAGGTGTATGAACCTCTGGTCGAAGATCAATGGCCACACAACCCCCATTTTTGTCGAAAATAGCCATGAATGACCATTTTCAAAAATACCAAAGGCTAACACATTCGGATTTTTGCCCAAGAAATGGTCTCCACCAGAAATCCAAGAATGTGATCTATGGCAAGGAAACATATGTGGGGTGAGGTGTACGAGCCTCTGGTCGATGATCAATGGCCACACAACCCCCATTTTGCCGAAAATAGCCATGAACGACCATATTCAATAATACCGAAGGCTAACACGTACGAGTTTTTGACCAAGAAATGGTCTCCACCAGAAATAAAAGAATGTGATCTATGGCAAGGAAACATATGTGGGGTGAGGTTTATGAGCCTCTAGTCGATGATAAATGGCCACACAACCCCCATTTTTATGAAAATAGCCATGAGCGACCATTTTCAATAATACTAGAGGCTAACACCTACGAATTTTTGACCAAGAAATGGTCTCCACTAGAAATCCAAGAATGTGATCTATGGCAAGGAAACATATGTGGGGTGAGGTGTATGAGCCTCTGGTCGATGATCAATGGCCACACGACCCTTATTTTTGTCGAAAATAGCCATGAACGACCATTTTCAATAATACTGAAGGCTAACACCTACAGATTTTTGACCAAGAAATGGTCTCCACCAGAAATCCAAGAATGTGATCTACGGCAAGGAAACATATGTGGGGTGAGGTGTATGAGCCTCTGTTCGACGATCAATGGCCACACAACCCTAATTTTTGTCGAAAATAGCCATGAACGACCATTTTCAATGACACTGAAGGCTAACACCTACGGATTTTTGACCAAAAAATGGTCTCCACCATAAATCCAAGAATGTGATTTATGGCAAGGAAACATATGTGTAGTGAGGTGTATGAGCCTCTGGTCGAAGATCAATGGCCACACAACCCGCATTTTTGTCGAAAATGGCCATGAATGACCATTTTCAAAAATACCAAAGGCTAACACATTCGAATTTTTGCCCAAGAAATGGTCTCCACCAGAAATCCAAGAATGTGATCTATGGCAAGGAAACATATGTGGGGTGAGGTGTACGAGCATCTGGTCGATGATCAATGGCCACACAACCCCCATTTTGCCGAAAATAGCCATGAACGACCATTTTCAATAATACCGAAGGCTAATACGTACGAGTTTTTGACCAAGAAATGGTCTCCACCACAAATCCAAATAATGTGATCTATGGCAAGGAAACATATGTGGGGTGAGGTTTATGAGCCTCTAGTCGATGATAAATGGCCACACAACCCCCATTTTTTATGAAAATTGCCATGAGCGACCATTTTCAATAATACTGAGGCTAACACCTACGGATTTTTGACCAAGAAATGGTCTCCACCAGAAATCCAAGAATGTGATCTATGGCAAGGAAACATATGTGGGGTGAAGTGTATGAGCCTCTGGTCGATGATCAATGGCCACACAACCCCCATTTTTGTCGAAAATAGCCATGAACGACCATTTTCAATAATACCGAAGGCTAACACCTACGGATTTTTGACCAAGAAATGGTCTCCACCAGAAATCCAAGAATGTGATCTACGGCAAGGAAACATATGTGGGGTGAGGTGTATGAGCCTCTGGTCGACGATCAATGGCCACACAACCCTAATTTTTGTCGAAAATAGCCATGAACGACCATTTTCAATGACACTGATGGCTAACACCTACGGATTTTTGACCAAGAAATGGTCTCCACCATAAATCCAAGAATGTGATCTATGGCAAGGAAACATATGTGTAGTGAGGTGTATGAGCCTCTGGTCTAATATCAATGGCCACACAACCCCCATTTTTGTCGAAAATAGCCATGAACGACCATTTTCAATAGTTCCGAAGGATAACACATTCGGATTTTTGACCAAGAAATGGTCTCCATACGTGTTAGCCTTCTGTTTTATTGAAAATGGTCGTTGATCGCTATTTTCGACAAAAAATGGGCGTTCTGTGGCCATTGATCAATGACCAGAGGCCCATACACTTCACCCCACATATGTTTCCTTGCCATAGATCACATTCTTGACTTATGGTGGAAACCATTTCTTGGTCAAAAATCTGTAGGTGTTACCCTTCAGTGTCATTGAAAATCGTCGTTCATGGCTATTTTCGACAAAAATGGGGGTTATGTGGCCATTGATCATCGACCAAAGGCTCGTACACCTCACCCCACATATGTTTCCTTGCCATAGATCACATTTTGGATTTCTGGTGGAGACAATTTCTTGGTCAAAAATCCATAGGTGTTAGCCTTCGGTATTATTGAAAATGGTCGTTCATGGCTATTTTTGACAAAAATGGGGGTTCTTTGGCCATTGATCATCGACCAGTGGCTCATACACCTCACCCCACATATGCTTCCTTTCCATAGATCACATTCTTGGATATCTGGTGGAGACCATTTCTTGGTCAAAAATTCGTAGGTGTTAGCCTTCGGTATTATTGAAAATGGTCGTTCATGGCTATTTTCATCAAAAATGGGGGTTGTGTGGCCATTTATCATCGACCAGAGGCTCGTACACCTCACCCCACATATGTTTCCTTGCTATAGATCACATTCTTGGATTTCTGGTGGAGACCATTTCTTGGTCAAAAATTCGTACGTGTTAGCCTTCAGTATTATTGAAAATGATCGTTCATGGCTATTTTCGACAAAATGGGGGTTGTGTGGCCATTGATCATCGACCAGAGGCTCGTACACCTCACCCCAGATATGTTTCCTTGCCATAGATCACATTCTTGGATTTCTAGTGGAGACCCTTTCTTGGGCAAAAATCCGAATGTGTTAGCCTTCGGTGTTATTGAAAATTGTCATTCATGGCTATTTTCGACAAAAATGGGGGTTGTGTGGCCATTGATCTTTGACCAGAGGCTCATACACCTCACTACACATATGTTTCCTTGCCATAGATCACATTCTTGGATTTATGGTGGAGACCATTTCTTGGACAAAAATCCGTAGGTGTTAGCCTTCAGTGCCATTGAAAATGGTCGTTCATGGCTATTTTCGACAAAAATGGGGTTTGTGTGGCCATTGATCATCGACCAGAGGCTCGTACACTTCACCCCACATATGTTTTCTTGCCATAGATCACATTCTTGGATTTCCGGTGGGGACCATTTCTTGGTCAAAAATCTGTTGGTGTTAGCCTTCGGTATTATTGAAAATGGTCGTTCATGGCTATTTTCGACAAAAATGGGGGTTGTGTGGCCATTTATCATCGACCAGAGGCTCATACACCTCACCCCACATATGTTTCCTTGCCATAGATCACATTCTTGGATTTCTGGTGGAGACCATTTCTTGGTAAAAAATCCGTAGGTGTTAGCCTCTGGTATTATTGAAAATGGTCGTTCATGGCTATTTTCATCAAAAATGGGGGTTGTGTGGCCATTTATCATCGACCAGAGGCTCGTACACCTCACCCCACATATGTTTCCTTGCCATAGATCACATTCTTGGATTTCTGATAGAGACCATTTCTTGGTCAAAAATTCGTACGTGTTAGCCTTCGGTATTATTGAAAATGGTCGTTCATGGCTATTTTCGACAAAATGGGGGTTGTGTGGCCATTGATCATCGACCAGATGCTCGTACACCTCACCCCACATATGTTTCCTTGCCATAGATCACATTCTTGGATTTCTGGTGGAGACCATTTCTTGGGCAAAAATCCAAATGTGTTAGCCTTTGGTATTTTTGAAAATGGTCATTCATGGTTATTTTCGACAAAAATGGGGGTTGTGTGGCCATTGATCTTCGACTAGAGGCCCATACACCTCACCCCACATATGTTTCCTTGCCATAGATCAAATTCTTGGATTTTTGGTGGAGACCATTTCTTGGTCAAAAATCCATAGGTGTTAGCCTTCAGTGTCATTGAAAATGGTCGTTCATGGCTATTTTCGACAAAATTGGGGTTGTGTGGCCAATGATCATCGACCAGAGGCTCGTACACTTCACCCCACATATGTTTTCTTGCCATAGATCACATTCTTGGATTTCTGGTGGAGACCATTTCTTGGTCAAAAATCTGTTGGTGTTAGCCTTCGGTATTATTGAAAATGGTCGGTCATGGTTATTTTTGACTGAAATGGGGGTTGTGTGGCCATTTATCATCGACCAGAGGCTCATACACCGCACCCCACATATGTTTCCTTGCCATAGATCACATTCTTGGATATCTGGTGGAGACCATATTTTGGTCAAAAATCCGTACGTGTTAGCCTTCGGTATTATTGAAAATGGTCATTCATGGCTATTTTCGACAAAAATGGGGGTTGTGTGGCCATTGATCATCGACCAAAGGCTCGTACACCTCACCCCACATATGTTTCCTTGCCATAGATCACATTCTTTGATTTCTGGTGGAGACCATTTCTTGGTCAAAAATCCGAATGTGTTAGCCTTCGGAACTATTGAAAATGGTCGTTCATGGCTATTTTCGACAAAAATGGGGGTTGTGTGGCCATTGATATTGGACCAGAGGCTCATACACCTCACTACACATATGTTTCCTTGCCATAGATCACATTCTTGGATTTATGGTGGAGACCATTTCTTAGTCAAAAATCCATAGGTGTTAGCCTTCGGTGTCATTGAAAATGGTCGTTCATGGCTATTTTCGACAAAAATTAGGGTTGTGTGGCCATTGATCGTCGACCAGAGGCTCATACACCTCACCCACATATGTTTCCTTGCCGTAGATCACATTCATGGATTTCTGGTGGAGACCATTTCTTGGTCAAAAATCCGTAGGTGTTAGCCTTCGGTATTATTGAAAATGGTCGTTCATGGCTATTTTCGACAAAAATGGGGGTTGTGTGGCCATTGATCATCGACTAGAGGCTCAAACACCTCACCCCACATATGTTTCCTTGCCATAGATCACATTCTTGGATTTCTGGTGGAGACCATTTCTTGGTCAAAAATCCGTAGGTGTTAGCCTCTAGTATTATTGAAAATGGTCGCTCATGGCTATTTTCGACAAAATGGGGGTTGTGTGGCCATTGATCATCGACCAGATGCTCGTACACCTCACCCCACATATGTTTCCTTGCCATAGATCACATTCTTGGATTTCTGGTGGAGACCATTTCTTGGGCAAAAATCCAAATGTGTTAGCCTTTGGTATTTTTGAAAATGGTCATTCATGGCTATTTTCGACAAAAATGGGGGTTGTGTGGCCATTGATCTTCGACTAGAGGCCCATACACCTCACCCCACATATGTTTCCTTGCCATAGATCAAATTCTTGGATTTATGGTGGAGACCATTTCTTGGTCAAAAATCCATAGGTGTTAGCCTTCAGTGTCATTGAAAATGGTCGTTCATGGCTATTTTCGACAAAATTGGGGTTGTGTGGCCAATGATCATCGACCAGAGGCTCGTACACTTCACCCCACATATGTTTTCTTGCCATAGATCACATTCTTGGATTTTTGGTGGAGACCATTTCTTGGTCAAAAATCTGTTGGTGTTAGCCTTCGGTATTATTGAAAATGGTCGGTCATGGTTATTTTTGACTGAAATGGGGGTTGTGTGGCCATTTATCATCGACCAGAGGCTCATACACCGCACCCCACATATGTTTCCTTGCCATAGATCACATTCTTGGATATCTGGTGGAGACCATATTTTGGTCAAAAATCCGTACGTGTTAGCCTTCGGTATTATTGAAAATGGTCATTCATGGCTATTTTCGACAAAAATGGGGGTTGTGTGGCCATTGATCATCGACCAAAGGCTCGTACACCTCACCCCACATATGTTTCCTTGCCATAGATCACATTCTTTGATTTCTAGTGGAGACCATTTCTTGGTCAAAAATCCGAATGTGTTAGCCTTCGGAACTATTGAAAATGGTCGTTCATGGCTATTTTCGACAAAAATGGGGGTTGTGTGGCCATTGATATTGGACCAGAGGCTCATACACCTCACTACACATATGTTTCCTTGCCATAGATCACATTCTTGGATTTATGGTGGAGACCATTTCTTAGTCAAAAATCCATAGGTGTTAGCCTTCGGTGTCATTGAAAATGGTCGTTCATGGCTATTTTCGACAAAAATTAGGGTTGTGTGGCCATTGATCGTCGACCAGAGGCTCATACACCTCACCCCACATATGTTTCCTTGCCGTAGATCACATTCATGGATTTCTGGTGGAGACCATTTCTTGGTCAAAAATCCGTAGGTGTTAGCCTTCGGTATTATTGAAAATGGTCGTTCATGGCTATTTTCGACAAAAATGGGGGTTGTGTGGCCATTGATCATCGACCAGAGGCTCAAACACCTCACCCCACATATGTTTCCTTGCCATAGATCACATTCTTGGATTTCTGGTGGAGACCATTTCTTGGTCAAAAATCCGTAGGTGTTAGCTTCTAGTATTATTGAAAATGGTCGCTCATGGCTATTTTCATAAAAAATGGGGGTTGTGTGGCCATTTATCATCGACTAGAGGCTCATAAACCTCACCCCACATATGTTTCCTTGCCATAGATCACATTCTTGGATTTCTGGTGGAGACCATTTCTTGGTCAAAAACATGTACGTGTTAGCCTTCGGTATTATTGAAAATGGTCGTTCATGGCTATTTTCGGCAAAATGGGGGTTGTGTGGCTATTGATCATCGACCAGAGGCTCGTACACCTCACCCCACATATGTTTCCTTGCCATAGATCACAATCTTGGATTTCTGGTGGAGACCATTTCTTGGGCAAAAATCTGAATGTGTTAGCCTTTGGTATTTTTGAAAATGGTCATTCATGGCTATTTTCGAAAAAAATGGGGGTTGTGTGGCCATTGATCTTCGACCAGAGGCTCATACACCTCACTACACATATGTTTCCTTGCCATAGATCACATTCTTGGATTTATGGTGGAGACCATTTCTTGGTCAAAAATCCGTAGGTGTTAGCCTTCAGTGTCATTGAAAATGGTCGTTCATGGCTATTTTCGACAAAAAATAGGGTTGTGTGGCCATTGATCGTCGACCAGAGGCTCATACACCTCGCCCCACATATGTTTCCTTGTCGTAGATCACATTCTTGGATTCCTGGTGGAGACCATTTCTTGGTCAAAAATCTGTAGGTGTTAGCCTTCGGTATTATTGAAAATGGTCGTTCATGGCTATTTTCGACAAAAATGGGGGTTGTGTGGCCATTGATCATCGACCAGAGGCTCATACACCTCACCCCACATATGTTTCCTTGCCATAGATCACATTCTTGGATTTCTGGTGGAGACCATTTCTTTTTCAAAAATCCGTAGGTGTTAGCCTCTAGTATTATTGAAAATGGTCGCTCATGGCTATTTTCATAAAATATGGGGGTTGTGTGGCCATTTATCATCGACTAGAGGCTCATAAACCTCACCCCACATATGTTTCCTTGCCATAGATCACATTTTTGGATTTCTGGTGGAGACCATTTCTTGGTCAAAAACTAGTACGTGTTAGCCTTCAGTATTATTGAAAATGGTCATTCATGGCTATTTTCGGCAAAATGTGGGTTGTGTGGCCATTGATCATCGACCAGAGGCTCGTACACCTCACCCCACATATGTTTCCTTGCCATAGATCACATTCTTGGATTTCTGGTGGAGACCATTTCTTGGGCAAAAATATGAATGTGTTAGCCTTTGGTATTTTTGAAAATGGTCATTCATGGCTATTTTCGACAAAAATGGGGGTTGTGTGGCCATTGATCTTCGACCAGAGGCTCATACACCTCACTACACATATGTTTCCTTCCCATAGATCACATTCTTGGATTTATGGTGGAGACCATTTCTTGGTCAAAAATCTGTAGGTGTTAGCCTTCAGTGTCACTGAAAATGGTCGTTCATGGCTATTTTCGACAAAAATTAGGGTTGTGTGGCCATTGATCGTCGACCAGAGGCTCATACACCTCGCCCCACATATGTTTCCTTGCCGTAGATCACATTGTTTGATTTCTGGTGGAGACCATTTCTTGGTCAAAAATCCGTAGGTGTTAGCCTTCCGTATTATTGAAAATGGTCGTTCATGGCTATTTTCGACAAAAATGGGGGTTGTGTGGCCATTGATCATCGACCAGAGGCTCAAACACCTCACCCCACATATGTTTCCTTGCCATAGATCACATTCTTGGATTTCTGGTGGAGACCTTTTCTTGGTCAAAAATTCGTAGTTGTTAGCCTCGAATATTATTGAAAATGGTCGCTCATGGCTATTTTAATAAAAAATGGGGCTTGTGTGGCCATTTATCATCGACTAGAGGCTCATAAACCTCACCCCACATATGTTTCCTTGCCATAGATCACATTCTTGGATTTCTGGTGGATACCATTTCTTGGTCAAAAACTCGTACGTGTTAGCCTTCGGTATTATTGAAAATGGTCGTTCATGGCTATTTTCGGCAAAATGGGGGTTGTGTGGCCATTGATCGTCGACCAGAGGCTCGTACACCTCACCCCACATATGTTTCCTTGCCATAGATCACATTCTAGGATTTCTGGTGCAGACCATTTCTTGGGCAAAAATCCGAATGTGTTAGCCTTTGGTATTTTTGAAAATGGTCATTCATGGCTATTTTCGAAAAAATGGGGGTTGTGTGGCCATTGATCTTCGGCCAGAGGCTCATACACCTCACTACACATATGTTTCCTTGCCATAGATCACATTCTTGGATTTATGGTGGAGACCATTTCTTGGTCAAAAATCCATAGGTGTTAGCCTTCAGTGTCATTGAAAATGGTCGTTCATGGCTATTTTCGACAAAAATGGGGGTTGTGTGGCCATTAATCATCGACCAGAGGCTCGTACACTTCACCCCACATATGTTTTCTTGCCATAGATCAGAATCTTGGATTTCCTGTGGAGACCATTTGTTGGTCAAAAATTCGTAGGTGTTAGCCTTCAGTGTCATTGAAAATGGTCATTCATGGCTATTTTCGACAAAAATGGGGGTTGTGTCGCCATTGATCATCGACCAGGGGATCGTACACCTCACCCCACATAAGTTTCCTTGGCATATATCACATTCTTGGATTTCTGGTGGAGACCATTTCTTGGTCAAAAATCCGTAGGTGTTAGCCTTCGGTATTATTGAAAATCGTCGTTCATGGCTATTTTCGACAAAAATGGGGGTTGTGTGGCCATTGATCATCAACCAAAGGCTCATACACCTCACCCCACATATGTTTCCTTGCCATAGACCACATTCTTGGATTTCTCATGGAGACCATTTGTTGGTCAAAAATCCGTAGGTGTTAGCTTTCGGTATTATTGAAAATGGTCGTTCATGGCTATTTTCATAAAAAATGGGGTTATGTGGCCATTTATCATCGACCAGAGGCTCGTACACCTCACCCCACATATGTTTCCTTGCCATAGAGCACACTCTTGGATTTCTGGTGGAGACCATTTCTTGGTCAAAAATTCATACGTGTTAGCCATCGGTATTATTGAAAATGGTCGTTCATGGCTATTTTTGACAAAATGGGGGTTGTGTGGCCATTGATCATCGACCAGAGGCTCGTACACCTCACCCACATATGTTTCCTTGTCGTAGATCACATTCTTGGATTTCTGGTGGAGACCATTTCTTGGTCAAAAATCCGTACGTGTTAGCCTTCGGTTTTATTGAAAATGGTCGTTCATGGCTATTTTTGACAAAATAGAGGTTTTTGTGGCCATTGATCATCGACCAGAGGCTCATACACCTCACCCCACATATGTTTCCTTGACATAGATCACATTTTTGGATTTCTGGTGGAGACCATTTCTTGGGCAAAAATCCGAATGTGTTAGCCTTCGGTATTATTGAAAATGGTCCACCATAGATCCACCAGAAATCCGCACGTGTTAGCCTTCGGTATTATTGAAAATGGTCGTGGTCGTTCTTGGCTATTTTCGACAAAATGGGGGTTGTGTGGCCATTGATCATCGACCATGGGCTCATACACCTCACCCACATATGTTTCCTTGCCGTAGATTACATTCTTAGATTTCTGGTGGAGACCATTTCTTGGGCAAAAATCCGAATGTGTTAGCCATCGATATTATTGAAAATGGTTATTTATGGCTATTTTCGACAAAAATGGGGGTTGTGTGGCCATTTATCTTCAACCAGAGGCTCATACACCTCACTAAACATATGTTTTCTTGCCATAGATCACATTCTTGGATCTATGGTGGAGACCAGTTCTTGGTCAAAAATCCATAGGTGTTAGCCTTCAGTGTCATTGAAAATAGTCGTTCATGGCTATTTTCGACAAAAATGGGGGTTGTGTGGCCATTGATCATCGACCAGAGGCTCGTACACCTCACCCCACATATGTTTTATTGCCATAGATCAAAATCTTGGATTTCTCGTGGAGACCATTTCTTGGTCAAAAATCCGTACGTGTTAGCCTTCGGTATTATTGAAAATGGTCGTTCATGGCTATTTTCGACAAAAATGGGGGTTGTGTGGCCATTGATCATCGACCAGAGGCTCGTACACCTCACCCGACATATAATTCGTTGCCATAGATCATATTCTTGGATTTCTGGTGGAGACGATTTCTTGGTCAAAAATCCGTAGGTGTTAGCCTTCGGTATTATTGAAAATTGTCGTTCATGGCTATTTTCGACAAAAATGGGGGTTGTGTGGCCATTGATCATCGAACAGAGGCTCGTACACCTCACCCCACATATGTTTCCTTGCCATAGATCAAATTCTTGGATTTCTGGTGGAGACCATTTCTTGGTCAAAAATCCGTAGGTGTTAGCCTTCGATATTATTGTAAATTGTCGTTCATGGCTATTTTCGACAAAAATGGGGGTTGTGTGGCCATTGATCATCGACCAGTGGCTCATACACCTCACCCCACATATGTTTCCTTGCCATAGATCACATTCTTGGATTTCTGGTGGAGACCATTTCTTGGTCAAAAATCTGTAGGTGTTAGCTTGTAGTATTATTGAAAATAGTCGTTCATGGCTATTTTGATAAAAAATGGGGGTTGTAAGGTCATTTATCATCGACCAGAGGCTCGTACACCTCACCCCACATATGTTTCTTTCCATAGATCACATTCTTGGATTTCTGGTGGAGACCATTTCTTGGTCAAAAATTCGTACGTGTTAGCCTTCGGTGTTATTGAAAATGGTTGTTCATGGCTATTTTCGACAAAATGGGGGTTGTGTGGCCATTGATCATCGACCAGAGGCTCGTACACCTCACCCCACATATGTTTCCTTGCCATAGATCACATTCTTGAATTTCTGGAGGAGACCATTTCTTGGGCAAAAATCCGAATGTGTTAGCCTTCGGTATTTTTGAAAATGGTCATTCATGGCTATTTTCGATAAAAATGGGGTTTGTTTCGCCATTGATCTTCAACCAGAGGCTCATACACATCACTACACATATGTTTCCTTGCCATATATCACATTCTTGGATTTATTGTGGAGACCATTTCTTGGTCAAAAATCCATAGGTGTTAGCCTTCAGTGTCATTGAAAATGGTCGTTCATGGCTATTTTCGACAAAATAGAGGTTCTGTGGCCATTGATCATCGACCAGAGGCTCATACACCTCACCCCACATATGTTTCCTTGCCATAGATCACATTCTTGGATTTCTGGTGGAGACAATTTCTTGGTCAAAAATCTGTAGGTGTTAGCCTTCGGTATTATTGAAAATGGTCATTCATGGCTATTTTCGACAAAAATGAGGGTTGTGTGGCCATTTATCTTCAACCAGAGGCTCATACACCTCACTACACATATGTTTTCTTGCCATATATCACATTCTTGGATCTATGGTGGAGACCAGTTCTTGGTCAAAAATCCGTAGGTGTTAGCCTTCAGTGTAATTGAAAATAGTCGTTCATGGCTATTTTTGACAAAAATGGGGGTTGTGTGGCCATTGATAATCGACCAGAGGCTCGTACACCTCACCCCACAAATGTTTCCTTGCCATAGATCACATTCTTCGATTTCTGGTGGAGACCATTTCTTGGTCAAAAATCCGTATGTGTTAGCCTTTGATATTATTGAAAATGGTCGTTCATGGCTATTTTCGACAAAAATGGGGGTTGTGTGGCCATTTATCTTCGACCAGAGGCTCGTAAACCTCACCCCATATATGTTTCATTACCATAGATCACAATCTTGGATTTCTCGTGGAGACCATTTCGTGGTCAAAAATCCGTACGTGTTAGCCTTCGGTATAATTGAAAATGGTCGTTCATGGCTGTTTTCGACAAAAATGGGGGTTGTGTGGCCATTGATCATCGACCAGAGGCTCGTACACCTCACCCCACATATGTTTCCTTGCCATAGATAATATTCTTGGATTTGTGGTGGAGACGATTTCTTGGTCAAAAATCCGTAGGTGTTAGCCTTCTGTATTATTGAAAATGGTCGTTCATGGCTATATTCGACAAAAATGGGGGTTGTGTGGCCATTGATCATCGACCAGAGGCTCGTACACCTCACCCCACATATGTTTCCTTGCCATAGATCACATTCTTGGATTTCTGGTGGAGACCATATCTTGGTCAAAAATCCGTAGGTGTTAGCCTTCGGTATTATTGAAAATAGACGTTCATGGCTATTTTCGACAAAAATGGGGGTTGTGTGGCCATTGATCATCGACCAGAGGCTCACACACCTCACCCCACATATGTTTCCTTGCCATAGATCACATTTTTGGATTTCTTGTGGAGACCATTTCTTTGTCAAAAATTCGTAGGTGTTAGCCTATGGTATTATTGAAAATGGTCGTTCATTTTTGACCAAGAAATGGTCTCCACCAGAAATCCAAGAATGTGATCTATGGCAAGGAAACATTTGTGGGGTGAGGTGTATGAGCCTCTGGTCGATTATCAATGGCCACACAACCCCCATTTTTGTCGAAAATAGTCATGAACGACTATTTTCAATGACACTGAAGGCTAACACCTACGGATTTTTGACCAAGAACTGGTCTCCACCATAGATCCAAGAATGTGATATATGGCAAGAAAACATATGTGTAGTGAAGTGTATGAGCCTCTGGTTGAAGATAAATGGCCACACAACCCCCATTTTTGTCAGCCATGAATGACCATCTTCAATAATACCGAAGGCTAACACCTACGGATTTTTGACCAAGAAATGGTCTCCACCAGAAATCCAAGAATGTGATCTATCGCAAGGAAACATATGTGGGGTGAGGTGTATGAGCCTCTGGTCGATGATCAATGGCCACAGAACCTCTATTTTGTCGAAAATAGCCATGAACGACCATTTTCAATTACACTGAAGGCTAACACCTATGGATTTTTGACCAAGAAATGGTCTCCACCATAAATCCAAGAATGTGATATATGGCAAGGAAACATATGTGTAGTGAGGTGTATGAGCCTCTGTCGAAGATCAATGGCGAAACAGCCCCCATTTTTATCGAAAATAGCCATGAATGACCATTTTCAAAAATACCGAAGGCTAACACATTCGGATTTTTGCCCAAGAAATGATCTCCACCAGAAATCCAAGAATGTGATCTATGGCAAGGAAACATATGTGGGGTGAGGTGTACGAGCCTCTGGTCGATGATCAATGGCCACACAACTCCCATTTTGTCGAAAATAGCCATGAACGACCATTTTCAATAATATCGAAGGCTAACACGTACGAATTTTTGACCAAGAAATGGTCTCCACCAGAAATCCATGAATGTGATCTATGGCAAGAAACATATGTGGGGTGAGGTGTACGAGCCTCTGGTCGATGATAAATGGCCATACAACCACCATTTTTTATCAAAATAGCCATGAACGACCATTTTCAATAATACCAGAGGCTAACACCTACAGATTTTTGACCAAGAAATGGTCTCCACCAGAAATTCAAGAATTTGATCTATGGCAAGGAAACATATGTGGGGTGAGGTGTACGAGCCTCTGGTCAATGATTAATGGCCACACAACCCCCATTTTTGTCGAAAATAGCCATGAACGACCATTTTCAATAATAACGAAGGCTAACACCTACGGATTTTTTACCAAGAAATCGTCTCCACCAGAAATCCAAGAATATGATCTATGGCAAGGAATTATATGTCGGGTGAGGTGTATGAGCCTCTAGTCGATGATCAATGGCCACACAACCCCCATTTTTGTCGAAAATAGCCATGAACGACCATTTTCAATAATACCGAAGGCTAACACGTACGGATTTTTGACCAAGAAATGGTCTCCACGAGAAATCCAAGATTTTTATCTATGGCATTAAAACATATATGGGGTGAGGTGTACGAGCCTCTGGTCGATGATCAACGGCCACACAACCCCCATTTTTGTCGAAAATAGCCATGACGACCATTTTCAATAATACCGAAGGCTAACACCTACGGATTTTTGACCAAGAAATGGTCTCCACCAGAAATCCAAGAATGTGATCTATGGCAAGGAAACATATGTGGGGTGAGGTGTACGAGCCTCTGGTCGATTATCAATGGCCACACAACCACCATTATTGTCGAAAATAGCCATGAACGACTATTTTCAATGACACTGAAGGCTGACACCTATGGATTTTGACCAAGAACTGGTCTCCACCATAGATCGAAGATTGTGATCTTGGCAAGAAAACATATGTGTAGTGAGGTGTATGAGAATCTGGTTGAAGATAAATGGCCACACAACCCCAATTTTTGTCGAAAATAGCCATGAATAACCATTTTCAATAATACCAAAGGCTAACACATTCGGATTTTTTCCCAAGAAATGGTCTCCACCAGAAATCCAAGAATTTGATCTACGACAAGGAAACATATGTGGGTGAGGTGTATGAGCCTCTGGTCGATGATCAATGGCCACAGAACCTCTATTTTGTCGAAAATAGCCATGAACGACCATTTTCAATAATACCGTAGGCTAACACATACAGATTTTTGACCAAGAAATGGTCTCCACCAGAAATCCAAGAATGTGATCTACGACAAGGAAACATATGTGGGTGAGGTGTATGAGCCTCTGGTCGATGATCAATGGCCACACAAACCCCATTTTGTCGAAAATAGCCATGAACGACCACGACCATTTTCAATAATACCGAAGGCTAACACGTACGAATTTTTGACCAATAAATGCTCCCCACTAGAAATCCAAGAATGTGATCTATGGCAAGGAAACATATGTGGGGTGAGGTGTACGAGCCTCTGGTTGATGATAAATGGCCACACAACCCCCATTTTTGATGAAAATAGCCATGAACGACCATTTTCAATAATACCGAAGGCTAACACCTACGGATTTTTGACCAAGAAATGGTCACCACCAGAAATCCAAGAATGTGATCTATGGCAAGGAAACATATGTGGGGTGAGGTGTACGAGCCACTGGTCGATAATCAATGGCCACACAACCCCCATTTTTGTCGAAAATAGCCATAAATGACCATTTTCAATAATACCAAAGGCTAACACGTACGGATTTTTAACCAAAAAATGGTCTCCACCAGAAATCCAAGAATGTGATCTATGGCAAGTAAACATATGTGGGGTGAGGCATACGAGCCTCTGGTCGATGATAAATGGCCACACAACCCTCATTTTAGTCAAAAATAGCCATGAACGACCATTTTCAATAATACCGAAGGCTAACACCAACAGATTTTTGACCAAGAAATGGTCTCCACCAGAAATCCAAGAATGTGATCTATAGCAAGAAAATATATGTGGGGTGAAGTGTACGAGCCTCTGGTCGATGATCAATGGCCACACAACCCCCATTTTTGTCGAAAATAGCCATGAACGACCATTTTCAATGACACTGAAGGCTAACACCTACGAATTTTTGACCAACAAATGGTCTCCACGAGAAATCCAAGATTGTGATCTATGGCAAGAAAACATATGTGGGTGAAGTGTACGAGCCTCTGGTCGATGATCAATGGCCACACAACCCCCATTTTTGTCGAAAATAGCCATAAACGACCATTTTCAATGACACTAAAGGCTAACACCTATGGATTTTTGACCAAGAAATGGTCTCCACCATAAATCCAAGAATGTGATCTATGGCAAGGAAACATATGTGTAGTGAGGTGTATGAGCCTCTGGTCGAAGATCAATGGCCACACAACCCCCATTTGTGTCGAAAATAGCCATGAATGACCATTTTCAATAATACCGAAGGCTAACACGTACGGATTTTTGACCAAGAAATAGTCTCCACCAGAAATCCAAGAATGTGATCTATGGCAAGGAAACATATGTGGGGTGAGGTGTATGAGCCTCTGGTCGATGATCAATGGCCACACAACCCCCATTTTTGTCGAAAATAGCCATGAACGACCATTTACAATAATACCGAAGGCTAACACCTACGGATTTTTGACCAAGAGAAGATCTCCACCAGAAATCCAAGAATTAGATCTATGGCAAGGAAACATATGTGGGGTGAGGTGTACGAGCCTCTGATCGATGATCAATGGCCACAAAACCCCCATTTTTGTCGAAAATAGCCATGAACGACCATTTTCAATAATTCTGAAGGCTAACACCTACGGATTATTGACCAAGAAATCGTCTCCACCAGAAATCCAAGAATATGATCTATGGCAAGGAAACATATTGGGGTGAGGTGTACGAGCCTCTGGTCGATGATCAATGGCCACACAACCCCCATTTTTGTCAAAAACAGCCATGAACGACCATTTTCAATAATACCGAAGGCTAACACGTACGGATTTTTGACCAAGAAATGGCCTCCACGAGAAATCCAAGATTGTGATCTATGGCAATTAAACATATGTGGGGTGAGGTGTACGAGCCTCTGGTCGATGATAAATGGCCACACAACCCCCATTTTTGTCGAAAATAGCCATGAACGACCATTTTCAATAATACCGAAGGCTAACACCTACGGATTTTTGACCAAGAAATGGTCTCCACCAGAAATCCAAGAATGTGATCTATGGCAAGGAAACATATGTGGGATGAGGTGTACGAGCCCCTGGTCGATTATCAATGGCCACACAACCCCCATTTTGTCGAAAATTGCCATGAACGACTATTTTCAATGACACTGAAGGCTAACACCTATGGATTTTTGACCAAGAACTGGTCTCCACCATAGATCCAAGAATGTGATCTATGGCAAGAAAACATATGTGTAGTGCGGTGTATGAGCCTCTGGTTGAAGATAAATGGCCACACAACCCCCATTTTTGTTGAAAATAGCCATGAATGACCATTTTCAATAATACCGAAGGCTAACACATTCAGATTTTTGCCCAAGAAATGGTCTCCACCAGAAATCCAAAAATGTGATCTATGTCAAGGAAACATTTGTGGGGTGAGGTGTATGAGCCTCTGGTCGATGATCAATGGCCACAGAACCTCAATTTTGTCAAAAATAGCCATGAACGACCATTTTCGATAATACCGAATGCTAACACGTACATATTTTTGACCAAGAAATGGTCTCCACCATAGATCCAAGAATGTGATATATGGCAAGAAAACATATGTGTAGTGACCAAGAAATCGTCTCCACCAGAAATCCAAGAATATGATCTATGGCAAGGAAACATATTGGGGTGAGGTGTACGAGCCTCTGGTCGATGATCAATGGCCACACAACCCCCATTTTGTCGAAAATAGCCATGAACGACCATTTTCAATAATACCAAAGGCTAACACGTACGAATTTTTGACCAAGAAATGGTCTCCACCATAAATCCAAGAGTGTGCTCTATGGCAAGGAAACATATGTGGGGTTAGGTGTACGAGCCTCTGGTCGATGATAAATGGCCACACAACCCCCATTTTTGATGAAAATAGCCATGAACCACCATTTTCAATAATACCGAAAGCTAACACCTACGGATTTTTGACCAGCAATGGTCTCCACCAGAAATCCAAGAATGTGGTCTATGGCAAGGAAACATATGTGGGGTGAGGTGTATGAGCCTTTGGTCGATGATCAGTGGCCACACAACCCCCATTTTTGTCGAAAATAGCCATGAACGACAATTTTCAATAATACCGAAGGCTAACACCTACGGATTTTTGACCAAGAAATGGTCACCACCAGAAATCCAAGAATGTGGTCTATGGCAAGGAAACACATGTGGGTGAGGTGTATGAGCCTTTGGTCGATGATCAATTGCCACACAACTCCCATTTTTGTCGAAAGTAGCCATGAACGACCATTTTCAATAATACCGAAGGCTAACACCTACGGATTTTTGACCAAGAAATGGTCTCCACCAGAAATCCAAGAATGTGATATATGGCAAGGAAACTTATGTGGGGTGAGGTGTACGATCCTCTGGTCGATGATCAATGGAGACACAACCCCCATTTTTGTCGAAAATAGCCATGAATGACCATTTTCAATGACACTAAAGGCTAACACCTACGAATTTTTGACCAACAAATGGTCTCCACGAGAAATCCAAGATTCTGATCTATGGCAAGAAAACATATGTGGGGTGAAGTGTATGAGCCTCTAGTCGATGATCAATGGCCACACAACCCCCATTTTAGTCGAAAATAGCCATGAGCGACCATTTTCAATGACACTGAAGGCTAACACCTATGAATTTTTGACCAAGAAATGGTCTCTACCATAAATCCAAGAATGTGATCTATGGCAAGGAAACATATGTGTAGTGAGGTGTATGAGCCTCTGGTCGATGATCAATGGCCACACAACCCCCATTTTGCCGAAAATAGCCATCAACGACCATTTTCAATAATACCGAAGGCTAACACGTACAAATTTTTGACCAAGAAATGGTCTCCACCAGAAATCCAAGAATGTGATCTATGTCAAGGAAACATATGTGGGGTGAGGTGCACGAGCCTCTGGTCGATGATAAATGGCCACACAACCCCCATTTTTGATGAAAATAGCCATGAACGACCATTTTCAATAATACCGAAAGCTAACACCTACGGATTTTTGACCAACAAATGGTCTCCACCAGAAATCCAAGAATGTGGTATATGGCAAGGAAACATATGTGGGGTGAGGTGTATGAGCCTTTGGTCGATGATCAATGGCCACACAACCCCCATTTTTGTCGAAAATAGCTATGAACGACCATTTTCAATAATACCGAAGGCTAACACCTACGGATTTTTGACCAAGAAATGGTCACCACCAGAAATCCAAGAATGTGGTCTATGGCAAGGAAACACATGTGGGTGAGGTGTATGATCCTTTGGTCAATGATCAATTGCCACACAACCCCCATTTTTGTCGAAAGTAGCCATGAACGACCATTTTCAATAATACCGAAAGCTAACACCAACGGATTTTTGACCAAGAAATGGTCTCCACCAGAAATCCAAGAATGTGATATATGGCAAGGAAACTTATGTGGGGTGAGGTGTACGATCCTCTGGTCGATGATCAATGGCGACACAACCCCCATTTTTGTCGAAAATAGCCATGAATGACCATTTTCAATGACACTGAAGGTTAACACCTACGAATTTTTGACCAACAAATGGTCTCCACGAGAAATCCAAGATTCTGATCTATGGCAAGAAAACATATGTGGGGTAAAGTGTACGAGCCTCTGGTCGATGATCAATGGCCACACAACCCCCATTTTTGTCGAAAATAGCCATGAGCGACCATTTTCAATGACACTGAAGGCTAATACCTATGAATTTTTGACCAAGAAATGGTCTCTACCATAAATCCAAGAATGTGATCTATGGCAAGGAAACATATGTGTAGTGAGGTGTATGAGCCTCTGGTCGAAGATCAATGACCACACAACCCCCATTTGTGTCGAAAATAGCCATGAATGACCATTTTCAATAATACCGAAGGCTAACACGTACGGATTTTTGACCAAGAAATGGTCTCCACCAGAAATCCAAGAATGTGATCTATGGCAAGGAAACATATGTGGGGTGAATTGTACGAGCCTCCGGTCGATGATAAATGGCCACACAACCCCCATTTTAGTCGAAAATAGCCATGAACGACCATTTTCAACAATACCGAATGCTAACACCAACAGATTTTTGACCAAGAAATGGTCGCCTCTAGAAATCCAAGAATGTGATATATGGCAAGAAAACATATGTGGGGTGAAGTGTACGAGCCTCTGGTCGATGATCAATGGACACACAACCCCCATTTTTGTCGAAAATAACCATGAACGACCATTTTCAATGACACTAAAGGCTAACACCTATGGATTTCTGACCAAGAAATGGTCTCCACCATAAATCCAAGAATGTGATCTATGGCAAGGAAACATATGTGTAGTGAGGTGTATGAGCCTCTGGTCGAAGATCAATGGCCACACAACCCCCATTTTTGTCGAAAATAGCCATGAATGACCATTTTCAAAAATACCAAAGGCTAACACATTCGGATTTTTTCCCAAGAAATGGTCTCCACCAGAAATCCAAGAATGTGATCTATGGCAAGGAAACATATGTGGGGTGAGGTGTACGAGCCTCTGGTCGATGATC
Source organism: Zea mays (assembly GCF_902167145.1). Classification (NCBI taxonomy): domain Eukaryota; kingdom Viridiplantae; phylum Streptophyta; class Magnoliopsida; order Poales; family Poaceae; genus Zea; species Zea mays. The sequence goes on from NC_050100.1 coordinate 201,678,915, forward strand.
AATGGCCACACAACCCCCATTTTGCCGAAAATAGCCATCAACGACCATTTTCAATAATACCGAATGCTAACACGTACGAATTTTTGACCAAGAAATGGTCTCCACCAGAAATCCAAGAATATGATCTATGGCAAGGAAACATATGTGGGGTGAGGTGTACGAGCCTCTGGTCGATGATAAATGGCCACACAACCCCAATTTTTTATGAAAATAGCCATGAACGACCATTTTCAATAATACCGAAAGCTAACACCTACGGATTTTTGACCAACAAATGGTCTCCACCAGAAATCCAAGAATGTGGTCTATGGCAAGGAAACATATGTTGGGTGAGGTGTATGAGCCTTTGGTCGATGATCAATGGCCACACAACCCCCATTTTTGTCGAAAATAGCCATGAACGACCATTTTCAATAATACCGAAGGCTAACACCTACGGATTTTTGACCAAGAAATGGTCACCACTAGAAATCCAAGAATGTGTTCTATGGCAAGGAAACACATGTGGGTGAGGTGTATGAGCCTTTGGTCGATGATCAATTGCCACACAACCCCCATTTTTGTCGAAAGTAGCCATGAACGACCATTTTCAATAATACCGAAGGCTAACACCTACAGATTTTTGACCAAGAAATGGTCTCCACCAGAAATCCAAGAATGTGATATATGGCAAGGAAACTTATGTGGGGTGAGGTGTACGATCCTCTGGTCGATGATCAATGGACACACAACCCCCATTTTTGTCGAAAATAACCATGAACGACCATTTTCAATGACACTAAAGGCTAACACCTATGGATTTCTGACCAAGAAATGGTCTCCACCATAAATCCAAGAATGTGATCTATGGCAAGGAAACATATGTGTAGTGAGGTGTATGAGCCTCTAGTCGAAGATCAATGGCCACACAACCCCCATTTTTGCCAAAAATAGCCATGAATGACCATTTTCAAAAATACCAAAGGCTAACACATTCGGATTTTTTCCCAAGAAATGGTCTCCACCAGAAATCCAAGAATGTGATCTATGGCAAGGAAACATATGTGGGGTGAGGTGTACGAGCCTTTGGTCGATGATCAATGGCCACATGACCCCCATTTTTGTCGAAAATAGCCATGAATGACCATTTTCAATAATACCGAAGGCTAACACGTACGGATTTTTGACCAAAAAATGGTCTCCACCAGATATCCAAGAATGTGATCTATGGCAAGGAAACATATGTGGGGTGAGGTGTATGAGCCTCTGGTCGATAATAAATGGTCACACAACCCCCATTTTAGTCGAAAATAGCCATGAACGACCATTTTCAATAATACCGAAGGCTAACACTTACGGATTTTGACCAAGAAATGGTCTCCACCAGAAATCCAAGAATGTGATCTATGTCAAGGAAACTTATGTGGGGTGAGGTGTACGAGCCTCTGGTCGATGATCAATGGCCACACAACCCCCATTTTTGTCGAAAATAGCCATGAGCGACCATTTTCAATGACACTGAAGGCTAACACCTATGAATTTTTGACCAAGAAATGGTCTCTACCATAAATCCAAGAATGTGATATATGGCAAGGAAACTTATGTGGGGTGAGGTGTATGAGCCTCTGGTAAAAGATCAATGGCCACACAACCCCCATTTGTGTCGAAAATAGCCATGAATGACCATTTTCAATAATACCGAAGGCTAACACTAACACCTACGAATTTTTGACCAACAAATGGTCTCCACGAGAAATCCATGATTCTGATCTATGGCAAGAAAACATATGTGGGGTGAAGTGTACGAGCCTCTGGTTGATGATCAATGGCCACAGAACCCCCATTTTTGTCGAAAATAGCCATGAGCGACCATTTTCAATGACACTGAAGGCTAACACCTATGAATTTTTGACCAAGAAATGGTCTCTACCATAAATCCAAGAATGTGATCTATGGCAAGGAAACATATGTGTAGTGAGGTGTATGAGCCTCTGGTCGAAGATCAATGGCCACACAACCCCCTTTTGTGTCGAAAATAGCCATGAATGACCATTTTCAATAATACCGAAGGCTAACACGTACGGATTTTTGACCAAGAAATGGACTCCACCAGAAATCCAAGAATGTGATCTATGGCAAGGAAACATATGTGGGGTGAATTGTACGAGCCTCCGGTCGATGATAAATGGCCACACAACCCCCATTTTAGTCGAAAATAGCCATGAACGACCATTTTCAACAATATCGAATGCTAACACCAACAGATTTTTGACCAAGAATTGGTCTCCTCTAGAAATCCAATAATGTGATATATGGCAAGAAAACATATGTGGGGTGAAGTGTACGAGCCTCTGGTCGATGATCAATGGCCACACAACCCCCATTTTTGTCGAAAATAACCATGAACGACCATTTTCAATGACACTAAAGGCTAACACCTATGGATTTCTGACCAAGAAATGGTCTCCACCATAAATCCAAGAATGTGATCTATGGCAAGGAAACATATGTGTAGTGAGGTGTATGAGCCTCTGGTCGAAGATCAATGGCCACACAACCCCCATTTTTGTCGAAAATAGCCATGAATGACCATTTTCAAAAATACCAAAGGCTAACACATTCGGATTTTTTTCCCAAGAAATGGTCTCCACCAGAAATCCAAGAATGTGATCTATGGCAAGGAAACATATGTGGGGTGAGGTGTATGAGCATCTGGTCGATGATCAATGGCCACACAACCCCCATTTTGCCGAATATAGCCATCAACGACCATTTTCAATAATACCGAAGGCTAACACGTACGAATTTTTGACCAATAAATGGTCTCCACCAGAAAATCCAAGAATGTGATCTATGGCAAGGAAACATATGTGGGGTGAGGTTTACGAGCCTCTAGTCGATGATAGATGGCCACACAACCCCCATTTTTGATGAAAATAGCCATGAGTGACCATTTTCAATAATACTAGAGGCTAACACCTACGGATTTTTGACTAAGAAATGGTCTCCACCAGAAATCCAAGAATGTGATCTATGGAAAGGAAACATATGTGGGGTGAGGTGTATGAGCCTCTGGTCGATGATCAATGGCCACACAACCCCCATTTTTGTCGAAAATAGCCATGAACGACCATTTTCAATAATACCGAAGGCTAACACCTATGGATTTTTGACCAAGAAATGGTCTCCACCAGAAATCCAAGAATGTGATCTACGGCAAGGAAACATATGTGGGGTGAGGTGTACGAGCCTCTGGTCGATGATCAATGGCCACACAACCCTATTTTTTGTCGAAAATAGCCATGAACGACCATTTTCAATGACACTGAAGGCTAACAACTACAGATTTTTGACCAAAAAATGGTCTCCACCATAAATCCAAGAATGTGATTTACGGCAAGGAAACATATGTGGGTTTAGGTGTACGAGCCTCTGGTCGATGATCAATGGCCACACAACCCTAATTTTTGTCGAAAATAGCCATGAACGACAATTTTCAATGACACTGAAGGCTAACACCTACGGATTTTTGACCAAGAAATGGTCTCCACCAGAAATCAAAGAATGTGGGGTTAGGTGTACGAGCCTTTGGTCGATGATCAATGGCCACATGACCCCCATTTTTGTCGAAAATAGCCATGAATGACCATTTTCAATAATACCGAAGGCTAACACGTACGGATTTTTGACCAAAAAATGGTCTCCACCAGATATCCAAGAATGTGATCTATGGCAAGGAAACATATGTGGGGTGAGGTGTATGAGCCTCTGGTCGATAATAAATGGCCACACAACCGCCATTTTAGTCGAAAATAGCCATGAACGACCATTTTCAATAATACCGAAGGCTAACACTTACGAATTTTTGACCAAGAAATGGTCTCTACCAGAAATCCAAGAATGTGATCTATGTCAAGGAAACTTATGTGGGGTGAGGTGTACGAGCCTCTGGTCGATGATCAATGGCCACACAACCCCCATTTTTGTCGAAAATAGCCATGAGCGACCATTTTCAATGACACTGAAGGCTAACACCTATGAATTTTTGACCAAGAAATGGTCTCTACCATAAATCCAAGAATGTGATCTATGGCAAGGAAACATATGTGTAGTGAGGTGTATGAGCCTCTGGTCGAAGATCAATGGCCACACAACCCCCATTTGTGTCGAAAATAGCCATGAATGACCATTTTCAATAATACCGAAGGCTAACACGTACGCATTTTTGACCAAGAAATGGACTCCACCAGAAATCCAAGAATGTGATCTATGGCAAGGAAACATATGTGGGGTGAATTGTACGAGCCTCTGGTCGATGATCAATGGCCACACAACCCCCATTTTTGTCGAAAATAGCCATGAGCGACCATTTTCAATGACACTGAAGGCTAACACCTATGAATTTTTGACCAAGAAATGGTCTCTACCATAAATCCAAGAATGTGATCTATGGCAAGGAAACATATGTGTAGTGAGGTGTATGAGCCTCTGGTCGAAGATCAATGGCCACACAACCCCCATTTGTGTCGAAAATAGCCATGAATGACCATTTTCAATAATACCGAAGGCTAACACGTACGGTTTTTTGACCAAGAAATGGACTCCACCAGAAATCCAAGAATGTGATCTATGGCAAGGAAACATATGTGGGGTGAATTGTACGAGCCTCTGGTCGATGATCAATGGCCACACAACCCCCATTTTTGTCGAAAATAGCCATGAGCGACCATTTTCAATGACACTGAAGGCTAACACCTATGAATTTTTGACCAAGAAATGGTCTCCACCAGAAATCCAAGAATGTGATCTATGGCAAGGAAACATATGTGGGGTGAGGTTTACGAGCCTCTAGTCGATGATCAATGGCCACACAACCCCCATTTTTGTCGAAAATAGCCACGAGCGACCATTTTCAATGACACTGAAGGCTAACACCTATGAATTTTTGACCAAGAAATGGTCTCTACCATAAATCCAAGAATGTGATCTATGGCAAGGAAACATATGTGTAGTGAGGTGTATGAGCCTCTGGTCGAAGATCAATGGCCACACAACCCCCATTTATGTCGAAAATAGCCATGAATGACCATTTTCAATAATACCGAAGGCTAACACGTACGGATTTTTGACCAAGAAATGGACTCCACCAGAAATCCAAGAATGTGATCTATGGCAAGGAAACATATGTGGGGTGAATTGTACGAGCCTCTGGTCGATGATCAATGGCCACACAACCCCCATTTTTGTCGAAAATAGCCATGAGCGACCATTTTCAATGACACTGAAGGCTAACACCTATGAATTTTTGACCAAGAAATGGTCTCTACCATAAATCCAAGAATGTGATCTATGGCAAGGAAACATATGTGTAGTGAGGTGTATGAGCCTCTGGTCGAAGATCAATGGCCACACAACCCCCATTTGTGTCGAAAATAGCCATGAATGACCATTTTCAATAATACCGAAGGCTAACACGTACGGATTTTTGACCAAGAAATGGACTCCACCAGAAATCCAAGAATGTGATCTATGGCAAGGAAACATATGTGGGGTGAATTGTACGAGCCTCTGGTCGATGATCAATGGCCACACAACCCCCATTTTTGTCGAAAATAGCCATGAGCGACCATTTTCAATGACACTGAAGGCTAACACCTATGAATTTTTGACCAAGAAATGGTCTCCACCAGAAATCCAAGAATGTGATCTATGGCAAGGAAACATATGTGGGGTAAGGTTTACGAGCCTCTAGTCGATGATCAATGGCCACACAACCCCCATTTTTGTCGAAAATAGCCACGAGCGACCATTTTCAATGACACTGAAGGCTAACACCTAGGAATTTTTGACCAAGAAATGGTCTCTACCATAAATCCAAGAATGTGATCTATGGCAAGGAAACATATGTGTAGTGAGGTGTATGAGCCTCTGGTCGAAGATCAATGCCCACACAACCCCCATTTATGTCGAAAATAGCCATGAATGACCATTTTCAATAATACCGAAGGCTAACACGTACGGATTTTTGACCAAGAAATGGACTCCACCAGAAATCCAAGAATGTGATCTATGGCAAGGAAACATATGTGGGGTGAATTGTACGAGCCTCTGGTCGATGATCAATGGCCACACAACCCCCATTTTTGTCGAAAATAGCCATGAGCGACCATTTTCAATGACACTGAAGGCTAACACCTATGAATTTTTGACCAAGAAATGGTCTCTACCATAAATCCAAGAATGTGATCTATGGCAAGGAAACATATGTGTAGTGAGGTGTATGAGCCTCTGGTCGAAGATCAATGGCCACACAACCCCCATTTGTGTCAAAAATAGCCATGAATGACCATTTTCAATAATACCGAAGGCTAACACGTACGGATTTTTGACCAAGAATGGACTCCACCAGAAATCCAAGAATGTGATCTATGGCAAGGAAACATATGTGGGGTGAATTGTACGAGCCTCTGGTCGATGATAAATGGCCACACAACCCCCATTTTTGATGAAAATAGCCATGAACGACCATTTTCAATAATACCGAAAGCTAACACCTACGGATTTAGACCAACAAATGGTCTCCACCAGAAATCCAAGAATGTGGTCTATGGCAAGGAAACATATGTGGGGTGAGGTGTATGAGCCTTTGGTCGATGATCAATGGCCCCACAACCCCCATTTTTGTCAAAAATAGCCATGAACGACCATTTTCAATAATACCGAAGGCTAACACCTATGGAATTTTGACCAAGAAATGGTCACCACCAGAAATCCAAGAATGTGGTCCATGGCAAGGAAACACATGTGGGTGAGGTGTATGAGCCTTTTGTCGATGATCAATTGCCACACAACCCCCATTTTTGTCGAAAGTAGTCATGAACGACCATTTTCAATAATATTGAAGGCTAACACCTACGTATTTTTGACCAAGAAATGGTCTCCACCAGAAATCCAAGAATGTGATATATGGCAAGGAAACTTATGTGGGGTGAGGTGTACGATCCTCTAGTCGATGATCAATGGCGACACATCCCCCGTTTTTGTCGAAAATAGCCATGAATGACCATTTTCAATGACACTGATGGCTAACACCTACGAATTTTTGACCAACAAATGGTCTCCACGAGAAATCCAAGATTCTGATCTATGGCAAGAAAACATATGTGGGGTGAAGTGTACGAGCCTCTGGTCGATGATCAATGGCCACACAACCCCCATTTTTGTCGAAAATAGCCATGAACGACCATTTTCAATGACACTGAAGGCTAACACCTATGGATTTTTGACCAAGAAATGGTATCTACCATAAATCCAAGAATGTGGTCTATGGCAAGGAAACATATGTGTAGTGAGGTGTATGAGGCTCTGGTCGAAGATCAATGGCCACACAACCCCCATTTGTGTCGAAAATAGCCATGAATGACCATTTTCAATAATACCGAAGGCTAACACGTACGGATTTTTGACCAAGAAATGGTATCCACCAGAAATCCAAGAATGTGATCTATGGCAAGGAAACATATGTGGGGTGAATTGTACGAGCCTCCGGTCGATGATAAATGGCCACACAATCCCCATTTTAGTCGAAAATAGCCATGAATGACCATTTTCAATAATACCGAAGGCTAACACCAACAGATTTTTGACCAAGAAATGGTCTCCTCCAGAAATCCAAGATTGCAATATATGGCAAGAAAACATATGTGGGGTGAAGTGTACGATCCTATGGTCGATGATCAATGGCCACACAACCCCCATTTTTGTCGAAAATAACCATGAACGACCATTTTCAATGACACTAAAGGCTAACACCTATGGATTTCTGACCAAGAAATGGTCTCCACCATAAATCCAAGAATGTGATCTATGGGAAGGAAACATATGTGTAGTGAGGTGTATGAGCCTCTGGGCGAAGATCAATAGCCACACAACCCCCATTTTTGTCGAAAATAGCCATGAATGACCATTTTCAAAAATACCAAAGGCTAACACATTCGGATTTTTCCCAAGAAATGGTCTCCACCAGAAATCCAAGAATGTGATCTATGGCAAGGAAACATATGTGGGGTGAGGTGTACGAGCCTCTGGTCGATGATCAATGGCCACACAACCCCCATTTTGCCGAAAATAGCCATCAACGACCATTTTCAATAATACTGAAGGCTAACACGTACGAATTTTTGACCAAGAAATGGTCTCCACCAGAAATCAAAGAATGTGATCTATGGCAAGGAAACATATGTGGGGTGAGGTTTACGAGCCTCTAGTCGATGATAGATGGCCACACAACCCCCATTTTTGATGAAAATAGCCATGAGCGACCATTTTCAGTAATACTAGAGGCTAACACCTACGGATTTTTGACTAAGAAATGGTCTCCACCAGAAATCCAAGAATGTGATCTATGGCAAGGAAACATATGTGGGGTGAGGTGTATGAGCCTCTGGTCGATGATCAATGGCCACACAACCCCCATTTTTGTCGAAAATAGCCATGAACGACCATTTTCAATAATACCGAAGGCTAACACCTACGGATTTTTGACCAAGAAATGGTCTCCACCAGAAATCCAAGAATGTGATCTACGGCAAGGAAACATATGTGGGGTGAGGTGTACGAGCCTCTGGTCGATGATCAATGGCCACACAATCCTATTTTTTGTCGAAAATAGCCATGAACGACCATTTTCAATGACACTGAAGGCTAACAACTACGGATTTTTGACCAAAAAATGGTCTCCACCATAAATCCAAGAATGTGATCTACGGCAAGGAAACATATGTCGGTTTAGGTGTACGAGCCTCTGGTCGATGATCAATGGCCACACAACCCTAATTTTTGTCGAAAATAGCCATGAACGACCATTTTCAATGACACTGAAGGCTAACACCTACGGATTTTTGACCAAGAAATGGTCTCCACCAGAAATAAAAAATGTGGGGTGAGGTGTACGAGCCTTTGGTCGATGATCAATGGCACATGACCCCCATTTTTGTCGAAAATAGCCATGAATGACCATTTTCAATAATACCGAAGGCTAACACGTACAGATTTTTGACCAAGAAATGGTCTCCACCAGATATCCAAGAATGTTATCTATGGCAAGGAAACATATGTGGGGTGAGGTGTATGAGCCTCTGGTCGATGATAAATGGCCACACAACCCCCATTTTAGTCGAAAATAGCCATGAACGACCATTTTCAATAATACCGAAGGCTAACACCAACAGATTTTTGACCAAAAAATGGTCTCCACCAGAAATCCAAGAATGTGATCTATGGCAAGAAAACATATGTGGGGTGAAGTGTACGAGCCTCTGGTCGATGATCAATGGCCACACAACCCCCATTTTTGTCGAAAATATCCATGAACGACCATTTTCAATGACACTGAAGGCTAACACCTATGGATTTTTGACCAAGAAATGGTCTCCACCATAAATCCAAGAATTTGATCTATGGCAAGGAAACATATGTGTAGTGAGGTGTATGAGCCTCTGGTCGAAGATCAATGGCCACACAACCCCCATTTTTGTCGAAAATAGCCATGAATGACCATTTTCAAGAATACCGAAGGCTAACACATTCGGATTTTTGCCCAAGAAATGGTCTCCACCAGAAATCCAAGAATGTGATCTATGGCAAGGAAACATATGTGGGGTGAGGTGTACGAGGCTCTGGTCGATGATCAATGGCCACACAACCCCCATTTTGTCGAAAATAGCCATGAACGACCATTTTCAATAATACCGAAGGCTAACACGTACGAATTTTTGACCAAGAAATGGTCTCCACCAGAAATCCAAGAATGTGATCTATGGCAAGGAAACTTATGTGGGGTGAGGTGTACGAGCCTCTGGTCGATGATCAATGGCCACACAACCCCTATTTTTGTCGAAAATAGCCATGAACAACCATTTTCAATGACACTTAAGGCTAACACCTACGGATTTTTGACCAAGAAATGGTCTCCACCATAAATCCAAGAATATGATCTATGGCAAGGAAACATATGTGTAGTGACGTCTATGAGCCTCTGGTCGAATATCAATGGCCACACAACCCCCATTTTTGTCAAAAATAGCCATGAACGACCATTTTCAATAGTATCGAAGGCTAACACATTCGGATTTTTGACCAAAAAATGGTCTCCACCAGAAATCAGAGAATGTGATCTATGGCAAGGAAACATATGTGGGGTGAGGTTTACGAGCCTCTGGTTGATGATCATTGGCCACACAATCCCCATTTTTGTCGAAAATAGCCATGAATGACCATTTTCAATAATACCGAAGGCTAACACGTACGGATTTTTCAACAAGAAATGGTCTCCACCAGAAATCCAAGAATGTGATCTATGGCAAGGAAACATATGTGGGGTGAGGTGTATGAGCCTCTGGTTGATGATCAATGGCCACACAACCCCCATTTTTGTCGAAAATAGCCATGAACGACCATTTTCAATAATACCGAAGGCTAACACCTACGGATTTTTGACCAAGAAATGGTCTCCACTAGAAATCCAAGAATATGATCTATGGCAAGGAAACATATGTGGGGTGAGGTGTACGAGCCTCTGGTCGATGATCAATGGCCACACAACCCCTATTTTTGTCGAAAATAGCCATGAACAACCATTTTCAATGACACTTAAGGCTAACACCTACGGATTTTTGACCAAGAAATGGTCTCCACCATAAATCCAAGAATATGATCTATGGCAAGGAAACATATGTGTAGTGACGTCTATGAGCCTCTGGTCGAATATCAATGGCCACACAACCCCCATTTTTGTCAAAAATAGCCATGAACGACCATTTTCAATAGTACCGAAGGCTAACACATTCGGATTTTTGACCAAAAAATGGTCTCCACCAGAAATCAGAGAATGTGATCTATGGCAAGGAAACATATGTGGGGTGAGGTTTACGAGCCTCTGGTTGATGATCATTGGCCACACAACCCCCATTTTTGTCGAAAATAGCCATGAATGACCATTTTCAATAATACCGAAGGCTAACACGTACGGATTTTTCAACAAGAAATGGTCTCCACCAGAAATCCAAGAATGTGATCTATGGCAAGGAAACATATGTGGGGTGAGGTGTATGAGCCTCTGGTCAATGATAAATAGCCACACAACCCCCATTTTAGTCGAAAATAGCCATGAACGACCATTTTCAACAATACCGAAGGCTAACACTAACGGATTTTTGACCAAGAAATGGTCTCCACCAAAAATCCTAGAATTTGATCTCTGGCAAGAAAACATATGTGGGGTGAAGTTTACGAGCCTCTGGTCGATGATCAATGGCCACACAAACCCCATTTTTGTCGAAAATAGCCATGAACGACCATTTTCAATGACACTGAAGGCTAACACCTACGGATTTTTGACCAAGAAATGGTCTCGACAATAAATCCAAGAATGTGATCTACGACAAGGAAACATATGTGTAGTGAGGTGTATGAGCCTTAGGTCGAATATCAATGGCCACACAACCCCCATTTTTGTCGAAAATAGCCATGAACGACCATTTTCAATAGTACCGAAGGCTAAAACATTCAGATTTTTGACCAAGAAATGGTCTCCACCAGAAATCAAAGAATGTGATCTATGGCAAGGAAACATATGTGGGGTGAGGTTTACGAGCCTCTGTTCGATGATCAATGGCCACACAACCCCCATTTTTGTCGAAAATAGCCATGAATGACCATTTTCAATAATACTGAAGGCTAACACGTACAGATTTTTGACCAAGAAATGCTCTCCACCAGAAATCCAAGAATGTGATCTATGGCAAGGAAACATATGTGGGGTGAAGTGTACGAGCTTTTGGTCGATGATCATTGGCCACACAACCCCCATTTTTGTCGAAAATAGCCATGAATGACCATATTCAATAATACCGAAGGCTAACACGTACGGATTTTTAACCAAGAAATGATCTCCACCAGAAATCCAAGAATGTGATCTATGGCAAGGAAACATATGTGGGGTGAATTGCACGAGCCTCTGGTCGATGATAAATGGCCACACAACCCCCATTTTAGTCGAAAATAGCCATGAACGACCATTTTCAATAATACTGAAGGCTAACACCAACAGATTTTTGACCAAGGAATGGTCTCCTCCAGAAATCCAAGAATGTGATCTATGGAAAGAAAACATATGTGGGGTGAAGTGTACGAGCCTCTGGTCGATGATCAATGGCCACACAACCCCCATTTTTGTCGAAAATAGCCATGAACGACCATTTTCAATGACACTAAAGGCTAACTCCTATGGATTTCTGACCAAGAAATGGTCTCCACCGTAAATACAAGAATGTGATCTATGGCAAGGAAACATATGTGTAGTGAGGTGTATGAGCCTCTGGTCGAAGATCAATGGCCACACAACCCCCATTTTTGTCGAAAATAGCCATGAATGACCATTTTCAAAAATACCAAAGGCTAACACATTCGGATTTTTGCCCAAGAAATGGTCTCCACCAGAAATACAAGAATGTGATCTATGGCAAGGAAACATATGTGGGGTGAGGTGTACGAGCCTCCGGTCGATGATCAATGGCCACAAAACCCCCATTTTGCCGAAAATAGCCATGAACGACCATTTTCAATAATACCGAAGGCTAACACGTACGAGTTTTTGACCAAGAAATGGTCTCCACCAGAAATCCAAGAATGTGATCTATGGCAAGGAAACATATGTGGGGTGAGGTTTATGAGCCTCTAGACGATGATAAATGGCCACACAACCCCCATTTTTTTATGAAAATTGCTATGAGCAACCATTTTCAATAATACTAGAGGCTAACACCTACGGATTTTTGACCAAGAAATGGTCTCCACCAGAAATCCAAGAATGTGATCTATGGCAAGGAAACATATGTGGGGTTAGGTGTATGAGCCTCTGGTCGATGATCAATGGCCACACAACCCCCATTTTTGTCGAAAATAGCCATGAACGACCATTTTCAATAATACCGAAGGCTAACACCTACGGATTTTTGACCAAGAAATGGTCACCACCAGAAATCCAAGAATGTGATCTACGGCAAGGAAACATATGTGGGGTGAGGTGTATGAGCCTCTGGTCGACGATCAATGGCCACACAACCCTAATTTTTGTCAAAAATAGCCATGAACGACCATTTTCAATGACACTGAAGGCTAACACCTATGGATTTTTGACCAAGAAATGGTCTCCACCTAAATCCAAGAATGTGATCTAGGGCAAGGAAACATATGTGTAGTGAGGTGTATGAGCCTCTGGTCAAAATCAATGGCCACGCAACCCCCATTTTTGTCGAAAATAGCCATGAATGACCATTTTCAAAAATACCAAAGGCTAACACATTCGGATTTTTGCCCAAGAAATGGTCTCCACCAGAAATCCAAGAATGTGATCTATGGCAAGAAAACATATGTGGGGTGAGGTGTACGAGCCTCTAGTCGATGATCAATGGCCACAAAACCCCCATTTTGCCGAAAATAGCCATGAACGACCATTTTCAATAATACCGAAGGCTAACACGTACGTGTTTTTGACCAAGAAATGGTCTCCACCAGAAATCCAAGAATGTGATCTATGGCAAGGAAACATATGTGGGGTGAGGTTTATGAGCCTCTAGACGATGATAAATGGCCACACAACCCCCATTTTTTATGAAAATTGCCATGAGCAACCATTTTCAATAATACTAGAGGCTAACACCTACGAATTTTTGACCAAGAAATGGTCTCCACCAGAAATCCAAGAATGTGATCTATGGCAAGGAAACATATGTGGGGTTAGGTGTATGAGCCTTTGGTCGATGATCAATGGCCACACAACCCCCATTTTTGTCGAAAATAGCCATGAACGACCATTTTCAATAATACCGAAGGCTAACACCTACGGATTTTTGACCAAGAAATGGTCACCACCAGAAATCCAAGAATGTGATCTACGGCAAGGAAACATATGTGGGGTGAGGTGTATGAGCCTCTGGTCGACGATCAATGGCCACACAACCCTAATTTTTGTCAAAAATAGCCATGAACGACCATTTTCAATGACACTGAAGGCTAACACCTATGGATTTTTGACCAAGAAATGGTCTCCACCATAAATCCAAGAATGTGATCTATGACAAGGAAACATATGTGTAGTGAGGTGTATGAGCCTCTGCAAAATCAATGGCCACGCAACCCCCATTTTTGTCGAAAATAGCCATGAATGACAATTTTCAAAAATACCAAAGGCTAACACATTCGGATTTTTGCCCAAGAAATGGTCTCCACCAGAAATCCAAGAATGTGATCTATGGCAAGGAAACATATGTGGGGTGAGGTGTACGAGCCTTTGGTCGATGATCAATGGCCACACAACCCCCATTTTGCCGAAAATAGCCATGAACGACCATTTTCAATAATACTGAAGGCTAACACGTACGAGTTTTTGACTAAGAAATGGTCTCCACCAGAAATCCAAGAATGTGATCTATGGCAAGGAAACATATGTGGGGTGAGGTTTATGAGCCTCTAGTCGATGATAAATGGCCACACAACCCCCATTTTTTATGAAAATAGCCATGTGCGACCATTTTCAATAATACTAGAGGCTAACACCTACGGATTTTTGACCAAGAAATGGTCTCCACCAGAAATCCAAGAATGTGATCTATGGCAAGGAAACATATGTGGGGTGAGGTGTATGAGCCTCTGGTCGATGATCAATGGCCACACAACCCCCATTTTTGTCGAAAATAGCCATGAACGACCATTTTCAATAATACCGAAGGCTAACACCTACGGATTTTTGACCAAGAAATGGTCTCCACCAGAAATCCAAGAATGTGATCTATGGCAAGAAAACATATGTGGGGTGAGGTGTATGAGCCTCTGGTCGACGATCAAAGGCCACACAACCCTAATTTTTGTCGAAAATAGCCATGAACGACCATTTTCAATGACACTGAAGGATAACACCTACGGATTTTTGACCAAGAAATGGTCTCCACCATAAATCCAAGAATGTGATCTATGGCAAGGAAACATATGTGTAGTGAGGTGTATGAGCCTCTGGTCGAAGATCAATGGCCACACAACCCCCATTTTTGTCGAAAATAGCCATGAATGACCATTTTCAAAAATACCAAAGGCTAACACATTCGGATTTTTGCCCAAGAAATGGTCTCCACCAGAAATCCAAGAATTTGATCTATGGCAAGGAAATATATGTGGGGTGAGGTGTATGAGCCTCTGGTCGATGATCAATGGCCACACAACCCCCATTTTGCTGAAAATAGCCATGAACGACCATTTTCAATAATACCGAAGGCTAACACGTACGAGTTTTTGACCAAGAAATGGTCTCCACCAGAAATCCAAGAATGTGATCTATGGAAAGGAAACATATGTGGGGTGAGGTTTATGAGCCTCTAGTTGATGATAAATGGCCACACAACCCCCATTTTTTATGAAAATAGCCATGAGCGACCATTTTCAATAATACTAGAGGCTAAGACCTACAGATTTTTGACCAAGAAATGGTCTCCACCAGAAATCCATGAATGTGATCTATGGCAAGGAAACATATGTGGGGTGAGGTGTATAAGCCTCTGGTCGATGATCAATGGCCACACAACCTCCATTTTTGTCGAAAATAGCCATGAACGACCATTTTCAATAATACCGAAGGCTAACACCTACGAATTTTTGACCAAGAAATGGTCTCCACCAGAAATCCAAGAATGTGATCTACGGCAAGGAAACATATGTGGGGTGACGTGTATGAGCCTCTGGTCGACGATCAATGGCCACACAACCCTAATTTTTGTCGAAAATAGCCATGAACGACTATTTTCAATGACACTGAAGGCTAACACGTACGGATTTTTGACCAAGAAATGGTCTTCACCATAAATCCAAGAATGTGATCTATGGCAAGGAAACATATGTGTAGTGAGGTGTATGAGCCTCTGGTCGAAGATCAATGGCCACACAACCTCCATTTTTGTCGAAAATAGCCATGAATGACCATTTTCAAAAATACCAAAGGACATTTAGATTTTTGCCCAAGAAATGGTCTCCACCAGAAATCCAAGAATGTGATCTATGGCAAGGAAACATATGTGGGGTGAGGTGTACGACCCTCTGGTCGATGATCAATGGCCACACAACCCCCATTTTGCCGAAAATAGCCATGAACGACCATTTTCAATAATACCGAAGGCTAACACGTACGAGTTTTTGACCAAGAAATGGTCTCCACCAGTAATCCAAGAATGTGATCTATGCCAAGGAAACATATGTGGGGTGAGGTTTATGAGCCTCTAGTCGATGATAAATGGCCACACAACCCCCATTTTTTATGAAAATTGCCATGAGCAACCATTTTCAATAATACTAGAGGCTAACACCTACGGATTTTTGACCAAGAAATGGTCTCCACCAGAAATCCAAGAATGTGATCTATGGCAAGGAAACATATGTGGGGTGAGCTGTATGAGCCTCTAGTCGATGATCAATGGCCACACAACCCCATTTTTGTCGAAAATAGCCATGAACGACCATTTTCAATAATACCGAAGGCTAACACCTACGGATTTTTGACGAAGAAATGGTCTCCACCAGAAATCCAAGAATATGATCTACGACAAGGAAACATATGTGGGGTGAGGTGTATGAGCCTCTGGTCGACGATCAATGGCCACACAACCCTAATTTTTGTCGAAAATAGCCATGAACGACCATTTTCAATGACACTGAAGGCTAACACCTACGGATTTTTGACCAAGAAATGGTCTCCACCATAAATCCAAGAATGTGATCTATGGCAAGGAAACATATGTGTAGTGAGGTGTATGAGCCTCTGGTCCAATATCAATGGCCACACAACCCCCATTTTTGTCGAAAATAGCCATGAACGACCATTTTCAATAGTTCCGAAGGCTAACACATTCGGATTTTTGACCAAGAAATGGTCTGCACCAGAAATCAAAGAATGTGATCTATGGCAAGGAAACATATGTGGGGTGAGGTGTACGAGCCTTTGGTCGATGATCAATGGCCACACAACCCCCATTTTTGTCGAAGATAGCCATGAATGACCATTTTCAATAATACCGAAGGCTAACACGTATGGATTTTTGACCAAGAAATGGTCTCCACTAGATATCCAAGAATGTGATTTATGGCAAGGAAACATATGTGGGGTGAGGTGTATGAGCCTCTGGTTGATGATAAATGGCCACACAACCCCCATTTCAGTCGAAAATAGCCATGAACGACCATTTTCAATAATACCGAAGGCTAACACCAACAGATTTTTGACCAAGAAATGGTCTCCGCCAGAAATCCAAGAATGTGATCTATGGCAAGAAAACATATGTGGAATGAAGTGTATGAGCCTCTAGTCGATGATCAATGGCCACACAACCCCCATTTTTGTCGAAAATAGCCATGAACGACCATTTTCAATGACACTGAAGGCTAACACCTATGGATTTTTTACCAAGAAATGGTCTCCACCGTAAATCCAAGAATGTGATCTATGGCAAGGAAACATATGTGGGGTGAGGTGTACGATACTCTGGTCGATGATCAATGGCCACACAACCCCCATTTTGTCGAAAATAGCCATGAGCGACCATTTTCAATAATACCAAAGGCTAACACGTACGAATTTTTTACCAAGAAATGGTCTCCACCAGAAATCCAAGAATGTGATCTATGGCAAGGAAACATATGTGGGGTGAGGTGTACGAGCCTCTGGCCGATTATAAATGGCCACATAACCCCCATTTTTGTCGAAAATAGCCATGAACGACCATTTTCAATAATACCGAAGGCTAACACCAATGGATTTTTGACCAAGAAATGGTCCCCACCAGAAATCCAAGAATGTGATCTATGGCAAGAAAACATATGTGGGGTGAAGTGTACGAGCCTCTGGTCGATGATTAATGGCCACACAAACCCCATTTTTGTCGAAAATAGCCATGAACGACCATTTTCAATGACACTGAACGCTAACACCTACGGATTTTTGACCAAGAAATGGTCTCCACCATAAATCCATGAATGTGATCTATGGAAAGGAAACATGTGTAGTGAGGTGTATGAGCCTTTGGTCGAATATCAATGGCCACACAACCCCCATTTTGTCGAAAATAGCCATGAACGACCATTTTCAATAGTACCGAAGGCTAACACATTCGGATTTTGGACCAAGAAATGGTCTCCACCAGAAATCAAAGAATTTGATCTATGGCAAGGAAACATATGTGGGGTGAGGTTTATGAGCCTCTGGTCGATGATCAATGGCCACACAACCCCCATTTTTGTCGAAAATCGCCATGAATGACCATTTTCAATAATACCGAAGGCTAACATGTACGGATTTTTGACCAAGAAATGGTCTCCACCAGAAATCCAAGAATGTTATCTATGGCAAGGAAACATATGTGGGGTGAGGTGTACAAGCCTCTGGTCGATGATAAATGGCCACACAACCCCCATTTTAGACGAAAATAGCCATGAACGACCATTTTCAATAATACCGAAGGCTAACACCAACGGATTCTTGACCAAGAAATGGTCTCTACCAGAAATCCAAGAATGTGATCAACGGCAAGAAAACATATGTGGGGTAAAGTGTACGAGCCTCTGGTCGATGATCAATGGCCACACAACCCCCATTTTAGACGAAAATAGCCATGAACGACCATTTTCAATGACACGGAAGGCTAACACCTACAGATTTTTGACCAAGAAATGGTCTCCACCATAAATCCAAGAATGTGATCTATGGCTTTTAAACATAAGTGAGGTGAGGTGTACGAGCCTCTGGTCGATGATAAATAGCCACACAACCCCTATTTTTGATGAAAATAGCCATGAACGACCATTTTCAATAATACTGAAGGCTAACACCTACGGATTTTTGACCAAGAAATGGTCTCCACCAGAAATCCAAGAATGTGATCTATGGCAAGGAAACATACGTGGGGTGAGGTGTATGAGCCTCTGGTCGATGATCAATGGCCACACAACCCCCATTTTTGTCGAAAATAGCCATGAACGACCATTTTCAATAATACCGAAGGCTAACACCTACGGATTTTTTACCAAGAAATGTTCTCCACCAGAAATCCAAAATGTGATCTATGGCAAGGAAACATATGTGCGGTGAGGTGTACGAGCCTCTGGTCGATGATCAATGGCCACACAACCCCCATTTTTTTCGAAAATAGCCATGAACGATCATTTTCAATAATACCGAAGGCTAACACCTACGGATTTTTGACCAAGAATTGGTCTCCACCATAAATCCAAGAATGTGATCTATGGCAAGGAAACATATGTGGGGTGAGGTGTATGGGCCTCTGGTCGATGATCAATGGCCACACAACGCCCATTTTTGTCTAAAATAGCGATCAACGACCATTTTCAATAATACAGAAGGCTAACACGTATGGATTTTTGACCAAGAAATGATCTCCACCAGAAATCCAAGAATGTGATCTATGCCAAGGAAACATATGTGGGGTGAGGTGTACGAGCCTCTGGTCGATGATCAATGGCCACACAACCCCATTTTTGTCGAAAATAGCCATGAACGACCATTTTCATTGACACTGAAGGCTAACACCTCCAGAATTTTGACCAAGAAATGGTCTCCACCAGAAATCAAAGAATGTGATCTATGGCAAGGAAACATATGTGGGGTGAGGTTTATGAGCCTCTGGTCGATGATCAATGGCCACACAACCCCCATTTTTGTCGAAAATCGCCATGAATGACCATTTTCAATAATACCGAAGGCTAACATGTACGGATTTTTGACCAAGAAATGGTCTCCACCAGAAATCCAAGAATGTGATCTATGGCAAGGAAACATATGTGGGGTGAGGTGTACAAGCCTCTGGTCGATGATAAATGGCCACACAACCCCCATTTTAGACGAAAATAGCCATGAACGACCATTTTCAATAATACCGAAGGCTAACACCAACGGATTCTTGACCAAGAAATGGTCTCTACCAGAAATCCAAGAATGTGATCAACGGCAAGAAAACATATGTGGGGTAAAGTGTACGAGCCTCTGGTCGATGATCAATGGCCACACAACCCCCATTTTAGACGAAAATAGCCATGAACGACCATTTTCAATGACACGGAAGGCTAACACCTACGGATTTTTGACCAAGAAATGGTCTCCACCATAAATCCAAGAATGTGATCTATGGCAAGGAAACATAAGTGAGGTGAGGTGTACGAGCCTCTGGTCGATGATAAATGGCCACACAACCCCTATTTTTGATGAAAATAGCCATGAACGACCATTTTCAATAATACTGAAGGCTAACACCTACGGATTTTTGACCACGAAATGGTCTCCACCAGAAATCCAAGAATGTGATCTATGGCAAGGAAACATACGTGGGGTGAGGTGTATGAGCCTCTGGTCGATGATCAATGGCCACACAACCCCCATTTTTGTCGAAAATAGCCATGAACGACCATTTTCAATAATACCGAAGGCTAACACCTACGGATTTTTTACCAAGAAATGTTCTCCACCAGAAATCCAAAATGTGATCTATGGCAAGGAAACATATGTGCGGTGAGGTGTACGAGCCTCTGGTCGATGATCAATGGCCACACAACCCCCATTTTTTTCGAAAATAGCCATGAACGACCATTTTCAATAATACCGAAGGCTAACACCTACGGATTTTTGACCAAGAATTAGTCTCCACAATAAATCCAAGAATGTGATCTATGGCAAGGAAACATATGTGGGGTGAGGTGTATGGGCCTCTGGTCGATGATCAATGGCCACACAACGGCCATTTTTGTCTAAAATAGCGATCAACGACCATTTTCAATAATACAGAAGGCTAACACGTATGGATTTTTGACCAAGAAATGGTCTCCACCAGAAATCCAAGAATGTGATCTATGCCAAGGAAACATATGTGGGGTGAGGTGTACGAGCCTCTGGTCGATGATCAATGGCCACACAACCCCCATTTTTGTCGAAAATAGCCATGAACGACCATTTTCAATGACACTGAAGGCTAACACCTCCAGAATTTTGACCAAGAAATGGTCTCCACCATAAATCCAAGAATGTGATCTATGGCAAGGAAACATATGTGTAGTGAGGTCTATGAGCCTCTGGTCGAAGATCAATAGCCAAACAACCCCCATTTTTCTCGAAAATAGCCATGAATGACCATTTTCAATAATACCGAACGCTAACACATTCAGATTTTTGCCCAAGAAATGGTCTCCACCAGAAATCCAAGAATGTGATCTATAGCAAGGAAACATATGCGGGGTGAGGTGTACGAGCCTCTGGTAGATGATAAATGGCCACACAACCCCTATTTTTGATGAAAATAGCCATGAACGACCATTTTCAATAATACTGAAGGCTAACACCTACAGATTTTTGACCAAGAAATGGTCTCCACCAGAAATCCAAGAATGTGATCTATGGCAAGGCAACATACGTGGGGTGAGGTGTATGAGCCTCTGGTCGATGATCAATGGCCACACAACCCCCATTTTTGTCGAAAATAGCCATGAACGACCATTTTCAATAATACCGAAGGCTAACACCTACGGATTTTTTACCAAGAAATGTTCTCCACCAGAAATCCAAAATGTGATCTATGGCAAGGAAACATATGTGCGGTGAGGTGTACGAGCCTCTGGTCGATGATCAATGGCCACACAACCCCCATTTTTTCGAAAATAGCCATGAACGACCATTTTCAATAATACCGAAGGCTAACATGTACGGATTTTTGACCAAGAAATGGTCTCCACCATAAATCCAAGAATGTGATCTATGGCAAGGAAACATATGTGGGGTGAGGTGTACAAGCCTCTGGTCGATGATAAATGGCCACACAACCCCCATTTTAGACGAAAATAGCCATGAACGACCATTTTCAATAATACCGAAGGCTAACACCAACGGATTCTTGACCAAGAAATGGTCTCTACCAGAAATCCAAGAATGTGATCAACGGCAAGAATACATATGTGGGGTAAAGTGTACGAGCCTCTGGTCGATGATCAATGGCCACACAACCCCCATTTTAGACGAGAATAGCCATGAACGACCATTTTCAATGACACGGAAGGCTAACACCTACAGATTTTTGACCAAGAAATGGTCTCCACCATAAATCCAAGAATGTGATCTATGGCAAGGAAACATAAGTGAGGTGAGGTGTACGAGCCTCTGGTCGATGATAAATGGCCACACAACCCCTATTTTTGATGAAAATAGCCATGAACGACCATTTTCAATAATACTGAAGGCTAACACCTACAGATTTTTGACCAAGAAATGGTCTCCACCAGAAATCCAAGAATGTGATCTATGGCAAGGCAACATACGTGGGGTAAGGTGTATGAGCCTCTGGTCGATGATCAATGGCCACACAACCCCCATTTTTGTCGAAAATAGCCATGAACGACCATTTTCAATAATACCGAAGGCTAACACCTACGGATTTTTTACCAAGAAATGTTCTCCACCAGAAATCCAAAATGTGATCTATGGCAAGGAAACATATGTGCGGTGAGGTGTACGAGCCTCTGGTCGATGATCAATGGCCACACAACCCCCATTTTTTCGAAAATAGCCATGAACGACCATTTTCAATAATACCGAAGGCTAACACCTACGGATTTTTGACCAATAATTGGTCTCCACCATAAATCCAAAATGTGATCTATGGCAAGGAAACATATGTGGGGTGAGCTGTATGGGCCTCTGGTCGATGATCAATGGCCACACAACGCCCATTTTTGTCTAAAATAGCGATCAACGACCATTTTCAATAATACAGAAGGCTAACACGTATGGATTTTTGACCAAGAAATGGTCTCCACCAGAAATCCAAGAATGTGATCTATGCCAAGGAAACATATGTGGGGTGAGGTGTACGAGCCTCTGGTCGATGATCAATGGCCACACAACCCCCATTTTTGTCGAAAATAGCCATGAACGACCATTTTCAATGACACTGAAGGCTAACACCTCCAGAATTTTGACCAAGAAATGGTCTCCACCATAAATCCAAGAATGTGATCTATGGCAAGGAAACATATGTGTAGTGAGGTGTATGAGCCTCTGGTCGAAGATCAATAGCCAAACAACCCCCATTTTTCTCGAAAATAGCCATGAATGACCATTTTCAATAATACCGAACGCTAACACATTCAGATTTTTGCCCAAGAAATTGTCTCCACCAGAAATCCAAGAATGTGATCTATGGCAAGGAAACATATGCGGGGTGAGGTGTACGAGCCTCTGGTCGATGATAAATGGCCACACAACCCCTATTTTTGATGAAAATAGCCATGAACGACCATTTTCAATAATACTGAAGGCTAACACCTACAGATTTTTGACCAATAAATGGTCTCCACCAGAAATCCAAGAATGTGATCTATGGCAAGGCAACATACGTGGGGTGAGGTGTATGAGCCTCTGGTCGATGATCAATGGCCACACAACCCCCATTTTTGTCGAAAATAGCCATGAACGACCATTTTCAATAATACCGAAGGCTAACACCTACGGATTTTTTACCAAGAAATGTTCTCCACCAGAAATCCAAAATGTGATCTATGGCAAGGAAACATATGTGCGGTGAGGTGTACGAGCCTCTGGTCGATGATCAATGGCCACACAACCCCCATTTTTTCGAAAATAGCCATGAACGACCATTTTCAATAATACCGAAGGCTAACACCTACGGATTTTTGACCAAGAATTGGTCTCCACCATAAATCCAAGAATGTGATCTATGGCAAGGAAACATATGTGGGGTGAGGTGTATGGGCCTCTGGTCGATGATCAATGGCCACACAACGCCCATTTTTGTCTAAAATAGCGATCAACGACCATTTTCAATAATACAGAAGGCTAACACGTATGGATTTTTGACCAAGAAATGGTCTCCACCAGAAATCCAAGAATGTGATCTATGCCAAGGAAACATATGTGGGGTGAGGTGTACGAGCCTCTGGTCGATGATCAATGGCCACACAACCCCCATTTTTGTCGAAAATAGCCATGAACGACCATTTTCAATGACACTGAAGGCTAACACCTCCAGAATTTTGACCAAGAAATGGTCTCCACCATAAATCCAAGAATGTGATCTATGGCAAGGAAACATATGTGTAGTGAGGTGTATGAGCCTCTGGTCGAAGATCAATAGCCAAACAACCCCCATTTTTCTCGAAAATAGCCATGAATGACCATTTTCAATAATACCGAACGCTAACACATTCAGATTTTTGCCCAAGAAATGGTCTCCACCAGAAATCCAAGAATGTGATCTATGGCAAGGAAACATATGCGGGGTGAGGTGTACGAGCCTCTGGTCGATGATCAATGGCCACACAACCCCCATTTTTGTCGAAAATAGCCATGAACGACCATTTTCAATGACATTGAAGGCTAACACTCACAGATTTTTGACCAAGAAATGGTCTCCACCATAAATCCAAGAATGTGATCTATGGCAAGGAAACATATTTGTAGTGAGGTGTATGAGCCTCTGGTCGAATATCAATGGCCACACAACCCTTATTTTTGTCAAGGATAGCCATGAACGACCATTTTCAATAGTACTGAAGGCTAACACATTCGGATTTTTGACTAAGAAATGGTCTCCACCAGAAATCAAAGAATGTGATCTATGGCAAGGAAACATATGTGGGGTGAGGTTTATGAGCCTCTGGTCAATGATCAATGGCCACACAACCCCCATTTTTGTCGAAAATAGCCATGAATGACCATTTTCAATAATACCGAAGCCTAACACGTACGGATTTTTGACCAAGAAATGGTCTCCACCAGAAATCCAAGAATGTGATCAATGGCAAGAAAACATATGTGGGGTAAAGTGTACGAGCCTCTGGTTGATGATCAATGGCCACACAACCCCCATCTTTGTCGAAAATAGCCATGAACGACCATTTTCAATGACACGGAAGGCTAACACCTACGGATTTTTGACCAAGAAATGGTCTCCACCATAAATCCAAGAATGTGATCTATGGAAAGGAAACATATGTGGGGTGAGGTGTATGGGCCTCTGGCCAATGATCAATGGCCACACAACTTCCATTTTTGTCGAAAATAGTGATCAACGACCATTTTCAATAATACCGAAGGCTAACACGTATGGATTTTCGACCAAGAAATGGTCTCCACCAGAAATCCGATAACGTGATCTATGGCAAGGAAACATATGTGCGGTGAGAAGTACGAGCCTCTGGTCGATGATCAATGGCCACACAACCCCCATTTTTCTCAAAAATAGCCATGAACGACCATTTTCAATAATACCGAAGGCTAACACGTACGAATTTTTGACCAAGAAATGGTCTCCACCAGAAATCCAAGAATGTGTTCTATGGCAAGTAAACATATGTAGGGTGAGGTGTACGAGCCTCTGGTCGATGATAAATGGCCACACAACCCCCATTTTTGATGAAAATAGCCATGAACGACCATTTTCAATAATACCGAAGTCTAACGCCTACGGATTTTTGACCAAGAAATGGTCTCCACCAGTAATCCAAGAATGTGATCTATGGCAAGGAAACATATGTGGGGTGAGGTGTATGAGCCTCTGGTCGATGATCAATGGCCACACAACCCCCGTTTTTGTCGAAAATAGCCATGAACAACCATTTTCAATAATACCGAAGGCTAACACCTACGAATTTTTGACCAAGAAATGGTCTCCACCAGAAATCCAAGAATATGATCTATGGCAAAGAAACATATGTGGGGTGAGGTGTACGAGCCTCTGGTCGATGATCAATGGCCACACAACCCCCATTTTTGTCGAAAATAGCCATGAACGACCATTTTCAATGACACAGAAGGCTAACACCTATGGATTTTTGACCAAGAAATGGTCTCCACCTTAAATACAAGAATGTGATCTATGGCTAGGAAACATATGTGTAGTGAGGTGTATAAGCCTCTAGTCGAATATCAATTGCCACACAACCCCCATTTTTGTCAAAAATAGCCATAAACGACCATTTTCAATAGTACCAAAGGCTAACACATTCGGAGTTTTTGACCAAGAAGTGGTCTCCACCAGAAATCAAGGAATGTGATCTATGGCAAGGAAACATATGTGGGGTGAGGTTTACGAGCCTCTGGTCGATGATCAATGGCCACACAACCCCCATTTTTTGTCGAAAATAGCCATGAACGACCATTTTCAATAGTACCGAAGGCTAACACATTCGGATTTTTGACC
Organism: Zea mays; assembly: GCF_902167145.1. Taxonomy (NCBI): domain Eukaryota; kingdom Viridiplantae; phylum Streptophyta; class Magnoliopsida; order Poales; family Poaceae; genus Zea; species Zea mays. Next base: position 201,705,206 of record NC_050100.1, read on the forward strand.
AAGAAATGGTCTCCACCAGAAATCAAAGAATGTGATCTATGGCAAAGAAACATATGTGGGGTGAGGTTTACGATCCTCTGGTAGATGATTAATTGCCACACAACCCCCATTTTTTGTCGAAAATACCATGAATGACCATTTTCAATAATACCGAAGGCTAACACGTATGGATTTTTGACCAAGAAATGGTCTCCACCAGAAATCCAAGAATGTGATCTATGGCAAGGAAACATATATGGGGTGAGGTGTACGAGCCTCTGGTCAATGATAATAGGCCACACAACCCCCATTTTAGTCGAAAATGCCATGAACGACCATTTTCAATAATACCGAAGGCTAACACCAACGGATTTTTGACCAAGAAATGGTCTCCACCAGAAATCCAAGAATGTGATCTATGGCAAGAAAACATATGTGGAGTGAAGTGTACGAAGCTCTGGTTGATGATCAATGGCCACACAACCCCCTTTTTTGTCAAAAATAGCCATGAACGACCATTTTCAATGACACTGACGGCTAACACCTACGGATTTTTGACCAAGAAATGGTCTCCACCATAAATCCAACAATGTGATCTATGGCAAGCAAACATATATGTAGTGGTGTGTATGAGCCTGTGGTCGAAGATCAATGGCCACACAACCCCCATTTTTGTCGAAAATAGCCATGAATGACCATTTTCAATAATACCGAAGGCTAACACATTGGGATTTTTGCCCAAGAAATGGTCTCCACCAGAAATCCAAGAATGTGATCTATGGCAAGGAAACATATGTGGGGTGAGGTGTACGAGCCTCTGGTCGATGATCAATAGCCACACAACCCCCATTTTGTCGAAAATATCCATGAACGACCTTTTCAATAATACTGAAGGCTAACACGTACGATTTTTTGACCAAGAAAGGGTCTCCACCAGAAATCCAAGAATGTGATCTATGGCAAGGAAACATATGTGGGGTGAGGTGTACGAGCCTCTGGTGGATGATAAATGGCCACACAACCCCCATTTTTGATGAAAATAGTCATGAACGACCATTTTCAATAATACTGAAGGCTAAGACCTACGGATTTTTTACCAAGAAATGGTCTCCACCAGAAATCCAAGAATGTGATCAATGACAAGGAAACATATGTGGGGTGAGGTGTATGAGCCTCTGGTCGATGATCAATGGCCACACAACCCCCATTTTTGTCGAAAATAGCCATGAATGACCATTTTCAATAATACCGAAGGCTAACACATTGGGATTTTTGCCCAAGAAATGGTCTCCACCAGAAATCCAAGAATGTGATCTATGGCAAGGAAACATATGTGGGGTGAGGTGTACGAGCCTCTGGTCGATGATCAATAGCCACACAACCCCCATTTTGTCGAAAATATCCATGAACGACCTTTTCAATAATACTGAAGGCTAACACGTACGATTTTTTGACCAAGAAAGGGTCTCCACCAGAAATCCAAGAATGTGATCTATGGCAAGGAAACATATGTGGGGTGAGGTGTACGAGCCTCTGGTGGATGAAAAATGGCCACACAACCCCCATTTTTGATGAAAATAGTCATGAACGACCATTTTCAATAATACTGAAGGCTAAGACCTACGGATTTTTTACCAAGGAATGGTCTCCACCAGAAATCCAAGAATGTGATCAATGACAAGGAAACATATGTGGGGTGAGGTGTATGAGCCTCTGGTCGATGATTAATGGCCACACAACCCCCATTTTTGTCGAAAATAGCCATGAACGACCATTTTCAATAATACCGAAGGCTAACACCTACGGATGTTTGACCAAGAAATGGTCTCCACCAGAAATCCAATAATGTGATCTATGGCAAGGAAACATATGTGGAATGAGGTGTATGAGCCTCTGGTCGATGATCAATGGCACACAACCCCCATTTTTGTCGAAAATAGCCATGAACGACCATTTTCAATAATACCGAAGGCTAACACCTACGAATTTTTGACAAAGAAATGGTCTCCACCATAAATCCAGAAATGTTATCTATGGCAAGGAAACATATGTGTAGTGAGGTGTATGAGCCTCTGGTCGAATATCAATGGCCACACAACCCCCATTTTTGTCGAAAATAGCCATGAACGGCCATTTTCAATAGTACCGAAGGCTAACACATTCGGATTTTTGACCAACAAATGGTCTCCACCAGAAATCAAAGAATGGGATCTATGGCAAGGAAACATATGTGGGGTGAGGTTGACGAGCCTCTTGTCGATGATCAATGGCCACACAACCCCCATTTTTGTCAAAAATAGCCATGAATGACCATTTTCAATAATACCGAAGGCTAACACGTACAAATTTTTGACCAAGAAATGGTCTCCACCAGAAATCAAAGAACGTGATCTATGGCAAGGAAACATATGTGGGGTGAGGTTTACAAGCCTCTGGTCGATGATCAATGTCCACACAACACCCCATTTTTGTCGAAAATAGCCATGAACGACCATTTTCAATAGTACCGAAGGCTAATACATTCGGATTTTTGACCAAGAAATGGTCTACACCAGAAATCAAAGAATGTGATATATGGCAAGGAAACATATGTGGGGTGAGGTTTACGTTCCTCTGGTCAATGATCAATGGCCACACAACCCCCATTTTTGTCGAAAATACCATGAATGACCATTTTCAATAATACCGAAGGCTAACACCAACGGATTTTTGACCAAGAAATGGTCTCCACCAAAAATCCGAGAATGTGATCTATGGCAAGAAAACATATGTGGGTTGAAGTGTACGAGCCTCTGGTCGATGATCAATGGCCACACAACCCCCATTTTTGTCGAAAATAGCAATGAACGACCATTTTCAATGACACTGAAGGCTAACACCTACGGATTTTTGACCAAGAAATGGTCTCCACCATAAATCCAAGAATGTGATCTATGGCAAGAAAACATATGTGGAGTGAAGTGTACGAAGCTCTGGTTGATGATCAATGGCCACACAACCCCCTTTTTTGTCAAAAATAGCCATGAACGACCATTTTCAATGACACTGACGGCTAACACCTACGGATTTTTGACCAAGAAATGGTCTCCACCATAAATCCAACAATGTGATCTATGGCAAGCAAACATATATGTAGTGGTGTGTATGAGCCTGTGGTCGAAGATCAATGGCCACACAACCCCCATTTTTGTCGAAAATAGCCATGAATGACCATTTTCAATAATACCGAAGGCTAACACATTGGGATTTTTGCCCAAGAAATGGTCTCCACCAGAAATCCAAGAATGTGATCTATGGCAAGGAAACATATGTGGGGTGAGGTGTACGAGCCTCTGGTCGATGATCAATAGCCACACAACCCCCATTTTGTCGAAAATATCCATGAACGACCTTTTCAATAATACTGAAGGCTAACACGTACGATTTTTTGACCAAGAAAGGGTCTCCACCAGAAATCCAAGAATGTGATCTATGGCAAGGAAACATATGTGGGGTGAGGTGTACGAGCCTCTGGTGGATGATAAATGGCCACACAACCCCCATTTTTGATGAAAATAGTCATGAACGACCATTTTCAATAATACTGAAGGCTAAGACCTACGGATTTTTTACCAAGAAATGGTCTCCACCAGAAATCCAAGAATGTGATCAATGACAAGGAAACATATGTGGGGTGAGGTGTATGAGCCTCTGGTCGATGATCAATGGCCACACAACCCCCATTTTTGTCGAAAATAGCCATGAACGACCATTTTCAATAATACCGAAGGCTAACACCTACGGATGTTTGACCAAGAAATGGTCTCCACCAGAAATCCAATAATGTGATCTATGGCAAGGAAACATATGTGGAATGAGGTGTATGAGCCTCTGGTCGATGATCAATGGCACACAACCCCCATTTTTGTCGAAAATAGCCATGAATGACCATTTTCAATAATACCGAAGGCTAACACATTGGGATTTTTGCCCAAGAAATGGTCTCCACCAGAAATCCAAGAATGTGATCTATGGCAAGGAAACATATGTGGGGTGAGGTGTACGAGCCTCTGGTCGATGATCAATAGCCACACAACCCCCATTTTGTCGAAAATATCCATGAACGACCTTTTCAATAATACTGAAGGCTAACACGTACGATTTTTTGACCAAGAAAGGGTCTCCACCAGAAATCCAAGAATGTGATCTATGGCAAGGAAACATATGTGGGGTGAGGTGTACGAGCCTCTGGTGGATGATAAATGGCCACACAACCCCCATTTTTGATGAAAATAGTCATGAACGACCATTTTCAATAATACTGAAGGCTAAGACCTACGGATTTTTTACCAAGAAATGGTCTCCACCAGAAATCCAAGAATGTGATCAATGACAAGGAAACATATGTGGGGTGAGGTGTATGAGCCTCTGGTCGATGATCAATGGCCACACAACCCCCATTTTTGTCGAAAATAGCCATGAACGACCATTTTCAATAATACCGAAGGCTAACACCTACGGATGTTTGACCAAGAAATGGTCTCCACCAGAAATCCAATAATGTGATCTATGGCAAGGAAACATATGTGGAATGAGGTGTATGAGCCTCTGGTCGATGATCAATGGCACACAACCCCCATTTTTGTCGAAAATAGCCATGAACGACCATTTTCAATAATACCGAAGGCTAACACCTACGAATTTTTGACAAAGAAATGGTCTCCACCATAAATCCAGAAATGTTATCTATGGCAAGGAAACATATGTGTAGTGAGGTGTATGAGCCTCTGGTCGAATATCAATGGCCACACAACCCCCATTTTTGTCGAAAATAGCCATGAACGGCCATTTTCAATAGTACCGAAGGCTAACACATTCGGATTTTTGACCAACAAATGGTCTCCACCAGAAATCAAAGAATGGGATCTATGGCAAGGAAACATATGTGGGGTGAGGTTGACGAGCCTCTTGTCGATGATCAATGGCCACACAACCCCCATTTTTGTCAAAAATAGCCATGAATGACCATTTTCAATAATACCGAAGGCTAACACGTACAAATTTTTGACCAAGAAATGGTCTCCACCAGAAATCAAAGAACGTGATCTATGGCAAGGAAACATATGTGGGGTGAGGTTTACAAGCCTCTGGTCGATGATCAATGTCCACACAACACCCCATTTTTGTCGAAAATAGCCATGAACGACCATTTTCAATAGTACCGAAGGCTAATACATTCGGATTTTTGACCAAGAAATGGTCTACACCAGAAATCAAAGAATGTGATATATGGCAAGGAAACATATGTGGGGTGAGGTTTACGTTCCTCTGGTCAATGATCAATGGCCACACAACCCCCATTTTTGTCGAAAATACCATGAATGACCATTTTCAATAATACCGAAGGCTAACACCAACGGATTTTTGACCAAGAAATGGTCTCCACCAAAAATCCGAGAATGTGATCTATGGCAAGAAAACATATGTGGGTTGAAGTGTACGAGCCTCTGGTCGATGATCAATGGCCACACAACCCCCATTTTTGTCGAAAATAGCAATGAACGACCATTTTCAATGACACTGAAAGCTAACACCTACGGATTTTTGACCAAGAAATGGTCTCCACCATAAATCCAAGAATGTGATCTATGGCAAGGAAACATATGTGTAGTTGGGTGTATGAGCCTCTGGTCTAAGATCAATGACCACACAACCCCCATTTTTCTCGAAAATAGCCATGAATGACCATTTTCAATAATACCGAAGGCTAACACATTCAGATTTTTGCCCAAGAAATGGTCTCCACCAGAAATCCAAGAATGTGATCTATGGCAAGGAAACATATGTGGGGTGAGGTGTACGAGCCTCTAGTCGATGATCAATGGCCACACAACCCCCATTTTGTCGAAAATAGCCATGAACGACCATTTTCTTTAATACTGAAGGCTAACACGTACGAATTTTTTACCAAGACATGGTCTCCACCAAAAATACAAGAATGTGATCTATGGCAAGGAAACATATGTGGGGTGAGGTGTACGAGCCTCTGGTCGATGATACATGGCCACACAACCCCCATTTTTGATGAAAATAGCCATGAACGACCATTTTCAATAATACCGAAGGCTAAGACCTACGGATTTTTGACCAAGAAATGGTCTCCACCAGAAATCCAAAAATGTGATCTATGGCAAGGAAACATATATGTGGTGAGGTGTATGAGTATCTCGTTGATGATCAATGGCCACACAACCCCCATTTTTGTCGAAAATAGCCATGAACAACCATTTTCAATAATACCGAAGGCTAACACCTACGGTTTTTTGACCAAGAAATGGTCTCCACCAGAAATCCAAGAATGTGATCTATGGCAAGGAAACATATGTGGGGTGAGGTGTACGAGCCTCAGGTCGATGATCAATGGCCACGCAACCCCCATTTTTGTCGAAAATAGCCATGAACGACCATTTTCAATGACACTGAAGGCTAACACCTACGGATTTTTGACCAAGAAATGGTCACCACCATAAATCCAAGAACGTGATCTATGGCAAAGAAACATATGTGGGGTGAGGTTTACGAGCCTCTGGTCGATGATCAATGGCCACACAATCCGCATTTTTGTCGAAAATAGCCATGAATGACCATTTTCAATAATAGCGAAGGCTAACACGTATGGATTTTTGACCAAGAAATGGTCTCCACCAGAAATCCAAGAATGCGATCAATGGCAAGGAAACATATGTGGGGTGAGGTGTACGAGCCTCTGGTCGATGATAAATGGCCACACAACCCCCATTTTAGTTGAAAATAGCCATGAACGACCATTTTCAATAATACCGAAGGCTAACTCCAACGGATTTTTGACAAGGAAGTGGTCTCCACCAGAAATCCAAGAATGTGATCTATTGCAAGGAAACATATGTGGGGTGAGGTGTACGAGCCTCTGGTCGATGATAAATGGCCACACAACACCCATTTTGGTCGAAAAAAGCCATGAACGACCATTTTCAATAGTACTGAAGGCTAACACATTCAAATTTTTGACCAAGAAATGGTCGGGGTGAGGTTTACGAGCCTCTGGTCGATGATCAATGGCCACACAACCCCCATTTTTGTCGAAAATAGCCATGAATGACCATTTTCAACAATACCGAAGGCTAACACGTACGGATTTTTGACCAAGAAATGGTGTCCACCAGAAATCCAAGAATGTGACCTATGGCAAGGAAACATATGTGGGGTCAGGTGTACGAGCCTTTGTTCGATGGTCAATGGCTACACAACCCCCATTTTGTCGAAAATAGAATGAACGACCATTTACAATAATACCGAATGCTAGCACCTACGGATTTTTGACCAAGAAATGGTCTCCACCAGAAATCTAAAAATGTGACCTATGACAAGGAAACATATGTGGGGTCTAGTGTACAAGCCTCTGGTCGATGATCAATGGCCCCACAACCCCCATTTTGTCGAAAATAGCCATGAACGATCATTTTCAATAATACCTAGGATTTTTACCAAGAAATGGTCTCCACCAGAAATCCAAGAATGTGATCCACGGTAAGGAAACATATGTGGGTGAGGTGTACGAGCCTCTGGTCGATGATCAAAGGCCACACCACCCCTATTTTTTCAAAAATAGCATGAACGACCATTTTCAATAATACCGTAGGCTAACACCAACGGATTTTTGACCAAGAAATGGTCTCACCAAAAATCCAAGAATGTGATCTTTGGCAAGGAAACATATGGGGGGTGAGGTGAACGAGCCTCTGGTTGATGATCAATGGCCACACAACCCCCATTTTTGTCGAAAATAGCCATGAACGACCATTTTCAATAATATCGAAGGCTAACACCTTCAGATTTTTTACCAAGAAAATGGTCTCCATAGAAATCCAAAAATGTGACCTATGGCAAGGAAACATAACTGGGGTGAGGTGTACGAGCCTCTGGTCGATGATGAATGGCCACGTAACCCCATTTTTGTCAGAAATTGCCTTGAACGAGCATTTTCAATAATACCAAAGGCTAACACCTACCGATTTTTGACCAAGAAATAGTCTTCGCCAGAAATCCAAGAATGTGAACTATGGGAAGGAAACATATGTGGGGTGAGGTGTAGTCGAAACTGGTCGATGATCAATTGCCACACAACCCCCATTTTTGTCGAAAATAGCATGCACGACCATTTTCAATAATACCTACAGATTTTTGGCCAAGAAATGGTCTCCGCCCGAAAACCAAGAATGTGATCTATCACAAGGAAACAAATGTGGGGTGAGGTGTACGAGCCTCTAGTCGATGATCAATGGCCAACACCCACGGATTCTTGACCAAGAAATGGTCTCCACCAAAAATCCAAGAATGTGATCTATGGCCAGGAAACATATGTGGGGTCAGGTTTATGGGCCTCTGGTCGATGATCAATGATCACACAACCCCTATTTGTGTCCAAAATAGCATGAATGACCATTTTCAATAATACCGAAGGCTAACACCAATGGATTTTTGACCAAGTAATGGCCTCCACCAGAAATCCAAGAATGTGATCTTTGGCAAGGAAACATATGTGAGATGAGGTGTACGAGCCTCTGGTCGATGATCAATGGCCACACAACACACATAAACTTAAACTCATATTGATGTGTTTATGTCCACTCAAGTAAAACATCACACATCATTATGCCACATCGTTTCTAAAAATAAAATAAAGACCATGGGAAATTTAGCCAAATTGCACGAGAGAACTGTCCAAACATGGGTTAAGGTTGTAAGGAATCTTCTTTCCACCAAACTATTGCTATTAAGTAGGAATATGAAGAATTCAAAACAATAGATCATCTTTTAAACTAAAAATGACGTTTCCTTGATGTCAAGGGCACTGTATTCGCACCAGAGGGTATTAGAGTACAACTTGTGGATGAAGACGTTATTGGGCTAGCTAATGACCTTTTGTGATATGAGGTTTCCTATAATCCCCTCTATTCAAGGCATACCTAGATGGTTTTTATAGCCACTCAAGAAAAACAACACACATCAATATGCCACATCGTTTCTCAAAATAAAATAATGACCATGGAAAATTTATCCAAATTGAGTGAGAGAACTGTCCAAACATAGGTTAAGGTTGTAAGGCACATTTTCCACCATACCGTTGCTAAAAAGTTGGAATATAGAGAATTCAAACAATAGATCACCTTTTAAACCACAAATGACGTTTCTATGATTTTGAGGGCAATATATTAGCACGAGAGGGTATTAGTGTGCAACTAGTTAATGAAGACGTTATTTGGCTAGCTAATGACTTTTGTGATACCAGGTTTCCAATAGTCCCCTCTATTCAAGGCATACCTAGATGGTGTTTATGTCCACTCAAGTATAACACCATACATCATTATGCCACACTGTTTCTCAAAGTAAAATAAAGACCATGGGAAATTTAGCCAAATTGCGTGAGAGAACTGTCCAAATATAGGTTAAGGTTGTAAGACACCTTTTTCCACCGTACAATTGCTAAAAAGTTGGAATATAAAGAATTCAAAACAATAGATCACCTTTTATACCACAAATGACGTTTCCCAGATGTCAAGGGCATTGTAATTGCACGTGAGGGTATTAGAGTACAACTAGTGGATGAAGACGTCATTGGGCTAGCAAATGACATTTTGTGATACCAGGTTTCCTATAATCCCCTCTATTCAAGGCATACCTACATGGTGTTTATGTCCACTCAAGAAAAACAAAACACATCAATATGCCACATTGTTTCTAAAAATAAAACAATGACCTTGGAAAATTTAGCCAAATTACGTGAGTGAACTGTACAAAGATAGGTTAAGGTAAGGCACCTTTTTCCACCATACAGTTGTGAAAAAGTTGGAATATAAAGAATTCAAAACAATAGATCACCTTTTAAACCTCAAATGACGTTTCTATGATATTGAGGGCATTGTATTCACAACTAGTGGATGATGACGTTATTGGGCTAGCTAATGACCTTTTGTGATACTAGGTTTCCTATAATCCCCTCTATTCAAGGCATACCTAGATGTTGTTTATGTCCACTCAAGTAAAACACCGTACATCATTTTTGCCACATCGTTTCTCAAAATAAAATAAAGACCATGGGAAATTTATCCAAATTGCGTGTGAGATCTGTCCAAACATAGGTTACGGTTGTAAGGCACCCTTTTTCCACCATACAGATGCTAAAAGGTTGGAATATAAAGAATTCAAAACAATATATCACCTTTTAAACCTCAAATGTCATTTCTATGATATTGAGGGCATTGTATTCACATGAGTGGGTTTTAGAGTACAACTAGTGGATGAAGACATTATTGGGCTAGCTAATGATCTTTTGCGATACCAGGTTTCCTATAATCCCCTCTATTCTAGGCATACCAAGATGGCGTTTCTGTCCACTCAAGTAAAACACCACACATCATTATGCCACATCATTTCTCAAAATATAATAAAGACCATGTGAAATTTAGTGAAATTGCGTGAGAGAACTGTCCAGACATAGGTTAAGGTTATATGACACCTTTTTCCACCATACAGTTGCTAAAATGTAGGAATATAAAGAATTCAAAGTAATAGATCAACTTTTAAACTAAAATGACGTTTCCCTGATGTCAATGGCATTGTATTCACACGAGAGGGTATTAGAATACAACTACTGGATGAACACGTTAGTGGGCTAGCTAATGGCCTTTTGTGATAACAGGTTTCCTATAACCCCTCTATTCAAGGCATACTTAGACGGTGATTATGTCCACTCAAGTAAAACACCACACATCAATTTGCCACATCGTTTCTCAAACTACATGGGAGAACTGTCCAAACATATGTTAAGGTTGTAAGGCACCTTTTTTCCACCATACAGTTGCTAAAAAGTTTCAATATATAGAATTCAATTCAATAGATCACCTTTTAAACCACAACTGACATTTCCTTGATGTCAAGGGCATTGAATTGGCACGAGAGGGTATTAGAGTACAACTAGTGGATCAAGATGTCATTGGGCTAGCTAATGACCTTTTGTGATACCAGGTTTCCTATAATCCTCTCTATTCAAGGCATACCTAGTCGTGTTTATGTCCACTCAAGAAAAACAAAACACATCAATATGCCACATCGTTTCTCAAAATAAAATAATGACCATGGAAAATTTAGCCAAATTACGTGAGTGAACTGTCCAAACATAGGTTAAGGTTGTAAGGCACCTTTTTTCCACCATATAGTTGCAAAAAAGTTGGAATATAAAGAATTCAAAACAATATATCACCTTTTAAACCTCAAATGACGTTTCTATGATATTGAGGGCATTGTATTCACACGAGACGGTATTAGAGTACAACTAGTGGATGAAGATGTTATTAAGCTAGCAAATGACCTTTTGTGATAGCAAAATACCTAAAATCCCCTCTATTTAACGCATACCTAGATGGTATTTGTGTCCACTCAAGTAAAACACCGCACATCATTATGCCACATCGTTTCTCATAATAAAATAAAGACCATGGGAAATTTAGCCAAATTGCGTGAGAGAACTTTCCAAACATAGGTTAATGTTGTAAGGCACTTTTTTCCACCATACAGTTGCTAAAAAGCAGGAATATAAAGAATTCAAAACAATAGATCACCTTTTAAACTAAAAATTATGTTTCCCAGATGTCAAGGGCATTGTATTCGCACGAGAGGGTATTAGAGTACAACTAGTGGATAAAGATGTTATTGGGCTAGCTAATGACCTTTTGTGATACCAGGTTTCCTATAATCCCCTCTATTCAAGGCATACCTAGACGGTGTTTATGTCCACTCAAATAAAACACCACATAATAATATGCCACATTGTTTCTCAATAAAACAAAGACCATGGAAAATTTAGCCAAATTGAGTGAGAGAACTGTCCAAACATAGGTTAAAGTTGTAAGGCACATTTTTCCACCATACGGTTGCTAAAAAGTTGGAATATAAAGAATTCAAAACAATAGATCACATTTTAAGCCACAAATGACGTTTCTATGATATTGAGGGCACTGTATTCGCACGAGAGGGTATTAGAGTACAACTCGAGGTTGAAGACGTTATTGGGCTAGCTAATAACTTTTTGTGATACCAGGTTTCCTATAATCCCTTCTATTCAAGGCGTACCTAGATTGTGTTTATGTCCACTCAAGGAAAACACCACACATCAATTTGCCACATCTTATCTCAAAATAAAATAAAGACCATGGAAAATTTAGCCCAATGACGTCTTCATCGACTAACCCAATGTGCCTTACAACCTTAACCTATGTTTGGACTGTTCTCTCACTCAATTTGGCTAAATTTTCCATGGTCATTGTTTTATTTTGAGAAATGATGTGGCATATTGACGCGTGTTGTTTTTCTTGAGTGGACATAAACACCGTCTAGGTATGCCTTGAATGGAGGTGATTATAGGAAACCTAGTATTACAAAAGGTCATTAGCTAGCCCAATAACGTCTTCATCCACTAGTTGTACTCTAATACCCTCTGGTGCGAATACAATGCCCTTGACATCAAGGAAACGTCATTTTTAGTTTAAAAGGTGATCTATTGTTTTGAATTCTTTATATTCCTACTTATTGGTGGAAAAAGGTGTCTTACAACCCTAACCTATGTTTGGAAAGTTCTCTCGTGCAATTTGGCAAAATTTCCCATGGTCTTTATTTTATTTTGAGAAATGATGTGGCATAATGATGTGCGATGTTTTACTTGAGTGGACATAAACACCATCTAGATATGCCTTGAATAAAGGGATTATAGGAAACCTGGTATCACAAAAGGTCATTAACTAGCCCAATAACGCCTTCATCCGCTAGTTGTACTCTAATACCCTTTCGTGTGAATACAATGCCCTCAATATCATAGAAACGTCATTTGAGGTTTAAAAGGTGATCTATTGTTTTGAATTCTTTATATTCCAACTTTTTAGCAACTGTATGGTGGAAAAAATTGCCTTACAACCTTAACCTATGTTTAGACAGTTCACTCACGTAATTTGGCTAAATTTTCCATAGTCTTTATTTTATTTTTAGAAATGATGTGTCATATTGATGTGTGGTGTTTTACTTGAGTGGACATAAACACCATCTAGGTATCCCTTGAATAGAGGGGATTATAGGAAACCTGGTATCACAAAAGGTCATTATCTAGCCCAATGACATCTTCATCCACTAGTTGTACTCTAATACCCTCTCATCCGAATATAATGCCCTGGACATCAGGGAAACATCATTTGTGGTTTAAAAGTTGATCTATTGTACTGAATTCTTTATATTCCAACTTTTTATCATCTTTATTTTATTTTGAGAATCGATGTGGCAAATTGATGTGTGGCGTTTTACTTGAGTGGACATAAACACCGTTTAAGTATTCCTTGAATAGTGGGGATTATAGGAAACCTGTTATCACAAAAGATCATTAGCTAGCCCACTAGCGTCTTCATCCAATAGTTGTACTCTAATACCCTCTCGTGCGAATACAATGCCTTTAATATCATAGAAACACTATTTTTTGTTTCAAACTTGATCTATTGTTTTGAATTCTTTATATTCCAACTTTTTAGCAACTTTTTAGCAACTGTTTGGACAGATCTCTTACGCAATTTGGCTAAATTTCCTATTGTCTTTATTTTATTTTTAGAAACGATGTGGCGTAATGATGTGCGATGTTTTACTTGAGTGGACATAAACACCATCTAGGTATGCCTTTAATACAGGGGATTATAGGAAACCTAGTATCACAAAAGGTCATTAGCTAGCCCAATAACGTCTTCATCCACTAGTTGTTCTCGAATACCCACTCGTCTGAATACAATGTCCTCAATATCATAGAAACGTCATTTGAGGTTTAAAAGGTGATCTATTGTTTCGTATTCTTTATATTACAACCTTTTCACAACTTTATGGTGGAAAAAAGTTGACATACTACTATAACGTATGTTTGGACAGATCTCTCACGCAATTTTTCTAAATTTCTCATGGTGTTTATTTTATTTTATTTTGAGAAACGATGTGGCATAATGATGTGCGGTGTTTTACTTGAGTGGACATAAACACCACCTAGGTATGCCTTGAATAGAGAGGATTACAGGAAACCTGGTATCACAAAAGGTCAGTAGCTAGCCCAACAATGTCTTCATCCACTAGTTGTACTCTAATACCATCTCATGTGAATACAATGCCCTCAATATCATGGAAACATCATTTGTGGTTTAAAAGATGATCTATTGATTAGAAGTCTTTATATTCCAACTTTTTAGCAACTGTATGGTGGAAAAAAGGTGCCTTACAGCCATAACCAATGTTTGGACAATTCACTCATGCAATTTGGCTAAATTTTCCATGGTCTTTATTTTATTTTGAGAAACGATGTGGCATATTGAATAGAGGGGATTATAGGAAACCTAGAGGGGATTATAGGAAACCTAGAATCACAAAAGGTCATTAGCTAGCCCAATGACGTCTTCATCCACTAGTTGTACTCTAATACCCTATCGTGCTAATACAATGCCCTTGACATCAGGAAACGTCATTTGTAGTTTGAAAGGTTATCTATTGTATTGAATTCTTTATATTCCAACTTTTTGCATGGTTTAAAAAATATGCCTTACAATGTTAACCTATGTTTGGACAGGTCTCCCATGCAATTTGGCTAAAATTTTCATGGTCTTTATTTTATTTTGAGAAACGATGTTGCAAATTGAAGTGTGGTATTTTACTTGAGTGGACTTAAACACCATTTGAGTATGCCTTGAATAGAGGGGATTATAGGAAACATATTATCACAAAAGGTCATTAGCTAGCCCACTAATGTCTTCATTCAGTGTGTTGTACTCTAATATCCTCTCATGCGAATACAATGCCCTCATTACCATAGAAACACTATTTCTAGTTTCAAAGTTGGTCTATTCTTTTGAATTCTTTATATTCCAACTTTTTAGCAACTGTATGATGGAAAAAGGTGCCTTACAACCTTAACCTATGTTTGGACAGATCTCTTATGTAATTTAGCTAAATTTCCCATGGTCTTTATTTTATTTTGAGAAACAATGTGGCATAATAAAGTGTAGTGTTTTACTTGAGTGGACATAAACACCATCTAGGTATGCCTTGAATAGAGGGGATTATAGGAAACCTGGTATCACAAAAGGTCATTAGCTAGCCCAATAACGTCTTCATCCACTAGTTGTACTCTAATACTCACTCATGTGAATACAATGCAGTCAATATCATAGAAATATCATTTGAGGTTTAAAAGCTGATCTATTGTTTTGAATTCTTTATATTCCAACCGACCATTTCCAGGTCATAAATCGTAGGTGTTAGCCTTCTGTATTATTGAAAATGGTCATTAATGGCTATTTTTGACAATAATTGGGTTGTGTGGCCATTGATCATCGACCAGAGGCTCGAACACCTCACCCCACATATGTTTCCTTGCCATAGATCACATTCTTAGATTTCTAGTGGAGACCATTTGTTGATCAAAAATCCGTAGGTGTTAGCCTTCGGTATTATTGAAATAGTCGTCCATTCAATTTTCGACAAAAATGTGGGTTGTGTGGCCATTTATCATCGACCAAAGGCTCGTACAACTCACCCCACAAATGTTTCCTTCCCATAGATCACAATCTTGGATTTCTGGAGGAGACCATTTCTTGGTCAAAAATTCATAGGTGTTACCCTTCGGTATTATTGAAAATGGTCGTTCATGTTATTTTCAAAAAACTAGGGGTTGTGTGGCCATTGATCAATGACGAGAGGCTCGTACACCTAACCCCACATATGTTTACTTGCCATATATCACATTCTTGGATTTCTATTGGATACCATTTCTTGGCCAAAAATTGTAGGTGTTATCCTTCGGTATTATTGAAAATGGTCGTTCATGCTATTTTCAACAAAAATAGGAGTTGTGTGGCCATTAATCATCGACCAAAGGCTCGTACACCTCATCCCACATATGTTTTATTGCCATAGATAAAATGTTTGGATTTCTGGTGGAGACCAAATCTTAGTAAAAATGCGTAGGTGTTAGCCTTCGGTATTATTGAAAATGGTCGTTCATGCTATTTTCGACAAAAATGGGGGTTGTGTTGCCATTGGTCATTGACCAGAGGCTCGTACACCTCACCCCACATATGTTTCCTTGCCATAGATCACATTTTGTTTGACTCTATTTATTGGTAAAATATTTGTAGGTGTTAGCCTTCGGTATTATTGAAAATGGCTGTTCATGCTATTTTCGAAAAAATATGGGTCGTGTGGCCATTGATCATCGACTAGGGGTTCGTACACCTGACCCCACATATTTTTCTTTGCCATAGATCACATTCTTGGATTTCTAGTGGAGGTCGTTTCTTGGTGAGAAATCTGTAGGTGTCAGCATTCTTTATTATTGAATATGGTAGTTCGTGCTATTTTCGACAAAAATGGGGGTTGTGTGGCCATTTATCATCGACTAGAGGCTCGTACACCTGACCCCACATGTGATTCCTTGCCATAAATCACAATCTTGGATTTCTGGTAGAGACCATTTCATGGTCAAAAATCTGTAGGTGTTAGCCTTCAGTTTTATTGAAAATGGTCGTTCATGGCTATTTGCGATAGAAATGGTGGTTGTGTGGCCATTGATCATCGACCAGAGGCTCGTACACCTCACCATTCTTGGATCACATTCTTGGATTTCTGGTGGAGACCATTTTGAATATGTGTCTTTGCAAGAGATCACATTCTTGGATTTCTGGTGGAGACCATTTGTTGGTGAAAAATCCGTAGGTGTTACCCTTCTTTATTATTGAAAATGGTCGTTCTTGGCTCTTTTCTACAAAAATGAGGGTTGTGTGGCCATTGATCATCGACTAGAGTCTCATACACCTATCCACACATATGTTTCCTTGCCAAAGATCACATTCTTGGATTTTTGGTGGTGACCATTTCTTGGTCAAAAATTTGTATGTGTTAGCGTTCGGTATTGTTGAAAATGGTCGTTCATGCTATTTTCAACAAAAATGGGGGTTGTGTGGCCATTAGTCATCTACTAGAGTCTCGTACACCACACCCAACATATGTTTCCTTGACATAGATCACATTCTTGGATTTCTTGTGGAGACCATTTCTTCGTCAACAATCCGTAGGTGATAGACTTCGGTATTATTGAAAATGGCCGTTCATGCTATTTTCGACAAAAATGGGGGTTGTGTAGCCATTGATCATCGACCATAGGCTCGTACGCCTGACCCCACATGTGTTTCCTTACCATAGATCACAATTTTGGATATCTGTTGGAGACCATTTCTTGGTAAAAAATCTGTAGGTGTCAGCCTTCAGTATTATTGAAAATGGTCGTTCATGCTATTTTCAACTTCCTTGGATTTCTAGAGGAGACTAAATTTTGGTCAAAAATCCGTAGTTGTGAGCCTTCGGTATTATTGAAAATGGTCGTACATGCTATTTTCGAAAAAATGGGTGTTGTGTGGCCATTAATCATCGACTAGAGGCTCGTACACCTCACCCAACATATTTTTGCTTGCCATAGATTGCATTCTTGGATTTTTGGTGGAGTCCATTTCTTGGTCAAAAATCCGTAGGTGTTATATTCCAACTTTTTAGCAATTGTATGGTGGAAAAAATTGCCTTACAACCTTAACCTATGTTTGGACAGTTCACTCACGCAATTTGGCTAAATTTTCCATAGTCTTTATTTTATTTTTAGAAATGATGTGTCATATTGATGTGTGGTGTTTTACTTGAGTGGACATAAACACCATCTAGGTATCCCTTGAATAGAGGGGATTATAGGAAACCTGGTATCACAAAAGGTCATTATCTAGCCCAATGACATCTTCATCCACTAGTTGTACTCTAATACCCTCTCATCCGAATATAATGCCCTTGACATCATGGAAACATCATTTGTGGTTTAAAAGTTGATCTATTGTATTGAATTCTTTATATTCCAACTTTTTATCATTATTTTATTTTGAGAATCGATGTGGCAAATTGATGTGTGGCGTTTTACTTGAGTGGACATAAACACCGTTTAAGTATTCCTTGAATAGTGGGGATTATAGGAAACCTGTTATCACAAAAGATCATTAGCTAGCCCACTAGCGTCTTCATCCAATAGTTGTACTCTAATACCATACAGGTGGCCACACAACCCCCATTTTTTCGAAAATATTATGACCGACCATTTTCAAAAATACCAAAGGCTAACACCTACAGATTTTTGACCAAGAAATCCAAGAATGTGATATATGGCAAGGAAACATATGTGGGGTGAGGTGTACGAGCCTCTGGTCGATGATCAATGGCCACACAACCCCTATTTTTGTCGAAAATAGCATGAACGACCATTTTCAATAATACGGAAGGCCAACATCTACGGATTTTTGACCAAGAAATGGTCTCCACTAGAAATCCTAGAATGTGATCTATGGCAAGGAAACATATATGGGGTGAAGTGTACGAGCCTGTGGTCGATGATCAATGGCCACACAACCCCTATTTTTGTCGAAAATAGGATGAACGACCATTTTCAAAAGTACCTAAGGCTAACACCTACAAATTTTTGACTAAGAAATGGTCTCCACCAGAAATCAAAGAATGCGATCTATGCCAAGGAAACATATGTGGGGTGAGGTGTACGAGACTCTGGTCGATGATCAATGGCCACATAACCCCCATTTCTGTCGAAAACAGCCATGAACAACCATTTTCAATAATACTGAAGGCTAACACCTACGAATTTTTGACCAAAAAATGGTCTCTACCAGAAATCCAAGAATGTGATCTATGGCAAGGAAACATATGTGTGGGGAATTGTACGAGCCTCTGGTCGATGATCAATGGCCACACAACCCCTATTTTTTGTCGAAAATAGCATGAACGACCATTTTCATTAATACTGAAGGCTAACACCTATGGATTTTTGACCAATAAATGGTCTCCACCAGAAATCCAAGAATGTGATCTTTGGTAAGGAAACATATGAGTGGACATAAACACAATCTAGTTACGCCTTGAATAGAAGGGATTATAGGAAACCTGGTATCACAAAAAGTTATTTGCTAGCCCAATAACGTCTTCATCCTCTAGTTGTACTCTAATACCCTCTCGAGCGAATACAGTGCCCTCAATATCATAAAAACATCATTTGTGGTTTAAAATGTGATCTATTGTTTTGAATTCTTTATATTCCAACTTTTTAGCAACCGTATGGTGGAAAATGTGCCTTACAACTTTAACATATGTTTGGATAGTTCTCTCACTCAATTTGGCTAAATTTTCCACGGTCTTTATTTTATTGAGAAACAATGTGGCATATTAATATGTTGTGTTTTATTTGAGTAGACATAAACACCGTCTAGGTATGCCTTGAATAGAGGGGATTATAGGAAACCTGGTATCACAAAAGGTCATTAGCTAGCCCAATAACATCTTTATCCACTAGTTGTACTCTAATACCCTCTCGTGCGAATACAATGCCCTTGACATCTGGGAAACATCATTTTTAGTTTAAAAGGTGATCTATTGTTTTGAATTCTTTATATTCCTGCTTTTTAGCAACCGTATAGTGGAAATAAAGTGCCTTACAACCTTAACATATGTTTGGAAAGTTCTCACACACAATGGCTAAATTTCCCACGGTTTTTATTTTATTTTGAGAAGCGATGTGGCATATTGATGTGTGGTGTTTTACTTGAGTGGACACAAATACCATCTAGGTATGCTTTAAATAGAGGAGATTATAGGAATCCCGCTATCACAAAAGGTCATTTGCTAGCACAATAACGTTTTCATCCACTAGTTATACTCTAATACCGTCTCGTGTGAATACAATGCCCTCAATATTATAGAAACGTCATTTGAGGTTTAAAAGGTGATCTATTGTTTTGAATTCTTTATATTCCAACTTTTTCGCAACTGTATGGTGGAAAAAGGTGCCTTACAACCTTAACCTATGTTTGGACTATTCACTCACGTAATTTGGCTAAATTTTCCATGGTCATTATTTTATTTTGAGAAACGATGTGGCATATTGATGTCTTTAGTTTTTCTTGAGTGGACATAAACATGACTAGGTATGCCTTGAATAGAGGGGATTATAGGAAACCTGGTATCACAAAAGGTCATTAGCTAGCCCAATAATGTCTTCATCCACTGGTTGTACTTTAATACCCTCTCGTGTGAATACAATTCCGTCAATATCATAGAAACGACATTTGAGGTTTAAAAGGTGATATATTGTTTTGAATTCTTTATATTCCAACCTTTTAGCATCTGTATGGTGGAAAAAAGGTGCCTTACAACCGTAACTTATGTTTGGACAGATCTCACACGCAATTTGGATAAATTTCCCATGGTCTTTATTTTATTGAGAAACGATGTGGCAAAATGATGTGCAGTGTTTTACTTGAGTGGACATAAACACCATCTAGGTATGCCTTGAATAGAGGGGACTATAGGAAACCTGGTATCACAAAAGGTCATTAGCTAGCCCAATAACGTCTTCATCCACTAGTTGTACTCTAATACCGTCTCATGTGAATACAATGCCCTCAATATAATAGAAACGTCCTTTGAGGTTTAAAAGGTGATCTATTGTTTTGAATTCTTTATATTCCAACTTTTTCGCAAATGTATGGTGGAAAAAAGGTGCCTTACAACATTAACCTATGTTTGTATACTTCACTCACGTAATTTGGCTAAATTTTCCAAGGTCATTATTTTATTTTGAAAAATAATGTGGCATATTGATGTGTTTTGTTTTTCTTGAGTGGACATAAACACCGTCTAGGTATGCCTTGAATAGAGGGGAGTATAGGAAACCGGGAATCACAAAATGTCATTTGCTAGCCCAATGATGTCTTCATCCACTAGTTGTACTCTAATACCCTCACGTGCAATTACAATGCCCTTGACATCAGGGAAACGTCATTTGTGGTATAAAAGGTGATCTATTGTTTTGAATTCTTTATATTCCAACTTTTTAGCAATTGTACGGTGGAAAAAAGGTGCCTTACAACATTAACCTATATTTGGATAGTTCTCTCACGCAATTTGGCTAAATTTCCCATGGTCTTTTTTTTATTTTGAGAATGGTGTGGCATAATGATGTATGGTGTTATACTTGAGTGGAGATAAACACCATTTAGGTATGCCTTGAATAGAGAGGATTATTGGAAACCTGGTATCACAAAAGTCATTAGCTAGCCCAATAACGTCTTCATCCACTAGTTGCACTCTAATACCCTCTCATGCGAATATAGTGCCCTCAAACTCATAGAAACGTCATTTGCGGTTTAAAAGGTGATCTATTGTTTGAATTCTCTATATTCCAACTTTTTAGCAATGGTATGGTGGAAAAAATGTGCCTTACAACCTTAACCTATGTTTGGACAGTTCTCTCACTCAATTTGGATAAATTTTCCATGGTCATTATTTTATTTTGAGAAACGATGTGGCATATTGATGTGTTTTTCTTGTGTGAACATAAACACCATCTAGGTATGCCTTGAATAGAGGGGATTATAGGAAACCTGGTATCACAAAAGGTCATTAGCTAGCCCTATAACGTCTTCATCCACTAGTTGTACTCTAATATCCTCTCGTGCGAATACAATGCCCTTGACATCAGGGAAACGTCATTTTTAGTTTAAAAGATGACCTATTGTTTTGAATTCTTTATATTCCTACTTATTAGCAACTGTTTGGTGGAAAGAAGATTCCTTACAACCTTAACCTATGTTTGGACAATTCTCTCGTGCAATTTGGCAAAATTTTCCATGGTCTTTATTTTATTTTGAGAAACGATGTGGCATAATGATGTGCGATGTTTTACTTGAGTGGACATAAACACATCAAAATGAGTTTAAGTTTATGTGTGTTGTGTGGCCATTGATCATCGACCAGAGGCTCGTACACCTCACCACACAAATGCTTCCTTGCCATAGATCAGATTCTTGGATTTTTGGTGGAGACCGTTTCATGGTTAAAATCCATAGGTGTTAGGCTTCTGTATTATTGAAAATGGTCGTTCATGGCTATTTTCGGCAAAAATGAAGGTTGTGTGGCCATAGATCATCGATTGGATGCTCCTACACATCACCCCACATATGTTTCCTTGCCATAGATCACATTCTTGGTTTTCTGGTGGAGACAATTTTTTGGCTAAAAATCCGTTGGTGTTAGCCTTCGGTATTATTGAAAATGGTCCTTCATGCTATTTTCAACAAAAATGGGAGTTGTGTGGCCATTGATCATCGACCAAAGCCTTGTACATCTCACCCCACGTATGTTTCCTTGCCATAGATCACATTCTTGGTTTTCAGGTGGACACCATTTCTTGGTCAAAAATCAGTAGGTGTTACCCTTCGGTATTATTAAAAATGTTCGTTCATGCAATTTTCGACAAAAATGGGGGTTGTGTGGCCATTGATCATCGACCAGTTGCTCATACACCTGGCCCCACATATGTTTCATTGCCATAGATCACATTCTTGGATTTCTAGTGGAGACCATTTCTTGGTAAAAAATCCATAGTTGTTAGCCTTTGGTATTATTGAAAATGGTCGTTCATGCTATTTTCGACAAAAATAGTGGTTGTGTGGCCATTGATCATCGGCAAGAGGCTCGTACACCTCACCCCACATATGTTTCTATGCCATAGATCACATTTTTGGATTTTTGGTGGAGACAATTTATTGGTCAAAAATCCGTAATGTTAGCCTTTAGCATTATTGAAAATGGTCGTTGATGCAATTTTCGGCAAAAATAAGGGTTGTGTGGCCATTGATCATCGACCAGAGGCTCGTAGACCTCACCCCACATAAGTTTCCTTCCCATAGATCACATTCTTATATATCTGGTGGAGACAATTTCTTTGTCAAAAATCCGTAGGTGTTAGCCTTCAGTATTATTGAAAATGGTCGTTCATGCTATTTTTGACAAGAATGGGGGTTGTGTGGCCATTGACCATCGACCAGAGGCTCATACACCACACCCCACATATGTTTCCTTTCTAGAGATCACATTCTTGCATTTCTGGTGGTGACCATATCTTGGTCAATAATCTATAGGTGTTAGCCTTTGTTATTATTGAAAATAGTCGTTCATGCTATTTTCGAGAAAAATGGGGATTGTGGGTCCACTTATCATCGACCAGAGGCTCGTACATCTCACCCCACATATGTTTCCTTGCTATAGATAGAATTCTTGGATTTTTGGTGGAGACAATTTCTTGGTCAAAAAATCCGTAGGTGTTAGCCTTTGGTATTATTGAAAATGCTCGTTCTTGCTATTTTGGACAAAAATGGGGTTTGTGTGGCCATTGATCATTGGCTAGAGGCTCATACACCTGACCCCACAAATGTTTCCTTGCCATAGATCACATTCTTGGATTTTTCGGTGGAGACCATTTCTTGGTCAAAAATCCGTAGGTGTTAGCCTTCGGTATTATTGAAATGGTCGTTCATGGCTATTTTCGGCAAAAATGAAGGTTGTGTGGCAATTGATCATTGACTATAGGCTCCTACACCTCAACCCACATATTTTTCCTTGCCATAGATCACATTATTGGTTTCTGGTGGAGACCATTTCTTGGCCGAAAATCCGTTGGTGTTAGTCTTCGGTATTATTGAAAATGGCCTTCATGCTATTTTCGACAAAAATGGGAGATGTGTGGTCATTGATCATCAACCAGAGGCTCGTACACCTCACCCCACATATGTTTTCTTGCCATAGATCACATTCTTGGATTTCTGGTGGATACCATTTCTTGGTCAAAAGTTTGTAGGTGTTAGCCTTCGGTATTATTGAAATTGTTCGTTAATGCTATTTTCGACAAAAATGGGGGTTTTGTGGCCATTGATCATTGACCAGACGCTCATACAACCCACCCCACATATGTTTCCTTTCCATAGATCACATTCTTGCATTTCTAGTGGAGACCATATCTTGGTCAAAAATATGTAGGTGTTATCCTTTGGTATTATTGAAAATGGTCGTTCATGCTATTTTCGAGAAAAATGGGGATTGTGAGGCCACTTATCATCGACCAAAGGCTCGTACATCTAACACCACATATGTTTCCTTGCCATAAATAAAATTCTTCGATTTTTTGTGGAGACCATTTCTTGGTCAAAAATCCGTAGGTATTAGCCTTCGGTATTATTGAAAATGGTTGTTCATGGCTGTTTTCGACCAAAATGGGGGTTGTGTGGCCATTGATCATTGACCAGAGGCTTGTACACCTCACCCCACATATGTTTCCTTGCCAAAGTTCACATTCTTGGATTTCTGGTGGAGGCCATTACTTGGTCAAAAATCCTTTGGTGTTAGCCTTCGGTATTATTGAAAATGGTCGTTCATGCTATTTTGGACACAAATGGGGGTTGTGTGATCATTGATCATCGACCAGAGGCCCATAAACCTGACCCCACATATGTTTCCTGGCCATAGATCACATTTTTGTATTTTTGGTGGAGACCATTTCTTGGTCAAAAATCCGTAGGTGTTAGCCTTCGGTATTATTGAAATGGTTGCTCATGGCTATTTTCGGCAAAAAATGAAGGTTGTGTGGCCATTGATCATCGATTAGAGGCTCGTAGACCTCACCCCACATATGTTTCCTTGTGATAGATCACATTCTTGGTTTTCGGGTGGAGACCATTTCTTGGCCAAAAATCCGTTGGTGTTAGTCTTCGGTATTATTGAAAATGGCCTTCATGCTATTTTCGACAAAAATGGGAGATGTGTGGCCATTGATCATCAACCAGAGGCTTGTACACCTCACCCCACATATGTTTTCTTGCCATAGATCACATTCTTGGATTTCTGGTGGATACCGTTTCTTGGTCAAAAATCCGTAGGTGTTAGCCTTCGGTATTATTGAAATGGTTGCTCATGGCTATTTTCGGCAAAAATGAAGGTTGTGTGGCCATTGATCATCGATTAGAGGCTCGTACAACTGACCCACATATGTTTCCTTGTGATAGATCACATTCTTGGTTTTCGGGTGGAGACCATTTCTTGGCCAAAAATCTATAGGTATTATTGAAAATGGTCGTGCATGCTATTTTCGACAAAAATGGGGGTTGTGTGGCCATTGATCATCGACCAGTTTCTCGTACACCTCATCCCACATATGTTTCCTTGTCATAGTTCACATTTTGGATTTCTGGCGGAAACCATTTCTTGGTCAAAAATCGGTAGGTGTTAGCCTTTGGTATTATTGAAAATGCTCGTTCAAAGCAATTTCTGACAAAAATGGGGTTGTGTGCCCATTCATCATCGACTAGAGGCTCGTATACCTCACCCCACTTATGTGTCCTTGCCATAGGCCACATTCTTCGATTTCTATGGAGACCATTTCTTGGTCAAAAATCTGAAGGTGTTAGCCTTCGGTATTATTGAAAATGGACGTTCATGGCTATTTTCGACAAAAATGGGTGTTGTGTGGCCATTGATCATTGACCAGAGGCTCGTTCACCTCACCCCACATATGTTTCCTTGCCATAGATCACATTCTTGGATTTCTGGTGGAGACCATTTCTTGGTCAAAAATCCGTAGGTGTTAACCTTCAATATTATTGAAATAAGGGTTCTGTGGCCTTTGATCATCAACCAGAGGCTCGTACACCTCACCCACATATGTTTCCTTGCCGTGGATCACATTCTTGGATTTCTGGTGGAGACCATTTCTTGGTAAAAATCCTAGGTGTTAGCCTTCAGTATTATTGAAAATGGTTCTTCATGGCCATTTTCGACAAAATGGGGGTTGTGGGGCCATTGATCATCGACCAGAGGCTTGTACACCTAACCCCACATATGTTTCCTTGCCATAGGTCACTTTCTTAGATTTCTGGTGGAGACCATTTCTTAGTCAAAAATCCGAAGGTGTTAGCCTACGGTATTATTGAAAACGATCGTTCATTCTCTTTTCGACAAAAATGGGGATTGTGTAGCCATTGACCATCGAACAGAGGCTCGTACACCTGACCCCATATATGTTTCCTTGCCATAGGTCACATTCTTGGACTTCTGGTGGGGTCCATTTGTTGGTCAAAAATCCGTAGGTGTTAGCCTTCGGTTTTATTGAAAATTCTCGTTCTTGCTATTTTGGACAAAAATGGGGGTTGTGTAGCCATTGATCATCGACCAGAGGCACATACACCTAACCCCACATATGTTTCCTTGCCATAGATCAAATTCTTGGATTTTTGGTGGAGATCATTTCTTGGTAAAAACCCCGTAGGTGTTAGCCTTTGGTATTATTGAAAATGGTCGTTTAATGGCTATTTTCGGCAAAGATGAAGGTTGTGTGGCCTTTGATCATCGACTAGAGGCTCCTACACCTCACCCCACATAGGTTTCCTTGCCATAGATCACATTCTTGGTTTTCTGGTGGAGACCATTTCTTGGCCAAAAATCCATTGGTGTTAGCCTTCGGTATTATTGAAAATGGTCCTTCATGCTATTTTCGACAAGAATGGGAGTTGTGTGGCCATTCATCATCGATCAGAGGCTCGTACACCTCACCCCATGTATGTTTTCTTTCCATAGATCACATTCTTGGCCAAAATTTCGTAGGTGTTAGCCATGGGTATTATTGAAAATGGTCGTTCATGCCATTTTCGACAAAAATAGGTGTTGTGTGATCATTAATCATCGACTAGAGGCTCGTACACCTCACCCCACATATGTTTCTATGCCATAGATCACATTTTGGATTTTTGGTCGAGACAATTTATTGGTCAAAAATCCGTAGGTGTTTGCCTTCGATATTATTGAAAATGGTCGTTGATGCTATTTTCGCCAAAAAAGGGGTTGTGTAGCCATTGACCATCGAACACAGGCTCGTACACCAGACCCCACATAAGTTTCTTTGCCATAGGCCACATTCTTGGATTTTTGGTGGAGGCCATTTCTTGGATTTCTTGGCCACCCAACACCTATTTTTGTTGAAAATAGCATGAACGACCATTTTCAATAATAACGAAGGCAAACACCTACACATTTTTGGCCAAGAACTGGTCTCCACCAGAAATCCAAGAATATGATATATGGCAAGGAACCATATGTGGGGTGAGGTGAACGAGCCTTTGGTCAATGATCAATGGCCACACAACCCCCATTTTTGTCGAAAATAGCCATGAACGACCATTTTCAATAATACTGAAGGCTAGCACCTACGGATTTTTGACCAAGAAATGGTCTCCAACAGAAAACCAAGAATGTGATCTATGGCAAGGAAACATATGTGGGGTGAGGTGAACGAGCCTCTGGTCAATGATCAATGGTCACACGACCCCCATTTTTGTCGAAAATAGCCATGAACGACCATTTTCAATAATACCAAAGGCTACAGATTTTTGACCAAAAATGGTCTCCACCAGAAATCAAATAATGTGACCTATGGCAAGGAAACATATGTGGGGTGAGGTGTACGAGTAACTGGTCGATGATCAATGGCTACAGAACCCCCATTTTTGTCGAAAATAGCATGAACGACCATTTTCAATAATAACGAAGGCTAACACCTATGGATTTTTGACCAAGAAATGGTTTCCATAAATAATCCAAGAATACGATCTATGGCAAGGAAACATATGTGGGGTGAGGTGTACGAGCCTCTGGTCGATGATCAATGGCAACACAACCCCCATTTTTGTCGAAAATAGCCATGAACAACCATTTTCAATAATACTGAAGGCTAACACCTACGGATTTTTGACCAAGAAATGGTCTTCACCATAAATCTAAGAATGTGATCTATGGCAAGAAAACATATGTGGGGTGAGGTGTACGAGCCTCTGGTCGATGATCAATGCCCACACAACCCCCATTTTTGTCGAAAATAGCCATGAACGACCATTTTTAATAATACCGAAGGCAAACACCTACGGATTTTTAACCAAGAAATGGTCTCCACCATAAATCCAAGAATGTGATCTATGGCAAGGAAACATATGTGGGGTGAGGTGTACGAGCCTCTGGTCGATGATCAATGGCCACACAACCCCCATTTTTCTCGAAAATAGCCATGAACGACCATTTTCAATAATACCGAAGGCTAACACCTACAGATTTTTGACCAAGAAATGGTCTCCACTAGAAATCCAAGAATATGATCTATGGCGAGGAAACATTTGTTGGGTGAGGTGTATGAGCCTCTGGTTGATGATCAATGGCCACACAACCCCCATTTTTGTCGAAAATAGCCATGAACGACCATTTTCAATAATACCGAAGGCTAACGCCTACGGATTTTTGACCAAGAAATTGCCTCCACTAGAAATCCAAGAATGTGATCTATGACAAGCAAACATATGTGGGGTGAGGTGTACGAGCCTCTGGATGATGATCAATGGCAACACAACCCCCATTTTTGTCGAAAATAGCCATGAACGACCATTTTCAATAATACCGAAGGCTAACACCTACGGATATTTGACCAAGAATTCGTCTACACTAGAAATCCAAGAATATGATCTATGGCAAGGAAACATATGTGGGGTGAGGTGTACGAGCCTCTGGTCGATGATCAATGGCAACACAACCCCCATTTTTGTCGAAAATAGCCATGAACGGCCATTTTCAATAATACCCAAGGCTAACACCTACGGATTTTTGACCAAGAAATGGTCTCCACCAAAAATCCAAGAATGTGATCTATGGCTAGGAAACATATGTGGGGTGAGGTTTATGAGCCTCTGGTCGATGATCAATGGCCACACAACCCCCATTTTTTGTCGAAAATAGCCATGAACGACCATTTTCAATAATACTGAAGGCTAACACCTACGGATTTTTGACCAAGAAATGGTCTGCACCATAAATCTAAGAATGTGATCTATGACAAGAAAACATATGTGGGGTGAGGTGTACGAGCCTCTGGTCGATGATCAATGCCCACACAACCCCCATTTTTGTCGAAAATAGCCATGAACGACCATTTTCAATAATACCGAATGCTAACACCTACGGATTTTTGACCAAGAAATGGTCTCTACAAGAAATCCAAGAATACGATCTATGGCAAGGAAACATATTTGGGGTGAGGTGTATGAGCCTCTGGTCGATGATCAATGGCCACACAAACCCCATTTTTGTCGAAAATAGCCATGAACGACCATTATCAATAATACCGAAGGCTAACGCCTATGGATTTTTGACCAAGAAATGGTCCCCACTAGAAATCCAAGAATGCAATCTGTGGCAAGGAAACATATGTGGGGTGAGGTGTACGAGCCTCTGGTTGATGATCAATGGCAACACAACCCCCATTTTTGTCGAAAATAGCCATGAACGACCATTTTCAATAATACCGAAGGCTAACACCTACGGATATTTGACCAAGAAATTGTCTCCACTAGAAATCCAAGAATACGATCTATGGCAAGGAAACATATGTGGGGTGAGGTGTACGAGCCTCTGGTCGATGATCAATGGCAACACAACCCCCATTTTTGTCGAAAATAGCCTTGAACGGCCATTTTCAATAATACCGAAGGCTAACACCTACGGTTTTTTGACCAAGAAATGGTCTCCACCAGAAATCCAAGAATGTGATCTATGGCAAGGAAACATATGTGGGGTGAGGTGTACGAGCCTCTGGTCAATGATCAATGGCCACACAACCCCCATTTTTGTCGAAAATAGCCATGAACGACGATTTTCAATAATACTGAAGGCTAACACCTACGGATTTTTGACCAAGAAATGGTCTCCACCATAAATCAAGAATGTGATCTATGGCAAGGAAACATATGTTGGGTGAGGTGTACGAGCCTCTGGTCGATGATTAATGGCCACACAACCCCCATTTTTGTCGAAAATAGCCATGAACGACCATTTTCAATAATACCGAAGGCTAACACCTACGGATTTTTGACCAAGAAATGGTCTCCACCATAAATCCAAGAATGTGATCTTTGGCAAGGAAACATATGTGGGGTGAGGTGTACGAGCCTCTGGTCGATGATCAATGGCCACACAACCCCCATTTTTGTCGAAAATAGCAAAGAACGACCATTTTCAATGACACTGAAGGCCAACACCTACGAATTTTTGACCAAGAAATGGTCTCCACCATAAATCCAAGAATGTGATCTATGGCAACGAAACATATGTGGGGTGAGGCTTACGAGCCTCTAGTCGATCATCAATGGCCACACAACCCCCATTTTTGTCAAAAATAGCCATGAACGACCATATTTAATGACACTGAAGGCAAACACATACAGATTTTTGACCAAGAAATGGTCTCCACCTTAAATCCAAGAATGTGATCGGATTTTTGCCCAAGAAATGGTCTTCACCAAAAATCGAAGCATGTGATCTATGGCAAGGAAACATATGTGGGGTGAGGTGTACGATCCACTGGTCGATGATCAATGGCCACACAACCCCATTTTTGTCGAAAATAGCCATGAACGCCCATTTTCAATAATACCGAAGGCTAACACCTACGGATTTTTGACCATGAAATGGTCTCCACTAGAAATCCAAGAATATGATCTACGGCAAGAAAACATATGTGGGGTGAGGTGTATGAGCCTCTGGTCGATGATCAGTGGCCACACAACCCCCATTTTTGTCAACAATAGACATGAACGACCATTTTCAATAATACCGAAGGCTAACGCCTACGAATTTTTGACCCAGAAATGGTCTCCACTAGAAATCCAAGAATGTGATCTATGGCAAGGAAACATATGTTGGGTGAGGTGTACGAGCCTCTGGTTGATGATCAATGGCAACACAAGCCCCATTTTTTATGAAAATAGCCATGAACGACCATTTTCAATAATACCGAAGGCTAACAACTACGGATTTTTGACCAAGAAATGGTCTACACCAGAAATCCAAGAATGTGATCTATGGCAAGGAACCATATGTGGGGTGAGGTGTATGAGCCTCTGGTCGATGATCAATGGCCACACAACCCCCATTTTTGTCGAAAATAGCCATGAACGACCATTTTCAATAATACCAAAGGCTAACACCTACATATTTTTGACCAAGAAATGGTCTCCACCAGAAATCTAAGAATGTGATCTATGGCAAGGAAACATATGTGGGGTAAGGTGTACGAACCTCTGGTCAATGATCAATGGCCACACAACCCCTATTTTTGTCGAAAATAGCCATGAACGACCATTTTCAATAATACCGAAGTCTAACACCTACGGATTTTTGACCAAGAAATGGTCTCCACCAGAAATCCAAGAATGTGAACTATGGCAAGAAAACATATGTGGGGTGAGGTGTACGAGCCTCTGGTCGATGATCAATGACCACACAACCCCCATTTTTGTCGAAAATAGCCATGAACGACGATTTTCAATAATAATGAAGGCTAACACCTATGGATTTTTGACCAAGAAATGGTCTCCACCATAAATCCAAGAATGTGATCTATGGAAAGGAAACATATGTGGGGTGAGGTGTACGAGCCTCTGGTCAATGATCAATGGCCACACAACCCCTATTTTTGTCGAAAATAGCCATGAACGACCTTTTTCAATAATACCGAAGGCTAACACCTACGGATTTTTGACCAAGAAATGGTCTCCACCATAAATCCAAGAATGTGATCTTTGGCAAGGAAACATATGTGGGGTGAGGTGTACGAGCCTCTGGTCGATGATTAATGGCCACACAACCCCCATTTTTGTCAAAATAGCCAAGAACGACCATATTCAATGACATTGAAGGGTAACACCTACGGAGTTTTGACCAAGAAATGGTCTCCACCATAAATCCAAGAATGTGATCGGAATTTTACCCAAGAAATGGTCTCCACCAAAAATCCAAACATGTGATCTATGGCAAGGAAACATATGTGGGGTGAGGTGTACGAGCCTCTGGTCGATGATCAATGGCCACACAACCCCCATTTTTGTCAAAAATTGCAATGAACGGCCATATTCAATGACACTTAAGGCTAACACCTACGGATTTTTGACCAAGAAATGGTCTCCACCATAAATCCAAGAATGTGATCGGATTTTTGACCAAGAAATGGTCTCCACCATAAATCCAAGAATGTGATCTATGGCAAGGAAACATATGTGGGGTGAGGTGTACGAGCTTCTGGTCGATGATCAATGGCCACACAACCCCCATTTTTGTCGAAAATAGCCATGAACGACCATTTTCTATAATACCGAAGGCTAACACCTACAGATTTTTGACCAAGAAATGGACTCCACTAGAAATCCAAGAATATGATCTATGGCAAGGAAACATATGTGGGGTGAGGTGTATGAGCCTTTGGTCAATGATCAATGGCTACACAACCCCCATTTTTGTCGAAAATAGCCATGAACGACCATTTTCAATAATACCGAAGGCTAACGCCTACGGATTTTTGACAAAGAAATGGTCTCTACTAGAAATCCAAGAATGCGATCTATGGCAAGGAAACATATGTGGGTTTAGGTGTACGAGCCTCTGGTTGATGATCAATGGCAACACAACCCCCATTTTTGTCGAAAATATCCATGAACGGCAATTTTCAATAATACCGAAGGCTAACACCTACGGATATTTGACCAAGAAATCATCTCCACTAGAAATCCAAGAATACGATCTATGGCAAGGAAACATATGTGGGGTGAGGTGTACGAGCCTCTGGTCGATGACTAATGGCAACACAACCCCCATTTTTGTCGAAAATAGCCATGAACGACCATTTTCAATAATACAGAAGCCTAACACCTACTGATTTTTGACCAAGAAATGGTCTCCACTAGAATTCCAAGAATGTGATCTATGGCAAGGAAACATGTGTGGGGTGAGGTGTACGAGCCTCTGGTCGATGATCAATGGCCATACAACCCCCATTTTTGTCGAAAATAGCCATGAATGACCATTTTCAATAATACCGAAGGCTAACACCTACGGATTTTTGACCAAGAAATGGTCTCCACCATAAATCCAAGAATGTGATCTTTGGCAAGGAAACATATGTGGGGTGAGGTGTACGAGCCTCTGGTCGATGATCAATGGCCTCACAACCCCCATTTTTGTCGAAAATAGCCAAGAACGACCATTTTCAATGACACGGAAGGCTAACACCTATGAATTTTACACCAAGAAATGGTCTCCACCATAAATCCAAGAATGTGATCCATGGCAACGAAACATATGTGAGGTGAGATGTACGAGCCTCTGGTCTATGATCAATGGCCACACAACCCCCATTTTTGTCAAAAATAGCCATGAACGACAATATTCAATTACACTGAAGGCTAACACCTACGGATTTTTGACCAAGAAATGGTCTCCACCATAAATCCAAGAATGTGATCGGATTTTTGCCCAAGAAATGGTCTCCACCAGAAATAGAATGTGATCTATGGTAAGGAAACATATGTGGGGTGAGGTGTACGAGCCTCTGGTTGATAATCAATGGCCACACAACCCCCATTTTTGTCGAAAATAGCCATGAACGACCATTTTCAGAAATACCGAAGGCTAACACCAATGGATTTTTGACCAAGAAATGGTCTCCACCATAAATCCAAGAATGTGATCTATGGCAAGGAAACATATGTGGGGTGAGGTGTACGAGCGTCTGGTCGACGATCAATGGCCACACAACCCCCATTTTTGTCGAAAATAGCCATGAACGACCATTTTCAATGACACTGAAGGCTAACACCTACGAATTATTGACGAATAAATGGTCTCCACCATAAATCCAAGAATCTGATCTATGGCAACGAAACATATGTGGGGTGAGGTGTATGAGCCTCTGGTCGATGATCAATGGCCACACAACCCCCATTTTTTGTCGAAAATAGCCATGAATGAACATTTTCAATAATACCGAAGGTTAACACGTACGGATTTTTGCCCAAGAAATCATCTCCACCAGAAATCCAAGAATGTGATCTGTGGCAAGGAAACATATGTGGGGTGAGGTGTACGAGCCTCTGGTCGATAATCAATGGCCACACAACCCCCATTTTTGTCGAAAATAGCCATGAACGACCATTTTCAATAATACCGAAGGCTAACACCTACGGATTTTTGACCAAGAAATCGTCTCCACCAGAAATCCAAGAATGTGATCTATGGAAAGGAAACATATGTGGGATGAGGTATATGAGCCTCTGGTCGATGATCAATGGCCACACAACCCCCATTTTTGTCCAAAATAGCCATGAACGACCATTTTCAATAATACCGAGGGCTAACACCTACGGATTTTTGACCAAGAAATGGTCTCCACCAGAAATCCAAGAATGTGATCTATGGCAAGGAAACATATGTGGGGTGAGGTGTACGAGCCTCTGGTCGATGATCAATGGCCACACAACCCCCATTTTTGTCGAAAATAGCCATGAACGACAATTTCCAATAATACCGAAGGCTAACACCTACGGATTTTTTACCAAGAAATGGTCTCCACTAGAAATCCCAATATGCGATCTATGGCAAGGAAACATATGTGGGGTGAGGTGTACGAGCCTCTAGTCGATGATCAATGGCAACACAACCCCCATTTTTGTCGAAAATAGCCATGAACGGCCATTTTCAATAATAGCGAAGGCTAACACCTACAGATTTTTTACCAAGAAATGGTCTCCACTAGAAATCTAAGAATATGATCTATGGCAAGGAAACATATTTGGGGTGAGGTGTATGAGCCTCTAGTCGATGATCAATGGCAACACAACCCCCATTTTTGTCGAAAATAGCCATGAACGACCATTTTCAATAATAGCGAAGGCTAACACCTACGGATCTTTGACCAAGAAATGGTCTCCACCATAAATCCAAGAATGTGATCTTTGGCAAGGAAACATATGTGGGGTGAGGTGTACGAGCCTCTAGTTGATGATCAATGGCCACACAACCCCCATTTTTGTCGAAAATAGCCAAGAACGACGATTTTCAATGACACTGAAGGCTAACACCTACGAATTTTTGACCAAGAAATGGTCTCCGCCATAAGTCCAAGAATGTGATCTATGGCAACAAAACATATGTGGGGTGAGGTGTACTAGCCTCTAGTCAATGACCAATGGCCACACAACCCCCATTTTTGTCAAAAATTGCAATGAACGACCATATTCAATGACACTTAAGGCTAACACCTACGGATTTTTGACCAAGAAATGGTCTCCACCATAAATCCAAGAATGTGATCGGATTTTTGCCCAAGAAATGGTCTCCACCAAAATCCAAAAATGTGATCTATGGCAAGGAAACATATGTGGGGTGAGGTGTACGAGCGTCTGGTCGACGATCAATGGCCACCCAACCCCCATTTTTGTCGAAAATAGCCATGAACGACCATTTTCAATGACACTGAAGGCTAACACCTACAAATTTTTGACCAATAAACCATAAATCCAAGAATCTGATCTATGGCAACGAAACATATGTGGGGTGAGGTGTATGAGCCTCTGGTCGATGAACAATGGCCACACAACCCCCATTTTTTGTCGAAAATAGCCATGAAGGAACATTTTCAATAATACCGAAGGTTAACACGTACGGATTTTTGCCCAAGAAATCGTCTCCACCAGAAATCCAAGAATGTGGTCTGTGGAAAGGAAACATATGTGGGGTGAGGTGTACGAGCCTCTGGTCGATAATCAATGGCCACACAACCCCCATTTTTGTCGAAAATAGCCATGAACGACTATTTTCAATAATACCGAAGGCTAACACCTTCAGATTTTTGACCAAGAAATCGTCTCCACCAAAAATCCAAGAATGTGATCTATGGCAAGGAAACATATGTGGGATGAGGTGTACAAGCCTCTGGTCGATGATCAATGGCCACACAACCCCCATTTTTGTCGAAAATAGCCATGAACGACCATTTTCAATAATACCGAGGGCTAACACCTACGGATTTTTGACCAAGAAATGGTCTCCACCAGAAATCCAAGAATGTGATCTATGGCAAGGAAACATATGTGGGGTGAGGTGTACGAGCCTCTGGTCGATGATCAATGGCCACACAACCCCCATTTTTATCGAAAATAGCCATGAACGACAATTTCCAATAATACCGAAGGCTAACACCTACGGATTTTTTATCAAGAAATGGTCTCCACTAGAAATCCCAAAATGTGATCTATGGCAAGGAAACTTATGTGGGGTGAGGTGTACGAGCCTCTAGTCGATGATCAATGGCAACACAACCCCCATTTTTGTCAAAAATAGCCATGAACGGCCATTTTCAATAATAGCGAAGGCTAACACCAACGGATTTTTGACCAAGAAATGGTATCCACTAGAAATCTAAGAATACAATCTATGGCAAGGAAACATATTTGGGGTGAGGTGTACGAGCCTCTGGTCGATGATCAATGGCAACACAACCCCCATTTTTGTAGGAAATAGCCATGAACGACCATTTTCAATAATATCGAAGGCTAACACCTACGGATCTTTGACCAAGAAATGGTCTCCAATATAAATCCAAGAATGTGATCTTTGGCAAGGAAACATATGTGGGGTGAGGTGTACGAGCCTCTGGTTGATGATCAATGGCCACACAACCCCCATTTTTATCGAAAATAGCCAAGAACGACGATTTTCAATGACACTGAAGGCTAACACCTACGAATTTTTGACTAAGAAATGGTCTCCGCCATAAATCCAAGAATGTGATCTATGGCAACGAAACATATGTGGGGTGAGGTGTATGAGCCTCTAGTCGATGATCAATGGCCACATAACCCCCATTTTTGTCAAAAATTGCCATGAACGACCATATTCAATGACACTGAAGGCTAACACCTACGAATTTTTGACCGAGAAATGGTCTCCACCATAAATCCAAGAATGTGATCGGATTTTTGCCCAAGAAATGGTCTCCACCAAACTCCAAGAATGTGATCTATGGCAAGGAAACATATGTGGGGTGAGGTGTATGAGCCTCTGGTCGATGATCAATGGCCACACAACCCCCATTTTTGACAAAAATAGCCATGAACGACCATTTTCAATAATACCGAAGGCTAACACCTACGGATTTTTGACCAAAAAATGGTCTCCACCATAAATCCAAGAATGTGATCTATGGCAAGGAAACATATGTGGGGTGAGGTGTACGGGCCTCTAGTCGACGATCAATGGCCACACAACCCCCATTTTTGTCGAAAATAGCTATGAACGACCATTTTCAATGACACTGAAGGCTAACCACCTACGAATTTTTGACCAAAAATGGTCTCCACCATAATTCCAAGGATCTGATCTATAGCAACGAAACATATGTGGGTGAGGTGTACGAGCCTCTGGTCGATGATCAATGGCCACACAACCCCCATTTTTTGTCGAAAATAGCCATGAATGAACATTTTCAATAATACCGAAGGTTAACACGTACGGATTTTTGCCCAAGAAATCGTCTCCACCAGAAATCCAAGAATGTGATCTATGTTAAGGAAACATATGTGGGGTGAGGTGCACGAGCCTTAGGTCGATGATCAAAGGCCACACAACCCCCATTTTTGTTGAAAATAGCCATGAACGACCATTTTCAATAATACCGAAGGCTAAGACCTACAGATTTTTTACCTAGAAATCGTCACCACCAAAAATCCAAGAATGTCATATATGGCAAGGAAACATATGTGGGATGAGGTGTACGAGCCTCTGGTCGATGATCAATGGCCACACAACCCCCATTTTTGTCGAAAATAGCCATGAACGACCATTTTCAATAACGGATTTTTGACCAAGAAATGGTCTCCACCAGAAATCCAAGAATGTGATCTATGGCAAAGAAACATATGTGGGGTGTGGTGTATGAGCCTCTGGTCGATGATCAATGGCCACACAACCCCCATTTTTGTCGAAAATAGCCATGAACGACCATTTTCAATAATACCGAAGGCTAACACCTACGGATTTTTGACAAAGAAATGGTATCCACTAGAAATCCAAGAATGCGATCTATGGCAAGGAAACATATGTGGGGTGAGGTGTACGAGCCTCTGGTCGATGATCAATGGCAACACAACCCCCATTTTTGTCGAAAATAGCCATGAACGGTCATTTTCAATAATACCGAAGGCAAGCTACGAATTTTTGACCAAGAAATGGTCTCCGCCATAAATCCAAGAATTTGATCTATGGCAACGAAACATATGTGGGGTGAGGTGTACGAGCCTATTGTTGATGATCAATGGCCACACAACCCCCATTTTTGTCAAAAATAGCCATGAACGACCATTTTCAATGATACTGAAGGCTAACACCTACGGATTTTTGACCAAGAAATGGTCTCCACCAGAAATCCAAGAATGTGATCTATGGCAAGGAAACATATGTGGGGTGAGGTGTACGAGCCTCTGGTCGATGATCAATGGCCACACAACCCCCATTTTTATCGAAAATAGCCATGAACGACAATTTCCAATAATACCGAAGGCTAACACCTACGGATTTTTTATCAAGAAATGGTCTCCACTAGAAATCCCAAAATGTGATCTATGGCAAGGAAACTTATGTGGGGTGAGGTGTACGAGCCTCTAGTCGATGATCAATGGCAACACAACCCCCATTTTTGTCA
Organism: Zea mays; assembly: GCF_902167145.1. NCBI lineage: Eukaryota > Viridiplantae > Streptophyta > Magnoliopsida > Poales > Poaceae > Zea > Zea mays. The sequence goes on from NC_050100.1 coordinate 201,743,763, forward strand.
AAAATAGCCATGAACGGCCATTTTCAATAATAGCGAAGGCTAACACCAACGGATTTTTGACCAAGAAATGGTATCCACTAGAAATCTAAGAATACAATCTATGGCAAGGAAACATATTTGGGGTGAGGTGTACGAGCCTCTGGTCGATGATCAATGGCAACACAACCCCCATTTTTGTAGGAAATAGCCATGAACGACCATTTTCAATAATATCGAAGGCTAACACCTACGGATCTTTGACCAAGAAATGGTCTCCAATATAAATCCAAGAATGTGATCTTTGGCAAGGAAACATATGTGGGGTGAGGTGTACGAGCCTCTGGTTGATGATCAATGGCCACACAACCCCCATTTTTATCGAAAATAGCCAAGAACGACGATTTTCAATGACACTGAAGGCTAACACCTACGAATTTTTGACTAAGAAATGGTCTCCGCCATAAATCCAAGAATGTGATCTATGGCAACGAAACATATGTGGGGTGAGGTGTATGAGCCTCTAGTCGATGATCAATGGCCACATAACCCCCATTTTTGTCAAAAATTGCCATGAACGACCATATTCAATGACACTGAAGGCTAACACCTACGAATTTTTGACCGAGAAATGGTCTCCACCATAAATCCAAGAATGTGATCGGATTTTTGCCCAAGAAATGGTCTCCACCAAACTCCAAGAATGTGATCTATGGCAAGGAAACATATGTGGGGTGAGGTGTATGAGCCTCTGGTCGATGATCAATGGCCACACAACCCCCATTTTTGACAAAAATAGCCATGAACAACCATTTTCAATAATACCGAAGGCTAACACCTACGGATTTTTGACCAAAAAATGGTCTCCACCATAAATCCAAGAATGTGATCTATGGCAAGGAAACATATGTGGGGTGAGGTGTACGGGCCTCTAGTCGACGATCAATGGCCACACAACCCCCATTTTTGTCGAAAATAGCTATGAACGACCATTTTCAATGACACTGAAGGCTAACCACCTACGAATTTTTGACCAAAAATGGTCTCCACCATAATTCCAAGGATCTGATCTATAGCAACGAAACATATGTGGGTGAGGTGTACGAGCCTCTGGTCGATGATCAATGGCCACACAACCCCCATTTTTTGTCGAAAATAGCCATGAATGAACATTTTCAATAATACCGAAGGTTAACACGTACGGATTTTTGCCCAAGAAATCGTCTCCACCAGAAATCCAAGAATGTGATCTATGTTAAGGAAACATATGTGGGGTGAGGTGCACGAGCCTTAGGTCGATGATCAAAGGCCACACAACCCCCATTTTTGTTGAAAATAGCCATGAACGACCATTTTCAATAATACCGAAGGCTAAGACCTACAGATTTTTTACCTAGAAATCGTCACCACCAAAAATCCAAGAATGTCATATATGGCAAGGAAACATATGTGGGATGAGGTGTACGAGCCTCTGGTCGATGATCAATGGCCACACAACCCCCATTTTTGTCGAAAATAGCCATGAACGACCATTTTCAATAACGGATTTTTGACCAAGAAATGGTCTCCACCAGAAATCCAAGAATGTGATCTATGGCAAAGAAACATATGTGGGGTGTGGTGTATGAGCCTCTGGTCGATGATCAATGGACACACAACCCCCATTTTTGTCGAAAATAGCCATGAACGACCATTTTCAATAATACCGAAGGCTAACACCTACAGATTTTTGACAAAGAAATGGTATCCACTAGAAATCCAAGAATGCGATCTATGGCAAGGAAACATATGTGGGGTGAGGTGTACGAGCCTCTGGTCGATGATCAATGGCAACACAACCCCCATTTTTGTCGAAAATAGCCATGAACGGTCATTTTCAATAATACCGAAGGCAAGCTACGAATTTTTGACCAAGAAATGGTCTCCGCCATAAATCCAAGAATGTGATCTATGGCAACGAAACATATGTGGGGTGAGGTGTACGAGCCTATTGTTGATGATCAATGGCCACACAACCCCCATTTTTGTCAAAAATAGCCATGAACGACCATTTTCAATAATACCGAAGGCTAACACCTACGGATTTTTTACCAAGAAAAGGTCTCCACCATAAATACAAGAATGTGATCTATGGCAAGGAAACATATGTGGGGTGAGGTGTACGAGCCTATAGTCGACGATCAATGGCCACACAACCCCCATTTTTGTCAAAAATAGCTATGAACGACCATTTTCAATGACACTGAAGGCTAACACCTACGAATTTTTGACCAAAAATGGTCTCCACCATAATTCCAAGAATCTGATCTATGGCAATGAAACATATGTGGGGTGAGGTGTATGAGCCTCTGGTCGATGATCAATGGCCACACAACCCCCATTTTTTGTCGAAAATAGCCATGAATGAACATTTTCAATAATACCGAAGGTTAACACGTACGGATTTTTGCCCAAGAAATCGTCTCCACCAGAAATCCAAGAATGTGATCTATGGCAAGGAAACATATGTGGGGTGAGGTGCACGAGCCTTTGGTCGATGATCAAAGGCCACACAACCCCCATTTTTGTTGAAAATAGCCATGAACGACCATTTTCAATAATACTGAAGGCTAACACCTACGGATTTTTTACCAAGAAATCGTCACCACCAAAAATCCAAGAATGTCATCTATGGCAAGGAAACATATGTGGGATGAGGTGTACGAGCCTCTGGTCGATGATCAATGGCCACACAACCCCCATTTTTGTCGAAAATAGCCATGAACGACCATTTTCAATAATACTGAAGGCTAACACCTACGGATTTTTGACCAAGAAATGGTCTCCACTAGAAATCCAAGAGTGCGATCTATGGCAAAGAAACATATGTGGGTGAGGTGTACGAGCCTCTGGTCGATGATCAATGGCAACACAACCCCCATTTTTGTCGAAAATAGCCATGAACGGTCATTTTCAATAATACCGAAGGCTAACACCTACGGATTTTTGACCAAGAAATGGTCTCCACTAGAAATCCAAGAATATGATCTATGGCAAGGAAACATATGTGGGGTGAGGTGTACGAGCCTCTGGTCGATGATCAATGGCAACACAACCCCCATTTTTGTAGAAAATAGCCATGAACGACCATTTTCAATAATACTGAAGGCTAACACCTACGAATTTTTGACCAAGAAATGGTCTCCACCATAAATGCAAGAATGTGATCTTTGGCAAGGAAACATATGTGGGGTGAGGTGTACGAGCCTCTAATTGATGATCAATGGCCACACAACCCCCATTTTTGTCGAAAATAGCCAAGAACGACCATTTTCAATGACACTGAAGGCTAACACCTACGAATTTTTGACCAAGAAATGGTCTCCTCCATAAATCCAAGAATGTGATCTATGGCAACGGAACATATGTGGGGTGAGGTGTACGAGCCTCTGATCGATGATCAATGGCCACACAACCCCCATTTTTGTCAAAAATAGCCATGAATGACCATATTCAATGACACTGAAGGCTAACACCTACGGATTTTTGACCAAGAAATGGTCTCCACCATAAATCCAAGAATGTGATCGGATTTTTGCCCAAGAAATGGTCTCCACCAGAAATCCAAGAATGTGATCTATGGCAAAGAAACATATGTGGGGTGAGGTGTACGAGCCTCTAGTCGACGATCAATGGCCACACAACCCCAATTTTTGTCGAAAATAGCCATGAACGACCATGTTCAATGACCCTGAAGGCTAACACCTACGAATTTTTGACCAAAAATGGTCTCCACCATAAATCCAAGAATGTGATCTATGGCAACGGAACATATGAGGGGTGAGGTGTACGAGCCTCTGGTCGATGATCAATGGCCACACAACCCCCATTTTTGTCAAAAATAGCCATGAATGACCATATTCAATGACACTGAAGGCTAACACCTACGGATTTTTGACCAAGAAATGGTCTCCACCATAAATCCAAGAATGTGATCGGATTTTTGCCCAAGAAATGGTCTCCACCAGAAATCCAAGAATGTGATCTACGGCATCGAAACGTATGTGGGGTGAGGTGTACGAGCCTCTGGTCGATGATCAATGGCCCCACAACCCCCGTTTTTTGTCGCAAATAGCCATGAATGAACATTTTCCATAATACCGAAGGTTAACACGTACGGATTTTTGCCCAAGAAATCGTCTCCACCAAAAATCCAAGAATGTGATCTATGGCAAGGAAATATATGTGGGGTGAGGTGTACAATCCTCTGGTCGATGATCAATGGCCACACAACCCCCATTTTTATCGAAAATAGCCATGAACGACCATTTTCAATAATAATGAAGGCTAACACCTACGGATTTTTGACCAAGAAATCGTCTCCACCAAAAATCCAAGAATGTGATCTTAGGCAAGGAAACATATGTGGGATGAGGTGTACGAGCCTCTGGTCGATGATCAATGGCCACACAACCCACATTTTTGTCGAAAATAGCCATGAACGACTATTTTCAATAATACCGAGGGCTAACACCTACGAATTTTTGACCAAGAAATGGTCTCTACCAGAAATCCAAGAATGTGATCTATGGCAAGGAAACATATGTGGGGTGAGGTGTACGAGCCTCTGGTCGATGATCAATGGCCACACAACCCCCATTTTTGTCGAAAATAGCCATGAACGACCATTTTCAATAATACCGAAGGCTAACACCTACGGATTTTTGACCAAGAAATGGTCTCCACTAGAAATCCAAGAATGTGATATATGGCAAGGAAACATATGTGGGGTGAGGTGTACGAGCCTCTGGTCGATGATCAATGGCCACACAACCCCCATTTTTGTCGAAAATAGCCATGAATGACCATTTTCAATAATACCGAAGGCTAACACCTACGGATTTTTGACCAAGAAATCATCTCCACCAGAAATCCAAGAATATTATCTATGGCAAGGAAACATATGTGGGGTGAGGTGTACGAGCCTCTGGTCGATGATCAATGGCCACACAACCCCCATTTTTGTCGAAACTAGCCATGAACGACCATTTTCAATAATATCGAAGGCTAACACGTACGGATTTTTGACCAAGAAATGGTCTCCACGAGAAATCCAAGATTGTGATCTATGGCAATGAAACATATGTGGGGTGAGGTGTACGAGCCTCAGGTCGAAGATGAATGGCCACACTGTAACACCCATGGTGTTACTATAACTAAAACTTGAGCATGGCATCATAAGCATTGGCATTGCATATGTTTGATACACCTAGAGTGCATTCACTAGGCAAAAATTTCAAACAAGTTGTATTGTTTTAATGTTTTTGCAAATAGAACCCTGGTTAAAGGACTTAACCCTAAATAGTGGTTAAAGGGGTAAAACTTAACCTAAGATGAGAAAACCTAAAGACTTTAGGGAAAGAGTCATAAAATATCCCCAAAAACAAAGTAGAGTCACATTTATACCCCTGGGATACCAGAAACCCTAATTGGAACCCTAGAAAACCCTAAAACTAAACCCTAGGGGCCTATGTGCAAAATTAGTCCACTTTTGGACTAAGGTGCAAAAACCAAGTCAAATAAGTATCCTAAGTCATTTGGTTCACAAATATGTGGACTTGAAAGCTAAACCCTAAGTTTTGGACTCATTTGCAAAAAGGACCTTGATTTTGATTCCTATGCTAAGTCTGAAATCAGGGTTATAGGCCCAACTTTGGGGCTGTGTAGCTTTCAAAATAGTGAGAATTCATGTTAGGTGACCACATCACAGTTGAAGACCAATCATAGGAGAACAACTTTTTTTAAGAGTTCAAGCCATGATCCTATGAGAAATTTGGAGAAAAACCCAATCAAAGATGGACTGTCAGGCTGCCTGAAGTCTGAAATATAGATTAACAGTGTTGTGAGATAAACTTTGAGCTCGATTTTGAAGGGGATCCAGTGACTTTTGTGTGAGCACATTGTAGCAAAATGATAGATGGATTATAGCTCTATAACTTTGCTGCAGAAAATTGGCATAGGTTTCACACAAAATCGGGAGTAAATTGAGTTCCAATTGGCTCTGTCAGTCAAGCTCTTTATTGAATTCAGAGCACTGTTCACCATCATGAGAAATATCGCACCGTGGGTCAGGATCATCCCCCCCCCCCCCCGCCGGCGATAAGAACGCCACCGCGGCGTGACCGGTCGTCGGTGGTCGCGGTAAAACTCCTTGGTATCGTGGCAAAAAGGTTACCGAGGTGGCGAACTCTGGTTAAACGGCGACCCCGTGCCCTCACCGGAAACCGCCGCGCGGAAAGCTTGCCAGCGCATCCGTAGTTCGCGCTTCTTCTCCAACTCCGGTCGACGGCCTATAAATTGAGCCCCCCTCGGCTTCGCCATGTATTCTACCAGCTATTGCACCCATCTGCATCCCAAACCTCCCACCAGAGAACTCGAATTTGGGATTTTCCCCAAAACGGTTGAAGAACACCGTGAACCCAATCTCACCATGGGAAGCTCTCCTCAGGTCCGATCCTGTTGTCTTTAGTCTTGTTCTAGCATCCTCATGTGCCCTTGATGCTCACCAAACCGTCCAATTAAACTAGAAGCCCACCAATCGCTGGGAACACGAACTAGTATCCATGGTTTTCGCTGTCCTCGTGGGCAGAACGAAATAGGTCACCAATCATGCAATTGACTTAGGGGAAATACTCCTTAGGGGCAGAATCAGGTGTGAACCAGAGATTAGCGTCGGTCTTCGCCCTCTCCGGCCGGTATAGCTCACCGGATTTCGGCTTCCCGTGCGGAGCTTCGTCGAGGACCTGACGCGGTGAAGGAATAGAACGTGAAGGATTTTTCTGCAATCTGTCAGTGACTCGCGTAAACAGTGCATGTGCCCACTTGCGGTTATCCAAAAAGGACTGGGTCTTTCTGCGAAGTTTCCACCGCGGGCGTAGGCGCGCCCGATTTTCCCTGTGTCATGGGCCGTTTGAACCAGAATCGGCCCAGCACTGTTTCTATTTTTTCCTTTTTCTTTTTCAGCAGAACTTTGAAAAACTGTAGAAAATGGTAGGAAAATCCTAAAAATATGAGACCAATTTTCTTAGAACCCTAATTTCCTGTAGTATTTAATAAAAATAAATTCATGATTTTTAGATCAAATAGGGAATTTTAGAGTATTTAAAATAGCCTAAACTACTAGTTCTGGATTTTTAGAAAATAGATAATAATCCCAAAATTGCCCAAACTTTTTATGTGAGCTTTTCACATTATTTAGAAGCCATGGGTAGAGTTTGATTTGATTTGAACATTGTTTGATAACTAGAACCCAAAACCCCTACCCCTACCCTGTGAACTCCTTTACCGACTCCGGAAACCCTAGGTTCTCGGAGTTCCGTGAAGGAAATTTGTATTCAAGACTTAGTTAATAAATCTTTATTATCTTTGCACTCTCATGAGCATTACATGGCATTCATTCTTATATATATACCTATATGGTTATATTTAGAAAACGAAGAAGAGAGTGAAGTGATTGAAGAGAAGACACCACCACCTTGGAATCTCAGATATGGACTTGGCTCTACTTCGACATCTGCGAGTCTGAACCTGACTCACCTGTGAACGAAGGCAAGCCCCGGTGCATGCAACCCCTTTCCTTGTGTTTTTAAATACTTTTCGCACACTTACGTCTAGTGAAATGTGCATTAGGTTCATAGGAATTGCTTGAAACCCTTTGATGCATTGCTTTCCTTGATATCCATACCTTTATAGATACTTCTGTGAAGTATCAAAATTATGATTTACAAAAATGCTTAGCCTTGCTTAGATCTTGTGGATAGAGGTTGTCCTCAGTCTAACCCGGGAGAGGATGGCTTCTACCTGCAAGAATATTTTCATTTGGAGCAATAGTGGGATCTTACTGCAAAGTTCCCTGTGATGCTCTTTCATCCTAAGGAACAGACACAATCCTAAGGATGGAAATACTTAAATTGAGACTTGGGTTAGGAACAGGTGATGTTCTACCAAGGTTGGTTAAGGATTAATGCGTATGTAGGCGTGCTGACCGAGGACCCTTTAACTGGTCAATGCCTCGTCATGGGTAAGCCTTGCCTCGGGCAGACTAAGGCCAGAATAAGATAACACGAAATGGGCGTGGAGCGGTGGCGAGAGTAGCGTGTACCCTCCGTGTCAAGAGGCTGGACGGTGGTGTATCTGTGCTCTCGGTTTGCGTGAACCTAATCTGGTCTTAAGAACCCCGGTGGCGGGTTGACATATGCAAGGGTTAAGTGCTACATATGTCGTGTGATTGGAGATCCTCAGCTGAGTATAATCGATTCGGATCGCCGTACCTTCGCGGTTATGAAGACTTGGTCACTTTTCTACAACCTAGGTCAGGATGTGAACACTATGGATCAACATGATGTTGTATTGATGAGATGGTGAAATTAGACTAGATGCAAATAGAGTCTATTAATACTTAACATGGCATTAAAAGATTGAAAGTAAGGACTCACTTTAGTAAGCTACTTCTGCAAAAGTATAAGTTGATTTTTGCTAAAGCCTCTCCTTGCCTCCTAGTTATCCAGCATACCCTTGAGAGTCTTTTCCTTAGTCGGGTAAGACTTGCTGAGTAATTCCATACTCAGGGTTTATCCCTTTGTTGTTTTTAGGTGAGGAAGCGACAAATTTTTGTTGCTTTTGCTCCAAGGTGGTACCAAATGAAGAAAAACAAGACTGAAGTGCGGGAGGACTTGGTCCTCCACATAGGATCTTTTGCTTAAAACTTATCGGGAGGAGTCTGTGCCTCCCTTGGTTTGTATAATATTACTACTCTGCACTCGCTTTTAGTTCTGGTCTGTAATAAGTAACTTAATCTTACTTTCTAAATAAATGTAAGTTTATGTAATTGCTTCCGCATTTCTTTATCTCCGATGTTCTGTAATGTCTGCAAGACGGGTGAAACGTTCCTGGTAAGGTAAGGAAAGATACCGAACTTGTCAAGTGACTTAGGAACATCTACAGGGTGTCTGATGTCTGTTGGACAAGGACAACTGTAGGTGGGCCTAATTACTTGGGAGGTTCCGTCACAGCTAGTATCGGAGCGTAGCCCTTCTTTGCAGATATTATGAGGCATCTTCAAAAGGATTTTCTAAAAGTCTTACCTAGAAACTTTTTTCCCTTCTTACCTAATATTCTGAAGAGTTTATCTTAAAGACCAGATAGGAAGAGTGCAATGTATAGAAGGTTGAATCGACTAAGGTTGATTCTGTAATTACACATGCATCATGCTAAGAATTAAACTAATAAGTTTTCCCCCTTAGAGAAATGTTGTCGCGCATCAGAAAGACCGCGCGCAAATCTACTAGACCCATTGGCGTACCCTGCCATTAACTTACCCCAAGACATGAAGAAAGTAGCAGTGGTAGCAACGATCCTATCGGGATCTGGAAGCACAAGTCGAACTGCTTCAGTCAGAACTCCGTCACAGGAATGATCTATGGGTCGCGGATGCAGCCATCCGCTACTTGCAAGACCAACTCGCGAAACGAGATTTAGCACTCGATTGGATGGTTAACTCTCGTTTACTCGCCTGGGCTAAGGAAGCCAAAGCTCGAGCCCATGTGGAGGAGCTTAGCTTAGCCATGGATAACTTGCAGGTCTATTATAATACACTACATGTTCATGTGTTGTATTCACAACTGCACCCAAACGTCCCTGTGAATTCTGTCGGGATGGAAGCCGGACCTTCTCATGTAGCGGGATAAGCACTTGATGGTGAACTGGACCTTTTCAGGCCCCCTCCCTCTATGAAGTTGGTTGTCGAATGGTCTTCTACGCCCGACAGTAAAGCTACCAAAAGTAAAAAAAAGTGGCTTACCAAGTGCCCGTGACATTGGCCGGACGGAACTTTCCTACTAATATGGTTGTTCTGAAAAGCCAAGACATAGATGTCATTTTAGGCATGAACTGGTTAGCCCAGCAAAAAGCAGTTCTCAACACGGATATGAGAACCATCAGGTTGAGTTATGACCAATAGAGAGTTGATGACTTGATTGCCTAAACCCAAGAATTAGGCTATATTCGTATTTAGTGAACCATGACCCGGCCCAAAGTCGAATTTTCCGTTATCACTTCATGACCACACCCGTACAAATAAATGCCTAGATAATTTCCTTGTCAAACCTAAGGTGTACCTAGACTTCAAACAAGGATTTCAAGTCATGTCTCCCTTTAGAACCATTCTCTTGTTCAGTTGATACAGGTTGCAGTCTCTAGTATAGTTGGCCTCTCCTTGTGGATCGTCATGTTACTTTATTAACCCAACCTAGAAAAGACATGTCCGACCATTTCCTTGAATTTGATGCCTTTGGTTCCTTCATATCTATCGAAGGCATACCAACTTAAGCCTTGACCTTGTGATCTCTACGATGGGCATAGAAATATGCTGGGGCTGAATCAACAGTCTCCCATCGTACTTCTTTCATCGAGTTTAGGTTATGGCCATGCCTTGTTCACTTCTTTGGACCATGATCTATTTGGACCTCTACTTGTAATCGTTCTTACAGGTGGAGTCTCTTTTGTATCTTGTCATTCTTGACCAGTCTATTTGTGTTGTGTGAGATTCCTTATTGGTTATGTCTGGTATTGGCGTTATGACTAAAATTGATGATGACGCGCCAGAACCGAGGGCCTCTTGTGGGTTTACACACAAGGTTGTGCTGCTCGATGCACGCTGGTATCACAGTTAGTAGTCATAATCCATTATAAGACTATATTGATATGTTATCTCTACACAAATTATTCTTACCACGTGAGATTCATTATTGGTGCCAGCTTTGTAATGGTGTCATGGTTAAGGACTTATGGTACCGCGGCGAAACTGGGAGCCTCCTATGAATGTGCACCCAGGATTCTGCTGCTTGGCGCATGTTGGTATCGAGGTCTCTGGTCATGATCCATTGTGAAACTACACTGATGCGTGATCTTCTGTGGACTCCCTCCTTAAAATAATTTCTATGTTGATTGTGAGGAGATCAAGCAACATCTATCATCTCTGTTGGATCAAAAGGGCATACCACTTTCATATGTGGTTTAATTTCTTTTGATCTTGGTAGTGACTCCTCATACAAGTTCCCTTTACATCCTTTGTGTAAAGGTGGAGCCTTGGAGCTTTTTAGTGACGAGAGACAACTGATTAGCTCTCAGAATGGAGATTGGATTTCCCCTGCTGTTGAGATGCAGGAGTTTGTTCATTCGCTTTCCTAATTAATCCATGTATTCCCTAACCAAGTGGATAATTCATCTCGCATGAGGAAACAGATGAACAACTTGATCAAATAGATTTCTACCCAACTGCATGCTCAACTGTTAAGAAGAGTGAACTCTCAACCCCTTGGCTTACCAATGGCACTGAGAGGATTTGCTTAATATCAAAAGTAGTTCAACAAGTTGGTTTTGACTAACTTGTAACTGCCCGTTGAACGAATACTGAGTTTAGAGATCATTTTATCGAGTTGTCTAAACTCACTTTGGTTCAACCCACCCTAAAGAAAGTACTTACCAAAATCAAATTAAGTCGACCAGTAACCACCTAATCATCGCTCTAGTCGTGCCTCGACCGTCTCACGCGAGTTTTTCCTGCATGTGTGATCATGCCGATCCATGACTAGTGCTGGATAAAATGGACTGGTTGCAAAGACCGTATTTGTAGATCCCTCCGCTGGTGATTTTTCTTGAATCTATATCACCTTTCGTGGACTTGGATTCCCTGGCTAACACGAGTTATCCGTGATGTTATTCGACATTCACACCCGTCTCGTGTGCTATGAACTTACTGTAACCACTTGTTGGTGAACCTCTTCTTGTGTGTTTTACCCAAGATGGTGCATCTGATTCTATTTGGGTAAAGTTGCATAATTGCCACCCAACAGACTCAGATAGTACAGTGTCATCAGAAAAAGCAAGTTGCACACATGGAACCTTATGTGTTCTTCTGGTGGGCAAAGATGCAAATTGAAATTGCACGCTATGTGGCTAGATGTGACACTTGTAAACGTGTCAAGGCCACATATATGAAGACTGCTGGTCCATTACAGTCTCTACCAATACCAACATGGAAATGGGAAGACATTAGTATGGACTTTATTGTGGGATTAACCAGGACTACAAAAGGGTATGACTCTATCTGGGTTATTGTTGATCGGCTTACGAAAATTTCTCATTTTCTGCCAGTCAAGACCGATCCCCCAGTTACTGTCTATGCCCAATTGTACATTGCTCATATTCTTAGTCTGCACGGTGTTCCGAAGACCATAGTGTCGGATCGTGGATCGCAATTCGTATCCAAATTTTGGGAAGAACTTCATAAATCCCTGGGTACTAAGTTGCTCCACAGTTCGGCCTATCATCTTCAAACCAGTGGGCAGACTGAGAGGGTAAACCAAATACTGGAAGATATGCTACGGGCATGTGTTCTGGAATTCCCACAGAAATGGGATGAATGTTTGCCCTTAGCGGAGTTTTCATATAATAATAGCTATCAAGAAAGTATCAAGATGGCACCATTTGAAGCCTTATATGGACGACGATGTCGTACTCCGCTAAATTGGTCTGAACCTGGAGAAAGGTACTTCTTTAGGCCTGATATGGTGAAAGAGGTCGAAGAAAAGGTTCAGAGAATTATTCATAATATGAAGAAAGCTCAGACTCGACAAAAGAGTTATGCAGACCGACGACGACAACCCTTATGCTTTCTGGTGGGCGATTATGTCTACTTGAAAGTTTCACCAATGAAGGGTGTATCGCGTTTCGGGGTTAAAGGGAAGCTTGCACCCAGGTACATTGGTCCATTCCTGGTACTTGAGCAATGTGGACCAGTGGCATACCGACTTCAACTACCCGAAACATTGTCGGCTGTGCATAATGTGTTCCACGTGTCCCAATTGAAGAAGTGTCTTCGGGTTCCCGATCGAACCGTTGAAGTAACAAATGTTGTCCTTAAACCAGACTTGACATACTCTGAGCACCCCATACGAGTCTTGGATCAAAAGGACAGGGTTACCCGAAGAAAAACTCTCAAGTTTTATAAGATACAGTGGAACCAGCATTCTGAAGATGAGGCTACGTGGGAAACTCAAGACTTCTTGAAGAAGAATTTCCCAGGCTTTCTAGCCTCATGTAATTTGTAAAATGTATATAGTTATTGCAATAAAGGAATGAACCCCCACACCACCCCTGCCTTGTACCAGAATTAAGGAAATAAAAGTATTCTGCGTTTCCTTTTCCATTACTTACCCTAGGACTTTTAATCTCGGGACGAGATTCTTTTATGGGGGGAAGGATGTAACACCCCTGGTGTTACTATAACTAAAACTTGAGCATGGCATCATAAGCATTGGCATTGCATATGTTTGATACACCTAGAGTGCATTCACTAGGCAAAAATTTCAAACAAGTTGTATTGTTTTAATGTTTTTGCAAATAGAACCCTGGTTAAAGGACTTAACCCTAAATAGTGGTTAAAGGGGTAAAACTTAACCTAAGATGAGAAAACCTAAAGACTTTAGGGAAAGAGTCATAAAATATCCCCAAAAACAAAGTAGAGTCACATTTATACCCCTCGGATACCAGAAACCCTAATTGGAACCCTGGAAAACCCTAAAACTAAACCCTAGGGGCCTATGTGCAAAATTAGTCCACTTTTGGACTAAGGTGCAAAAACCAAGTCAAATAAGTATCCTAAGTCATTTGGTTCACAAATATGTGGACTTGAAAGCTAAACCCTAAGTTTTGGACTCATTTGCAAAAAGGACCTTGATTTTGATTCCTATGCTAAGTCTGAAATCAGGGTTATAGGCCCAACTTTGGGGCTGTGTAGCTTTCAAAATAGTGAGAATTCATGTTAGGTGACCACATCACAGTTGAAGACCAATCATAGGAGAACAACTTTGTTTAAGGGTTCAAGCCATGATCAAAGATGGACTGTCAGGCTGCCTGAAGTCTGAAATACAGATTAACAGTGTTGTGAGATAAACTTTGAGCTCGATTTTGAAGGGGATCCAGTGACTTTTGTGTGAGCACATTGTAGCAAAATGATAGATGGATTATAGCTCTATAACTTTGCTGCAGAAAATTGGCATAGGTTTCACACAAAATCGGGAGTAAATTGAGTTCCAATTGGCTCTGTCAGTCAAGCTCTTTATTGAATTCAGAGCACTGTTCACCATCATCAGAAATATCGCGCCGTGGGTCAGGATCATCCCCCCCCCCCCCCGCCGGCGATAAGAACGCCACCGCGGCGTGACCGGTCGTCGGTGGTCGCGGTAAAGCTCCTTGGTATCGTGGCAAAAAGGTTACCGAGGTGGCGAACTCTGGTTAAACGGCGACCCCGTGCCCTCACCGGAAACCGCCGCGCGGAAAGCTTGCCAGCGCATCCGTAGTTCGCGCTTCTTCTCCAACTCCGGTCGACGGCCTATAAATTGAGCCCCCCCTCGGCTTCGCCATGTATTCTACCAGATATTGCACCCATCTGCATCCAAAACCTCCCACCAGAGAACTCGAATTTGGGATTTTCCCCAAAACGGTTGAAGAACACCGTGAACCCAACCTCACCGTGGGAAGCTCTCCTCAGGTCCGATCCTGTTGTCTTTAGTCTTGTTCTAGCATCCTCATGTGCCCTTGATGCTCACCAAACCGTCCAATTAAACTAGAAGCCCACCAATCGCTGGGAACACGAACTAGTATCCATGGTTTTCGCTGTCCTCGTGGGCAGAACGAAATAGGTCACCAATCATGCAATTGACTTAGGGGAAATACTCCTTAGGGGTAGAATCAGGTGTGAACCGGAGATTAGCGTCGGTCTTCGCCCTCTCCGGCCTGTATAGCTCGCCGGATTTCGGCTTCCCGTGCGGAGCTTCGTCGAGGACCTGACGCTGTGAAGGAATAGAACGTGAAGGATTTTTCTGCAATCTGTCAGTGACTCGCGTAAACAGTGCATGTGCCCACTTGCGGTTATCCAAAAAGGACTGGGTCTTTCTGCGAAGTTTCCACCGCGGGCGTAGGCGCGCCCGATTTTCCCTGTGTCATGGGCCGTTTGAACCAGAATCGGCCCAGCACTGTTTCTATTTTTTCCTTTTTTCTTTTTCAGCAGAACTTTGAAAAACTGTAGAAAATGGTAGGAAAATCCTAAAAATATGAGACCAATTTTCTTAGAACCCTAATTTCCTGTAGTATTTAATAAAAATAAATTCATGATTTTTAGATCAAATAGGGAATTTTAGAGTATTTAAAATAGCCTAAACTACTAGTTCTGGATTTTTAGAAAATAGATAATAATCCCAAAATTGCCCAAACTTTTTATGTGAGCTTTTCACATTATTTAGAAGCCATGGGTAGAGTTTGATTTGATTTGAACATTGTTTGATAACTAGAACCCAAAACCCCTACCCCTGCCCTGTGAACTCCTTTACCGACTCCGGAAACCCTAGGTTCTCGGAGTTCCGTGAAGGAAATTTGTATTCAAGACTTAGTTAATAAATCTTTATTATCTTTGCACTCTCATGAGCATTACATGGCATTCATTATTATATAGATACCTATATGGTTATATTTAGAAAACGAAGAAGAGAGTGAAGTGATTGAAGAGAAGACACCACCACCTTGGAATCTCAGATATGGACTTGGCTCTACTTCGACATCTGCGAGTCCGAACCTGACTCACCTATGAACGAAGGCAAGCCCCGGTGCATGCAACCCCTTTCCTTGTGTTTTTAAATACTTTTCGCACACTTACGTCTAGTGAAATGTGCATTAGGTTCATAGGAATTGCTTGAAACCCTTTGATGCATTGCTTTCCTTGATATCCATACCTTTATAGATACTTCTGTGAAGTATCAAAATTACGACTTACAAAAATGCTTAGCCTTGCTTAGATCTTGTGGATAGAGGTTGTCCTCAGTCTAACCCGGGAGAGGATGGCTTCTACCTGCAAGAATATTTTCATTTGGAGCAATAGTGGGATCTTACTGCAAAGTTCCCTGTGATGCTCTTTCATCCTAAGGAACAGACACAATCCTAAGGATGGAAATACTTAAATTGAGACTTGGGTTAGGAACAGGTGATGTTCTACCCAGGTTGGTTAAGGATTAATGCGTATGTAGGCGTGCTGACCGAGGACCCTTTAACTGGTCACATGCCTCGTCATGGGTAAGCCTTGCCTCGGGCAGACTAAGGCCAGAATAAGATAACACGAAATGGGCGTGGAGCGGTGGCGAGAGTAGCGTGTACCCTCCGTGGCAAGAGGCTGGACGGTGGTGTATCTGTGCTCTCGGTTTGCGTGAACCTGATCTGGTCTTAAGAACCCCGGTGGCGGGTTGACATATGCAAGGGTTAAGTGCTACATATGTCGTGTGATTGGAGATCCTCAGCTTAGTATAATCGATTCGGATCGCCGTACCTTCGCGGTTATGAAGACTTGGTCACTTTTCTACAACCTAGGTCAGGATGTGAACACTATGGATCAACATGATGTTGTATTGATGAGATGGTGAAATTAGACTAGATGCAAATAGAGTCTATTAATACTTAACATGGCGTTAAAAGATTGAAAGTAAGGACTCACTTTAGTAAGCTACTTCTGCAAAAGTATAAGTTGATTTTTGCTAAAGCCTCTCCTTGCCTCCTAGTTATCCAGCATACCCTTGAGAGTCTTTTCCTTAGTCGGGTAAGACTTGCTGAGTAATTCCATACTCAGGGTTTATCCCTTTGTTGTTTTTAGGTGAGGAAGCGACAAATTTTTGTTGCTTTTGCTCCAAGGTGGTACCAAATGAAGAAAAACAAGACTGAAGTGCGGGAGGACTTGGTCCTCCACATAGGATCTTTTGCTTAAAACTTATCGGGAGGAGTCTGTGCCTCCCTTGGTTTGTATAATATTACTACTCTGCACTCGCTTTTAGTTCTGGTCTGTAATAAGTAACTTAATCTTACTTTCTAAATAAATGTAAGTTTATGTAATTGCTTCCGCATTTCTTTATCTTCGATGTTCTGTAATGTCTGCAAGACGGGTGAAACGTTCCTGGTAAGGTAAGGAAAGATACCGAACTTGTCAAGTGACTTAGGAACATCTACAGGGTGTCTGATGTCTGTTGGACAAGGACAACTGTAGGTGGGCCTAATTACTTGGCAGGTTCCATCACACACACAACCCCCATTTTTGTCGAAAATAGCCATGAACGACCATTTTCAATAATACCGAAGGCTAACACCTACGGATTTTTGACCAAGAAATGGCCTCCACCAGAAATCCAAGAATGTGATCTATGGCAAGAAAACATATGTAGGGTGACGTGTTAGAGCCTCTTGTAGATGATCAATGGCCACACAACCCCCATTTTTGTCAAAAATAGCGATGAACGACCATTTTCAAGGACACTGAAGGCTAACACCTACGGATTTTTGACCAAGAAATGGTCTCCACCATAAATCCAAGAATATGATCTATGGCAACGAAACATATGTGGGGTGAGGTGTATGAGCTTCTGGTCGATGATCAATGGCCACACAACCCCCATTTTTGTCGAAAATAGCCATGAACGACTATTTTCAATAATACCGAAGGCTAACACCTATGGATTTTTGACCAAGAAATAGTCTGCACCAGAAATCCAAGAATATGATCTATGGCAAGGAAACATATGTGGGGTGAGGTGTACGAACCTCTGGTCGATGATAAATGGCCACACAACCCCATTTTTGTCGAAAATAGCTATGAACGACCATTTTCAATAATACCGAAGGCTAACACCTACAAATTTTTGACCAAGAAATGGTTCCACCAGAAATCCAAGAATGTGATCTATGGCAAGAAAACATATGTAGGGTGAAGTGTTCGTGCCTCTGGTCGATGATCAATGGCCACACAACCCCCATTTTTGTCGAAAATAGCCATGAACGACCATTTTCAAGGACACTGAATGCTAACACCTACGGATTTTTGACCAAGAAATGGTCTGCACCAGAAATCCAAGAATATGATCTATGGCAAGGAAACATATGTGGGGTGGGGTGTACGAGCCTCTAGTCGATGATCAATGGCCACACAACCCCCATTTTTGTCGAAAAAAGCCATGAACGACCATTTTCAATAATTCAGAAGGCTAACACCTACGGATTTTTGACCAAGAAATCGTCTCCACCAGAAATCCAAGAATGTGATATATGGCAAGGAAACATATGCGGGGTGAGGTGTACGAGCCTTTGGTCGATGATCAATGGCCACACAACCCCCATTTTTGTCGAAAATAGCCATGAACGACCATTTTCAATAATACCGAAGCATAATACGTACGGATTTTTGACCAAGAAATGGTTTCCACGAGAAATCCAAGAAAGTGATCTATGGAAAGGAAACATATGTTGGGTGAGGTGTATGAGCCTTTGGTCGATGATCAATGGCCACACAACCCCAATTTTATCGAAAATAGCCATGAACGACCATTTTCAGTAATACCGAGGGATAACACCTACAGATTTTTTACCAAGAAATGGTCTCCACCATAAATCCAAGAATGTGATCTATGGCAAGGAAACATATGTGGGGTGAGGTGTACGAGCCTCTGGTCGATGATCAATGGCAACACAACCCCCATTTTTGTCGAAAATAGACATGGACGACCATTTTCAATAATACCGAAGGCTAACACCTACGGATTTTTGACCAAGAAATGGTCTCCACTAGAAATCCAAGAATGCGATCTATGGCAAGGAAACATATGTGGGGTGAGGTGTACGGGCCTCTGGTCAATGATCAATGGCAACACAACCCCCATTTTTGTCGAAAATAGTCATGAACGACCATTTTCAATAATACCGAAGGCTAACACCTACGGATTTTTGACCAAGAAATGGTCGCCACTACAAATCCAAGAATACGATCTATGGAAAGGAAACATGTGTGGGGTGAGGTGTACGAGCCTATGGTCGATGATCAATGGCAACACATCCCCCATTTTTGTCGAAAATAGCCATGAACGGCCATTTTCAATAATACCGAAGGCTAACACCTACGGATTTTTGACCAAGAAATGGTCTGCAGCAGAAATCCAAGAATATGATCTATGTCAAGGAAACATATGTGGGGTGAGGTGTACGAACCTCTGGTCGATGATAAATGGCCACACAACCCCATTTTTGTCGAAAATAGCGATGAACGACCATTTTCAATAATACCGAAGGCTAACACCTACGGATTTTTGACCAAGAAATGGTCTCCTCCAGAAATCCAAGAATGTGATCTATGGCAAGAAAACATATGTGGGGTGAATTGTTCGAGCCTCTGGTCGATGATCAATGGCCACACAACCCCCATTTTTGTCGAAAATAGCCATGAACAACCATTTTCAATGACACTTAAGGCTAACACCTACGTATTTTTTACCAAGAAATGGTCTCCACCATAAATCAAGAATGTGATCTATGGCAAGGAAACATATGTGGGGTGAGGTGTATGAGCCTCTAGTTGATGATCAATGGCCACACAACCCCCATTTTTGTCGAAAATAGCCATGAACGACCATTTTCAATAATACCGAAGGCTAACACCTACGGATTTTTGACCAAGAAATGGTCTCCACTAGAAATCCAAGAATGTGATCTATGACAAGTAAACATATGTGGGGTGAGGTGTACGAGTCTCTGGTCGATGATCAATGGCCACACAACCCCCATTTTTGTCGAAAATAGCCATGTACGACCATTTTCAAGAAGACCGAAGGCTAACACGTACGGATTTTTGACCAAGAAATGGTCTCCACCAGAAATCCAAGAATGTGATCTATGGCTAGGAAACATATGTGGGGTGAGGTGTACAAGCCTCTGGTTGATGATCAATGGCCACACAACCCCCATTTTGTCGAAAATAGCCATGAACGACCATTTTCAATAATACCGAAGGTTAACACGGACGGATTTTTGTCCAAGAAATGGTCTCCACCAGAAATCCAAGAATGTGATCTATGGAAAGGAAACATATGTAGGGTGAGGTGTACGAGCCTTTGGTCGATGATAAATCACTACACAACCCCCATTTTTGTCGAAAATAGCCATGAACGACCATTTTCAATAATACCGAAGGCTAACACCTATGGATTTTTTACCAGGAAATGGTCTCCACCAGAAATCCAAGAATGTGATCTAGGGCAAGGAAACATATGTGGGGTGAGGTGTACGAGCCTCTGGTCGATGATCAATGGCCACACAACACCCATTTTTGTCGGAAATAGCCATGAACGACCATTTTCAATAATACCGAAGGCTAACACCTACGGAATTTTGACCAAGAATTCATCTCGACCAGAAATCCAGGAATGTGATATATGGCAAAGAACATATGTGGGGTGAGGTGTACGAGCCTCTGATCGATGATCAATGGCCACACAACCCCCATTTTTGTCGAAATTAGCCATGAACGACCATTTTCAATAATACCGAAGCATAACACGTACGAATTTTTGACCAAGAAATGATCTCCACGAGAAATCCAAGAATGTGATCTATGGCAAGGAAACATATGTGGGGTGAGGTGTACGAGCCTTTAGTCGATGATCAATGGCCACACAACCCCCATTTTTGTCAAAAATAGCTATGGCAAGGAAACATATGTGCGGTGAGGTGTACGAGCCTATGGTCGATGATCAATGGCAACACAACCCCCATTTTGTCGAAAATAGCCATGAACGGCCATTTTCAATAATACTGAAGGCTAACACCTACAGATTTTTAACCAAGAAATGGTCTCCACCATAAATCCAAGAATGTGATCTATGGCTAGGAAACATATGTGTAGTGAGGTGTACGAGCCTTTGGTCGATGATAAATCGCTACACAACCCCCATTTTTGTCGAAAATAGCCATGAACGACATTTTCAATACTACAGAAGGCTAACACCTATTGATTTTTGACCAAGAAATGGTCTCCACCAGAAATCCAAGAATGTGATCTATGGCAAGGAAACATATGTGGGGTGAGGTGTATGAGCCTCTGGTCGATGATCAATGGCCGCACAACCCCCATTTATGTTGGAAATAGCCATGAACGACCATTTTCAATAATACTGAAGGCTAACACCTACGGATTTTGACCAAGAAATCATCTCCACCAGAAATCCAAGAATGTGATATATGGCAAGGATAATATGTGGGTGAGGTTTACGAGCCTCTGGTCGATGATCAATGGCCACACAACCCCCATTTTGTCGAAAATAGCCATGAACGACCATTTTCAATAATACCGAAGGCTAACACCTACGGATTTTTGACCAAGAAATGGTCTCCACCAGAAATCCAAGAATGTGATCTATGGCAAGGAAACATATGTGGGGTGAGGTGTACGAGCCTCTAGTCGATGATCAATGGCCACACAACCCCCATTTTTATCGAAAATAGCCATGAACGACCATTTTCAATAATACCGAAGGCTAACACCTACGGATTTTTGACCAAGAAATGGTCCCCACCAGAAATCCAAGAATGTCATCTATGGCAAGGAAACATATGTGGAGTGAGGTGTATGAGCCTCTGGTCGATTATCACTGGCCACACAACCCCCATTTTTGTCGAAAATAGCCATGAATGACTATTTTCAATGACACCGAAGGCTAACACATTCGGATTTTTGCCCAAGAAATGGTCTCCACCAGAAATCCAAGAATGTGATCTATGGCAAGGAAACATATGTGGGGTGAGGTGTATGAGCCTCTGGTCGATGATCAATGGCCACAGAACCCCCATTTTGTCGAAAATAGCCATGAACGACCATTTTCAATAATACCGAAGGCTAACACGTACGGATTTTTGACCAAGAAATGGACTCCACCAAAAATCCAAGAATGTGATCTATGGGAAGGAAACATATGTGGGTGAGGTGTACGAGCCTCTGGTCGATGATCAATGGCCACACAACCTCCATTTTGTCGAAAATAGCCATGAACAACCATTTTCAATAATACCAAAGGCTAACACGTACGATTTTTTGACCAAGAAATGGTCTCCACCAGAAATCCAAGAATGTGATCTATGGCAAGGAAACATATGTGGGGTGATGTGTACGAGCCTCTGGTCGATGATAAATGGCCACACAACCCCCATTTTTGTTGAAAATAGCCATGAACGACTATTTTCAATAATACCGAAGGCTAACACCTACGGATTTTTGACAAACAAATGGTCTCCACCAGAAATCCAAGAATGTGGTCTATGGCAAGGAAACATATGTGCGGTGAGGTGTATGAGCCTTTGGTCGATGATCAATGGCCACACAACCCCCATTTTTGTCGAAAATAGCCATGAACGACCATTTTCAATAATACCGAAGGCTAACACCTACGGATTTTTGACCAAGAAATGGTCTCCACCAGAAATCCAAGAATGTGATCTATGGCAAGGAAACATATGTGGGGTGAGGTGTACGAGCCTCTGGTCGATGATCAATGGCCACACAACCCCCATTTTTGTCGAAAATGGCCATGAATGACCATTTTCAATAATACTGAAGGCTAACACGTACGGATTTTTGACCAAGAAATGGTCTCCACCTGAAATCCAAGAATGTGATCTATGGCAATGAAACATATGTGTGGTGAGGTGTACGAGCCTCTGGTCGATGATAAATGGCCACACAACCCCCATTTTAGTCGAAAATAGCCGTGAACGACCATTTTCAATAATACCGAAGGGTAACACCAACAGATTTTTGACCAAGAAATGGTCTCCACTAGAAATCCAAGAATGTGATCTATGGCAAGAAAACATATGTGGGGTGAAGTGTACGAGCATCTGGTCGATGATCAATGGCCACACAAACCCCATTTTTGTCGAAAATAGCCATGAACGACCATTTTCAATGACACTAAAGGCTAACACCTATGGATTTTTGACCAAGAAATGGTCTCCACCATAAATCCGAGAATGTGTTCTATGGCAAGGAAACATATGTGTAGTGAGGTGTATGAGCCTCTGGTCGAAGATCAATGGCCACACAACCTCCATTTTGTCGAAAATAGCCATGAACAACCATTTTCAATAATACCAAAGGCTAACACGTACGAACTTTTGACCAAGAAATGGTCTCCACCAGAAATCCAAGAATGTGATCTATGGCAAGGAAACATATGTGGGGTGATGTGTACGAGCCTCTGGTCGATGATAAATGGCCACACAACTCCCATTTTGTCGAAAATAGCCATGAACGACCATTTTCAATAATACCGAAGGCTAACACGTACGAATTTTTGACCAAGAAATGGTCTCCACCAGAAATCCAAGAATGTGATCTATGGCAAGAAACATATGTGGGGTGAGGTGTACGAGCCTCTAGTCAATGATAAATGGCCACACAACCCCCATTTTTGATGAAAATAGCCATGAACGACCATTTTCAATAATACCAGAGGCTAACACCTACGGTTTTTTGACAAAGAAATGGTCTCCACCAGAAATCCAAGAATGTGATCTATGGCAAGGAAACATATGTGAGGTGAGGTGTATGAGCCTCTGGTCCATGATCAATGGCCAAACAACCCCCATTTTTGTCGAAAATAGCCATGAACGACCATTTTCAATAATACCGAAGGTTAACACCTACGGATTTTTGACAAACAAATGGTCTCCACCAGAAATCCAAGAATGTGGTCTATGGCAAGGAAACATATGTGGGGTGAAGTTTATGAGCCTTTGGTCGATGATCAATGGCCACACAACCCCCATTTTTGTCGAAAATAGCCATGAACGACCATTTTCAATAATACCGAAGGCTGACACCTACGGATTTTTGACCAAGAAATGGTCTCCACCAGAAATCCAAGAATGTGATCTATGGCAAGGAAACATATGTTGGGTGAGGTGTACGAGCCTCTGGTCGATGATCAATGCCACACAACCCCCATTTTTGTCGAAAATAGCCATGAATGACCATTTTCAATAATACAGAAGGCTAACACGTACGGAATTTTGACCAAGAAATGGTCTCCTCCAGAAATCCAAGAATGTGATCTATGGCAATGAAACATATGTGTGGTGAGGTGTACGAGCCTCTTGTCGATGATAAATGGCCACACAACCCCCATTTTAGTCGAAAATAGCCGTGAACGACCATTTTCAATAATATCGAAGGGTAACACCAACAGATTTTTGACCAAGAAATGGTCTCCACCAGAAATCCAAGAATGTGATCTATGGCAAGAAAACATATGTGGGGTGAAGTGTACGAGCCTCTGGTCGATGATCAATGGCCACACAACCCCCATTTTTGTCGAAAATAGCCATGAACGACCATTTTCAATGACACTGAAGGCTAACACCTATGGATTTTTGACCATGAAATGGTCTCCACCATAAATCCAAGAATATGATCTATGGCAAGGAAACATTTGTGTAGTGAGGTGTATGAGCCTCTGGTCGAAGATCAATGGCCACACAACCCCCATTTTTGTCGAAAATAGCCATAAATGACCATTTTCAAAAGTACCGAAGGCTAACACATTCAGATTTTTGCCCAAGAAATGGTCTGCACCAAAAATCCAAGAATGTGATCTATGGCAAGGAAACATATGTGGAGTGAGGTGTACGAGCCTCTGGTCGATGATCAATGGCCACACAACCCCCATTTTGTCGAAAATAGCCATGAACGACTATTTTCAATAATACCGAAGGCTAACACGAACAAATTTTTGACCAAGAAATGGTCTCCACCAGAAATCCAAGAATGTGATCTATGGCAAGAAACATATGTGGGGTGAGGTGTACGAGCCTCTAGTCAATGATAAATGGCCACACAAACCCCATTTTTTATGAAAATAGCCATGAACGACCATTTTCAATAATACCAGAGGCTAACACTTACGGATTTTTGACAAAGAGATGGTCTCCACCATAAATCCAAGAATGTGATTTATGGCAAGGAAACATATGTGGGGTGAGGTGTATGAGCCTCTGGTCGATGATCAATGGCCACACAACCCCCATTTTTGTCGAAAATAGCCATGAACGACCATTTTCAATAATATCGAAGGCTAACACCTACGGATTTTTGACAAACAAATGGTCTCCACCAGAAACCCAAGAATGTGGTCTATGGCAAGGAAACATATGTGGGGTGAAGTGTATGAGCCTTTGGTCGATGATCAATGGCCACACAACCCCCATTTTTGTCGAAAATAGCCATAAACGACCATTTTCAATAATATCGAAGGCTAACACCTACGGATTTTTGACCAAGAAATGGTCTCCACTAGAAATCCAAGAATGTGATCTATGGCAAGGAAACATATGTGGGGTGAGGTGTACGAGCCTCTGGTCGATGATCAATGCCACACAACCCCCATTTTTGTCGA
Source organism: Zea mays (assembly GCF_902167145.1). NCBI lineage: Eukaryota > Viridiplantae > Streptophyta > Magnoliopsida > Poales > Poaceae > Zea > Zea mays. Next base: position 201,769,082 of record NC_050100.1, read on the forward strand.
AAATAGCCATGAATGACCATTTTCAATAATACAGAAGGCTAACACGTATGGAATTTTGACCAAGAAATGGTCTCCTCCAGAAATCCAAGAATGTGATCTATGTCAATGAAACATATGTGTGGTGAGGTGTACGAGCCTCTTGTCAATGATAAATGGCCACACAACCCCCATTTTAGTCGAAAATAGCCGTGAACGAACATTTTCAATAATACCGAAGGGTAACACCAACAGATTTTTGACCAAGAAATGGTCTCCTCCAGAAATCCAAGAATGTGATCTATGGCAATGAAACATATGTGTGGTGAGGTGTATGAGCCTCTTGTTGAAGATAAATGGCCACACAACCCCCATTTTTGTCAAAAATAGCCATGAATGACCATTTTCAATAAAACCGAAGGGTAACACCAATAGATTTTTGACCAAGAAATGGTCTCCACCAGAAATCCAAGAATGTGATCTATGGCAAGGAAACATATGTGGGGTGAGGTGTACGAGCCTCTGGTCGATGATCAATGGCAACACAACCCCCATTTTGTCGAAAATAGCCATGAACGACCATTTTCAATAATACCGAAGGCTAACACGTACGAATTTTTGACCAAGAAATGGTCTCCACCAGAAATCCAATAATGTGATCTATGGCAAGAAACATATGTAGGGTCAGGTGTACGAGCCTCTGGTCGATGATAAATGGCCATACAACCCCCATTTTTGATCAAAATAGCCATGAACGACCATTTTCAATAATACCAGAGGCTAACACCTACAGATTTTTGACCAAGAAATGGTCTCCACCAGAAATCCAAGAATGTGATATATGGCAAGGAAACATATGTGGGGTGAGGTGTACGAGCCTCTGGTCGATGATCAATGCCACACAACCCCCATTTTTGTCGAAAATAGCCATGAATGACCATTTTCAATAATACAGAAGGCTAACACGTATGGAATTTTGACCAAGAAATGGTCTCCTCCAGAAATCCAAGAATGTGATCTATGACAATGAAACATATGTGTGGTGGGGTGTACGAGCCTCTTGTCGATTATAAATGGCCACACAACCCCCATTTTAGTCGAAAATAGCCGTGAACGAACATTTTCAATAATACCGAAGGGTAACACCAACAGATTTTTGACCAAGAAATGGTCTCCTCCAGAAATCCAAGAATGTGATCTATGGCAATGAAACATATGTGTGGTGAGGTGTATGAGCCTCTGGTTGAAGATAAATGGCCACACAACCCCCATTTTTGTCAAAAATAGCCATGAATGACCATTTTCAATAAAACCGAAGGGTAACACCAATAGATTTTTGACCAAGAAATGGTCTCCACCAGAAATCCAAGAATGTGATCTATGGCAAGGAAACATATGTGGGGTGAGGTGTACGAGCCTCTGGTCGATGATCAATGGCCACACAACCCCCATTTTGTCGAAAATAGCCATGAACGACCATTTTCAATAATACCGAAGGCTAACACGTACGAATTTTTGACCAAGAAATGGTCTCCACCAGAAATCCAATAATGTGATCTATGGCAAGAAACATATGTAGGGTGAGGTGTACGAGCCTCTGGTCGATGATAAATGGCCATACAACCACCATTTTTTTATCAAAATAGCCATGAACGACCATTTTCAATAATACCAGAGGCTAACACCTACAGATTTTTGACCAAGAAATGGTCTCCACCAGAAATCCAAGAATGTGATCTATGGCAAGGAAACATATGTGGGGTGAGGTGTATGAGCCTCTGGTCGATGATCAATGGCCACACAACCCCCATTTTTGTCGAAAATAGCCATGAACGACCATTTACAATAATACCGAAGGCTAACACCTAAGGATTTTTTACCAAGAAATGGTCTCCACCAGAAATCCAAGAATTTGATCTATGGCAAGGAAACATATGTGGGGTGAGGTGTACGAGCCTCTGGTCGATGATCAATGGCCACACAACCCCCATTTTTGTCGAAAATAGCCATGAACGACCATTTTCAATAATACCGAAGGCTAACACCTACAGATTTTTGACCAAGAAATCGTCTCCACCAGAAATCCAAGAATATGATCTATGGCAAGGAATTATATGTCGGGTGAGGTGTACGAGCCTCTGGTCGATGATCAATGGCCACACAACCCCCTTTTTGTCGAAAATAACCATGAACGACCATTTTCAATAATACCGAAGGCTAACACGTACGGATTTTTGACCAAGAAATGGTCTCCACGAGAAATCCAAGATTTTGACCTATGGCAATAAAACATATGTGGGGTGAGGTGTACGAGCCTCTGGTCGATGATCAATGGCCACACAACCCCCATTTTTGTCGAAAATAGCCATGAACGACCATTTTCAATATTACCGAAGGCTAACACCTACGAATTTTTGACCAAGAAATGGTCTCCACCAAAAATCCAAGAATGTGATCTATGGCAAGGAAACATATGTGGGGTGAGGTGTACGAGCCTCTGGTCGATTATCAATGGCCACACAACCCCCATTTTTGTCGAAAATAGCCATGAACGACTATTTTCAATGACACTGAAGGCTAACACCTATGGATTTTTGACCAAGAACTGGTCTCCACCATAGATCCAGGAATGTGATCTATGGCAAGAAAACATATGTGTAGTGAGGTGTATGAGCCTCTGGTTGAAGATAAATGGCCACACAACCCCCATTTTTGTCGAAAATAGCCATGAATAACCATTTTCAATAATACCCAAGGATAACACATTCGGATTTTTGCCCAAGAAATGGTCTCCACCAGAAATCCAAGAATGTGATCTATGGCAAGGAAACATATGTGGGGTGAGGTGTACGAGCCTCTGGTCGATGATCAATGGCAACACAACCCCCATTTTGTCGAAAATAGCCATGAACGACCATTTTCAATAATACCGAAGGCTAACACGTACGAATTTTTGACCAAGAAATGGTCTCCACCAGAAATCCAATAATGTGATCTATGGCAAGAAACATATGTAGGGTGAGGTGTACGAGCCTCTGGTCGATGATAAATGGCCATACAACCCCCATTTTTGATCAAAATAGCCATGAACGACCATTTTCAATAATACCAGAGGCTAACACCTACAGATTTTTGACCAAGAAATGGTCTCCACCAGAAATCCAAGAATGTGATATATGGCAAGGAAACATATGTGGGGTGAGGTGTACGAGCCTCTGGTCGATGATCAATGCCACACAACCCCCATTTTTGTCGAAAATAGCCATGAATGACCATTTTCAATAATACAGAAGGCTAACACGTATGGAATTTTGACCAAGAAATGGTCTCCTCTAGAAATCCAAGAATGTGATCTATGTCAATGAAACATATGTGTGGTGGGGTGTACGAGCCTCTTGTCGATGATAAATGGCCACACAACCCCCATTTTAGTCGAAAATAGCCATGAATGACCATTTTCAATAATATCGAAGGGTAACACCAACAAATTTTTGACCAAGAAATGGTCTCCTCCAGAAATCCAAGAATGTGATCTATGGCAATGAAACATATGTGTGGTGAGGTGTATGAGCCTCTGGTTGAAGATAAATGGCCACACAACCCCCATTTTTGTCAAAAATAGCCATGAATGACCATTTTCAATAAAACCGAAGGGTAACACCAATAGATTTTTGACCAAGAAATGGTCTCCACCAGAAATCCAAGAATGTGATCTATGGCAAGGAAACATATGTGGGGTGAGGTGTACGAGCCTCTGGTCGATGATCAATGGCCACACAACCCCCATTTTGTCGAAAATAGCCATGAACGACCATTTTCAATAATACCGAAGGCTAACACGTACGAATTTTTGACCAAGAAATGGTCTCCACCAGAAATCCAATAATGTGATCTATGGCAAGAAACATATGTAGGGTGAGGTGTACGAGCCTCTGGTCGATGATAAATGGCCATACAACCCCCATTTTTGATCAAAATAGCCATGAACGACCATTTTCAATAATACCAGAGGCTAACACCTACAGATTTTTGACCAAGAAATGGTCTCCACCAGAAATCCAAGAATGTGATCTATGGCAAGGAAACATATGTGGGGTGAGGTGTATGAGCCTCTGGTCGATGATCAATGGCCACACAACCCCCATTTTTGTCGAAAATAGCCATGAACGACCATTTACAATAATACCGAAGGCTAACACCGACGGATTTTTTACCAAGAAATGGTCTCCACCAGAAATCCAAGAATTTGATCTATGGCAAGGAAACATATGTGGGGTGAGGTGTACGAGCCTCTGGTCGATGATCAATGGCCACACAACCCCCATTTTTGTCGAAAATAGCCATGAACGACCATTTTCAATAATACCGAAGGCTAACACCTACGGATTTTTGACCAAGAAATCGTCTCCACCAGAAATCCAAGAATATGATCTATGGCAAGGAATTATATGTCGGGTGAGGTGTACAAGCCTCTGGTCGATGATCAATGGCCACACAACCCCCTTTTTGTCGAAAATAACCATGAACGACCATTTTCAATAATACCGAAGGCTAACACGTACGGATTTTTGACCAAGAAATGGTCTCCACGAGAAATCCAAGATTTTGATCTATGGCAATAAAACATATGTGGGGTGAGGTGTACGAGCCTCTGGTCGATGATCAATGGCCACACAACCCCCATTTTTGTCGAAAATAGCCATGAACGACCATTTTCAATAATACCGAAGGCTAACACCTACGAATTTTTGACCAAGAAATGGTCTCCACCAGAAATCCAAGAATGTGATCTATGGCAAGGAAACATATGTGGGGTGAGGTGTACGAGCCTCTGGTCGATTATCAATGGCCACACAACCCCCATTTTTGTCGAAAATAGCCATGAATGACTATTTTCAATGACACTGAAGGCTAACACCTATGGATTTTTGACCAAGAACTGGTCTCCACCATAGATCCAGGAATGTGATCTATGGCAAGAAAACATATGTGTAGTGAGGTGTATGAGCCTCTGGTTGAAGATAAATGGCCACACAACCCCCATTTTTGTCGAAAATAGCCATATGGTCGTTCATGGCTATTTTCGACAAAAATGGGGGTTGTGTGGCCATTGATCATCGACCAGAGGCTCGTACACCTCACCCCACATATGTTTTATTGCCATAGATCAAAATCTTGGATTTTCTCGTGGAGACCATTTCTTGGTCAAAAATCCGTACGTGTTAGCCTTCGGTATTATTGAAAATGGTCGTTCATGGTTATTTTCGACAAAAAGGGGGTTGTGTGGCCATTGATCATCGACCAGAGGCTCGTACACCTCACCCGACATATAATTCCTTGCCATAGATCATATTCTTGGATTTCTGGTGGAGACCATTTCTTGGTCAAAAATCCGAATGTGTTAGCCTTCGGTATTATTGAAAATGGTCGTTCATGGCTATTTTCGACAAAAATGGGGGTTGTGTGGCCATTGATCATCGACCAGAGGCTCATACACCTCACCCCACATATGTTTCCTTGCCATAGATCACATTCTTGGATTTCTGGTGGAGACCATTTCTTTGTCAAAAATCCGTAGGTGTTAGCCTCTGGTATTATTGAAAATGGTCGTTCATGGCTATTTTCATCAAAAATGGGGGTTGTGTGGCCATTTATCATTGACCAGAGGCTCGTACACCTCACCCCACATATGTTTCTTGCCATAGATCACATTCTTGGATTTCTGGTGGAGACCATTTCTTGGTCAAAAATTCGTACGTGTTAGCCTTCGGTATTATTGAAAATGGTCGTTCATGGCTATTTTCGACAAAATGGGGGTTGTGTGGCCATTGATCATCGACCAGAGGCTCGTACACCTCACCCCACATATGTTTCCTTGCCATAGATCACATTCTTGGATTTTTGGTGCAGACCATTTCTTGGGCAAAAATCCGAATGTGTTAGCCTTTGGTATTTTTGAAAATGGTCATTAATGGCTATTTTCGACAAAAATGGGGGTTGTATGGCCATTGATCTTCGACCAGAGGCTCATACACCTCACTACACATATGTTTCCTTACCATAGATCACATTCTTGGATTTATGGTGGAGACCATTTCTTGGTCAAAAATCCATAGGTGTTAGCCTTCAGTGTCATTGAAAATGGTCGTTCATGGCTATTTTCGACAAAAATGGGGGTTGTGTGGCCATTGATCATCGACCAGAGGCTCGTACACTTCACCCCACATATGTTTTCTTGCCATAGATCACATTCTTGGATTTCTGGTGGAGACCATTTCTTGGTCAAAAATCTGTTGGTGTTACCCTTTGGTATTATTGAAAATGGTCGTTCACGGCTATTTTCGACTAAAATGGGGGTTGTGTGGCCATTTATCATCGACAAGAGGCTCATGCACCTCACCACACATATGTTTCATTGCCATAGATCACATTCTTGGATTTCTAGAGGAGACCATTTCTTGGTCAAAATTCCGTACGTGTTAGCCTTCTGTATTATTGAAAATGGTCATTCATGGCTACTTTCGACAAAAATGGGGGTTGTGTGATATTGATCATCGACCAGAGGCTCGTACACCTCACCCCACATATGTTTCCTTGCAATAGATCACATTCTTGGATTTCTGGTGGAGACCATTTCTTGGTCAAAAATCCTTAGGTGTTAGCCTTCGGTATTATTGAAAATGGTCGTTCATGGCTATTTTCGACAAAAATGGGGGTTGTGTGGCCATTCATCATCGACCAAAGGCTCATACACTTCACCCCACATATGTTTCCTTGCCATAGACCACATTCTTGAATTTCGGGTGGAGACCATTTGTTTGTCAAAAATCCGTAGGTGTTAGCCTTCGGTATTATTGAAAATGGTCGTTCATGGCTATTTTCGACAAAAATGGGGGTTGTGTGGCCATTCATCATCGACCAAAGGCTCATACACTTCACCCCACATATGTTTCCTTGCCATAGACCACATTCTTGGATTTCTGGTGGAGACCATTTGTTTGTCAAAAATCCGTAGGTGTTAGCCTTCGGTATTATTGAAAATGGTCGTTCATGGCTATTTTCGACAAAAATGGGGGGTTGTGTGGCCATTGATCATCGACCAGAGGCTCATACACCTCACCCCACATATGTTTCCTTGCCATAGATCACATTCTTGGATTTCTGGTGGAGACCATTTCTTTGTCAAAAATCCGTAGGTGTTAGCCTCTGGTATTATTGAAAATGGTCGTTCATGGCTATTTTCATCAAAAATGGGGGTTGTGTGGCCATTTATCATTGACTAGAGGCTCGTACACCTCACCCCACATATGTTTCTTGCCATAGATCACATTCTTGGATTTCTGGTGGAGACCATTTCTTGGTCAAAAATTCGTACGTGTTAGCCTTCGGTATTATTGAAAATGGTCGTTCATGGCTATTTTCGACAAAATGGGGGTTGTGTGGCCATTGATCATCGACCAGAGGCTCGTACACCTCACCCCACATATGTTTCCTTGCCATAGATCACATTCTTGGATTTTTGGTGCAGACCATTTCTTGGGCAAAAATCTGAATGTGTTAGCCTTCGGTACTTTTGAAAATGGTCATTCATGGCTATTTTCGACAAAAATGGGGGTTGTGTGGCCATTGATCTTCGACCAGAGGCTCATACACCTCACTAAACATATGTTTCCTTGCCATAGATCGCATTCTTTTATTTATGGTGGAGACCATTTCTTGGTCAAAAATCCATAGGTGTTAGCCTTTAGTGTCATTGAAAATGGTCGTTCATGGCTATTTTCGACAAAAATGGGGGTTGTGTGGCCATTGATCATCGACCAGATGCTCGTACACTTCACCCCACATATGTTTTCTTGCCATAGATCACATTCTTGGATTTCTGGTGGAGACCATTTCTTGGTCAAAAATCTGTTGGTGTTACCCTTCGGTATTATTGAAAATGGTCGTTCACGGCTATTTTCGACTAAAATGGGGGTTGTGTGGCCATTTATCATCGACCAGAGGCTCGTACACCTCACCACACATATGTTTCATTGCCATAGATCACATTCTTGGATTTCTGGTGGAGACCATTTCTTGGTCAAAAATCCGTACGTGTTAGCCTTCTGTATTATTGAAAATAGTCATTCATGGCTATTTTCGACAAAAATGGGGGTTGTGTGGCCATTGATCATCGACCAGAGGCTCGTACACCTCACCCCACATATGTTTCCTTGCCATAGATCACATTCTTTGATTTCTGGTGGAGACCATTTCTTTGTCAAAAATCCGTAGGAGTTAGCCTTCGGTATTATTGAAAATGGTCGTTCATGGCTATTTTCGACAAAAATGGGGGTTGTGTGGCCATTGATCATCGACCAAAGGCTCATACACCTCACCCCACATTCTTGGATTTCTGGTGGAGACCATTTGTTTGTCAAAAATCCGTAGGTGTTAGCCTTCGGTATTATTGAAAATGGTCGTTCATGGCTATTTTCAACAAAAATGGGGGTTGTATGGCCATTTATCATCGACCAGAGGCTCGTATACATCACCCCACATATATTTCCTTGCCATAGATCACATTCTTGGATTTCTGGTGGAGACCATTTCTTGGTCAAAAATTCGTACGTGTTAGCCTTCGGTATTATTGAAAATGGTTGTTCATGGCTATTTTCGACAAAATGGAGGTTGTGTGGCCATTGATCATCGACCAGAGGCTCGTACACCTCACCCACATATGTTTCCTTGCCATAGATCACATTCTTGGATTTTTGGTGGAGTCCATTTCTTGGTCAATAATCCGTACGTGTTAGCCTTCGGTATTATTGAAAATGGTCGTTCATGGCTATTTTCGACAAAATGGGGGTTCTGTGGCCATTGATCATCGACCAGAGGCTCATACACCTCACCCCACATATGTTTCCTTGCCATAGATCACATTCTTGGATTTCTGGTGTAGACCATTTCTTGGGTAAAAATCCAAATGTGTTAGCCTTCGGTATTATTGAAAATGGTCATTCATGGCTATTTTCGATAAAAATAGGGGTTGTGTGGCCATTTATCTTCAACCAGAGGCTCATACACCTCACTACACATATGTTTCCTTGCCATAGATAACATTCTTGGATCTATGGTGGAGACCAGTTCTTGGTCAAAAATTCGTAGGTGTTAGCCTTCAGTGTCATTGAAAATAGTCATTCATGGATATTTTCGACAAAAATGGGGGTTGTGTGGCCATAGATAATCGACCAGAGGCTCGTACACCTAACCCCACATATGTTTCCTTGCCATAGATGACATTCTTGGATTTCTGGTGGGGACCATTTCTTGGTAAAAAATCCGTAGGTGTTAGCCTTCGGTATTATTGAAAATGGTCGTTCATGGCTATTTTCGATAAAAATGGGGGTTGTGTGGCCATTGATCATCGACCAGAGGCTCGTACACCTCACCCCACATATGTTTCCTTGCCATAGATCACATTCTTGGATTTCTGGTGGAGACCATTTCTTGGTCAAAAATCCGTAGGTGTTAGCCTTCGGTATTATTGAAAATGGTCGTTCATGGCTATTTTTGACAAAAATGGGGGTTGTGTTGCCATTGATCATCGACCAGAGGCTCGTACACCTCACCCCACATATGTTTCCTTGCCATAGATCGCATTCTTGGATTTCTGGTGGAGACCATTTCTTAGTCAAAAATTCGTAGGTGTTAGACTTCGGTATTACTGAAAATGGTTGTTCATGGCTATTTTTGACAAAAATGGGGGTTGTGTGGCCATTGATCATCGACCAAAGGCTCGTACGCCTCACCCCACATATGTTTCCTTGCCATAGATCACATTCTTGGATTTCTCGTGGAGACCATTTCTTGGTCAAAAATTCGTACGTGTTATGCTTCGGTATTATTGAAAATGGTCGTTCATGGCTATTTTCGACAAAAATGGGGGTTGTGTGGCCATTGATCATCGACCAGAGGCTCGTACACCTCACCCCACATATGTTCCTTGCCATATATCACATTCTTGGATTTCTGGTGGAGATGATTTCTTGGTCAAAATCCGTAGGTGTTAGCCTTCGGTATTATTGAAAATGGTCGTTCATGGCTATTTCTGACATAAATGGGGGTTGTGTGGCCATTGATCATCGACCACAGGCTCGTACACCTCACCCCACATATGTTTCCTTGCCCTAGATCACATTCTTGGATTTCTGGTGGAGACCATTTCTTGGTAAAAAATCAATAGGTGTTTGCCTTCGGTATTATTGAAAATGTCGTTCATGGCTATTTTCGACAAAAATGGGGGTTGTGTAGCGATTTATCATTGACCAAAGGCTCGTACACCTCACCCCACATATGTTTCCTTTCCATAGATCACATTCTTGAATTTCTGGTGGAGACCATTTCTTGGACAAAAATCCGTCCGTGTTAACCTTCGGTATTATTGAAAATGGTCGTTCATGGCTATTTTCAACAAAATGGGGGTTGTGTGGCCATTGATCATCAACCAGAGACTTGTACACCTCACCCCACATATGTTTCCTAGCCATAGATCACATTCTTGGATTCCTGGTGGAGACCATTTCTTGGTCAAAAATCCATACATGTTAGCCTTCGGTCTTCTTAAAAATGGTCGTTCATGGCTATTTTCGACAAAAATGGGGGTTGTGTGGCCATTGATCATCGACCAGAGGCTCGTACACCTCACCCCACATATGTTTACTTGCCATAGATCACATTCTTGGATTTCTAGTGTAGACCATTTCTTGGTCAAAAATTCGTAGGTGTTAGCCTTCGGTATTATTGAAAATGGTCGTTCATGGCTATTTTCGACAAAAATGGGGGTTGTGTGTCCATTGATCATCGACCAGAGGCTCATACACCTCACCCCACATATGTTTCCTTGCCATAGATCACATTCTTGATTTATGGTGGAGACCATTTCTTGGTCAAAAATACGCAGTTGTTAGCCTTCAGTGTCCTTGAAAATGGTTGTTCATGGCTATTTTCGACAAAATGGGGGTTGTGTGGCCATTGATCATCGACGAGAGGCTTGAACAATTCACCCCACATATGTTTTCTTGCCATAGATCACATTCTTGGATTTCTGGAGGAGATCATTTCTTGGTCAAAAATCCGTAGGTGTGCCTTCGGCATTATTGAAAATGGTCGTTCATGGCTATTTTCGACAAAAATGGGGTTGTGTGGCCATTTATCATCGACGAGAGGTTCGTACACCTCACCCCACATATGTTTCATTGCCATAGATCATATTCTTGGATTTCTGCTGCAGACCATTTCTTGGTCAAACATCCGTAGGTGTTAGCCTTCGATGTTATTGAAAATGGCCGTTCATGGCTATTTTCGACAAAAATGGGGGTTGTGTTGCCATTGATCATCGACCATAGGCTCGTACACCTCACCCCACATATCTTTCCTTGCCATAGATCGTATTTTTGGATTTCTAGTGGAGACCATTTCTTGGTCAAAAATCCGTAGGTGTTAGCCTTCAGTATTATTGAAAATGGCCGTTCATGGCTATTTTCGACAAAATGGGGGTTGTGTTGCCATTGATCATCGACCATAGGCTCGTACACCTCACCCCACATATGTTTCCTTGCCATAGCTATTTTTGACAAAAATGGGGGTTGTGTGGCCATTGATCATCGACTAAAGGCTCGTACACCTCACCCACATATGTTTCCTTGCCATAGATCACATTCTTGGATTTCTCGTGGAGATCATTTCTTGGTCAAAAATTCGTACATGTTATGCTTCGGTATTATTGAAAATGGTCGTTCATGGCTATTTTCGACAAAAATGGGGGTTGCGTGGCCATTGATCATCGATCAGAGGCTCGTACACCTCACCCCACATATGTTCTTTGCCATATATCACATTCCTGGATTTCTGGTCGAGATGAATTCTTGGTCAAAATTCCGTAGGTGTTAGCCTTCGGTATTATTGAAAATGGTCGTTCATGGCTATTTCCGACATAAATGGGGGTTGTGTGGCCATTGATCATCGACCAGAGGCTCGTACACTTCACCCCACATATGTTTCCTTGCCCTAGATCACATTCTTGGATTTCTGGTGGAGACCATTTCTTGGTAAAAAATCCATAGGTGTTAGCCTTCGGTATTATTGAAAATGGTCGTTCATGGCTATTTTCGACAAAAATGGGGGTTGTGTAGTGATTTATCATCGACCAAAGGCTCGTACACCTCACCCCACATATGTTTCCTTTCCATAGATCACATTCTTGGATTTCTGGTGGAGACCATTTCTTGGACAAAAATCCGTCCGTGTTAACCTTCGGTATTATTGAAAATGGTCGTTCATGGCTATTTTCAACAAAATGGGGGTTGTGTGGCCATTGATCATCAACCAGAGGCTTGTACACCTCACCCCACATATGTTTCCTAGCCATAGATCACATTCTTGGATTTCTGGTGGAGACCATTTCTTGGTCAAAAATCCGTACGTGTTAGCCTTCGGTCTTCTTGAAAATGGTCGTTCATGGCTATTTTCGAAAAAAATGGGGGTTGTGTGGCCATTGATCATCGACTAGAGGCTCATACACCTCACCCCACATATGTTTACTTGTCATAGATCACATTCTTGGATTTCTAGTGGAGACCATTTCTTGGTCAAAAATCCGTAGGTGTTAGCCTTCGGTATTATTGAAAATGGTCGTTCATGGCTATTTTCGACAAAAATGGGGGTTGTGTGGCCATTGATCATCGACCAAAGGCTCATACACTTCACCCCATATATGTTTCCTTGCCATAGACCACATTCTTGGATTTCTGGTGGAGACCATTTGTTTGTCAGAAATCCGTAGGTGTTAGCCTTCGGTATTATTGAAAATGGTCGTTCATGGCTATTTTCGACAAAAATGGGGGTTGTGTGGCCATTGATCATCGACCAGAGGCTCATACACCTCACCCCACATATGTTTCCTTGCCATAGATCACATTCTTGGATTTCTGGTGGAGACCATTTCTTTGTCAAAAATCCGTAGGTGTTAGCCTCTGGTATTATTGAAAATGGTCGTTCATGGCTATTTTCATCAAAAATGTGGGTTGTGTGGCCATTTATCATTGACTAGAGGCTCGTACACCTCACCCCACATATGTTTCTTGCCATAGATCACATTCTTGGATTTCTGGTGGAGACCATTTCTTGGTCAAAAATTCGTACGTGTTAGCCTTCGGTATTATTGAAAATGGTCGTTCATGGCTATTTTCGACAAAATGGGGGTTGTGTGGCCATTGATCATCGACCAGAGGCTCGTACACCTCACCCCACATATGTTTCCTTGCCATAGATCACATTCTTGGATTTTTGGTGCAGACCATTTCTTGGGCAAAAATCTGAATGTGTTAGCCTTCGGTACTTTTGAAAATGGTCATTCATGGCTATTTTCGACAAAAATGGGGGTTGTGTGGCCATTGATCTTCGACCAGAGGCTCATACACCTCACTAAACATATGTTTCCTTGCCATAGATCACATTCTTTTATTTATGGTGGAGACCATTTCTTGGTCAAAAATCCATAGGTGTTAGCCTTTAGTGTCATTGAAAATGGTCGTTCATGGCTATTTTCGACAAAAATGGGGGTTGTGTGGCCATTGATCATCGACCAGATGCTCGTACACTTCACCCCACATATGTTTTCTTGCCATAGATCACATTCTTGGATTTCTGGTGGAGACCATTTCTTGGTCAAAAATCTGTTGGTGTTACCCTTCGGTATTATTGAAAATGGTCGTTCACGGCTATTTTCGACTAAAATGGGGGTTGTGTGGCCATTTATCATCGACCAGAGGCTCGTACACCTCACCACACATATGTTTCATTGCCATAGATCACATTCTTGGATTTCTGGTGGAGACCATTTCTTGGTCAAAAATCCGTACGTGTTAGCCTTCTGTATTATTGAAAATGGTCATTCATGGCTATTTTCGACAAAAATGGGGGTTGTGTGGCCATTGATCATCGACCAGAGGCTCGTACACCTCACCCCACATATGTTTCCTTGCCATAGATCACATTCTTGGATTTCTGGTGGAGACCATTTCTTTGTCAAAAATCCGTAGGTGTTAGCCTTCGGTATTATTGAAAATGGTCGTTCATGGCTATTTTCGACAAAAATGGGGGTTGTGTGGCCATTGATCATCGACCAAAGGCTCATACACCTCACCCCACATTCTTGGATTTCTGGTGGAGACCATTTGTTTGTCAAAAATCCGTAGGTGTTAGCGTTCGGTATTATTGAAAATGGTCGTTCATGGCTATTTTCAACAAAAATGGGGGTTGTATAGCCATTTATCATCGACCAGAGGCTCGTATACATCACCCCACATATGTTTACTCGCCATAGATCACATTCTTGGATTTCTGGTGGAGACCATTTCTTGGTCAAAAATTCGTACGTGTTAGCCTTCGGTATTATTGAAAATGGTTGTTCATGGCTATTTTCGACAAAATGGAGGTTGTGTGGCCATTGATCATCGACCAGAGGGTCGTACACCTCACCCACATATGTTTACTTGCCATAGATCACATTCTTGGATTTTTGGTGGAGTCCATTTCTTGATCAAAAATCCGTACGTGTTAGCCTTCGGTATTATTGAAAATGGTCGTTCATGGCTATGTTCGACAAAATGGGGGTTCTGTGGCCATTGATCATCGACCAGAGGCTCATACACCTCACCCCACATATGTTTCCTTGCCATAGATCACATTCTTGGATTTCTGGTGGAGACCATTTCTTGGGTAAAAATACAAATGTGTTAGCCTTCGGTATTATTGAAAATGGTCATTCATGGCTATTTTCGATAAAAATAGGGGTTGTGTGGCCATTTATCTTCAACCAAAGGCTCATACACCTCACTACACATATGTTTCCTTGCCATAGATAACATTCTTGGATCTATGGTGGAGACCAGTTCTTGGTAAAAAATCCGTAGGTGTTAGCCTTCAGTGTCATTGAAAATAGTCATTCATGGCTATTTTCGACAAAAATGGGGGTTGTGTGGCCATTGATAATCGACCAGAGGCTCGTACACCTCACCCCACATATGTTTCCTTGCCATAGATGACATTCTTGGATTTCTGGTGGGGACCATTTCTTGGTAAAAAATCCGTAGGTGTTAGCCTTCGGTATTATTGAAAATGGTCGTTCATGGCAATTTTCGATAAAAATGGGGGTTGTGTGGCCATTGATCATCGACCAGAGGCTCGTACACCTCACCCCACATATGTTTCCTTGCCATAGATCAAATTCTTGGATTTCTGGTGGAGACCATTTCTTGGTCAAAAATCCGTAGGTGTTAGCCTTCGGTATTATTGAAAATGGTCGTTCATGGCTATTTTTGACAAAAATGGGGGTTGTGTTGCCATTGATCATCGACCTGAGGCTCGTACACCTCACCCCACATATGTTTCCTTGCCATAGATCGCATTCTTGGATTTCTGGTGGAGACCATTTTT
Source organism: Zea mays (assembly GCF_902167145.1). NCBI lineage: Eukaryota > Viridiplantae > Streptophyta > Magnoliopsida > Poales > Poaceae > Zea > Zea mays. The sequence continues at coordinate 201,784,535 of NC_050100.1, forward strand.
TAGTCAAAAATTCATAGGTGTTAGACTTCGGTATTACTGAAAATGGTTGTTCATGGCTATTTTTGACAAAAATGGGGGTTGTGTGGCCATTGATCATCGACCAAAGGCTCGTACACCTCACCCCACATATGTTTCCTTGCCATAGATCACATTCTTGGATTTCTCGTGGAGACCATTTCTTGGTCAAAAATTCGTACGTGTTATGCTTCGGTATTATTGAAATGGTCGTTCATGGCTATTTTCGACAAAAATGGGGGTTGTGTGGCCATTGATCATCGACCAGAGGCTCGTACACCTCACCCCACATATGTTCCTTGCCATATATCACATTCTTGGATTTCTGGTGGAGATAATTTCTTGGTCAAAATCCGTAGGTGTTAGCCTTCGGTATTATTGAAAATGGTCGCTCATGGCTATTTCTGACATAAATGGGGGTTGTCTGGCCATTGATCATCGACCAGAGGCTCGTACACCTCACCCCACATATGTTTCCTTGCCCTAGATCACATTCTTGGATTTCTGGTTGGGACCATTTCTTGGTAAAAAATCAATAGGTGTTTGCCTTCGGTATTATTGAAAATGTCGTTCATGGCTATTTTCGACAAAAATGGGGGTTGTGTAGCGATTTATCATCGACCAAAGGCTCGTACACCTCACCCCACATATGTTTCCTTTCCATAGATCACATTCTTGAATTTCTGGTGGAGACCATTTCTTGGACAAAAATCCGTCCGTGTTAACCTTCGGTATTATTGAAAATGGTCGTTCATGGCTATTTTCAACAAAATGGGGGTTGTGTGGCCATTGATCATCGACCAGAGACTTGTACACCTCACCCCACATATGTTTCCTAGC